>NW_026571447.1:29476000-30224164 GCF_026225935.1 Boleophthalmus pectinirostris
TGCTGTGTCTGATATGTTCCACATTATGACATTAAACTATCTGCATGGAGGCAAGCAGGTGACACTATTAGGTTTAACTACAAGTCAGATCTGTGGAGACACAACCCTGCAACCCAGTTAAGTATTTTGATAGCAGTTGAAACACTTGTAATGAAATAAATGCTAGAAATCATGTGGGACATTTTAGGCAAAGCAACATGTCCACAGAGACAAGCAGGTCTCCACCAAAAAAGTTACATAGTGCATCTTTTATGTATAATGTAATGTGTATCTGTTCGCAGACACATGTTGAAGCTATTGACATGGACGATGAACCGGCCGCTGAACTGGAGCACAAAGAGGAGAAACCTGGCGGTCGCCCTCCTAAGAAATGGCCCACACACTTTGTCACTTTCAGAGCCAATACTCCTTCCATCCTGTCTGCTTTCACACAGTTACAGGAGGAACTGACCGCTGCACTGCCCGCCTGCGCCCCCTACTGGAGCACCGCATCCAGTCTTCACGTCACCCTCTGCCTCCTAGTGCTGCCTGGACCTGAGGAGGTGGAGGCAGCAGAGGAGGTCCTGCGGCGCTTCGCTCGTTGGAACCGAAACCCCCCTGTAGCCGTGACATTTCCTCCCAAACTCAAGCACTTCAACGGGCGAGTGTTGTACCTGAGCCCTCACCCTCAGCAACACCTCCATCAACTAAACAGCACCCTACAGGAAGCATACAAGGAAAAAGGTCTCCTCCATAAACACTCATTTAACCCACGATACCACCTGACTCTGGCCAAGCTGGACTTTGAGGAGGAGAGGATCTTTGAGGGGGTGGAAAATTTAAAGGTGGGAAAGGGCCTAAACTTTGGTCGTCTGCCTGTTAACACTTTGCATCTTTGCGCCATGGGAGGGTGTACAGTAGATGGATTTTATGAGATTTTGTGCACAGTAACTCTTCGTTAAAAGGGGGAATCTGTTTCACTTAAGCCATTTACACAGTTTATCAAAGTTTATTTAAGTAATTTAACTGGAGATAAACCAGATGAGGCCTTTGTTTACAGATAGAAATCTTTTGTAAAACAATTGTAACGGTTATGAAATTCTTTGCACAGTAACTATTTGATAAAGAGGAGGATCTATTGCTAACTAACCCCATAATTTACTATAAAGGGAAGTAATTTTGACTGGGAATAAATCAAACAAGGCCTTTGTTTACAGATTATATAGAAATCTTTTGTAAAATGATTGTAACGGTAATGACATTCTTTGCACAGTAACCATTTGATAAAGAGGGGAATCTATTACACTTAAACTAACGCCATAATTTTCTATAAATGAATGTAATTTTGACTGGGGAAAACCCAGACGAGGTGTTTGTTTACAGATTTTACAGAAACCTTTGATAAAAATATTGTAACTGGGATATTGATGCTAAAGAGTAGACATAGTGCAATTATAATGTATTGAATTATTTATGATTTAAATAGACATTTCAAACAGCATTTTAAACAGAATTGATTAAACACTAAGGATGGACTAAAGTATGAACGCTAAAACGCGGTGATGTAATCTTTGTAAGACTGATGAAGAAAATATATATATAAAAAATACATAAATTTTTTAACATAAAACATTTACATTGATATAGCAGCAGCACATTTTTGCTCATAATTCAGTTTTAGTGCCTGTTTCCGTTGTATGTTGCATCGGAGGTGTTCAATAAGCATCATACCTTTATAATGAACTATATCCAGCCGACATTAAATATTGATTTGGTGACTTTAAATGTTGTGACTGATCTTTGCTCTTCTGATAGACGACCTCCATCTTTGTGTGACCTGACATAAGCTGTGTGGTTGCTTCTTACCCTGAGCAGTTGTTGCATATGTAACACGGTTTTCTGTCCTCTTCTCCCTCAGATACACAGCTCACTCAGACACTATACATAGGCCATATGAGTCAGTTCTCTCCCTCACTTGCATTATCTCGCTGCCTCCCTTCCCCCACTCTCTTTTCAGTGACACAGAAAAGCCAACGCCGCCCCCTCCCTCTTCCCCTCTCCTCCTCTCGCCTGTGCCCCCTTTTTTTTAACAAGATGGACAAATGCCACACTATTTACCCTTCGTCATTTTGTAATTAGACGAACATTTTGGCAACTGTCGGTCAAATAGCTTAGGACAACTCCACTAGTGCGTTCCCATCTGCTCTCATCATTTTGTTGCTCCATTTTTCATGCCTCGCTGCTTCTGAATCAGTGTTTGATGCTTTGCTGCAGCCTTGACTGAAACTGGTTTTGCCTACCAATCCACTGCATGCCTTCTCTATTCATTGTTCGCTCGCCCATCTCTCGCCCTCCCTTCCTCTGCTCTCAGCATCACTCCATGGGAACCCACTTTTTTTTTATTTCACGTTGCCTTTGCCTGTATCGCCCCCTCCCCATACCCACCCATGTGCGCCTATTCGTCTGTGTTACTCCAGTTTTATGTGCATCTCTACTTACTCACGTAGCTCCTGAACATCACACCAGACGATATTTGGGCTAGACATTTCGTTTTGCACTTATCACGTGAGTGGATTTTTTTTGTTTTTGCCTATTCTTACCACAGCAAAGGTATTTTTATTCTTTGCCTGCATAATCTGGGTAGGACTAGGTCTGTGCAGAGATTGGCTGTTGGTTGGTGGGAGTGTGAGAGGATGTTGCTGGGGTTGACATCAAAAGTGGGATCTCAGAGATGGGTAGTGGCAGCAGGTAATCCCTGTTAACGGAGTCATTATGGTCAAAGGATATTGTGTTCTTGTCATGTTGTTTGCGAAGTCGCTTGGTGTTAATCTACGAAGAGCTACAATGCAGCGATAAAAAGTCCCTTAGGGGTGTCTCCTCAATCTTAATCCCTCTCTCCATCCCTCTCTCTCTCTCTCTCTCTCTCTCTCTCTCCATCTCTCTCTCTTTCTCACTGTGAAAGCCTCTCGCTCATCCATCACCACAAGCACCTCTCACTGTCACCAGACAACTAGACAGTTATTGGCTTTTTAATATTCTACTAAACGCAAAAAAAAATTTACTGCCCTGATTTTTATTTTTGTTTTGACTTCTTCTGTGGCTTGTCTCTTAAGCCATTTTTGCAGGAGGATGTTTTTTCAAGAGCATCTGGCGCTGATGGCTGGCAGAATACCTCTTTGAGTGGGTAAAAATTTCACGGACGCCGGAGAGGAGCAGAGACAGGAGAGCAGAACCTCCCAACAGCCATTAGAGGTAAGCATGTATTGTTTTTCTGTCAGATTTACACGGCTATAACATGTGACGGCACGGACGCATTTGATCTGATGCACAATGCAATTAAGCCCTCTGTGAGCTGGTATGCTGCTGTTTGAATGCATTGTGCCTATTTCAGTAAATGAGGCCAATGTGTGCGGCTAGATTTATGCACGATGGTGTTGTAATGGTTTTATTGCACATAATGATTTTGCACTCACAGCTTACCTTATCTCCTGTGTCATATGCAAGAGGCAGGGGCTGTTATGTGCATGTGATGTGCAGTTATCTGAACAATGGTTACTTGCACAGAAATAATGCAGCATTTTTCACAGACAAGTTGTGCAGCCAAGGACTTGTAAAAGCTCTATATGCGCTCACCAATTACACGCTGCACCCTCCTCCCTTTAACTCAGCTGCCATGCCATAATGAATCATAACCATAAATTAGAAAGTACAGGGGTTGAATTTGTCAGAAAATATAAGATTAGTAACCTCTTGATGTAGTAAACCTTTAGCTGGATTAAGGTCATTTGATGTACTTATAGTGTAGAATTTATTGTAAATTGTAAATGTGTTTTATTTCACCCACATAGGTAAACTTACAAATCACAGAGGTTGAATTTGACAGAAAATATACAAAATAATCACCTCTGAATATAAAACCACTGATTTTATAATTTTTGTAGCATTTAGGCCTATTATCAATTGTAAATGAGTTTTAATTCACTCACATTTGCAGAAATAACAACATTGTGAATTTAAACGCTGGTAATTTTTTGCATTTTAGATTCAGCCTTTTTTTCCACACACTGTATCTTTTCTGCAATTTTACGTCACACAGTCGCTGCCTTCTTTACAGTGGGAGTTTCTTAGACCAATTCACAAAGTCCAGTTTATTGATTGGACTTTTCTTCCTGAATTCGATCCCAAAATCATCTCCACTTTTGTAACGGTATTTGCATAATCTAAAAACTAGCACCAGACGTCATTGCAACTGGACAAAATATACTGTTATTGTTGGCTGTCAATGCAATTCACATGTTGATTATTGTCACTGCCTTGTTGTCACACAAACCAATGATATCACATTTATGCTAATTTTGTATTATGTCAGCATTTTATATGAGTCCAGCATCTAATGTACAGTGACACCTATAGGGCTGCTTGATTATGGGAAAAATGTAGGTTTTGATTGTAATTGAAGTCATGTACTGTCAAAACCTAACCTGTAGAGTGTGAGTATGATCATTTATTACCAAATGTTTGTGATTAATGTTTACAAGGGGCACTGCAGATTAGACAAGGGGCTGTGCTTGTTTGTGGGGCAAAATTAATTAATTGTTTCAAGCAACAACTGCATTATAATCATGATTCATTAAAAAAGAAAAGACTGCACAGGCCTAGTGACACATACTGACCTCTGAAATATTCTAGATGATAGTAATCCTTTATTTTACAGATTACTATTACTATTAGTATTGCAGTCTTTCTCCATTGAGATATTATTTTTCTACCCATAATGTTCAACACTATCCATGGTTACAGTTACAGGTCAGATCCTTGGAGTAGCAACCCCATAAACGGCAAGAATGCATTTTTGTTTAGGTATTTTTTAGCAATGATTTTTTTAAAAATGCATTTAACTGTATAACTGTATTTTGAATAAATGCAATAGATATATCCTTAAATTATTCTGTGCAAAGCAATTACATCTCCATGGAGACAAACAGATGGCAGACCCCACATCAGAAAAGTGACATAGGACACCTTTAATTGAAATGCTTGTGGTTTTATAACTTTCATTTTGGCAGGAAACCTTGTACAGTCCATCAAAGTAAGTGATACTCCGCCATGTTTACCCCATTTATGTTGAGTTTATTGCCCATCTCAGAGTGAATCATTTAGTTCAACATGATTTTAATTCACAGATGGATTGTTGGCTTTCATTCTCTTGTGACAGTTGGACTTCTAGAGCCATGACGGTGGACAGGCCTGTTGTAATGGTCTTAGAGTGGTCCTGTCTGCCCTGTGGGGGGCTAGATCTGTGCCATCACCAAATACTCCATCTGAAAAAGCAATTTGTCTGGCAACTAGAGCTGGACGATATGGCAAAAGTTATATTGATCTCATTTTTCTTGTTTGGGTTTCAGAGGGATGAGACGCTGGAACTGCTGTCATAGCAATTAACAATTCAAAGCATAACAATAAGGAATAGACTATTTAAAGTGTTAGTGTTACAATTATTGTGAAGAAATTCTGATTCTCCTAAATGAATGACACCAAAACTTTTCATTCATTCACATTTTCTCTGACTTTATCAATGCTCTGAGACTAGCTTTATTAAATCAAACTTTCTTAATGGTTAATGCATAAACAGCAAGATGAGAAAAAAAAAAAATCAGTATAGACTGAACTGAAACGGCATATTTTTGCTTCTAAAATGTACATAATTAGTTAGATTTAGCACTATTATTAAGTCACCAAAAAATCTTGACATGACTACAGTTCAAAATATAATATTATTATCCTTTGAGTGGTAAAAGGTCCTTAAATGGTAAACTCCATCTTAAACAAAAATCAATGGTTTCCTCTTCCACTACAAAGAATTATCACAAAGTTTCCATTTTATTCATGTATGGACCACAGTGGCGCGCCTATACACTGTAGAATAATGTTGTATTCACCAAACAGCTGCAGTGGTCACAGATGTTACTCTCTGAATAAACATCAACACTGGACCATTATATAGTGTATAGAGTGTCAAAATAAAGCTATGTCTTTGAAAACAAAAGCCCTGCAATCATTTTCATTATATTGGTTCCTTCATCTGAGCACATTTGAGTCTGTCCTTTGTACGGCTTTAGGCGCTTTTCAGATTGTTCGGTATCTGTAGCCTGCTTAAATGTGCATTGCTTAACTCTTCTGTCTCCATGGAGATATTATTGCTTTGCTTGAATGTCCCACAGTATGGTATGAAACTCAAAAATTCCTAGCAATTTTTTCATTATGGGTGTTTTTATTTCTTAAAATTGCCTTGAAAAACATGTGTTGTTTTTGTGAGCGTGTCGCCTCTCCACAGATCTGACCTGTAACTTGGTCTGGTGGCGATACTTTGCTTATTTGGATTTAATTAATATCATAACATATATATTTTAATACCATAACATACCTGAAAAACATCTAAATTGAGACAAGCATGTACCAGAAAAGTCACCAAGTGCACCTTTAAATCATACTAATTCTGTATTAGGGCTATGCAGACAAAATATCAAAATATCGATATATCGTATCGTTTAATATGATGATACAGTATCGATATTGTGGGCTGCTGTATCGATATATATTATTTTTTATATATGTAGGATACGATATATGTATTTTTTTGGTATATTTTACTAAATTATTTAGTTACATCTCTACAGTTTTGTTGCTTGTTTATGCGACACATTTGACATTTTCACTGTTTTAATGAGTAAAATGGGTGTTTTTCATATTAACTTTGCACAAGGCATAGTTTAACGAAGATTTTTAGCATCACAGCCATGATTTAGCCATTATTTATTACTGAACCATATCAAATTGCTTTGAAATATATTGTATCGAATAAAAAATTTACTGTTTTGAGGTATGTATCGTATCAGCAACTTCTTAATGATACCCAGCCCTGTTCTGTATTAATCTCTATATAGAAAAAAAACACAACTGAAAAATTATGTTCAGAATTCACTTAAATACTATGTCTTTGAGGGAAAAATTTACTTTTCATCATTCATTCGTGGAGACACTGACTAAAATCTCTCAATAGTGCTTATTAACTCTACAGTCTTCTGATGGTACCCAGCAGCCCCTCCTTTGTCTGTGCCATAATAATGTGGATTGCATTGCCTATTTTGCAAACCAGGTTACCCTCTAGTTATATTAAAGAAAAATTTTGGAGTCTAATTGCAATTTCTCTGACAAGTACTACAATTTATGCTTTAAAATCAATGTTCAGTTGGCAGTGTACATTTTAAACTGAGATAGTGACTACTCAAATTATGATTTGATTCATTTCGCAGGCATACACTACATCATACTCTTTATTCTGGGAGCCCATTAGTTCTTACCACAGCAATAACTATTCTTACAGAAGAGACATAACCACGGGCGTTCTACATTATTCATTTAACATTATTTAAGTGAATTTCAATAGCCAATTCCGTCAAAAGCTTGTTTACACTGGCCCTCTGGCTTTTCTGTGTATGCGCTGAATTACACCCACCATCTTGATACTTGGTTTATTACACTGTTTTCTGATTTAAGTTATAATGGTGTTTCCTCATCATAAACACACCAGGAGTTATGTTTTGTTTCATTCACACATGTTTAGCACACAGACTCTCCACATTTGAGCACTCCACTGTGTTTTAAAACTCCATACACCTTCACTGGAATCATTTGAATCATTTCAGATCTTGAATTGGCCATCTCTACTGAACAAAAGGTAAAAGGAGCTGTTAACTTGAGCCTGAGCTTGGGAGATGTAGACAGACTAATAATAAAGGGTGACTCAAACTTGTGTGAACAGAACTTTTTGATGCGCTAACAAGATTCTAGCATGGCTTAAAGCTCACAAGAGTAAATTTTGTGTGATATAGGACCTTTAAGTGACTCCAGATCACATCATAAACATCGCTCTCCTCAGATAATGGCTTCTCGTAAATTGCCCCTCGATGTGGAGATATGAAGCAGATGACACCATTTCAAAACTGATCTGTGCACTTGGTCTTCACCCAATGTCCCCAGATAGCCCCTATTAGGACTGAACGATTTTGGCAGAATAGTATCTCATTGCAAATTATCAGCCAAACATCGCAATTACGATTAAATTAGCAATTACTGTTTTAATAGTTGGATTCTGTTCAAAGTTTTAAACATTTGAGAGAAGACTGACATATACTGCTTAACTAATGCAACAATCCCATGCGTTTCAGAACATGTTTGTAAAGGTCTAGACTACAGGATTTGCAGGTTTCTAGATAATAAGACATAACATTTTGTGGTTTGTAAAGGGCCTAAATAATTGCAGTAATTTCATCTGCTCTTATTGCAATTTCATCTCCTCTTAATTACAGTATAGATTAGCAGGTTAAGCCAATTCAAATATATAAAACACAATTCTCCAACATGTTGCATATGCGAAACAGAAAGTAGTGTGAACTTATAACATGCCTTCTCCTCTGGATAGTTAAACCAAAACAGTAACATAAAGTTGGGTGGTAGTTTCTTAAAGTATGCAAGTTTATAATTCCTGTCTTTAGTCATGAAAATGTTTTAAGATTCAGTTCATATATATTAGCACAGACGCTGGTTTCTGTAATGAAGTGACAGCAAGATGGTGGTGAATAGCTTGTTAAAGTTACTCGTTAACTGATCAACAGAAATGTACAGGAGAGGTCTCTTGCTCTATGGCTCTGTGCTGTCCTGATCAAAATTCAGCTCTAACAATCTGGATGTCTTTCCTCACTCTTCACCCCCATTTCTCACTGCTTACTATCCTTTCAGTTCAGATAATTTCACCTTGACTGTAGGGTTGTAACAAATGTATGCTCATAAAATCAGTACAGTACAAGTATACTGAAAACAGTCACATTAATAGTAAAGAATTGAACCTTCTGTGAATAGTTTTAGTATGATTTTGAAATATAAGAATTAGTAAGACTAAAAAGTCATATTAAAGAAACCGCTGATATTTTGTGTGTGTTAAATATTACATGTTACTGTCTAAAAAAAGAGTGTTTTTTGTATTATTAATGCGGTATTTGCCAACGCCACTTTTCTGTATTGCGTAAGTTCAGCAAAGCTTTTAATTTAATAAAAGAAAGAAAAGCTGTAACAAACATTGCACAAGCGTCTGTTTCGCATTCACAGATTAACGCTGGTGTTAATTAAGCCGAGGGAGGTATGATTTTAGCTTGTCAAACTAAACCACGAAAAAAATCTATATATAAAAATATGAATTGCACAGACTATGAATCACAAAATCCCTCTCTTTTGCTGCAGGGTGGAGGAGGGGACCGGTGGCAGGAGGAAAATGGCTGCCATGACAACAGTGCCCAGCTACAGCCCCTCGCTATGGGTGCGAGTGTGCCACGCCCTCCCCCGGCTGGACTTCACCATGACCATGAGGGACAACTTCTTTGTGCCCGACAGCTGGGAGTATCAGCAGGTAATGCACACCTGGCTCGGCTCCACAGAGACGGAGCGCTAGGGTCAAAATATCATCTGTAATTATACGACCATTGTAGATAGTAGGGATGGAACAATAACCGAAATATCGTGATATCGTATCGTCAAAGTTCTCACAACAATATCGTGGACCATCACAATATATCGAATTACAAGTCTCTTTGCTTAAATTAAGAGTTATGGTGCAGCAATAGCAAAAAGACAGAGGGAACTATATAGACCATGATCCTTTGCTCCATTTCAGTGTAGACTAGATGAAGAAATAACAGTTCTAAGCACTTTTAAGTCTTGTCAAGGCATTTTAAGAGGAAAAAGTAGTATATTCAATTTTGTTCGCCTTCACAAAATATCACAATTAATATCATACCGTGAGTTTTGGATATTGTTACATCCTTAATCATGAGCCTTCCCACCATATTGTGAGCTTTCCCACGATATCACAATAAATATTGTACTGTGAGGTTCATACCATGACAATATCGTATCGTGAGACTTGGACTTACACCCCTAAAAAATTGATATCATTATTTTTATTTTAGAGGGTAGGGTGGTCAATATAGACAAAAATAGGAATCAATCTCAATAATATTATTATTATATATATTTTTTTACTTTTAATTGAAAAAGCAGATTACACATTGCAGTCTGTAGAATGAAATAATACGTTCCTGCTTTTGCTTTTTTTTTTTTTTTTTTTTTTTTTTTTTTAACATAGACAAACTCAGAACAGGGAACCTCTTTCACAAATTAATAAAACATTGCAAATATGAAGTAGTTTTATGTGAAGTCTGATCTCACCAGCTTTACATACTCTGTCCATTTAGACCACATCTTGTAAAATAAGACCAGTTGCACTTAATAATAAAAATTAAACCTTTTCCATTATTTAGATCTCTTGCACAATATCAGTCCAGTTCTCAAATGTTGGTCACTCAGGTTTAAGCCACTTCCTAGTTATTGCTATTTCGTATTATCTTGATAACGTTTGAATTAGAACGGCACTAAAACGTGCTTGTAAATGTGAGATGTATGGCATAAAAGTCAATGAACTAATAAATCATAATCTTAAACCTTATGCTCTTATGCTTTACTCTTGTGAGCTTTCAGCTATGATAGAATGTTGTTACCTCCTCAAAAACATCCCTGGAGTTACGTTTATGTTCTTTATTCACTTTTATTTGAGTAACTCTGTATTACTGGTCTGTCTGCATCACCAAAGCTCAGAATGCTCTCTTCCACCTTGTGATTTGTCGTGCTAGTTTTCAAGTTAACAGCTCCTTTTGTGTTTTTGATGAGGACACAATGAAAGTCCTGTTTCTTTATAGTCACAGTGAGAAATAAATGTACAATTATCTCTGCATTTACACTCGCTTTCATCCTGTTCTGATCGTGGTGTAGTTCCAGGTTTCGCTCCAGCTTAGTCGCAGTTTTAATGGTGTGTTTAAATCTTGCATTAAGGATATAGTTGTACAGTTAAACTACTGAGTCAGAGCCTAGAGGTTTGCCGTTACCGCACTGTAAATAGGTCCATTAAGTCATAACTCTTAACAACAATGTGTAGAGCAGAGTAGACATTTGCAGTGTTTAAACTATTCACAGACATTGTTTTATTTACTTAATTATAGTAGTGAATTGGCACTTGACCCTTGAGTAACCCATTGGCTTGTTTAAGTTGCGACTTCGTGTCTATTTCCAGCTTTTTTTGTTTGTTTGTTTGCTTGTTTTTAGCTCAAGAAATATTAAGAATAGCTTAAAGTTACACAGTGTAACTTTTCTTGTGAGGGTACGTACACTATCAGCTTGCTAGAATGTTCCACAGTATATCAATAACAATCTAAACTAGAAAAGCACTCAGAGAGCGCAGACCTCCGCCAAGGACTACCCCCATTTTTTATATAAATTGCGATAAAATCAGTCTTCTGGATCAGATCCGGATCAGCCTTTGGAATACGAAAGAGGATCCCATTGTCCATCCCTGAGTCAAATTTCATGGGGTTTGGTCAATAATTAACCGAGATATTGAGAAACAAAATCTTTGGCCCCATTTACCACAATGTTAACTAAAATTTCAAAGTGATCCAGAATCCAGGATTTCTTCCGGATCACCCCCAAAATGAAATCAGTTCTTCCTTTTCACATTTCCAACAAATCCTGAAAATTTCATCAAAATCGGTCCATAACGTTTTATGTTATGTTGCTAACAGACAAACAAACAGACAAACGCCGGCAAAAACATAACCTCCTTGGCGGAGGTAATAATCTAAAGTTAAACAAATAGATAAGCAGGTGACAACACAAGGTCAAGTTAAAGGTCAAATCAAAGGTCAAATCTGTGGAAAGGCATGACAGATTACTGTGAAAATACATGTTTTTCATATTTTAATAGGGATGTAACCAAAATATCGTAACATCATATTGTCAAAGTTCTCACAATAATATCGTGGACCATCACAATATATTGAATTACAAGTCTCTTTGCTTAAATTAAGAGTTATGGTGCAGCAAAAAAAGACAGAGGGAACTACATAGACCATGATCCTTTGCTCCATTTCAGTGTAGACTACAAGAACAAATAACAGTTCTAAACACTTTTAAGTCTTAGTTCTTTGTATTAAGTCTTATCACCTCATTTTAAGAGGAAAAAGTAGCATATTAACAATTTTGTTAACCTCCACAAAATATCGCAATAAATATCATACTGCGAGATGTATATTGTGAAAATATTGCATAAATATCGTAAGAGATTTGGACATTATTACATCCCTAATCTTGAGCTTTCTTATGATATCACAATAAATTTCCTACTGTGATGATATCGTAATGTGAGAATTGGATATCGTTACAGTCTTATATTTTAATATACGTATATTCGACAAAAACACCTGTAATTTAATAAATGCAAGATACAAGATGCAAGCCACACAGCCATGCAAAGCTACATTAACTTTATGGAGACAAGCAGGCATTGAACCCTCTACCAGAAAAGTTACACAGTGCACCTTTAATCTGTGGACTTCTGGAAGTACAGCAAACTGCTGTTGAATGCAAGATTTCCCTGTTGTCTTTATACAAATTGTCCAGCATTCTGTGAAAGTGTTTGAAAATGTTTAACTCAATTATCCTGCAGAACAAAACAAGCAAAAGAGGGAGCAAGTACAGAGGGGGAGAGAGCGAGAAAGAGAGAGACGGACAGGGAGAAGGAGAGAGGGACAGAGAAAGAGAGGAAGAGTGAATAATGTGTGGAGGCTCGTGAACAGAACAATGGGCTGCAATGGAGGGAGTGAGAGAGAGTGAAAAAGAGAGAGAGAAGAGAAAAAGGGACTTGGAGAGGGAAGCATTGTATGTGAGAGAGAGGAAGAAAGGGAAGATGAAAGAAGATGGTAGAGAGAGGAGGGAGAGGAAGTGAGAGAGAGAAGAAGACTGATGAAAACAAGCACGAGCCATTTACTGTAGGTAAATCCAGCAATATTGGGAATTAGAGAGAGAAAAAGAGAGAGAGAGAGAGAGAAAGAGGAGAGGACTGAATTGAAGAATGGACCATAAAGGCAATGGTGGGTTAGGGAGGAAGTAAAGGCGTCGAGAGAGAAGGAAAGAAAGAGAGGGAGAGTTTGTAATGAACATAAGACTGGGCCATAGAAGCAAAACCAGCAACAGATAGAGAGATAGAGGGAGAGAGAGAGAGAGAGAGAGACAGAGAGAGAGGGAGAGAGCGAGGGCAGCAGTGAATGTATTTAAGTAGGTCACAGATTATTAATAGAGATCCAGTGGGGTGGATGGAAAGAAAGCCTGAGTGGGGGAGAGAACCATGGGTTAAGAGTAGAGGGAGCGGATGAAGGGATGGATGCAGAGAGGAGAGAGAGAAAGGGGTTACTGCAGGGGGAAGGAGAGAGAGAGAGCGAGAGAAGGGAGCATGAGAGAAAGACAGAGAGAGACATAGGGAGAGGACGAATGGATGCTGTACAGGAGAGAGAGAGAGGCAGGACTGAGTGGATGGGTGTAGGGGGAAAGGAGAGAGAGAAAGAAAGAAAAACAGACAGAAAGACAGACAGAAAGAATGAAAGAGGAAGAATGTATGGAGCACAGGGGAGAGAGAGAAAGGGGAGAATGAGAGAAAGACCAAGAGAGAGAGATAGACAGAGATACGGGAGCGATAGGGAGAGGACAAATGGATGGCTGCACAGGAGAGGGAAAGGGAGAGAGAGAAAGAGGGAAGAAAAGAAAGAAAGAAAGGAAGAGGAAGAATGAATGGCTATACAGAAGAGAGAGAGAGAAAGAGAGAGAGAAAGGGAGAGGATGAATCAATGGTTGCACAGGAGAGAGGGAGAGAGAGGCAAGACTGAGTGGTTGAAGGTAAGGAGAGAGCGAGAAAGAGAAGAAAGAAAGAAAGGGAAGAAAAGGGGAGGAAGAATGGATGGATACACAGGGGAGAGAGAGAGAAAGAGAGAGAGAACAGGAGAGAACAAATCGATAGCTGCACAGGTAAGAGAGAGAGAAAGAGAGAGAGAGAGAGACAGGACTGAGTGCTTGGGGGTAAGGAGAGAGCGAGAAAGAGAAAAGAAAGAAAGAAAGGGTGAGGAAAAATGGATGGCTGCACAGGGGATATATAGAGAGAGAAGAGAGAAAGGGAATGATGAGAGAAAGACCGAGAGAGAGATTGAGAGAGAGATAGGGAGAGGATGAATGCATAACTGCACAGGAACGAGAGAAAGAGAGAGAGAGGGGCAGGACTGAGTGGTTGGGGGTAGGGGGAAAGGAGAGAGAGAAAGAGAAAGAAGGAAAGGGAGAGAATGACTGGATTCTGCACAGAGGAGAGAAAGGGGTGACTGCAGGGGCAAAGAGAGAAAGAAAGAGACAGGGGGAGTACAGAGGGATGGATGCAGGGAGGAAAGAGACAGAGATGGAGGAGGGGTGGAGGTGAATCCGAGGCAAGGTGCAGCAGTGACAGGCCGGCAGATGGATCAGGGATAATACTGTAGCAATGTGTCGCAAAGTGCATTTGAGTAATGTTGACTTTCCTGATCAGATCCAGAGATAGACGAGGCTTATAGGGACATTAGTGTTTACTCTGTGGATCGACCGCTTAAAAGGCCTATTTTACGCTTTTTTTCCTGATCTGTGTTGTAATGTTGTTTCCTCATCACAAACAAACTCGGAGTTGTGTTTCGTTTCATTCACACATTCATTCATTTAACACACAAACCCTGCATATTTAGGTTCTTCTCTCAAACAGAAAACACTCCACTGTGTTTTTAAACTCCATACGCCTTCACTAGAATCATTTGGATAATTTCTGCCCGGGAATTGCCAATCTCTACTGAACTAAAGATAAAAGGAGCTGTTGACATGAAAACTACAGCTTACAAGGTCGAACGGAGCATTTTGAGCTTTGGAGATGTAGACATACTAATAGTAAAGGGTGACTCACACAAGAGTGAATGAAACAAAACACAACTCCATGTTTTTGATGAGGTACGAATATTAAAACATGGCTTAAAGCTTAAGAGTAAATTTTGTGTAATATAGGAGCTTTAATGTTCATCAACAGTTTCCTCCTATAATGGTTAAATCAGGAGTATCCAACCTTTTTAATCCGGTGAGCTACCTTTACAAAACGAAAATGCCAAAGAGCTACTAGTTTTAGCGGTCACAAGAAACTAAATATAGTAAATAGAATAAATAAGAGCCACAGCAAGCTTTAGATGAGGTACAGTTTGATGTCTATTAAATATAAACCGTTATCCATAGTAGGGCACAAAGTTCTGCATCAAAATGTTACATACATAATGATAATATGCATTTAATTAATCAAATTAAACTTATTCAGCACAATATATGTAATCCAGAAATCCCTTGACGATCTACTTGGAAGGGGGTGTAGAGCTGCCAGTAGCTCCCAAGCCCCTGGGTTAAATTACTGAGACACCGGGTTAAATTACTGGTTACATGTATGTTAAGGCTGCAGTATTAATCACAATTAAATCAAAATTGTGATTTGAATGGTCAACTAGTAAAGACTACAGTTACTCAAGTAATTTTCTCTGCAAACAAGAAAATATCTATATCAGTATAACATACTGAACCTGCTAACTGTGTAGTTGCCCTCTGCACGTGATTCATATAAGAGTTCATATTTCCATCTCTCAAATGTGAATAAATCTAATCGCAATTTACAGCACAAATTAGAAATGTTATTGCTTTGCCTGAAATGTTTCACAGTATGGCACAAAACGTATAGCCTGATTCATCAGCCGGGTACTACCAATCGCTGCTATTTGGTCGTGACGTATGTAATGCGCTGCTAACAGGGCTAACTGGTATATTAAGCTTTTCCCAAATCCTGTAGGAAGAAGGGCAATAATATCTTTGCCCTTGATAAAATTCACTGAACATTCTCTTTATTCTGACTTTAAATCCTCAATCTCGGGAATCGTTGCCAACACAGAATGTCTGGCTCTTCGCTGATTGGCTGATTGGCACTTTTGAGGTTTTTGCGAACCGTCTAGTGTATTCTGATTCCTGATCTAGTCGCTGGAGAGAAATGAAATTGAGCAGAGGCACTAGGTGGCGCCAGCCTGGCTACAAAATGTATCGATCTCCGTGGAAACAAACTGGTGACACTACCAGGCCAAGTTACAGGTCAAATCTGTGAATAAGTGAGCCCACTCGCAGTAGGAATGAATGTATTTTCTGGTATTTTTGAGCACTCATAATTAATTGAAGACATGAATAAAGGCAATACTGTCGAACATTCCAGCAACAAAAATGTAATTTCCATGGAAACACGAAAGTAGTAAACCCTCCACCAGTGTGACACAGTGCAACTTCAAATAAAGGTTTAACAAAACAAAACAAAAACAAAAACAAAACCCAAATCAAAATAAGAGCCTGAATTCAAGACTTTTTAAATAAAGTCTGTACTCTTTTTGTAGTGTGATTCATAGTGCGCACCTCCTGCTGGTTAGTGGGGGCGTGCCAATGTGAAGAGATTTTATAATTGCCAAAATATGATTGTTATTTTTCTCACTCTATTTTTGTTGTCATTTTTCACAGACTTTACTGGTTTTGTCCAGTTTATCAGCCATCGCACTCGTTATCTCGCTGTTGGTGGTTCTGTCCTTCCTTATCCACTACTGCTGCTGTCACCGTGGCGACCGGAGCGAAGGATCGGAGGAAGAGGAGGAGGACGAAGATGGCAGCACAGGTCACGGTTACAGCGGGAAGAAGGGCCGGGGCATCTGCTGTGTCACATGGGTGGCGGTGGCGGCTGTCACGTTGTGCTGGTGAGAGGATGTGCACTTATACATGAACGTGGGCAACATTCACCACAATGTGTTTCTGTTCAGAGTGGAATATGGCCAAACTGCATGGAATACATTTTATTTCTTTAAAATGGGGCTAAACCTCTAAACTACATGTCACGTTGAAACAGAGAAAGGACCCAAAATGCAGGACTACGGTTAAAGTTCTTTAATAACAAACAAAACAGAGCCAAAAATCGAAACTAAACTGCCATGACAAGACACACTGACACTGACACTGACAATAAACAATAGACACAGGGTATATATGCACACAGACACAGGTGAAGCACATTAGGGTGGGGCAAACAATCAAGATAGGAAGTAAAACTCAAAACTGCAAGCAGACAGGACAAATGTCAAAATAAAACACCAAAGGTAAGGTGAACTAAATGAAAAAGATACACCAAAATAAGCCAAAACAACCACTAAAAACATGACCCATGACACTCCACCTATAACCACATTTCAAATAGAAAAGCTAACTTGGGCAGCACCTGGAGGACTGAAGAAAAGAGGGAGAGGGAGGAGGAATAAAGAAGCAGTGTGATTGGTCAAACAGGTCATCACACTTCAAACTCCGCCCCTGCAGCCAGGTGTTTCCCTGCAATTCCCTCCCTCCCTTCAATTATCTTCCAACTCCCATTTGGACCTCTGATTTGATGTCACGTCCGAGCTTGAAGTGTATTATTATGTTTTGCGTGTCAGACTACGTCGATTATGATTATGACTATTCCCTCATCTCATGAAAACTCTGCCGCTTTTATTAATTTAATTTTAAAAAGTTGCACTTAATTTTATGTTATTTCTCTTCTGTTACATCCATAAGGATATTAACGCCCATTAAATCAAGCATTTGTTCAATATTGGCCTCACTACAACAGCGACTACCACACCCATAGGCAGTGATACGGATGCGGTAAGGTGTTG
Organism: Boleophthalmus pectinirostris; assembly: GCF_026225935.1. Classification (NCBI taxonomy): domain Eukaryota; kingdom Metazoa; phylum Chordata; class Actinopteri; order Gobiiformes; family Gobiidae; genus Boleophthalmus; species Boleophthalmus pectinirostris. The sequence continues at coordinate 29,493,691 of NW_026571447.1, forward strand.
CAGTAATATGAGTGACTGACTAAATTGTCATTTAAACCACCAAACACAATGAAAACAGTTCATATTTACAAGTCTTCTTGCTCGGTCTACTTTTTCCACCACCAAGGTCCGAGTCACGCTGTCCCAGGAAAAGGGGCGTGTCACGCATGTTGCTCAGAAAAACGATTCGGAAGGATATTTGAACGCAGTGTTTGTATCAGAAAGGCCTGTCTGTACTCAGGGCAGTGCTGTGTGATGTCACCAACTACTGGAATTTACCGTGGCCACTGGAGGCAGCACACACTTAGATTAGGCGATTTTGACTAGAAAGCTCCAGATTGACCTAGTTTGCACTAAAATGCCATATGCCATAAAATTACTAGGAACAGAAGATAATGCTATTAAAACACTATATACACCGTAAAGTAGTGAAAAAAGTGGATTTAGAACTGAGTAACTTTTATGGTGCCACCTGTTTGTTTCAGTGAAGATGATTTTAAAACACCAAGATGCCATTAAAAGCATCTCCAGAAGCAGGTGATGCTTACTCACAATGACCGGGCCATTGTTCAAGTTGTGTTACAGCATTCACATCCAGTCCTTACTGCAGCGTAAAGTTATCCATTAAATCATTCACTCCATCTGCCAACCTTCCAGTTATCACATGACAGACCTGAGTCACTGTCGCCTCTTTTAGCACACTGGATACTGTCACACCATAATTTGATTTATTATTGTGAAACTGTGGCCTTTAGCATCCTGATAATAAACATACACAGGAGACTCGTATGGTGGAGCACAAGTGAATCATGCACCACTTTACCACAGTCAAATGTCACTGAACCAAAGACAGCCGACAGTCACATGTCTCTGTGTTTGTCATGGCGATGATCTCAGCGCACACACCTACACTCGCTCTCTCCAGATCTGACCACCATGCAGTCATAGAGCCTACATTCTGTGTCCCCACTGCAAGAAAATAGTGCTGTGATATGTCAAAAAAAGACCATTTAAATGATATAAATAAGAAAGACTTAAATATGTGCCATTTAACACAAAAAAAAATCTGTTAATTTCTTCCCACAATGCCTGAACTCTTCTCAAAAACCACATGCTTTTACTGACAGAGGATTGGCTGTAGGCTTGTCATATCATAGCACAAGAAATTGATTCCTACCAGCCCTAGTATTATATTTGCGATAAGATTTGCAGTGTATTTTTAAAAATCAAGACTCAATCAACATTATTAAGTACTTTAGTGTTCACTGGGATCCTTCAGTTTTGAAAGAAGTCTGAAATATAAACTGTTAAACTAATAACATGCATTTAAGAACATGCATGGAGGTCTCAAATACAAGATAAGCAGTTTTTATTTATGATTCCCTGCAGTTCATTCCAGTTCACTGCAGAGCACACTGTCGATTTCGTGTAATCTTGCAGCCGTACTCCACTGTACACTGCAGGCACTTCAAGTCTATTACATAAACTTAACAGAATATGTTGTGATCTGTAACTAAATTATGGAGTAGTTTTAGCTCATTGTCCTGCTCTTTTAGTGTTGAAAATGACTGAAATGGAGCAGTGTCTGAGATGGTGCCACTCTAGGACAGGATGCACTTTACATTCATTACAAAGTGGATTATGTATTTGACAGACATCTGCAACCCAACTGTGGTTTTTGAGCCACGCAAGGCCTACTCCGCTCGTCTGGCACTTTGGAAATCTAAATATGTAGTCTGTAACGGAAGGATTAGACTAAACTACTTTCACTTCACTTTGACCATTTAAGGTGCACTATGGAAGTTTTTTCCTGTTGTGGGTCTGACAGTGGGAGTGTTTCACAGTATGACAGCATCTATTTTGCATCTGTTCAATTACAGTGAATCTATTGCAAAAAATACCTTGAAAAACAGGCATTCTTACTTTGAGCAGGGTTGAACAGGGTTCTCCACAGATCTGACCTGTAACTTGGCCTATATGAAACATTTGCTTGTCTCTATGGAGGGCAGATCAATTTAATGACATGCTGTGTAACATTCCAGGCCATGCAATAACATAATAATAATAATAAATGATAGATATCACCGCTGACTGTCCATCGGAAAGGTTACACACTGCATCTTTTTTCTGCTATATTGGCTGGCCCTTACATGAATGACAAGAAATAATTAGAGCCCTTTAGTATGTATAATAATTTTGTAAGAGACTATAAGCGACTTGGAGTTAAGGTTGATGCAGTTATGTGTAAAATGTGTTTTTGACGGAAGCCCCTGTATGTTTTTAAACCTCTTCTCCTCTCAAAAAAAAATAAATAAATAAATAAAAAATCTCCTTAATTGTCCATAACAAGATGGATATTACACTGGTAGTTAAAGCATTTTGTTGCACGTAGTTTTACCATAAATGATCCATGTACCATTCGTTCTTTTAAATTTCAATTAAGAACAAAAAACCATAAAATGGGAAAACAGTTTGTTATTTCATTACTCTCCTTAAGTGTCAGAAACAACAAACAAACAAACAAACAAAAAAGATTTTGACCTCTATTTACAATATTTAATTTAAAGTTTATTTCAAATAACGCCAATCAAAAAACCTGGTGCCTATTTCAATTTTGATATTTTATCTCATTGGTTTATATGCCCCGGAAGTTATCGTGCTAGAAGAGAATAAAATAGCAAAATAGCAAAATTCAAATAGGCACGATGACGATAAATAACAAACTGTTTAAAATTCAAAAGAACGAATGGTAAATGGACCATAAATATGTAACGATATTTTTAAATTAAGATAGAAGAGACAAGTGACATTTTAAATCCACAAATCGTATAAGATAAAATAAATGTGCCACCATCGCATCAATGATTTTTTTTTACATTTTAAGAACAATTATTAATTTCATGATTGTGTCTATTGAGTCCTTAGTTTCCGGACATTATATATGTCATATTACATGATGTATAGCTGCACTGGACAGGATGCAGTTAGAAATGCAGAGCACACATTTCTGCCTTTGCCTTGCTTTCTAATCTGGGTCACATACTTTGTGGGAGATTGGACCATACCATTCCTCTCTGAGCGGAGGGGATTTGATGAACAGCTGGCCTCTGCCTTAATCTGAATATTTAAATAACAGAGATGCGTAAACGTGCCCCTATGTTTAAGTCAATGATATTTTCTTACTGGAGCTTAACCGTTGAGAGCCAAGAGCAGCTTCCCTCTTCTCTCTGATCCAGAACCTCTGCATTGCACTGTTGGTATGCTCATATAAGCCCTATTCTTACAGCTCTATCTCCGCGTACCACTTATTTAAAATGTACACACTGAATTAAACATCAAATGCACGTCTCTGCTATGCTTTTCTCACACTCGCACTCATGTTGGGTTTCAATGCTTCTTGGGGACATTACATTGACTAACACATAATTCTGATAAATCACAGTTGCTTGTACATACATTAATTTCCTCCACAAACAACAAAATATCTTATCTTATTCTACATAAAAAATGCTAACCCTGTTGTTCAGATATGTACAAACATGTTCTGAGATGTGATTCTTGTTTTAATTTGTCTTTATGTCAGTTCTTCTGGACAAACCTGAACTTTGACCTGAATCCATCTATTCAAACACAAATCCAAATCTTGTCAGGAAAATCACTATTAGATATTTTCCCCAAAGCGTTCAGCCTTTATTTCTATTAATTTCCTGGAGATTGATCCTAACCTTAACCATCATTACGTGCATAAGCCTAACCTAAATCCTACACAGCAAATTTCTCTGATCTGGCCAAGATTTAAAACTTATATCAGGTTAATCATAGGGATATAACAATAACCAAAATATCGTGATATCGTATCATCAGAAGAGCTGTCACAATATATCGAATTACAAGTTCCTTTGCTTAAATGCATTGTTCTTTAGTAGGAATAGCTAATAAACATAGGGAACTACATATCCCATGATTCATTTCAGCACACACAACATGAAGAAATATGTTTTTAACTTGAAATCTTGGGATTCTGACAGTAATAATTTACACCAAAGGTATTTTAAAAGCAAAAAAGTGTCCTGTCTAGAATTATATTTGCCACTCCAAAATATCACAATAAATATCGTACATAGTTATTCATCTCGTTTTCTGATTTATAATCTACTTACTAGTTCTGAGACAGCTTAATTCTAGTCTAGTTTATTTTAAGATAACTTGTCAAATTAAATGATCTTGTTGCATGGACAGATAATTTCACTACTTTTAAGATGATAGATTTAAGTGTTTATATATTCTCTATCTATTTAACCCATATATTAACTTTATACCAGGCTGTTGATCTAATAATGAAGGATTTATGTCACCAGTGTTAGTTCATTTCTTGTTTATAAGCTGTAATCAATATATTGATGTTAGTCCTCCCAATGCAATAAATAAATTCCCACCCGTATGTACAGTGCACTCGCTCCCACGCTGTTTTCATGCCTCTCTTTCTCTCTCTCTCTCTGTTTTTTTTCTATCCCCCTTTTGCAGCGTTGCCATAGGCGTCGGTTTCTATGGCAACAGCGAGGCTAATGATGGGATGTATCAGTTGACCTCGTCCCTCCTCACAGCCAATTACACGCTCGCTTCTATCGATCTACTGGTGAGTGCTCGCTCTGCAACGGCGATTTCGTGCTGACTGTTGAACCGCATATGTATGTGAGAGAAATACAGCGGCCCGAGTGGAGTCTTAAAGGGCCCATATTGTATTTTCTGTTTTCTGATCTATGTTATATGTTGTTTTCTCATCAAAAAACATCCCTGGAGTTGTGGTAGCTACAGCTTCGTGACATCACAAGGTGTAACAGAGCTTTTTAAGCTTTGGAGATGTAGACAGAATAATGATAAAAAAAATTACTCAAACATGTGTGAAACAAAACACAACTCCAGGTATGTTTTTGATGAGATGACAGCATTATAACATGACTTAAAGGTCATAAACAAGACAAAATTTTGCATAATATATGACCTTTAAAGTGCATGTGACAAGTTTTTCTAATTATTGGTTTTGTGTGATAGTAGCTATGGTAAATATTTATTATAGTTTCAAGTTAAATTATGCAAGATTTAGATAAAAAATTTGATAAACTTGTTTCCCCAGATACAAGACAAATGAATCAAATATAGCTTTTACTGGTAACTATGTAATCAACATTGAAATTTCCATTCAAAGTGCACGGACAAGGACAGTTTCACAACATTTTTGTTGTTAGATTAAGGTTTATTTTTATTAGTCATAATCCTAACTATTGTGTAATTTTGACAAGTTTTGATCATTGTTTACTGTATGGTTGCTAGGCAAAAGCTGAAATTACCTCTGTGTGTGTCATATCTGCTGTTCATGTCCAACCAGGAAGTATAATTATAAACTTATGAATTATGAAATTATGAAAAAATAGGCAATTTTTATTTTTTTTTACATTCTTAAATAAAATGGTGTTAACTCCGTTTTAGAGAAATGAGAAGTCAAACCCTCTGTATGCTCTTTAACCTGGACTCTATCAGGATGTGGTCGGAAAGCAGAATAGCAGAACACACACTCCTCTTGGTCCATTGATGTATTCTGTGGTCAGGCAGTGGTTTGTGGGTCCGACTGCCCACTGTTGCCCTCTCACTGGACATGTGTCAAAACAGCTTTCCCTATCACTGGGTTTCACATGACGCAATGTTCTTTTGGCCGATTCATGAGTTTCAGAGGGTAGAACTATTATGATCGTGGCTGTAGCAATGCATGGTCAAAAGTCCTCAAAATTGTTGTGAGGATGTGATGATGTTTTTTTTTAGTCTGATTTAGTGAGATTTTGGATCAAATAATGATAATGATCAACATTTGTGGATTTTCCTTTAGCATATTTCTCATAAAAATTCAAAGTTTTCACTAAAGAAGAAGTTGTCTCTTGCCCACCATTGGAGAATGTGGGTCATTATCACACTCTACAATCTAAAACGATCCATTTCACCTCTGTAAGGCAATTCAGGCAAATTCCTTGTACCAAATTAACAAGAAACAAAGCCATAGTATTAATATTTATCTACTGTAACCTCATTATTACACTTGAATAACTATAGGTAAATAAACAACTATTACCAACCCCTCTGTGAAGAAGTGTTTTACATGAGAAACAATGTTTAGTTTTCCACTATTTTAAACCCTATGAGAGGTGCATTAGGTTCAGACCCACATAAAACTGTTTAGTATAGTGTTATAAACTGTGGCCAAAACCACCACTGATGTACATTATCTCAAGCACTTAGATCCCAACCCACAAAACTCTGCACTTTGCATTTACTGTTTGAGACACCATCCGTACTTTGTGGTTCTCTCTTCGCTTAACGCACCGACCTTTTCTTCCTCTCCAGATTTCGGACACAATTAGTGGGCTGCAGTTGTCCATCACAGGTCCACTGGCTTCGATGGAGGAGCTCTTTACCGGAAGTAAACCGTTCCTAGTGTCCACGAGGAACTGCCGGAGGTTATCTGAAAATGTGATAAACATGCTCTCGTCCATCTCTCTGGCGCGGGGCAGCCTGGACCTGGGTCTGAGCAATGACAGCAGCACAGGGGCCTCCATCATCCCCCTGACCCCTGTGCCCCCCTCGGTCGCCCCCACTGTGGTGCCCTCTAGTGGCCTCATGCCCAGCCCCTTCAGCCCGGGGTGGGCCGCCAACACACTCATGGTCAATGAGGACTACAGGTAAGACACATGGGACACACACACCTGGTGAAACAGTCAAATAAATTCAGTTATTACAAATGTGACAATAAACGTCATTGTATTATGTAACTTTAATACAGCCTGTACCTAAACCATGAGTCAGGAACTTTTAGCCTTATCTACTTAGTCCTTTCTTCCACTGTGATGTTGCACCATGACACAAAAACAATTGTCTGGGATAGTGTCATGCACTTACTTCATCACAGTTCTCCAATAAATGCCTGTGGTTTATTTGTCACTCTTGGAAAATACACCATGACAAAGAACCTGGTGTCTGGGATTGTGTCAGGCAGTTGGTTTCCCTTGATCGTTAGTCACAGTGTGCATAATTGGGTGAGGAAAGATTAATGTACAGTCAAATGTTTTAGAACTCTCAATTTTTTTCCAGTTATTTATTGCAATTCAAGTTGTGCAAGTTCCAATGAAGAGCTTGAAATGGTACAAAGGTAAAAGTACTGAACAGCCAGAGGTTGAAAAAAAGATAAAAGAGAACAAAACACAAGTCCAAGTTCTGCCAAAAACTACCTCAGGAAAAAAAACAAGCTGATAATCTTGAAAACATGGAGTGTCTAGAACAGTCTCCAGACTTAAACCCCATCGAGCTGGTTTTGGGATGAACTGGACAGAAAAATTAAAGCTAAACAACAAGTGCCACACATTTATGGAAACTTATGCAACACACTTGGGAAGAACTTTCTGAAGAATATTTAATTTCTATTGTAAAAAGAACGAGCCACGAGTGTGTTCAGCTGTTGTATCTTCCCAAGGTGGCTATATTCATGAATCAAAAGTTTAGAATGTTTTGGTCAACAGTATACAGTAAAAAAATGGAAAAAGTGTGGTGTTTGAAAAGTAGTAGTGTACCAGTAGCTTCTGTATTAATTATAGAAAATGCTACAATTATTTTCTGTAAAATTGACAGCTTTTATCATAGAATGCATGATGTAAAGAGAATTAATCTTGACATTAATACATTAAGATCAGGTACAAACCCTTAAAGCTCACTGTGGTAATAAGCTGTATCTTTTGTCTTGTGTCTCAGGTGGCTTTCATATGTGTTGCTGCTTCTGTTGGACCTCATTGTGTGTTTGTTCATTCTGCTGGGACTGGCCAAACAGGCGCGCTGGCTCCTCATTTTGTAAGCGTTATACCATAATGTAAATGAGATGTTTGATTATAAAAGCTCTGTTCTGTATTCACTGAGGGACTCCCTGCTTGTCTCACAGGATGACAGTGTTGGCGTGGTTGGCTCTTTTCCTCAGCTGGGGCTCCTTGGGTCTGGAGACGGCCACTGTAGTGGTGAGTAGACCTGATTCAAAGCAGAGCGGGAGAGTCAAAACAAACAGCAGACAATCAATGGTAGAAACTAGAGAAGTAACAATATTTAAATCTTATGGTCCAATATTTATTCAGATCTTGTCACAATCAATCTTAACACGCACAACAAGCTAATTATCCAGTTAAGGAAGTGACCAAACTTAACTTAAGATCTGGATCCCTAGATTAAGCACTGAAACCACTCACTGAGATTACTCAAGTAGCACTGAAGGATCCAACTGGGGTCAAATGCAGGTGAACAGTTTACAAATGTGGGAGTTGCTGAACCTTATCTTTACAGTCATAATATTTATAATTTTATCAAATGTTTAGCAGCATTAATTTATATGGGCTTGACTAATCAAAGAATCATGGTCTCTGTAGTTCCCGCTGTTTTAGGTTTTTTTATGAGCTTGCGATTTCATAGTGATATTATACACATTACTAAAGATGAAATTTGTGACTTTTGGGTCTGCATCTGCTTGTCTTCATGGAGATGTATTTGCTTTGCTGGGAATGTTACACAGTATGACATTAAATTTATCTCCATGACAAAGACAAAAAGGTGAGCCACACCGGTTAAAAGTCAAATCTGTAGAGGGACGACACCGCTCCACTCACAGTAAAAATACATGCTGTCAAGGTCATTTTATGTATTCAATTGGATGGATACTGGATAGATAAATAAATGCAATATAATGGAATATTCAAGGCAACAAATAGCATTACCATGGAGACAAGCAGATGACAAACCCCACAGTGCAACTTTAATACGCAACCTTTCTAATTGCTATATCAGAGTATCACAGTTATTGTTGCATCCTAAGCAGAGACTGGTGCTTTTAGATGGCTTATTAGTGTCATGTGTTTTGTAATTTCTGCCTTTATTGTGCTCCAGTGAAAAGAGCTGCCTCCTAGGGAACGCTGCAGCGGTGGCAGAGGACCAAAAAGCAGAAAAATAGGGCAGAGATTAAAGATTCAGTGTGTGCGTGTGTTTGCGAACTGTGTGCTTCTTGTGTGCGTGTAAGAGGTGGGTGTTCAGTTTAAGAGGTAAATATAGACGATGAACAAGAGAGCAGAGAGAGGGTGAAGACGATAGACTGGGAAAGTGCGTTTTAGAAGAATACCCATACAAGATACAGAGGGACATGTTAAAACTGAAAAGCATTTGAGACGCTTGTTTCTTAAAGAGGTTGGTTGTAGTTGGATTTAATAAAGAAGTTATGTGTAATCATTGTAACACGAGCACTTTTGAGGCATTGCTCTTGTAAAGGGCACTGCCTTGGTGTGAGATTAGGGTGTATTCACAAGGTGTGTGGTAGATTTAACAGAACCTTTTTGGCTTTGAGAACCTCTTAAACTTTGGCCCACACTTTAAGTTGGTGACGGGTGTACCAATATCAGTGTCAGCCGATATCAAACAAATTTGCAGTTTTGTTTTTTTTCTGTGCTGCCCTTGTCTCTGTATGCCCATGTGACATTCCTAGTTTGTTTTGTTTTGTTTTGGTTTATTTAGCAGGTGTACATTAATCAACAATCAGCGAGTATTTGCTAAAGAGGCTATTTTTGAAAACGGTTCAATTAAAAGGCAAAATAGTGCAATTGTACATAACAATAAAAGGCCTCAGTGCATCAGATGTGATCAAACTAATGAGTAAAAAGTGATTTTTTTCTTCTTGTTTCTTTTTGGGGGGTTATTAATAAATATAAATTTTATAGTGTTATTTAATTCTTTAAAAAAATATCCTTTATCTCCAAGCAGGAAATTGCATGTCTGTAACAAGAAATTCCCCCTTGGACAATTAAATAAATAAATGTAGCTCTTATGTACTCCTTTTAGGTTGAGTTCACATGACATCAAAACATTCTGGTTCAAAATTGAGCTGGAGGACACGTCAGATTGCAGATTTGTCATCCAGATTTATGGTTAATATAAGGTTAACTAAAAACGTGTACAATAGGGTCCCCTGTGAGGCCAGGTCTCTCCTGAAAAGTACATTCTTAATCTCAGTGGGACAATCCTGGCTAAATAAAGGTCAATAAATTAAAATAATATCTCTATAATTACTGGGTCTATCCACATAGTACTGAAACTGGCACTCACTTTTCTGTGAGGACAAATAAACGCAAGTGATATTTTTTCACTTTTTCAGCTCATAAAGTATAATTGTTGTCATTTGAAAAGTCTTGATTAACATTGCGGTTTAATACATAATGATAACATTTGTGGATATCTATTTTGGAAATTTCTTTCAAAAACCTCCATAAAAATGCATAGACCCTTGCTCACTGTCTGAGATTATGACACCATCAATTTGTAAAACGTAAATATAACCTTTTCTAGTGTGACACAGTCCTAATTAGTAACAAACACTGAGCTAGCCAGACTCCAGACATTTCTAGTACTTCAGTGGCTGTTTTTGCCCAGTTTAGGCATTTGAGTGTTTGTGGAGCTGTCTGGAGATGTCCCAAAGCCCACGGGCACATAGAGAGGCTCTGTCCCTGATCATAGCCACACACAATGGGCTGGTTGTAGGCTCTGGCTGCCCTCCGCTCCGCCTGGGTCACCCTCCTCTGTCAGGGTTCGAACTACCAGTGCTCCTCTTACTCCCTCTTCTGGTGGGGTTGTCTGGTTTCTCTTGTGACAATAAAAAACTTTGACTAACTTTGACGCATTTAGAATAAGTCTGAACTTCCTAGAGTCAAAACCAGACTTCAAAACTTTCTTCATGGAGATATGCTTTATGCCATACTGCCAACGTATGTGGCAATAAAAAAAAAATAAAAAAAATAATCACATGAATCTGTCTTATAGTGTTGATCATGTAGGTCTGTTTTTATTAGGTCTAGACAAACTTTCAGTGCTCCTTTCCTTCCCTCTTCTAGTGAGGCTGTCTCATGCTTGTGGTCACAACAAACCACATTGCAAAAGAAAACATTGTTAAAAGTTTTTATAGTTATTTAATTTGCGTAGTCTAGAAGTAGCTAATCGTGATTTTTCAGTATTCTTATTTACAGCTCAATTATCTGTCAGTGAAATAAGATTAATTTAGTCAGCAGATTTATAATGTTCATTTTTAGAAACTAAATCAAAGCTGCAGAAATCAGCTGCTCTGACTCCTGAGGATATGGTGCTCCAGTTATAATGGGTTAATGGAAATATATCTGGCCTCATGCTGAAGCTGAGCGCAGTAAAATGAGGGCAGAGCTGGATGTAGGCAGCACAGATCAATAGCTGTCTGCAGTTACATTACATTCAGACCTGAGAAAGGGTCAGTGTGTCAGTAGGTCTAATCATATGGTTTATAACAGAGGAGACAAAAGTGTACTCAGGTAAGGGCATTTTTAGGATACATTAAACAATATTACGGTACTCTTAAGTAATAGCCCAAAGTAATAGCCTGACAAGCATTAGATTTGCAATTTATGTTATAACAATAGACTTCTGTTTTAAACGTGTCTAAGAGAATTGGCAAAAATACTGAAATATGAAATGACAAACTACCGTAATACAAGAATTACATTTCAGGACAAGTTTGTACAGGGGTAAAGGATAGAATGCTTGTTATTTGTGAAAAAATTATGATATTTTGAAAATGACACCCTTTCCAATTTGCTCATTGCATCAAATTGCGATTCTGATTTGATTATGTTTAAGTTTGCAGCTCTAATATAAAAGTATTTAGTGACACTAGTGCGAATAATACCATGAGTACCTGGTTTTGCGTTAGAGACAGTGAATGTAATATAGAAGTGATCAGGTTCAACATTTGTGAATTTACCTTTTGGATAGTTCATGGTAAAGTACAATGTAATCAATAGGGAAAACTAGCTCTTGCCCTCCCCCCATTATCACATTTAAGAATCTGAAAACTACCAATTTCTTAAGAGTGGGCCACAAAAACACTGAAATAATGAAATATTACTTAAGAATAAAATGGACTTCAAAATACTCAAGCAGAAGTAACAAAATAGGATACTGGAAAAGTCATTTAATTCATATATTTAAGTAAATATAACTGAATATCTGTTTTTAATGCACTCCATGATTTCTTTCTCTCATTTATCTCTCTGTTTTTCTTGACAGGCCCTCAGTGACTTCTGCTCAGACCCAAACTCCTTTGTCTTGAACTCCACACAGTTCAGCAGTGGGACCAGTGCAGGTAAAGCAGGTATTAAACAGGTCACATTAAGACTAGTTTGTATTATCAGTGATATTGCATGTTTTATATTTGTGCACTGATGTTTTTATTGCTCCTCAGATGTACTGGATTATTACCTCACCTGTAACCGCCGCATGAACAGCCCGTACCAGCAGGTAATTTCATAAACCACTGAAACCAGTGAAGTATTAGACTAGACTCGGCAAAAAAGGAATATATAAGATGCATTGAAATTAGTAAAATTCTGAATATTAAAGTTCCTATATTACACTGTGAGCTTTAAGTAATATTATAATTTTGTTACCTCATCAGAAACATACCTGGAGTTGTGTTTTGTTTCTTTCACCCATGTTTGAGTAATGCTTCAGTAGAGAGCATTTCCGGGGTTGAAAGCATCCAAATGATTCTAGGGAAGGTGTGTAGAGTTTAAAAACACAGTAGAGTATTTCCTGTATTACCACATGACACTTTTCACTTTGAGAGAAGCCTAAATATACTGAGTTTGTGTGTTAAACATACAGTGTGTGAATGAAACAAAACACAACTCCAGGCGTGTTTGTGATAAGGGAGCAACATTCTAACAGAGATCAGGGCACTCTAATATTGATTTTTGTTTCTTTTTTATAGTTCAGAACTTGAGATTTAGGCTATTTACTTATTTGGCCAAAATTATGTAACTTGTTTCTTGAATTTTTGACTTTTGACTTAATTTAGTTTGAAATACAATGCATTTTCAATAATAATTTTTTTTCATCCCTTTAGCTCATAATTTAGATTGAGAGAAGAAGAAATGTACTGAAACTAACATTGTTTATTCATCCAAAATCTACATATGTATGAATGGGATGTGTGTGGGTTTGTGAGATGGCACAGATTGGCAGCCTTCCTTATGTCAGGGCAGCTGTGGCTAAAATAATATCTTACCGTGACCCAGTATGGAGAGTGAATGAACAATGTATATATAAAATTTTAAGACTTATGCATTATTATTTGACAAAACTGCTTCCAAATATTGCTTTTTTCAGTGTAGATTGTATGTGAGTGTAGTGTATATAAGGATACATTTAATCACAGATGCTGTTTGGCTCAGACACAACTGCCACTTGACATTTTTGGATTATTGTCGTTGCAGTTGCTGACCCAGTCTCAGAGGGCGCTGTCCAACATTCACACACATCTGTCCAGTCTAGACAGAAATGCACTGCCACAGTTCCCCAAAGCCGAGGTAACACAGCTGTGATTAACCAAATGAGCTCAATGTTTTAAATGGTTTCATGTCTCTAATGACACGTGTGTTATTACAGAAATCACTCAGGGAGGTCCAGCAGATCCTGAACTCCACAGAGGGAAACTTCCATCAGCTGGTGGCTCTGCTCAACTGTCGAGGCCTGAACAAAGTGCGGCTCTTCGTCTAATCTCACTGTATACAGGTCTATATTGGTCTGACAGAATTCCTGTTTTGTTTTAGGATTACATTGACTCTTTGAAAGGCCTGTGTTATGACGGCATGGAGGGGCTGCTGTATCTGTCGCTCTACTCTTTCCTCTCCGCCTTGGCCTTCACTGCCATCCTCTGCTCTCTGCCCGGAGCCTGGAGGAGCTTCCCAAGGTCAGAGGTCAAACTTATCCTCTTCAGTGTGTGTCAGTGACCACATCATGCCCATATCATGTGTGGATAGATTCAAGAAACACAATTACTTCAGAATATTGATATTAATGTCAGTGTTGTCAGTTGTTTTGATTAGTTTAGACAAATTCACATGATGGACCAAGATTATTTTACTTGTTTCAAATCATTTCAGCCTGTTTTCAGCACATTGCTTCTTATTTCAGTCTCACCTCATTGGCAAATAGTGTATGGAAGAAGAATGCATTTTCTCCATTGGCGGATTTCAGTCAGTCAACTTTGATCATTTAGGTCCTATTAGTTTATGAATCTAGTCAAACCCACCTAAATATTCCAAATTTCAAGTCATTGTAACTAATATTTGCAGTCTATGAATAAAGCGATAGAAGCCCTGAGTTGCTCTGCTCACACCTCTGCCCCTCTCTGTCCCAACAGTGAATCTGAAGACTACGAAGACTCGGACAGTGAGAGTGAGGACCCCTTCACCTCGCATCAGGCACGTAGACAGACGTCCTCGGGGTCTCAGCGAGGGGCCACTGCCCCCTTCTATAACTACCCGGGCTCCGGGTGGACACCCCCTTTTTCTAGTGCCCCACCCCTCCCGTGAGTAACACCGGCACACAGACACACAGACAGACAGACAGTGAGACAGATCTCCTTTAAATCAAACTCATGAGTGAGTGTTTCTGAGTAACTTCATTATCCACATTATCCACATGTGCCTACCCTAGACCTGGTCCTTTACACCCAAAATACAGACGAGGGCAGGAGAGACAGACGGCTTAGTCACACACATTTATTCATCACAACATTAAAGAAGTAACTAAAGTACACTAGGAAGTCCATGTACGGGTTACTAAATACTAATAGTAACAGAGCATTGTCACAGATCAGTCAGCTACAGACTTCTGGCACTAGTTAGTTAGGCTCAGCACAGGCCTGGTCTACAGACAGACACACAGACAGGTCATGAGGGAGTGGAGGGAGTGTACAGAGAGACAGACACAGAATATCATGAAGTGAGACAGACAGGAGCTGATTGGAGAGCAGGAGTAGTGGACAGACACACAGACATAGAGCAGAGTGTAGAGTGTAGACCTGTCACGATAACAAATATCAAAGTGTGATATATTCCTATATTGTGATACAGAAAATATAGACGATACACAATAATACTGAAACTAAATTATGCCACTGACTTATTAAGACTCCCCGCAAAAAGCTTTTCTAAATGTGCATTATTATATTAACATGAGCTACTTTAAATAAATAGCAGAATAAAACACAGTACAGCACAGTTTGTATCTATAATGAGTCATAGAAGTCATTTATTCAACCCTCTACAGCTCAGATTTGATTGAAAAAATATCAATATTGACCCCCAAAAGTGATTGTTCCATCTATCACATATTGAAAGATAAGTCAATATAGTAATTATCGTGACAGGCCTAAGCGTAGAGAGCCACAGACATAGAGCAGAGTGTATAGTGTGTAGTGTATAGTGTAGGCAGACCCAGACACAGCTGCAGGTCTGTCTGTCTGTCTGTGTGTCTGTCTTTCCGGATGTTGGTTGTTTCAGGACAGACGATATAGTGCCGCACGCTCATTTTCACTCAACTTTGACTCGTTGTTGTCACGGCAACGCTTAAAAACTCCTGCGGCGCGGTGAGGCTCAGGGTCCCATAGGTAACTCCCGTGGATCTAACTCCCCTCCCCACACCGTCCTCCATCGGACCTCCTTCTCCAGTTCTATCTTCTGCTGCTTTTTGCTTCTCATTTCTCCTTTTTATTTTGACCCCATATCCACATTCCTGGTTATATTCTTCCTGTTTGATCCTTTACTGACAATTCAAAACTATTTTAGTGCTTTGTTGAGGTACTAGTGGGTGATTATTTATTAATTCTGTAGAAAACTTGTGATATAGCATTAATAATAGTAATAATAATCAAACATTGGCTTACTAAATGGTAAGAAATTCCAGTGGTTTATACATGGCAATACAATCACGACTGCCCAGGGACTACAGGTGGAAATTAGCTCTGGTGCTACAATCTGGTACAGTGCATCTCTCCTGTTAAAGTTAATGTAGATTGTGCACTGTCTCTGTCTCATTAAATAAGTAAACTAAACTAAATTGAATCTGGGATGCTATTGCTGTGATGCCATATAGTAAGTAGATCTGGCAACCCAAAATTAGATCTGATTTTCAAATAAATTTGTTAACTGGCTTGTACTGTGGTCCAAAGCAAGAAAAATAACTCACGGGTCCTTTTTTTTGCCGAAACGTTATTTAAAAATAAAGAAGTTTTTGGACATCGGCCATCTGAGTGTGCTATGCATTTTTTAACTTTAATTGGCTTGAGAACCAAAACAGAAAATATGAAAAAAAAAATGAACATAAACGACTCTGTGTACATTTTATATCTATGGACGCAGATAACCAATGCTTATGAATATTTAAAGATGCAACATGTAACTCACCTGCTGCTCTCCAGATTCTATTGTATTGACTAGAATGTTCCACAGTATGGCATTAAACATATAGAAAGCAATTAGTTCACTATGGGTGTTGTTATTCAAAATATTTGCATATTTATTGTGAGTGGGCTTCCTTCTGTAACTTGGCCTAATTGCACCACCCGATCATTTAAAACGTAATGCCATACTGTGGAACATTCTAGACAAAGCAATGAGATCTCTATGGAAAGATACGTAGTGCATCTTTAAAAAATAAATCCTGCAAATAGTTGTTTAATGCAGACTGCTTTAACTGAGATACTGGTTAACACAGGATATCCTTTAGAACGTACAGGAAGCAGCTGCAGTAGAGCTGAAATTCTCTAGAAAACATGTTTTTGCTGAACTGCTTGAGCCACAGTGCTATTTTATCCTATTTAGTATTTCTAATCAATCTGTATCCTTCTTCCCTTTGGTCCCTGTCATACCCTCGGCTTTCCCTGCCTTTTTTTTTCTTGATGTGTCTGACCCCGATCTCCCTCTTCATCCTCCATCCTCCTCCTCCTCTGTCCTTGTCTCTTTCTATCTCTATACAGGACTCAAAACGTTTCCTCCAATGGCAACCCTGGTTATGAGAGCCTTCCCCTGACTGACAGGCAGTCCCCACCCCCCTCTGTGAGTTCCTCTGTTCTTGTGATCTGTGCCATTTGGTCATTGCTGCTCCATTTACGAATGTATGAATTAATCAAATGGACAAAGGCTTAACTCTTTGTTTACCAATGTTATTTAAGAGGTTTTTCTCATGTTTTTCTCACTCTGGGCAGGCGGTTTTTAATTCTGATAGCATTAGTTGGCCAGCAGCTGACAACTGACTGGAAATACGACATTGGTTATTTGTGACATCCACATTATAATCCTTTTCAAACCAATATATTACCTCCCCGTGCTTTCACATTTTTATTCTAGAACCTTATGACCATAAATGCATAGACAATAAATAAGAAATAATAATTAAATTCAAATAATTTCCCTTGTGGATCAATAAAATTTGTCTGAGTCTAAGAAAACTAACTTTAAAAATGTTTTTAGTTTGCACTAATCAGACTGGATACATTTACATTTGGCTGGGATCCTGAATACAAACTTCTCCGATACTTTACAAAAAAATGAAATATATATATATAGAGATAACATTCTGGACTGGCCAGGCAATATGAGCATCAGATAACTCGAATAATCCAATAAGCAAATAATTAGATCTGATTTTTGGAGTTTGTGTTTAGAAATAGAAATCTGATTATCAAAAATATTGTGACATGTGTTAGTTAATAAATGTTTTTTGTTAGAATTTTAGCGTAAAGTACAATTAATTTTAAAATAACTACTTAAATATTTTGCTTTTTTTTGTTTCATTTTGGTCTTTGCCACATTAGTTTGCCCTTTTTTGGATTATCTAACTTTACAACCTACATAAGTGTGAACAAATAGACAGAAATCTGATTACTTACATAGTTCATTCAGTAATCCGATAACTCCAGAAATCAGATCATGATCAGATTTATGGTCTGCATGTAAACGTTGGTTCTTGTATTATGCGGTTATACAGTGCGTACAATAGTTCCCTGCCCTATGATGTTTTCTTTCTTCTAAATTCGTACAAACAAAACTAAGCTTGTGAGACGAACATGTTTTAACTGTTCATTTTGTTGAATAATCTTTCCTTTTTTTTCCCCTTTCTTCTTTGGGACCACTCTCTCGACTCCTCCTCGGACACCTCTGGTAACAGTACTCTCCCAGCATGCTGACTGGATATGGGGGAGGCCAATCACACCCCAACCCTGCCCATTCGAGGAACTTGTATTCACGTTGATTATTTTTTTGTTAGGAAATGTATAGAAAAAATGTTTAGTTTTCATATGAATGGACACTTTACTGAAAAGAAAACTTACTAATCTAAATAAGCTGAATGCTAGATGTGAGATCTACTATGAAACGTAACATCCGAACCACTAAGTATTGTTTAAAAAAGCACTTAAAGCAACAGGACTGCAAATATGTCGGAGAACAATGTAAAGGAAAGTCAAGGTGGAAGTGTTTACCCCATGTCTGTGAAACTTCTGTGTAAACTGTGAACAGTGATGAGCAGTTCAGATGGTATGGAGTTACTGCAATGTAGTTATATTCTTCAGAGGTGGGTAGCCAAAATTGTACTGAAGTAAGAGTAAAAATATACAGCTTTTGGTGCATATATTAAGCTACTCAAGTGTTTGGACGTAACACCTGGCTTATGATATTGATACTTTGCAGCTGGTCATCAATATTCCCTTGGGGGTGTGAAGTTAACTAAAAGCACTGCTCTGTCTGAAGTTCTGTTACTCAAGTTAGACTTAATCTGAGCTTTATTTTAACACAGTCTGACCATAAAGAGCTGTCTTAGTTGGAGCAACAACAGGTGAGGTGATTTCTGTGTTGTGTGTTAGTTTTTCAGTTGGGCAATCTCAACTTTTTAGCTGAAAATCAAACACCTAAACTGGACCATGAACTCTTGTATTGATCACAGGCTCCTGAAAATGTGTCGTTTAAATCCATTTTGTATTTCAGATGATATTAAAGTATTTTTGGCTGTTTTTGCTCATGTGTGAATTGTGTCACCATGGTAACTGTTTAACATTTTGCCCATAGCGATACATGTTACACCCCCAGAGTGATGTCAGTGCAAAGTATCAATAGAGTTTATATAATTGGGAAGACTCTGGCATTTTCCTAAAGAATTCAATGAAATGTGAAGAATGAATCATTTGTAAAGGTAAGACGCAAGAAAAGTAAATCATTTAAGGGTGCACTATGTAACTTGATGGGAGGAGGGTTCACTACATCTAGTCTCCATGACGATGATGTTGCTTTGAAATTTTCCACAGTATGTTACTAATCGTATCTATCTTGCAATTATTGTAATTACAGCTATTTTTATTACTTAGAATACCATGAAAAACATTTATTCTTATTGTGGGCTCCCCTCTCGATTTTGGTGATAAATAGATACATTTAATGCCATATTGTGGAACAGTCCAGGCAAAGAAATAACATGGATACAAGAAAATGGCGGACCTTACACTAGAAATGTTCCATAGTGTACCTTTAATATAGTCAACAGCAACATAAATAATATTAATGCCACATATAGGCGACTCACAGTGGAAAGAGTGACCAAAACATTTTACTCAAGTAAGAGTACTGTTACTGAAAATATATATTATATATTAGTAAAATATGCTGTCAGAAAACTACTCTGTGAAGTACAATTGTTTTTAATGTTACTCGAGTAAATGTAACAGATTACTGCCCACCTCTGAGTTTCTTTAATATACAAACATTTTATTTTTACGTTTTATATAAATATTGTTGTAGAAAAGCACTGCCGCTAGCAACATTACACATTTTTTCTGTGAATGGTTATGCAGTTTCCTCACTTGGTATTTTTTTATTTCTACTTTTTTTATAGGTGGCATTTCTGTCCTTTCCTCGTATTTACCTAATGGTATTCTGTATATCTCACTGTCTATAATATCTATATAATCATGAACCTTTCAATAAAAAATATGGGGCGCAACAGTCCCTGGTTAAATGATAAAATGGAGAACTACAAACTGGAAAAACTACAAACCCCATCCAACGACAACGGGTACACAGCAATATACTGCTACTGGCACTGCAGTGGCCCTACCGTAACTAGCAATAAACACTATATATAGCATTGGGTTTCTGAAACTTCTCCGAGCTGTTTTGTGTATATATGTTATGGTATGTTGGAGAATCATTGAATCCCCCTTCCTTGCCAACTGACCTTGTTAACCCTTCAATTGAGTTTGTAAGGTATTATCAATGCTCCTTTTGAATGGCATCCTTTTACACTCAAGAGTCTAATATATAAATAAAAATAACTTAAATAACCTGATATTCAACTGACTTTTATGTGAAGAAACACAGCAGCAGCACAGCAGAATTACCAAAACACAAAGTTTAATATAAATACATTGTGAATATTATAAACTAATATTAGGCTTATGCATACAGTTTCATTCACTAGTGTCAACAACGAACAGTGCCTCTTTGGATATGCATAGTTAGGTACAAGAGACACCACAAACGTATGGTCACAAATCACTGTTTTTGCACGTTTTAAATAAAAAACAGTCAGTCTTCCTTTTTCCATAAGCTCTCAAAACACGAGGATAATTAGTTTACTTTACACAAATGTATATTATTTCTATTATTTGCAAAATGATTCATACATTTTGTAATTATACCTTAAAGGTCAAACTTATATTACAATAAATTGACTCTTGTGGGCTTTGAGACATGATATAATGTTACCTCTGCAAAAACATACCTGAAGTTGTGTTTTGTTTAATTCAGCTGTGTTTGTTCAAGTCTATGGGATAATTTATGTTTTAGTAACCCTTTGTTATTAGTCTGTTTGCACCTCCAAAGCTCAAAATACTCTCTTCTACCTTGTGATGTCATGAAGTAGTAGTTTTCAGCTACTTTTTACCTTTAATAGAGATTGGCAATTCCAGGATTGCAAATTTTCATATAATTCTAGTGAAAATGGAGTTTAAAAACACAGTGAAACTTCCTGTGAAGAAACAAAACAACTCCAGGTACGTCCAGGAAGCAAGAATACAAAATATATCAGAAAGCGTGTCCTTTTAATTAGTTGCTAAGCCTGAATAATTTTTTAACTATTCTTTCAATATGAGTTAAGGATTATTATTTTATAAGGGCTATAAATAGTGAAGTTATTAACTGAAATTATTTAGGTAAACTTAAAAACACATAGGTACAAGTCTTTCTTCTTAAGGGTACTTTCACAGTTGCACACACACCACATCAAAAATGGGTCAAAACCTGGAACCAAACCAGGACTAGAGCAGGACCAAACCAATTCTACATCAGAACTCAACAAGGCTCAAACCAGGACAAGTGTGAACGCACCCTAAACATCGTACCATAAACAAACACGAGAACAAAGGAAAAAAATGACATGCAAAAGCTGTCAACAAAAAAAATACCTTCGTGGTAACAATGGGCAAGTTAAAGAAAACACAAAGACAAAACTGTGGCTAAATTAATTGCAGTGCATAGAAAGGTTTCAGTGAAGATGAGAAAAGGTGTGGTGCACTTTGGTGGACAGACTCTTATATGCTACTGTTATAGGCAGGTAAATTAATAATAGTTGTACTGTGGAGCTCAATAGTGGGTGGGGACTTCTGGTTCTGGAACTGAAATAAATTGAAAACAAATGTATTATTTTTTTCCCATTAACGTCTCAAAAAACTAAAATATTTGTTTGAAGTTTTAGCCAATTTTATAAAAATCAAAAAGTATTGGCTAAATCCAGTTTCTAAAATATAAAGTAAGTAAAGTAAGGTCCTTTTATTCACAATTTAAACTCTTAATATTTAAATTATTCAAGTTTATGGGATAATTAATGAGAATTTCTACTTTAAATTAAACTAGAGCGTCTAGGCTGCAGGTTCTGTAACATAATTCCGAGCTCTGACAATTTGCCAAATGTCTCTCCTCACTTTTCTTCCCATTTATCACGTAACATACTGCATCTCATTCCCAATAAAGCCTATGGGTCAAAGAAATCTTTAAATTATTTTGCTTTCACAACCAGATAACTTTGCCCACTGTTGCGCTCCATACATTGTCTCCTGGCGTATTTAACAAACATGTTGGTCAGTTACATTGGTCATTTCAGAGAGAGAAAATACTGCATTCAGTTTGAACACCACCTCTGCGTCTCTTTGGAGTTTCCTCTGCGTATAGTGCATTCCCTGAAGTAGTGGACGTTCTAGTTTTAGCAAGTTCTTAAAAAAAGTTATCTAATATAGTTTTCAACCATGCTTATAAAGGTAAAAGAGTTCACAAGGCATCACTTCTTGAGGTCATCTGATATCAGCCAAGATCCGTCCTCCTCCACCTCCTTCTGGACGACTAAGAGCATCGGCCACTTCCTGAGAGAGCTGTTCACTGAGAAAAGTGCTGTGTGTGAGAAACAAGATGCAATGTTAACAAACTCAAAAAACAAAGGCGAGCAGGCAAAAACAAATGCACTGTTTTCACCAACAAGAGTGATACAAGATTCATGTGACTGCCCATAAGGAATGAGTCACGAAGAGAGGCAAGTGTGAGACAATAATGTTTTGTCCAAAGTAGCTTTTTTTTTTTTAAATAATGGCTCAATGAAAAAAACAAAACAAAACATGTACATTGTTTTTCGTCATCTCAAATCACATGTCAGATAACCCAGCTGCTGTCTCTAATGTGAGCACATGAAGACCAAAGGAAATTTGCATTAAAAGATGAAATAGCTTTTAATCAGCTGTGGTGCTGGGATAAAAAAAACAAAAAAACAACAAACTACACTATACAAAAGAATAGCGCCATTTTAAAATGTAAAAAAGGTTTGAGATTAACATACAGGTCAAACATAATGGACTCTTCTAACAACTGAAACCGTGTAAGTTTCTGAAACTTCCGTATCTATGAAAATAGTGCTACCCTGCATAGTCATACATTTTGGGGATTTTGTATAAATAACCATCTGTATCTTTTATAAGTCCGTGCAAAGCATTTGATAGATCCAGTACAGCAACTCAAGAAAAATATAGATAATATATAATAATACTGAAACTTGTACATGCCACTGACACAGTAACTCTAAAGCAGGATTATTCTCCAAAAAATATAATGCACAATATCATTAAAAAAGCATGAGCTGCAATAAATAAATAGAATGAATGAATCTTTATTTGGACAGTAATGCATAGAACATGCATAATACAAAAAAATATTATGTCTTTTCTATAATAATAAACAAAAATAAATGTCACGCAGATTTTACTTGTGTCCGAAAAAGGAGTCGGAGGAAGCAAATACTTATTTAACCCCACACCTTTTTTCTACTGCAGAATAGCACTTTAGTAGTTTGTTTGTATCTATAATAAGCCATAGAAGTTATTTGTTATAAACCTCTACAGCTCAAATTTAATAATAGTACTAAAAAATAACAAAATGTTCCCCAGTAGAACAAGGAAACAGTACCTACCCACGATAAATATTGACCATCCAACAAATACTGAGCGATAAGTTGATATAGTAATTATCATGACAGCATTAAGTCAACTGTAAACAACTAATCAATACAGAATATACAGAATGTGGGTCCCAAGGGACAGGTATCTTCATTTAACCTGCACTTACCGTAGTTCTGCCTCTCCTCCGATACAGACAGGATTCTTCAGTTTGGAGTCCAGGTTGTAGTACTGTCCCGTAACTTGGCGAACAGCGAGCCAGTGCCGCCGTCGGAGCGGGAGTGAGACTATCCCGAGGGAGATGCGTGATGGGACATTGAGGATAAACCCTAGGACCTTAGATACACAAAGACTCTGTACTGTTCTGAAATAAACGAAACATAAAAACGGTTACAAATAGTGCAGCATTTTCATATTTTTAAAGGATACACGTCACCGAAACACACCTGCGTTTGTCCCACCACACGGCAGCCAGCTCCCGGCTCTGTAGTGCTGCCATGATGACGTTAACATCATAATTCCCTGTTCCTAACACTGAGCGATGAGGGTTCACCATACACTGTGGAGCAAGTCTGTCAAAAGAGGAATGCACAAACACATTATGAGCTGTTCTAAACACAATTTGATTCTGTAATACAATATTTACAAAAATGTATATCTTCATAATTCAGTCATATTTTTGCAGTCCATCAAAAATGTGTCTGTAAATATTTTGATTGAGATATTCAAGTGTCACATGAAAAGTGAATGTACTGTAAAATTATGTGCAAAATATATCAGCTTTTTCTCTTGTTTATGATTTCCCTGACTGTTTCTATTGAAATGCTGTTAAAGATGCTCCACCGTATGGCATGCATAAAACGTTTCTTCATTGACAATGTTCCTAAGCATGGTTTTCATTTCATTTCCATGGAATCATGCAGGTAACGTGCTACCTCCAAAAAGCCACATACTATACCTTTAAATATGTTGGTAATCAGTTTTAGCAGCAGTATTAAGCCCTCCTTAATATTTCTATTTTATCTCATTAACAATCACTTCTAATAATTGTGTTGTGCTTGAAACTAAAGCCTTGGAATGAGGTCAGACATCGGACAAGGTCTGAAATGCTCCGAGCAGCAAGAGCAATGACACATGACACAGACAGCAGAGAACCAGAATAATGAACTCTCTGTGAGATTTAAATGCTGCAACCACTGAATAAATACAAAACACAATATTTATCAAAACTTTAGGGGACAGGAGTGCTACTTGGATGTGTAGAGATTGTGCAAAATTGCCCTTTTGGTGCTCTTCAGTGTAGGAACCAGTCTCAAAAACAATGTTGAAAAAGCTGAAGCACTCAAAAAGTACAAAATAATTAAAATACCACATGCCTCAGCTTTTTTCACTTCACTTGTGTTAACAATAAAGTGCATATTTACTTTCCTTTGGATAAAATTGCAATATGACACACGTTAGTTATTTTTTTAAACTTCACTGTTATAATGTTGATTGATCTGTCCATGTCTATGCCTCATTATTATTATTAGATATATAAAAAAACATATATGATGCAGAAGGTACTACACAGCCCAAGTTAGTGCAGTAAACCATCAGCCCTGAGGTTATATTCATGAGTTCCTTCATTGTTGTAGATATATAACTTTTGACAGGTTAAAGTATTATTAAAAATCACAGGAAAGCAAAAGTCTGCAGCATATTTATCTTAAGTAAATATAAAGTACCTTTTGCAGATGTCATCCGCCGTCTCCTTTGTAAACACCCGCTCCTGTAGCACGTTGTTCAGGGCATGGATCGCGCACAGCTCCAACCTTTGCTTCTCATGGAAGACTTCTGCTTCATTCATACTGCAACATTTAAGTCAAATTAATACACTCAAAACTGCAAACCTGGCACGATGAGTTACGAGTCTAACGATAAAAGTTGTTAGCGATGCGTTTATGTGGGCTAGCGATAATTCAAAACTCAGCTAGCAATTTTGACGAAAGATTATTTATTGTTAACAGTGTAAAAAGCGGAAGTGTTTTGAGCGTGAATATGGTAGCTAGATTGTCAGAAAGCGTTTAGTTTAATGAACAATAGATGCTCAAATGAACTGACCTGCTGATAAAGCGATTTCCAAGAGAAAAGATGCAAGAGTGACAGCTACATCCACACCGGAAGTGAACGCCAGATTGTAAACATGTAACACAAGTGTCATAACGGTTTCAAATTTATCGTTTGATTAAAATAACTTTCTATATCTAAAATATATGTGAAAAACGATAACGACAAATAAAAATCAATACACAAAATTTTTGGCATTATTTTCCTCCTTGTTTTCTCCGCCCACCAGCACTACGCTTGTGTTACAGCGCCGTCTAGTGGTGTCAAGGCGCTGTAACTTAAACAGCAGACAAAGCTTTCGTACCATTTAAACCATTTAAACCAAGACTATTTAAACTTGTAGTCAGTGCATACAAAGGTTAACTTGCAATACAAGGTGGCATATAGTAGAATAACATTGTAAATTGTTAATGTTATCTGAAACAAATAACACATCTTATTCTCATATTAGATGTCCTTAATTCAGGAAAACTTTTCAGATGAGAGTTGATTTCCTTCAAAAATCCAAATAACTAAATAGCTTTTGTTGGTTTTCATTTCAATTAAAACAAACGTTTGCAAGAAGCACTTTACTTACCCTGCTGGTAAAAATACAGCTTCTATGATAAATACCATGTTAAAATATAGATTCATATAAGGTACTAGGTAAATTAAGATATAGATAGATGTATGCAACAAGTACTGAGCCTGTCCAGCTGATTACTCCAAGAGTCTGAAACCTTCATGTTTTAGTGTGTGTCCAATAAACCAAATTTACCCCATAGACTAGAATACTGTAACATAATGTACATGTATATATGTATATTTCTTTGTGTATTGTAATGTACCTTGTGCAGGAATGTTGCTCAATCAAATGAAAATGAAATGAAAACAGTGGCATTTGTTTGTCCTCAGTCTATAACATACTCCAATTTACTTAATCATGTCAGTTACTATTTATTAAAACATTACTCAAAGGTGCACTATGTATTTACATAGTGCTGAGGAAGGGTCTATTGTTTTGCCTGGATTAATCCACAAAATATCTTTGAATTTATCTTCATGGAGACAATGAGGTTTCTCAATGCAGTAGACACTTTCATACAAAGCAATAACACATGGAGAAAAGCAGGTGGTTGACCCTCCACCATAAAGTATATAACTTTTTTTTTTACTTTTATCTAATCTTATCTTTTCACAGTGATCTTCTTGCATTCTTTAGTGGTCTACTTCCCCAAATCAGGGTCCTCCTCCCTCATATAAGTATTCATTTGAGGAGGTGTGAGTTTTTCAAACGGGCCTATAGCTGTGTGCTATCTGATACTTCTGCTTCTGTTTGGCTGATTGCAAATACAATGGTGTCGCAGATAGAATACTGTGCTCTGATTGGCTGTACGTCAATACCGTATCTCCCAACGTGCCGTCCTATTGGTCCGTTCTCGCAGGTTAAACTGGGGGTCGTATTTTTGTTCCTGTGTCAAGCAAAAAAAGAGAAAAAACACAGTCCACAGCCGACATTACGGTTTCATCACATTGTATTACGATATATCCTGAAAAGTTTTTTTATTTGCTCGTCCAAAGACCACCACCAACTCAGCAGAAGTGTTTTTGAAGATGGTAAGTTTGGTTTCTTAGTTTTTTTGCTAACGGCTAGCTCGGTGTTAGCATATGCATCGGTCGAAATTTTAAATTCAAGAAGCCTGGTCAAATTTCTATCGACACAACCTAAATATTCACTTGTAAAATGAATGTCTGAATTTAGTTATAAGATATGCGAGCTGCGGTGTAAGTAAGTAAAGGTTAAATTCTAATAACACATGATTTGTAGCTGGAAATGTTAGCTAGCGTTAATGAGAGGCTTTGGTGTAAATGTCCAGCGACCAATGCGAAAAACAAACCACGCTTAGTTATAACTCGCAAAGTGAATATTATTGGGTCTTGTTTGTCCGATTATAACAGTTAAAATGGTAAGGATTATCATGAGATATTACTTTAAAAATAATGAGCAGAAAGTATGCCGGATACGTCTGTATCAAACCAAATAAACCACGTTGTTTAAAGCAGTTCTTTCTGGAAATAATCGGCTTGAAATTTGGTATATAACCAACAAATCTAGGGTGACCAGATTTTCAAAATAAATGAAGTGCATGATTAAAGAAAACTGTTCTGCACTCGACACTAATGTGAGTCAGTATAGTCACATTTTCTTTGTGTTTTTCATTTTTCAGCAGCTTTTCTGTATTTTTACCTAAACAAATGACAATATATGCCTCTCTTTACTGTTGGCAGGGATCAGATTGGTCAAAAATGGGGACACTTGGGACATTTCTTGTATAAAACTGGGATAAATCAGTGGTTTTATATAAATCTGCTGGGGGCAGGGGACACAAGGCTCAAAACTAGGACTGTCCCGGGTAAATAGGGACATCTGGTCACCTTAAACAAATCAGTACTATTGGTTACTATACTAATCAAGTTACAGAATAGGTTGGCTCACTAATGACAGTGTTGGATTTGATTGTTAAGTTTAATTTACAGTTTTAATCTATTTGAGATCCAATCATTTCATATCGTCAATGATCAGCTTCGGGCATTTTAATCAGTAGGACTACAGCCAATCATCTCTTTTTGTAAATGCATGTGGTTTGGAGCAGAGTTCAAACTTTTGAAGATCAGTCATTTTCTATTTTATTATTAGTTTTTTTTTATTTTGACCATACTTATTATAATTATAGATCTTATACTTTTAAATATATGAAGGTTATGAATGTAATCAATTATGTTTGTGTTTCCCTTCACAGAACTCCAATGTGGAGAATTTGCCCCCTCAGGTTCTTCGCTTGGTCTATAAAGAGGTGTCAGCATTGGCAGCGGATCCCCCTGAGGGAATCAAAATTTACCCAAGTGAAGAAGACATAACAGAGCTGCACACATCCATTGAAGGACCTGGTAAGTAATGTAACAATAAATTAGTCTGTTTTATCAAGAATCTCTTTTCTACTGATACAAAGTTTTTGACCTTACTGGTTTCAAGGTTAGAACCTCACCAAGTTACTTACTTTTATATGATGAAAACCATGTACATTTGTTGCTTTTTCTTCTTGTGATAATACAGACTTTTGGGTAGTTTTTCTTTTACGTTTGCTTCTATTCTATTGCCTGGCCATGCTGTTGGTGTAATAAATACTTAATACTTTGACAGAGGGAACTCCGTTTGCTGGTGGCATTTTCCGAATGCGCCTCGTCCTCGGGAAGGATTTCCCTGCTGTTCCACCCAAGGGTTATTTTTTGACCAAGATTTTTCACCCCAACGTCGGCCACAAAGGTGAAATCTGTGTCAACGTACTGAAAAGGGACTGGAAAGCAGAACTGGGCCTCAGACATGTTTTACTTGTAAGATCTGTCACTCTGCACTGTTTTTATATTTGTTTGTGTGTGTGTGTGTGTATATATATATATATATATATATATAAATAAAATAAAAAAATAAAAAATAATTCTTTGCTCTTCCACAGACAATCAAGTGTCTGCTTATTCATCCAAATCCTGAGTCTGCTCTGAATGAAGAGGCTGGACGCCTGCTTTTGGAGGACTATGCGGAATACGAGTCTCGAGCTCGTTTGTTAACAGAAATCCACGCCATGGGTGGCCCTGGTGGCACCTCGGGGACACACCAAGACCCTAACGATGGCCCTCAGCCGAAAAAACATGCAGGCGACCCCACGAAGAGAGCTGGGCCCAGTGCAGCCGCAACACCTGCACCTCTGGGAAACGGAGCCAGCAACGCCAACAGCAGCAGCAATACCAACAGCAGTAGCAACACTAGTGTAGCAGGGAAAAAGAAAGCAGATAAGAAACGGGCTTTAAGGCGGCTTTAATGCTTTGGCACAAGTCTATGTGTGTGCGTGTGTGTGTGTCTGTATATAAATATTGAAGTGTGTTGTTTTGTTTAACCATTTCTCTATTTCTACCACCTTTTAAAGAGCCCTCTTTGTACTTCCCCACTCATCAAGTCTGTCCCGTTTATATCAAACCCTGATATTGGAATTTATTTGAAGGAAACAATAGAAGCTGTATTTTTTGCCATAGGTCTATTCTAAAAATACAAGACAGGAATTGTTTTCTACTGAGGTCTCTATCCCTAACATGGGTCAAGTCAGTTTTGCAGTGAACATTGTCAGTTGTTTTTAACTGTCTTCTCTGCTGTGATGGTACTGTGTACTGCGCAGCAATGCTCTGATTAAACCCAAAAAACAAAAATTAGCCTTACTTTTTGATTTGTCACTATCGGCGAATTGTGATGGGGGGGTAAAAGGAATAGCAATTAGAATTAGGGGAAGCTATTGCTACGGTTAAGTAGAATTATCTTTTATACTGGGGCAAATCTGAAATCGCACCAGAAGTTTTTATATTATAAGATTCCAGGTGACAGGCTGGGAGAGGAAATGTTGGGAACAGGGTTATGTATTAAGAAAGCTTTAAGTATATATAGCACACAAAAGACCCAATTACCCAAATGTTTCTAGCACTGTCTTAATTTTCTCTGGTGCTTTTAAAGCATCTTTAAAACAGCATTTGAGATTAGCTGTTTCACACCTGTTTTTCTTATAACATGGCTGACTTGAGTTAAGCTTGAAAATGGTGACTCTTGTCATTGGACTGACTGGAATGATATTTAATGTCAACTTTATACATTATTTAAATGAATAAACCCCAAAATCAAGTTGAATTTATGTCCTGGTAATGCTGTATGTGTTGCAATCTCTGCGGTGAATATGTCCCAAGAGATGCATGATCTTGTGAGATGTACCATTTAATTTTGTTTAGTGTTCTGCAGTGATGGAATAACCATTATAAAGGAACCTGTAATTGCATCCACGCCTGTGCGTGAGACAAGCAGCCCACCCACCTGTGCTGAAATAGCTGCCTGCCATGCAGGTAATTATCAGGGCTTTTTAGACAGCACCCAGGCGACCCCTCCACACATTTCAATCACCTAAATATTTCCAACCCTTTAACTCTTACATCTTCTGATCTATTAGCCTCCTGGATTTTGCTGCATAAAACATGTGAACCCGCAGCTCAGAAGTGCACGTGAGGCTAAGGTTTCTTCCTTGACATGTGATTCATTGCAGATGTGGCGGTCCTATTACTGTGCTTTTGTATACAGTGAACTGTCCCTTATTTGTCTTGGAACCAGAAAAATCGCCCATTTGAATTGCCAATGTGGGACTGGAACTAATTGACAGTTTCGTTCACGCTCCAGTGTTAAAGCTTTTGCGCCAATCCTCTCCCCTTCCCCGTTTTTATCGCTTTCATAATTGCCACCAACATAATGACACAGTTGCTGTGGCAACCGTTTCGCTGTGGCAACCGCTTCTCTGTGTCTCTTTTCGCTGTAACTCATGAAGAAAACAGCTTTGTATCTCAGAGGTCCTCGAGAATGCAGGGTTACTGAAATGTTTAATCCTTTTACATTGGCCTAATAGACATGTCACTTTCATGGTTTGCAATATTAAAATAGTAACTGTTTTGGCATCAAAAGGCTGCAGCCACACCCTCGTCTGTGTGTTGCTAATTGATCTTAGATTCTCTTTAAAAGACTAAATATGAAAATGTGAAGCGGATAGTAAATATAAAGGCTACGCCACCAGTTGAATGAGGTCTAAAGACAGTCTGTAAAAGCGCGAGAGAGCTTCATCGCAGCAGCGCGAGCGACCAATCACAGCGCGCGGAGAGTGGCGGACCACCGCGAGGCCGACTGCAGTTGTGCTGTACCACCAGTCTCTTTGGGAAATTATTGGGGAACCAACCACAGACCATTTTAGACAGATGAAAGTTAGGCCTGTTTGAGTTTTCAGGTTTTGCGCACAGCCTGACAACTTTTAAAATCAAACTGGATAGATGGAGGTCTCACCTACAAAATGGGATATATTCTACTTTTAGCCTAAGAAAAACCTCGCCAGAAGCCAATTAGGCCACAGTACCATTTATAAAAACATGCAAACGGATAATCCGTAAATGGGAATAATTGCTACAAGAACATTTGGCGTCCACAGTTGAAGCTGTCCTAATCTTCTGCTACAGGCTGAGGAACAGTGAGCGAAGTGCGCAGGCTCTCCAGCGCTCCTCTCCAGCATCAGACCCCAGAGCAACGCACAGGTAAGACACGACATTTTGCACCTTTCACTTTTGCAACACAATACATCGCAGTATACGGACAAATACTTCAAGACATCGTTTAGTGCATGTTTTGAGTGTTTGGGAAATGTCATTTGTATCTTTACGCATGAGATGCGCTGGAGGCTGTCAAACAAAACATCAGGATGAAAGCTGCGCCACGCAATTAGATTTTACACATTTTATACCCGACTGTCTTGACATGAAAAATTAAGCACTTATTGGAAGTATCCCATTTCATTATCGAGAGAGAAGAATAGTTAATTTAAAGAAAACACATACAATGGGACTTCACACACCGGTACGGTACACCCACGCACTCTTAGCCTACTGGTACATGCAAGTCATGTCCATTAACCGCAAGCGTCTACATCGTAAGCAACTTATGAACTGGGCCTAATAAAATGCCCGTTGTTGGAAGAAGTGGTGCGTAAACCACTTAGATGATGCAAAGCCATTGCGCAGCATTTATTTATTCCCTGAACTAATAAGCGGCTGTTGTGAGGGTCTCTGTTATAGTCCTCTCCATCAGCATCGCCTCTTTTCATCAATTGTTTCCCATCACAGATTTTTTTCCATATTGGTATTTGGTCATAGGAAGCCATTTTGATTTGTTCTCGGCAAACACCTGTTGAAACGCTGCTGGATTGGCACATACGCACAGTTCTATAGTGTGCTGCAATGGGGGTTTGCGCTGTATTTGCGCTCATATAGCTGCTTACAATGCCAGAATGTTCTAACAAGGCCCTTTTCTTGTATCCAAGTAACGCAGGGATGCATTTTCACAGCTCCTGCCCATCACCCTTCTCATTCCCCAACTCTGTCTCTCCTGCACTGCTTCAGTAACACATAGGGATTAGCCTATTGTAATGACATTGCCTATTCAAAACATTTTATGATCATGCACCTACTTATATTTTAAATGAATATATAAATGAATTGTATTGATCATTTTTATGTTAATAGGTAATCCACAGATGCGTTATAACACTGTGAGGTAGATTAATAGGTGTTGTGCAATCTTGTCATGTCTCCAACAAACATGGTCTGACTTTGAGGAGGTGGTCTGCTAATGGCTTCATATTGGATTGTCCCTTTCTTTTCTTTTTACTGGCTGTTTCACTCACAGACAGAGCTGCAGCAGTGCTATTCTGAGAGAGTTAGCTGCCTCAACCCACGCACCGAATCTGAAAAAGACAGAACGGGGGAAAGACGTGAAGAAGGGAGCTATAGAAATAAAGGAAAAAGAGCTGAAGAGTGACTACAGAAAAGCTGACAAAATACCCACTAAGAGCCAGGCTATAGAGTGCAGTATTTCCAAAGATTTTCACAATTTGTCCACTTAAAAGATCTTTAAACATGTAGATTATAGTCACTTGGTCAGAATGTGCTTGGTGGAGATGTGTTTCTGTTTGCTCTGATGTGCTATGTTGTATTGGTAGTGCTGGGAGAAATGTACTTGATTCTGTGCCACCCACACACCACCCTCCCACTCACGGTCGTCTCTCTCTTGCATCTCTATACCTCTGGCTCCTCTTCCCTGCTTGCCACAATCTCTTTGCTTATTTAAATCCCTACCCTGCATTTATCTCTGCTCCCTCTCTGTCTATCATTGGCTTTTTGTGCACAGTGTGTTCACCCCGCAGAAAAAACTTGCATGATCAAATAATTATTCCAAAGCGCCTTATAAGAAGAATAATAAGAATCCTATTGACAAATGTTTCATCCCATCCTATAGACAAATAATAGCCACAATACTTATTTGTTCTTTGCGTGACATTGCCATTTAAGTGAAAGAAGTTATATAAAATGTATTTTCAGAATCAGATTTATTCAGCCCAGAAGGACAATTAAATGTGATGTTATCTTTTAAGAAGAAGACAGTATGTCACAGTTGGACAACGTCTCTGACAGGGGTTAACTTTGGGACACCCTTCCCCGTTTGCTTCAAGCTCCCTATCTTGGACCTGTCACCCAGTCAAGATGTATTGACTTGTGTTCTGTAGAGACATTTCTTGTCATGCTGTATCACACAAAGATCCTTTCAAGGATTAAAGCTCTTTTTACAAACTAACTTTTCTATAAAGCTTCACTTATTGAAAAATCAATGGCTGAAGTGAGTTCACTGACTATAATCAACAAATAAAAGACACTATGTGATTTTGATGGAACAGTCTCTAAATCTCCAGCCAATGGACTTTCTCCAGTGATAGAAAAAGGATGAAACAGTTAATTCATTCGAGAAACTATTGCCAGTGTGTTTTAATATTGATTTGTAAATGTCATGTGAACATTTAATTTGTGTAAAACTGTTAGTGTTCATAGTGTGTAATGTGAGAGCGGTGTCATAACACCCCCACACAACACACACCGCATTGGTCAGTCTTTCCCGCTTAACTTAAGACTTAAGAGGAGAAAGACAGAGAGTTCAGTTCAGAAGTTGAGTTCAGGATGTAGTAGAGGTGGAGTAGCGATGTCAAGTGGAACAGGAGGGACAACGCCCAAGAAGTTCTCCCTCTGTTCAAAGCTGTGCCCGTCGCTTGACGTGTTTTTATTCAAATACCTGTAGGTGATCTGATTTGAAAGTGAAGCTTTCATATTTTTGCTAATTTAAATATTTGCATTTTTGCAGACGATAGTCTTATTGATTGATTAGCCTTAATCTGTGTCCAGCGCTATTCAGACCTCGTGGACACTGAAACATGTCCTCCAATCCTCTGTAATAGAGGAGAGTGTTCCCTCAGCCTGACACCGCCTGAGCCTGGAAGTATTGTTTAGATCACACGACCTTCGTCCATTTCATTGCGTTTGGTTCTTCAGAACTGACATCCTGAGAAACTCGAACCTTCATTGGACTCAACAGGACCACATGGTGACTGGACATCTCCATGCTCCTGGGGTTCTATGTCACAGAATGGCTTACTTTATCAATTTAGACTCAACACAGAACTTTAGATAAACCTTAAAGTTGTGCCTAATCTCAGATTTCTAGACACCAGTTTAGAGTAACCTACGGTCATTTGCATATTTGATAATGAAATGCTTCTGTTTAACTTGGTCAATAAATATTTATAAACCACAGTTTTCTTTGGTGAATAGTGATGTTATTTCCAGTGATATCATTTCAAGATATGGGTCACTGATATGTACAAGAATTTATGAACCTTCAGATCAATTGTTTAATTAATTATTAATTAATTAATTAACATAGGTAATTGATTATATTGTATTGGTAATATTTCTCAACATTTGTTGAGTGGTGCCCCAAATTTACTTCTAGTCAGAGAACACTCACAAAGGCCACGTGAGTGCAGCTTTGACTTGAACTCTTAAATTCCAATCTGTAATATGAATTACCCCCATGTGAAACACTACAATGTATTATTTCTAAGATGTAAAAAATTTTTGGATTTTAGCTTAACAGGCAACTTGTTTCCCCTGTTTTCCAGAGCACGTTGCAGCAGATTCCTGGGCAACATTTGTGGAAATGACACACACCATGATTTAGAATGGGAAGAAGAACATAAGAACATTAGTAGTGAGAGAATTCGGGCCTGAACTCTTCCAGGAGGTTAGAGGAGCAGAAACAAGAGGAGCCTCTGTGATTGGAGCGTTCTGTCTCCCCTCTGTTCCTACAGATAGGGACGTTTTGATAATTACATGTAATTATAATTTCTGTGGGAGACAGATCTGCCTCTGTCTATTATTGCCAACACCTCCAACACAATAACGGCACACATTTCCATTTTTCTCCACAAAAGTGATATTCTTTGAACCCCCAGAGACAAATCAGGAATAACTTTATGTCACATGGCGTTATGTTCTCTTAAAGTCTGTCAGTGAGCCAGTTGAATGGCATGGGCAACCTATATGCCTGAAAGATGACCGCAGATCTTCTCAGATCCATGTGGGGCCAGAAAAGACTTTAGTTTTATTTTAAGATGGATCTTGCAGACCACAAATTGTTTTGTTGGTTTTTGCTTATCCGCAATTTTCAGTTTTTACAGTCTCCTAGCACTTAGGCTGAGGCTCGCTCATTAGCACCCAGCCCCATCACAGTAACAGTCTGTGCCAGGCAATAACTAGAGCACATTTGTAAAACCATAGAAAAGACTCAAGCAAATGTCTATAGTTTTGGCCACTGCAAAAAAGCAAAGTTTCAGCAGATAATACGTCTTTATTAACATTTAGTCTCAGTGAATGTTGTGGTGCAGTCTAATTTTAAATTAGTGTCAAAAAGCATGAGCAAAATGTTATATGGATGTTGCATGTAGGTAACTGTGGATTTTGAATGTCTTTTCACACAAAAAAATCAGCCATAAACTGTTTACATTTGGTTATTGTATTAAGTGCCAAAATCAGCAAAAGAATGTATACAGCTGCCATACAAAAACTGCACCGTGGAATAGTTTATTGTATTTAGTTAAAAAAAATCCCCCCCCCCCAAAAAAACCCCAAAACAATATATAATTTAAAACTGAGCAGTAAAAGCATCACTTTGGCTCTGCTCTTCACATCCTCACATCAGAGAGGGTTTAAAGGATCATAAGATGAACATATCACTAATGCACTGTGGCGGTCAAGCCAGTTGCTTATCATCAAATGTTATTATCATGAATTCTGAAGTATAAACTGAAACTCAAACCAAACCATAACATCTATTTCAGAATGAAACTATTGGTGTAACTTCAAGAGGCTCTACATGATTCCTCGTGTATTCACATGGCATTCTAGTGGATTAAAGTGCAAAAGCGGATACAGCATTGACTCAAACACAGAAAATAGATCTCTTAGTCATGTAAAAATGACGCCCACCACCAGTCTCCGAGTGCTCGCTGTCTCCCTGCTCTCGCTCCTCACTGCCCCATTTACCACTTGTGTGGAGACCCCCTCCCCTCTGTTTGACCACTCACAGAGCAGCACTGACCAGTCTGTGTCTGAGTCCAGCTCCTCTCTCCTGCTGCGCATCATCCAGAGCAATGCCCAACCTGCAGCTCTACAAAGCAGCCCCAAAGAACCTGAGAGCCTCGCAGAAAGTGCAGAGGAGGTCCTGGAGACTCCTCCCAGGCCAATGGCCCAAGCCATGTTTCCCAAAAACGTGACATCATCAGAGGCCCTCGCCCCACCCTTGGGTGCAGCCCAGGTAGCACCCATTCGGCCCAGGTTCATGGAGGTGTGGATGGATGTGTGCCGGGGGTACTTCGACGTAATGGGCCACTATGACAGTGCTTTTAACTGCACTAAAGACACATTCATCTACTGCTGTGGGACCTGCCACTACCGCTTCTGCTGCCCCGACAGCTCACGCCAACTGGACCAGGACAGCTGTAAGAACTACCATTCCCCCGACTGGGCCAAGACACAGACAGAGACCATGATCATCCCAGAGGAGCTGGGGCCCGACCCAGACTTCGACCCTCTGAAGATGCAGAGCCACAACACGGGCTTTGTCATCGGAGGAGTGGTGATCTTCATGATCGCTGTTGCTGTGGGAATCAAGGTGGTCTTCAACAAGGTGCAACAGGAGGCGATAAACAGAGATCTCAATATGCCCAGGTATGACACACACATTTCACTGTATGTCTAAATCTGAGCAGAGATGTAAAACTGTGCATTTGATATGCTCCATTTGAATTCCATAAAATTTTTTGCAATAGGTCAAAGAAGACACTGATTGAACACAGATTTTCAGTCCACTTCTTATTTTATTGCATTATTAATATAAAGATCTTATTGAAAAGTAAACATTTATAAATAAATAAGACCCTGAATTCACCACAGTAATTTAATCTTAACATATTTTCACACATGCCTTACAGGTGTCAACATTTTATTTATGGACATGACCACATTGAATAGACACAAGTGATTGCTGTGGTTTTCAATTATTTATTTAATTGTGTAGTTGTCAGTGGGGTTCATTCCTTTTTTATATTGTGGCATTGAATATAAAGTTTTTACGTATACTTTTTTTGTTATGTGTCTTGCTGCTAATAAAATGGTATGTAAATCAGGAAAGAGACACACATGCAATCTAAAGCAAATGTGCAGGATCCAAAAAAAGGCAGCACAAAACTAGAGCATCCACACGACACAAATGCTCTAGAAATGTTGACACTGTTTTTCATTAAATGATCTTATAAAACTATAATAATTATTTGAATATAATTAAAGGTATTTTTATTGATCAAAACATGCATTCTTACTGTAAGCACGGGTCACCTCTTCACAGATTTGAACTGTAATTTGGTCTACTGATATCAACTCCTTTTCTCCGTAGACATCTCCCAGACAAGCAGGGGGCGGACCTCCATTAGAAATGTTTCATAGTGCACCTTTAGATTAATGACCACATTGTATTCTGACACATTATCAAATAAAACACTACCAGCTGGTTAACTGAAAATCATTTTATTAAATCATGATAATCTTTATGGCTAATATTTAAGATATATTGGGTTTGATGTATATGTGAGTGTAACCATCCTGCTTGTCAATGCTGGATCTCTAAGGAGGGTTGGGCCACGGAGGTACTAGGATAGAAAACTGTGAATATTTGATGCCACAGTGGGGCAACAGAGGTTCTAGTGCATACTGTTGTTGGTGCATACTGGTGTGTGTTTGTGTGTGTGTGTTTATGGTCAGATTTGTGCAGATTGGCAGCCTCACTTCTGTACTTTTGGCCATAGAGAGACTGATCTCTGCTCTTGTGTGTTCCTTCAGAGCTCTGGTGGACATGCTGCGGCACCAGTCCAGCCCCGTGCAGCAGGACGAGAGGAACAACAGTGTGGCCCTCACTGTGGCCGATGGGACTGGGACTCTGGGACGGACTCAGAAGAACCTGTACGCCCCAGGATTGCCCAGCAAAGACAACAGATGTGAGCTATCTAACTTATGCTGAACTGTTCGGTTTCATGTTTAGACTTGGTATAGTTGACTTTGGAGATGTAAATTGAGAACTAATTGCCTTATGTTTTTTATCTTTAGTGGGAAATTTGCAACACAACTTCATCCATCCGTCAAACACCAGTCCCAAACACACTGCGACTATTGGTAAGGCAGCTGGCTCCAATGTAAATTACATGTAATCACCTCTATGCATGATTTGCTTCATTCATTTGGGTTTTTAGCTTACAAGTAGACTAATTTACTCAAACAATAATAATGATTATCATATCTTTGGCTGCTTGTGTGGAGATGAAAGCATGTTTGATTTCTGCAGTTAGTGTGAATGTTAGCAGATTCAAACTCTGCCTCATGCAGTGTGCGATATCCAGAGGAGCAGATCTCATTAAGCACACACTGGTTTTGTCCCTGTGATATCTGCAGAACGCACCCCTCGCATGAACAACGCTCAGCTGGCGGGCGGAGGAACCCTGCTCTCCAGCAAACACAACAACACCAAATCCCAGCCGTCCTTCCACCACTCCCTGCACAACCTGGCCCAGCTGCCTCCCTCCTACGAGAGCGCCACCAAGCCCGAGCTCAACCGCTACTCCTCCCTCAAACGCCTCGGTGGGTTCTCCACAAAATGGTTCACTCATTTCACACTAATCTGTCAGCATCTCTTTTAGGAGAACAGGTGATAACTGTTCAGGTGTTTTATGTTTCTTCCAGAAAAAGGTCTGGATGAGTACTCTTCAGGCTACTGCACCACCAAGCGCCGCCCGCACACTGCCCAACCAGCCCTCCAGTCATCCCAATATCACCTGCATTGGGGTGGAGACTACACCCTAAGCGGCAGAGGGACCCTGCCCAGGCACGCTGCTAGGCCCTGGATCCCCCCTCCTCCCGCTGGTGTGCCCGCTTCTCCCACTCCCAACCCTTACCCTCTGGACCCACCCGAGCCACAGTTCAATGCTAACTACGACACTTTGTCCAAGCCCAGGAAAGTGAAGT
Organism: Boleophthalmus pectinirostris; assembly: GCF_026225935.1. Lineage (NCBI taxonomy): Eukaryota > Metazoa > Chordata > Actinopteri > Gobiiformes > Gobiidae > Boleophthalmus > Boleophthalmus pectinirostris. The sequence goes on from NW_026571447.1 coordinate 29,533,253, forward strand.
CTTCTGACCAGCTACTCAACATGGGCGATGTCCCTGGGAACACAGGCACCCTCTCCCGGATGTCTAAGAATCAGCAGCACCAATACTATAAGAACAAGAACTCCAACACGCAGACGCTCACCCGCAAACCTCAGGACCGGGACAGGCAGGAGAGGCCAGACCGGCAGGAGAGGCCAGACCGCCAGGATCGCCAGGATCGCCAGGACCGCCCAGACCGTCAGGATCGTCAGCGCGAGGACCGACTGCTCATGTCCCCAGACCACTTGGAAGATCGGATGGGTGTTGGAGGGATGGGTGTGGTCGACCCGTACGCCCACCCTCCGAGCGGTGCCGTCCCAACTCTGCCTCGCCAACAGAAGGCCCAGTCTCAGCAGAACGTTTGTGCCACTCCTTCCCTGGATCGACACCACATGATCAAGATGAACTCTCACCCGACCTCCGGGAGGGAGCAGGAGAGAAGCACCCCGATGCCTGGCCACATGAGCGGGAATATGGGATGGGCCGGAGAAGTACCCGCCCCGGGCGTCGTTATGGGAACGGGAACGCTTGGAGGCCACAGTGCCAGGAGAATGGCTTTTGCAACAAAGAGGCAGAACACCATAGAGCAGCTCCACTTCATACCAGGAGGGGGCAGCGGGGGGTCATCCGGTAGTGGAGGGAGTCAGGGTATCAGAACAGGGAGCAAAAACGAGGTGACAGTGTGAGCTTAGTGCCTAAAGTCGAGTTTACGCTCTTTAGAGGTAGGATAGATAACCCTTCTGCATTTAACTATAGATCAACGGCATTTAACTATTAGACAAAAGGCTATAACAAATAAGACTAGAATAGTGTCTACTATAGATGAAAGTTTATTTATATATACAAAATATATGTGTTAGGCCATTTAAATTACTATTATGTTGTAATTAAATAGCTGAACTAGTATTATAAAGCTACAAAGTTTTAAGTATTATAGAGCTATTGTGAGGATTATCTGTTATGGTTATGTGACAGCCTACATCAGCCATATTTTGTAAAGTTTACCATATCGCCATTAATAACAGTGCCATTACTTAAAAGACTGGGTGAGAAAGGGGAAAAACTGCCAGAGCTGTTCTTCATAATTTAGTATTATATGTTTTTATTTTTCCAAAATGTACTCAGGAGCCATACTAGACAGAAAGCCAGACCATTTGAAAATGAGGAACACTGACTTCCTTCAGAGCTGGGACAATTGCCGACAAAGATTACTAAAGAACAGGTGTATCCACCCTCATCTTTTTAAAGGATACAGAACTTATCTGAAAGCTTTGTCGAATGGACCTGGAGGACTTGTTCAGACTGGGGCTCAACCGGACTGCTTTAAGAATGGATGTACAAATTTTAACAATTTGATGCCTGGGTTGCCTATAGATTTCCATGTGACCTTAGCCCAAATTTTGAGTGGACATGAATCACTGTTACATTGCAGAAGTGTAAGCTATATAAGTTAGATAGATGAATCAGGTGTGTAAAATGGGGCTACGCTAACCAAGAGCCATTGCTAACATCTTGAAATTCTCACAAGACGTAACAACAAAAGTGCTATGTTTGTTTATGGGGGCATCTTGCTTTATCGTAGTCAAAGAGTAAAGAGCACAAATATATGGTTGTACTTACACAACTGTCCTTCAAAGCCATTTTGTGGAGATACAAAGAAAATACCACTGCGAAGCTGGTCTGACAATCACCATTTCTAGTTTATTCTCCTGGTCAGTGATATTTTGTACAGAAAATGGATTGACTTCAGAGCAAACCCAAAGGCCTTCTCCTCCTGAGAGACTTCTACGGAAGCCCTGTCCACCTTCAATCCAAGATCTTGCTGTATCATATCGCAGTTCAACCACTATCGGTAAAAAAAGAAAAGTGAAAACCTACATCAATAACGCTTATCACTACTAAGGGCTATCCTATCTTATATACTGTATGTGAAATATATAGTCCATATAAACTGCTATCTCTTTCTCTTGATTTTGTGTTGATATTGTCATGTATTAAGTATTAATGTGTACAGAAAATGAGCTATCAAAGCACAGTTCAAAGAGTTAACATTACTTTGCACAAATCCATATTAAATTTGCACCAAAATCTGTACAAACATGGCCAATCTTGTGACTGGTCGGTAGAGGATTTTATATTAAAGTGATTTGTAAAAAAAAAACAAACAGTGAATCTATTGACAGTGGAAAACCACTGGGATGCTAGTTCAGTCACATAAACAAATTACAGATCAAATTTAGTTGGACAATCTTCCTATACATAGTGCTCAATGTAGTTGTTCTTAATATGATGGAGTTTGCTTATTAATGATTATTACAAATATTATAACTGTAACAATTATCTTATGGTGTAATGTTATTTTACTTGGTGGGATTTACGTGTATCTTGTTTTTGTTTCTTTTTATACTTTCATTTTTATTTAGAAAGAAAACTAGCGTTCTCATGACTAGCTGGTTTTTCACACATTCTGAATCTCGATGCATGCCAGCTCCATTTCTTTGAGAGGCATTTTGCAGTTAGCCTGGATGTACTGTCACTGATCACTTTTGTACTGTGCCTAGTCATGGGCCTTATTGAGCTCCAGTTACTTCACTACACTCTGGTAAAACATCATTGGACAACAAGAGCCTGACTGATGTATTTGACAGAGGAGAGAGGTGTCTAACAAAGGTTTGATGGGCAATTTTCACTCAAATTCTCCAACGCCATGATGTTTGTGTGCATGGGTGAATGTTTTCTACACAGATGGAGATGGACTGAGGGAGGAAATGAATGCTTTGATCGCAATGTCTTTTTCAGGGAAACAGGACCGATGTGAAATGAATACATGAAATAGTACAAGAGTTTTTTATTAGAACCACTAAAGGTCTGTAGCAAAGTCTGTAAAATCTCACAAGCCATATTCAAACTTCATTCTCACAATTTTATAAATGGTCTGATCTAATTTGTGCAAGTATTGTATTTTGTATAGCTAGTACAATCAGAATATTTTAAGTGGTCTCTTTGCATTGATTTGAAAAGCCAACACAATGTGATAGTATTTTATGAATTGTACAGTGCCAACCCTCATACCATTTTGTTGTCTTTCTATTGTCATAGCTTCCTAAATGGCTAATGGGGTAACACCCTTACACCAATGGTGACTAACACAGAGCATGATATGAGCTTTAGCGACTAGAAGGAAATGAATGAATATGGTCTGTGTTTTACCATTATGAATTCATTCTGAGCGACTGTGATTCTTGGAAAATCAAAGGGAATTGAAATTAATGAATTTATTTGATGTTTAAGCAACCCTTCTGTTGTTGTTCAACGCATTAATCCCCATTGGATACCAAGAATTTGTATAATAAAGTTGGTGAAACACTGAACATAAATGCTTTGTTTTCATATTTTAAGCAGCATACAAAACAGCCACCCTAAATGTCAATTATTAAGATGAGAAATGTCAGCCCGTAGTACTGCGAAACGAATATTATTCAGCTCTCACTTCCCTGAAGTATTCACTTATTGCATTGAAAGAACAGACAAAACAAACATGAGGATCTCACAGTGATTCTGATTAGAAAGGACAGTGCTGCTACTTTCACAGCTCTCAGCGCTCGGACAAATATCACACAGACTTAAGAAGACAGAAGAAGTCAGTTAATTTAGTTATTTCTGTTTCTTATAAAACGCTTCCAGGACCAAAGCTTTAAGGGGCAGGCAAAGTTCTTCAAATGATTAGACCTATTTCTTTTCTTAGGGTCCTATAATTAAAAGTGCTGCAGGGACATTGAAGGGTACGGACCAGATCTCTGTACTTGACATTCTAACATTATTAATTTCTCTTCCAATCCAAAACACAGACATCTATATTTTGAAATTGTTAATCACTGCAGTCTAGGGCAACATATTTTGTCATTCTGAAACACAACCTATTAGGCACTTGTAAAAGAATAGATAAGAATAGAAAAATTATGTGTGTAATTGCTACATACCCTCAAAATAGGTACAAAACAGGTATTTTTAGCCTTTTAAAATACCAAGATGTTTTTAATTCCTCCTTGCGTAATTAACTCATTAAGGGTTTAATTAAAGGCAATGGACATCCTCCTTATCCCATGATGATACATCTTATGCCAATGGCCTTTGAGGTTTATTACAGGCCAATTACTGAGAGAATAACTTAATGTGAGCACTGTCTCTGCATCTCTGGCCAGACAGGAGTGAGTGTGGGCATTTAGTGGACTGAAGGGGGGAACGCGCCATACCCAAACCCAAACCCGTGTGTGAGCCCCTCTGCCGCTACCCGGAAATATTACAAGGGCCGGAAAGGGACCAGTGTTAAGAGCGCACACGTCACTCACTTTTACCTAAAATATATCATCGCCAACACAAAAGTAACATCGCTCGTGGGTTATTAAGTGTCTCCCTGCACGTTCAGAGTGTTAGATTAAATGGCAAGGAGGAGGCTGCTTCGGTGCACGTCGGAGTGAGCGGTCTTCGGGTCCACTCGGCGCAGCATCCGTGAAAATGGCTCTGGCTAAAGACTGGAAAACAGCACGCAGAAATGGACGCTAGCAGCTACACAGTCAGAAGAAGGCGTGACAGGCCCCATCCATCTGCAACTGTGCTCTGCGACGGGATGTGTAGGTAACGCTGTGCCCAATCTAGCGCGTAGATGCATGCTAGCTGTTGCAACACTGTAGTTACTGTTTTATTTTTAATATTTAGGACTTGGAAATGCTACGTTAGCTTAGAGGGTATGCGCTTTCCTGATTGCGTATTGCACGGCCACACAATATCACCGGGAAACTGCGAGAGTGATGTGATGAATAACAGTAAAGTTTTGCATACGAGCGCGACTACTGGTTCATTCTTTGGGCCAAATGTTATTAGTTCTATTGTACTTTGCGCATCAAGTGCATGAGTAAATACATACATGCATGCAACGTAGTAATAATGTGTGACATGTAACATGCGTTGTGTTTCTAATATTTGACTCCCTTCTTCACAGGATTTGTTCACATTCGCATGAAAATGAGAGGGGGTCTTATAAACTGTAGCTTGTCTGGCTCAGCAGGGAATCTCTTTGCTGTAACTACATCGCAGAGACCAGAGGAAATGGTAAGGACATAAAAAGGTGAGCAAAACTACAAGACTGTGTACAGTTGTTGTACCATTTGTGATTGTGCTTTTCATTATGCAACATTTTACTGTTGATATTTACTCAGTTTTAATATGAAATACACAGAAATCCTATTGTTTATTAATTTCTCTTTCTTATTCTTATCTTTTTTTTAACTCTAGGGAAAGTCCTGAATGAAGATGGATGAGAAACTGTTCAGAGAATATCAACAAAAGCATCAGACAGGAGGAAATGACACATATAAAATCAACAACATAGTCTTCTTAAACAAAGCACTTACGTTCAGATCATAATTTAAGATCTCTGGATATTACAGAAAATATCACATATTTTAGTTACTGACACTTGAGTATTTGTGATTAAATCCTATCCACTTCGTTGGGGTTGACCAGCCACTGCTGGGACTCTTACCGCTCCGACTGTTGGAGTATTGGCTCTGGTGCCCCATGTGCCAGTGAGTGGGAAATGTTCCAATTTGGAAAGTATAATCTGGACATTATAGAGATGTTAAGTGGGCACCAGGCCCACCAGTTCAAAGGTCTGGGTTTAGATCGACAGCTACAGCACCAACAGCAAGTGCAGCTTCACCAGCACCCTCTCCAGCAGCAGCAGCAGCAGCAGACTGAGTCGTCTGGAGCTCTTCTGTCTGGACTTGGCCTGGGCCCCCTGCAGGGGTCAAGAGGTAACGCCTTTTCTGATTCTGCCTCCATTTTTGCCAAGATGAGTGCCCCTCCTCCCCCACCTTTACAACAACAGCCTTCCTCATCTCAGAGCTCCCGTTCAAAGGCAAACAAGATGAGCAGCGGCAGCAGCCACTCTCCAGGCTACCCTCAGTTCCTGCGCTCTTTCCACACGTCTGAGGCAGCGCTAGCACAGGAGCAGTTGCACCCGGGTATAGGCCGCTTTGAGCCCTTCGCTGGGGGCAGTGGCAGCAGTGGGAGCACTGGGGGATTGGGAGGATTAGTAGCATCAGCACCTCCACCTCCTCCTCTGCATTCTGGCCTTTCTGTCCCCCAGGCGTCACCCGGGCCCCCCTCTTCTTCCCCTTCTACCTCTGTTGCCACCTCTAACCCCTCTAGTAGCAGTGCAGTCAGCTCTTTGGGACACCAGCTGGTTGGGTCTCAGTCTGATGCACGCAGCCTTCACCAACAATTTAGTTGCATGTTAGCTGCTAACCAGTATTTTTTATCAGGGGTGCCTGCTAATGCAAGTTTAGAGCAATTTCTTGTACAACAAGGGACTCATAACCACTTAGGAATTAGCTTAAGTCAGGCAGGGGAAAATAGTTCTAGTCTCGCTCCTCCTCCTGCTCTGCATAACTCCCATGCACATGGCCACTCCACTCCCCAACCCCAGCAGGCGGCCCAGCAGGCTCCACAGCAGCAGCAGCTTCCACCTCACAGCCTCTCCCATCCTCATCCTCACTCACATCCGCACCATCCTCTTCACCCCAGCTCTCAGCCCTCGTCACTGAGTGGCTTTGACTTCCAGGGCATCCCCGTTCTCTCCTCTAATCAGATAGCCTCTTTAATGCAGCAAGATCCTGGTCTGTCTCTCCCCTTACCACTACATTTGTCCTTATCTAAGGATGATGGTAAAGGGGAGAGCGCTGGTGTTGGTAGCAGTAGTAGCAGCAGTAGTAGGAGGAAGAAAGCTATGGCTGGATATCTGCCACAGAGAAAAGCTGATAGCACGAGTAACGGCAGTAGCCACGGGCACAATAATCACAGTATTAATCTTAGTAACGGAGGGGGGCTTAGTCATGGTCAGCCCCCAGCTTTAATTGGCAGTGGGGTTGGTTTGTCAAATATTGGGGGAGACCCCTCATCCCTTCTTGCCTCATCATCGTCATCTTCATCAGTAGTTTCTTCCTCCTCTTCCACTGCTCCCTCTTCTAATGCTGCTTCTGCACTAGTGTCTGATTCTCACATTACTAAATGTGATAATCCAAGCTCTATGCAGTCCAACCCCTCAAATTCAGACACAGAGCCTGTTTATAGTTGTTCAGATTGTGGCAAAAGCTTTCCTCACCTCTCAAGTCTGCGCAGGCATTTACGCATGCATGAACCCACCACAGCAGGCTCTAGCAATTCTAGTTCTATTCGCCCAAACCCCATCCACATAAAATCAGAGCCCGACCCGACCCTTCCTCATTCAACCCAAGAAGCACCTCAACCCTTGTCTAATTCCTGCCCGAGCCCAGACAAAATATTTCATTGTCCTGAATGTGGCAAAGGCTTTAAGAAAAAGGGCCACCTTCTGCAGCACGGTGTAATACACTCCACCGCCCGGCCCTTTGGCTGCTCCACCTGCTCTCGGGCCTTTAATCGTAGAGAGTCATTGACGCGACATGAGAAGATACATGAGGAAAAGCCTTTCCGATGTCCTGCCTGTGGCCGTGCCTTTCGTGAAAGCACATCTCTGCTGAACCACGCGGCCTCAGGCACCTGCGGCAAGCCAGGCAGGGGGCCCAAACAACGAAGCAGCAAAATAGAAAGTGATGGTGAGAACAGAGGGGGTGGAGTTGGTAATGGAGGAGGGGGAACTTATCAAAGCAATATAAGGGGTATGTATGGGAAAACTGAAGAAGAAGGTGTAATTATTGTGGGGGAAGGAGAACCAAAATCAGGTTTAGGATGTGATAGTCTTTATCAATCTGGACGGGGAGGGAATTCAAATGACAGGGACAGAACTGATGGTAAATACCCCACTGACTACTCTCGGAATCGTTACACAGGCTACCACGATGACCACCGATCTCCAAGTAACCCATCTCCATGCTACTCTGGTGCCTCCCCCTGTGGGAGTGGGATGGCCGGCCCCGCTCTGAGAAAGGCACCCCTGGCACCAACTCTGCATCCACACACACAGAGCCACCCTCACCACCACCCGCAGCAACCGCCCCACCTGCCTCTGTCTTCTTTACTGGATGACTCTGAAGACGATGTCACTAGCTCTGTAAATCATGCTATCTCTGCTATTACTGCTGCTAATAGTGGCGGAACCAGAGGGGATGATAGGGGCGACATTATAGGGGGTCTTCTTGGTGGTCTTGGTTTAGGTCCTCTGGGTTCACCATCATCAACGACAATGGATAACAAAAATTACAGACCAGAGGCTATGAGCAGTACGCAAGATCCTATGGTCAAACCTAAACGACCCCGCAAACCCAGAGCCAAGAAAGAATCTTCGGCCAATGAAGACCCCTCAAAACATCGACAATACACCCAAAGAATGAGCACCAGCGGACTCCCACGCACCCATCTCTGTAGTGTTTGCGGTAAAGGTTTTGCACGCCGCGAGACTCTGCGAAGACATGATCGTATTCATACCGGTGAAAAACCCCATCATTGCACCGTCTGTGGCAAATATTTTAGAGAGGCCTTTCATTTAAGCAAACATCAAACTGTCCACTCTGGGGCAAAAAATTATAAATGCACCATATGTGGAAAGGAGTTTGGTTATTCGCAGAGTCTTCGTCGGCACGGCAAACTCCACCAAAAAGGTGAAAATGAAGAAGTACCAGCTACACCCAATACAGAAAATCTTAACAGCTTTAACCCAAATCCTCAGTGTAGCGTGGTCCCAGACAGGAGCCAAAATCAAGTCCCAAGCACCTCCTCCTATTACGCCTACTCTCAAGACGTCAAGCCTCAAGACACGCAACCCCCGTCCCATGCAGCGCCTCCTCCTCGGCTTTACACCTGTGCGATATGCTGGAAGTCTTTCCGGCATCATTTCCATTTGACCGCACACCACCAGACAGTTCACGATGGTGGGGGCGAAAAGGTCTTCTCATGTGAAGTATGCGGCAAGTCTTTCGCTTACTCTAACAGCCTCACCCGACATAAGCAATCCCAGCACGGCATAACCCGCAATGAATCGTCAAACCATCACGAAAACAGCAATCGATCCGGAAACAACCAAAATGTGAGCGATGTTAACCAGGCAACATCAGAAAATGAGGCAGCGACTAATGCATTGCTTCAAATTACACCTTCCTCTGAAACTCACGGAGGCCCGGGTTTGCCTGTCAGTCATAACCACCAGCAGCCTCCTCCACATCCACCAGCTGGCTACTCTCCTCTCTTTTATGACGCTTCATCCAATGCACCGAATTATTCACAGCCTCTGCCCCCAAACTCTACAATCATGCCCCCGCAACACCCCCACTCCCCTGCTGGCGTCAAAGGAGAGCACATTTACCCCGCGGGATCTCGTAGCCGCACGTTGCACACTACAGCCCCATTCCAGCCCCTCACAGAATTACCCTCAGCTGAACATCACCATCTGCATCACCATCCCCATCAACCCCACCTTCATCCTCATATGTCAAACACAGAGCTGCAACAACAAGCAGATTGCAGAATTGATTTGTCACAAGATAACGTAGGACGACACAAGAAGAGAAAGAAAAAGTGCAACAACAGGCAAGACTGGAGCGAAGGAAAATGGGAAGATACAGATAAACATGATGCCAAGAAAACTTCAAAAAAGACATGTTTTTCAGTCAGCGGGCAGCATCGTAGCAAAGGAGCCCTCAAACACAAGAAGGTTCGGAGGGTAAGAGGGCATAAACTCATGAACAGCGGAGAAATTAAAGCACTGTCCTCCCTCAAAGTTCCAGTGAAGCGTTTTGGTTGCCCGATATGCCCCAGTTCGGTGTTCTCACACAGAGCAGGGCTGCTAGTCCACACGGCAGCTAAGCACACGCAAAAGGTCTTGACCGGCCCAGACCGTCTGACCTGTCGTGTGTGTGGGAAACAGTCTGATGGACCAATGGCAGCCTTCATCCACCGGGCAAAGCATTGCTCCAGAGGGACTTTCTCTTGCCGAAACTGCCACCTTCGCTTCTGGAACGCTACACTTCTTCATAGGCACAAGAGGGCCTGTCGACGCACAGCTAAAGGCCTGCAGAAAACCAGTGTAAAGAAGATAGACAGATCAGAGACAGAAGGGGAACAAGGAGATGTGCAGGGCAACATATCGTTTTTATAGGGACCATATGATGAAAGTAAAGGGAGATTAGTGTTCTCCCATGAAATAGTGAGTGGGAGAAAAGAACTTTAAAGAATTGCCTCTAATCTGTTTCCTGGGTATTAGATTGAGTGTGTTAACAGCTACTGTAGATTCTCACCAGAAATTCTTCCAGATTATGGTGGAAGATATTTTAAGCCTTGACTGTTTCCTTTACCCCTAAGTGCATTGACACTGTGCTTGGCTGACACTGTGCAGTTAATAGAAACGTTTAGGAGAAATGACCTGCTAATAATGTATCCCCATAATAATAATAATAATAACAATAATAATAATAATAATAATAGAAATCTTGCTACACCTCTTGCTGTATGATAAGTGTTTCTGCTGTGTACTTTGTCTTGTTGTTCACTAGAAGCTGAGCACTTCACTGAAAATGTAAAGTGCATTTAGTAGGAGTAGGGACTTGGGGACAATACCTTTGATAGTATCTCAGTGCATGTTTGTTCTCTGGTGAAGTTTTTGAAGAGGTTGTGAATCATTCCAACATTATGTGCTGGTTTATTCAGTATTTCCCCAAGTTTACCCATGGTTTGACAAATCTATTGGGCTCTGCACTTATGTGTGATTTAATCACAAATTGTAATTCAAATTTAGACTATATAAGCATCTGCCAAAGTAAGAATAGTTACAGAAAGCCACGGCTTATTTCAATTTGGTTCATTTTGGTCAATTCTTTTATAAATGGGAGTGAGACAGGTCAAATAATGACGGTAATATTAATCTCATAATATGTTTATGAGAAATTATTTCTACAGTACTTTTGCGTGTGTTTTAAAACAAGGACCTATAATAGCAATGTAATAATCCATGTATTTATATGTGTGTAATCCAATCGATCCTCGCATCAATATAGGCTACTTAATCTCTTTTCTATTTGCTGAGTTCAATCATCCTCCTGTCTGTTATAGTTACTTTGTTTACATGTGTTCATACCATAATGCACCTTAGTTTATCTTCTAAGGACTAATTGGTTTAGTATGTTTCTATCACATTTATTTACTCAAAAGTCAGTAGTTGAATATATTTCTGCAATGAATAAACTTTAAATGTAATCATTTCTTTTGCTTTCATTTTGTATGAAACACTCTATAACAATAGCTACAATAGCACAATTCTGAAGGTATTGGTCATTGGTATTTTAGAATCAAAACCTTATATACCCAATTAAATGATTAAACTACAATACACCACAAGGTGGCGTTATTCAACTCACATGAACTCTTGGCTGGTTAGGAGAGCGTGCCAGTCACATGGAGGTGCAGTGATAGAGGCTGTGTGAGTGTTGTTTACTAGTAGCCCAGTTTTACTCTAGATAAAAGTATAGATTAAAAGGAATGCATCACTGATCTCACGGCAGTACCCTGAAAGATGAGATGTATGATACATATAAGTGGCCCCATTGAACTCTGTATTGGAAATACCTAGTTATTACGTGTCTAGCCAATAACAAGCTCTAAATGCCAGCATCAAAGTATAGGCACATGCGCTCAAATTACCCTCTTGTACTTCCAATGTTGGACTAAGTGGTAAATTTTAAACCTAAAAATGTGTCTGTCATTCACCTGCAATGGTGCACTCTGAACACAAAGCAGGGGTAAATTGTAGTGTCTTGGGGTACATGTGCTTTGCTGCTACAGTGGACAACAGCCTCGCGCTTGAATCGGTCTCACGCGGCAGTGGCATGCACAAGGAGAATCCGTGAAGGCGGGTCGGGTCGACCTATTTGTGGCCAATAGAGTCCTGTTGGAGGCGGAGTCTGGATAATACAAAGCCTATCAGAGCCAGAGCCGCGAGCGGACAGCCCTCGCTTCACCGTGCAGGGTACACGTGAGTGGGAACAGCTATTGTACACCGGGAGGCAACGTGCTGAAGCGTCCCTCATCCTGTGAAAACGATGCCCTCACGTTTTATTGGATTACCAAAAAGTACTGAAGCTATTTCACTAGCTCCTAAGCTAATAAAATAATGAAACACTTTAAAATGTAAGATGTAATTTAAGAAGAACATGCCAACTCTACAGTTAGTGTCTTATCATGATTATAATAAGTTGGAGTGTAATATCAAGTCTTTATCATAAACACAGATTTGATGGCGGGCCTCTGTGCTCTTGACATGAAACCAGTTGCAGATAGAGTTTGTCCCTGTCAGACTAAACAAACAGCCTGCTCCTCGAGGTGTGGCACGAGGGGTAGGTGTGTCCCATAAATAATAATCCCTTAGCCCCGCCCCTCTCGCGCTCGCCGCTTGTTCCGCGGGCCGTGACGTCAGGCGCTGTGCCCGTGTCCGCTCCAGCTGAGGCTCTGTGCTGAGAGGACGCTCAAACGCGGCCTCACCACAAACTCGAGCCCTTGCGCCCGTGACCGGATCCACCGGATGCAAAAAAGTACAGACAGAAAGAGGAAACGACCCCTCCTCCCTCGGCGCTCTGCAAAGCGCGACAGCACAGGAGCAGCACCAATACAACTTGTCATTTGACCAGCACGGCCACTGCTCTCGTGGTATGACTTTACTTGCGCAGTTCTTTTTCATTAGTTTGTTTTTAAATAGTCAATTTTCCAAACGTTTTAGAGGATCGTATTCAACGTGTTCACTACCAGATCAATTTTGCAGCATTGGTTCGTGTATTTTTGCACATCTTTTATTGCATTTTACTGCTGTTCCGTTTATTATGGACACTTCTGGTGTGACAGTCCCTCCCACCACCGCGCACGGGGAATAATCTGCACAACACTTTGAACTCTGCTGCCATGGAACACACGGATAAAAGTATTTCTACAAAGCGCTAAAGCTACACTCTTCAAAGGTAAACAGCGTTTATTATATATCTGTACTTTATAACTGCGTCATTAACGTAGTCTTATGCTTATTTCATTTCACTGTATTTTCCATGTACGCTCAAATTGATCTTTTTCCCTCTCACCACCCCCTCCCCTTTCGCTTGCCCTGCACACACAGCGTACTTGTCCTATTGGTAGATTCTCCAGTAAGTTTGCCTCGCCTCTTGAAGTGCTCCAGGTGTCCATATCTGCGGCCCATCTGCCCAGAGGATGTCCAGGCAGCTCGCGCAGCTCCCCCCCACGCCAGACCTCCCCGCTGGTGCAAGCCCGCAGTTTGGAAGTTGTTCTCAACCTGCAGGTGGCCAGCTCAACTCCATGGCAGGACTCAAATCTCTCTTGCAACACCCCATGAAGGGAGACCAGCGCATCAAGACCCCATGTGACTCGAAGGGTAATTACAACAACAGCTTCATTTTTTAGAATACTGGTTTAGGCGTTTTTATTATTACTATGGCATACCATTAGGGCTGGGCGATATGCCAAAAAATGAGTCATGATTTATTCCTCATATGTAACAATCTATTATTTGGTTTCAGTTTATTTTTGTATTATAAAAATAACTCTCAGTACATATTTTCTGATTTATCAAATTGTCTCAACTCTTCTTCAAAACCACATGCTTTTAATGATAGATTATCTGTGGACCACTTGATTAAAAACACTCAAGCACTTGATAATTAGAGGTGACAGGATCTCAATCTTGATTAAAAATTGATTAGTTACACAGGCTATAACATAGTGGTAGCCAGAGCACTTTTGTACTGCAATCAAACCAGCTTCATCCTGTGATTGGTGGATTCTGATAGTTTATGTTGTAATTAGTTTTCAGATTATGTCTTCTTCAGTGCTCGTCTACAGGCACGTGTTTGAGTACTTTTGCAGTTTTCTCAAATCTTGACATATGCAGCACGGTCCCAGCTTTTGTTTAATTCCACAGTTTAGCTTCCATCTGGCCCATCTGTGAATCTGCATAAGACAGAAAGGGACATCCACCTGTTTCCATGCAATAGATTATGAAGTTACATTTCATATCTAAACATTGTGTTGTTTTTACAGATAAAGACAGATCACTGGAATTGGATGTGGATTCGTTGTGCAGTATGAGGAGTGGAAGTGGACTATCTGGCAGTAATAACAACAGTAATAGCTGTGGAGGAGGTGGAGGAGGAGGTGGAAATTTCAACCAGTTCTTGGGGCCTCTCTTGTGGGATCGCACGCTGCCTGCCGATGGGGGCCTCTTTCAGCTTCAGTACATGGACTTAGAGGAGTTTTTGACCGAAAACGGGATGGGGAGCGGGCACAGCAACAACAATAGCTCCAGTGCTGCTCAAATACCATCGCAAAGTCCCCAATCAGCTGTGCCCAATCAGAGTTCCCAGTGCCTACCGCCCTCCTCCCCTCCTTGCTCCACGTCCTCCTCACCCTCATCTCACCCCTCGTCTTCACCCTCTCTCATCGGCCTGGAAGTCGCCCAAGGTGTCACCGGAGGAAGCGGCGACTGTTTGCATGGTGAGTTACATTTACAGCCACCATTTTCTACCTGACTGCTTCAACAGAAGGCTAAGAAATGACTAAGGCAAGCACAGAGCTGGGCATTCAAACCAAGGTTCCTCCAACACAAAACAATGAAAATTCTGGTGAAGTTGACAAACCAAAAGAGACATGCTGTTCCCTGTGGCTGATACGAAAACCAGCAGGGCCCCAAACTCAATAAAAGTTCAGCCACAATCAAGGTTATGTGGTCGTTCCAGCAAAATAATGATTCAGCAATTTACCACTGCTGTGAGTTTAAAAACATGACAAGCCAATATATTATCGCTCCCTTTGAACGTGCCTGAAATCCTTGGAATTTTTTTTGCTTAGTCAAATCTAAACTGTATGGTTCTAATATAAAAGTTAAATCATTAGAATTTCAGACACATCAACAAACCACTTGAGGCCGTGTTTATAGGACCAAAGTTTTGTTTTTACTTTGGCCTTTGCTATCTAATCACTTCTAGGCAAGCGAAAGGCAATTATTAATATTGTGCTGGCCGAATCAAAACATTGCCAAGAGAGAGAGAGGCTAGAGTGTGTTGAGTTGCGTGTCTTTAAATCTCTCCCTGCTTCACACGCCACAGCCATGTGCACGCGTCGGGACACGTGCGGAGGAGAGCCAGGGAACAGGGGCGGGGCTACGGGGCGAGAGGGAGGAGTGTACAGGGAGAGAGATGAATACAGAAACAGGAAGAAGCTGGTTTTTGCAGCTCCTGGACTGCACACTAATGATTTCAATACACTCATTACAGGACTATTACCATCATTTAATATCTTACTGATTGTTGATTTAATTATTATTTACCCAGAAAAGCTATATTAAGATCTATTTTCAAGGGAAGTCTTGTCAAGAGGCAAATATCAACACTATCTGGACCCACATTTATAAACATTTATGACAAAACAGACAATAAAATGAAAACTACAGTAGAAAATATTTATAATTGTCAATAATATATGTCCAAAAATCCTATTTACTAAGCCTATTAGACCTTATTATTACTTTATTGTTATTATCACTTCTATTTCTTCCTATAATAATGTAGAATTTAGAAAGTTGGTTTCTTGGGAAAGGTTATTCTAAAGGTTATTTGACATGTGATGAAGTTCTGTGTTTTTCTAGCTTAAAAAAACACAAGACTATATGAAATGGATCCTGCAGTCTGCACACATAAGCCAGTCTGAGCTGCTTACACTAGTTAGTTTAGGCCCTTTACGCGATATAAATAATTGAAGTGTTCTGGTTTGGTGTTACACAGAGAGGTGGAAGTGGACAGAGCAGACATAGCTGTGTTTGATTTTTGGGAAATGTTGGATACTGTGTAATCCATTTGTCAGTTACAGAGACATGGTCCTTTCCAATTGTGGGAATTTGTTGACTGGTTTGGAACCTTGTGTTTTCTTTTTGTGTGACAGCCATTGTTATGCAGATATTACTCATGTGATACAATGCTACCTCATTTACTGAAGCTTGTGACCTGTTATAAGGTGGCAATTTGACAGTACACTTTGTTTTCCCTGTAATAATAGGAAATAGCTACATTTTTGCACCTTAAATATAGTTTCAAAATGAGCTATACGCTTTTATTAGTTTCCAAATCACTCATAAACGTAATATTTAGCTTGTTCTGATTGTAAACTACAGAACACACAAGTTGCAAGGGACTGTGATTGCTGTGCATTGCCATTGTCAGCCTGTGTACATATGACATTACTTTGCTATTTTGAGGTTATGATTCAGAAAGTGTGTTTGAAAAGTATAAACCAAAGGAGGGTGTGTAAAGGCTACGGCCAGGCCACACACAGTCACCAAAGCTACAGTCAAAATCATATATAGGAGAGATGAGGAGCTGGTTGGTTAAGACACTCCGTTGCATACAGTTCTCTAATGTATAGCCCTATACTGGCCTCACTTGCAGGAACTGGTTTAAAGGGGAGGGGAAGACGTTACATAACATTATCCCATATATGTCTTGTATGTGTTCAGTCTTGTGTATGTTAAAATAAGTTCTGAATGTAACTTTGCATGTCCTGAAAATGGTTACTTAACACGTCAAATCCTAAAGCAGAAAATTTGATAATATGAAATAGTTGTGCTTTTCCTGTAAACAGAGTTTTACGGTTATGATTGAATTGCATAACGTTAAGATTTACTAATAGCACATTAGTATCACACATTAACATCTAAGCCTCTATTTTCATGTGGTTTCTTTTTTAGGACTGTTTTGGAAATGTCCTCAGTTTTTTCAATCAGTTAAGACCATGGTTGGGGCAGAGGAATGTTGTTTGTTGCTCCTTGAGAAAGAAGCAACCCTCTGCTGCCACCTACTGGTCAAACCTCAGTATAAGTCTTGAGTTAAAGTGTATAGTTACAGTGCATAGTCTAATGATTACTTGGTTCGGTGAGGTAGTACCTGACTGTGGTAAATATTTATCATAGTTTTACATCCATTCAGTGGTAGTTGGTGGAAAAATTAGCAAAAAGTACAAAAGTGCAAAAACACAGGAAGTAGCACTGTGTTCTAAAACTTAATCTCTTAATTCTTATCTCATCAACATCGAAAAATTCGATCCTAAATGTAGGGACACAGCTTATTTTTGACAGTTTAAACCTTCAACAAAATAATGGTGTTATCTATTTTTATTAGTCTAATCATAACTATCCTTGTTAACATTACAGTTGCTAGGTAACAGAACTAGAATTGCCTTTATGTCATATCTGCAGCCTGTGTCCACGTAAAATTATAAACTAAAACAAAACTAGGCAAGATTTGTGGTAAAATCTTAAATACTACTATAATATTCACCATGTTTTAGTGAAAAAGTCCTTTAGTCTGTCATATGCACTTGAAGTTGATGTATTGTGTGTATTTTTTTTTGTTTGTGATTCTTAGGGAGCCAGTCCAGTATTGGTGAATCGTGTGAGTCCCCCTCCTCCTCCTCTTCCTCCTCATGCCCCCCTCTCCTGACGCCCACGGGGAGCGGGCCGGATGTGATGGGGATGTTCGACATGGAGGGCTCAGAGATGGACATGTCCGAAGGCTCACAGCAGTCCTTTGACCCACGGAGGCATTCGTTCAGCGAAGAGGAGCTTAAGCCACAGCCGATGATCAAGAAGGCCCGCAAGATCTTGGTGCCAGATAACCTAAAGGTAAGCATAAAGGGTCTTCATTATTTCTATTGACATTTTATTGTTATTCTTATTAGGTAAAATAAAGTTTCAAGTTTCCCGATTGTCAGTATAAGGACTCTATGTGGAGGACCCCCTCAAAAATGAGATGCTTCATCTGAAGGGGTTTATCCTCTTATTAAAATAAATGTCAACGATCGTCTCCATGGAGATGTTATTACTTTGCTAAGAATATTATTCCACCAGGCCATGTTACAGGTCAAATGTGTGGAAAGTTGATTTTATAAGGTAATAGTAAAAAGAAATTAATGAATAAATGGAAAATAGATATGTTTAATGATATACTGAGGAACATTCCCAGTAAAGCAGTAACATCTCTGACTGACTTCCACCAGAAAATTAACATATTGCACCTTATACACCTTATGCAAGTATTATGGTAATTAATTAGGTATAAGTCAGTGTATTATTATCTTATAGTATAAAATAACTAATAATGGAAAAAACTTTCAGTGTAAGCCATTTAAGAGATAATAATCATTTTCAGTTAACTAAACTATTAAAAAGTTAACTCATGGTGAAATGAACGTTTAATCATTGGTACATTTTGTGGCCATTACATACTTGCATAGTACTGAGTAGTAAGTAGTTATATTCTTGATTATATTGATTAGAGCTGTGCAATTAATCAAATTTTAATCAGGAAAGAGATTCAGTAACTTGTAATCGTCAGTGATTAGCCTGGACCTTT
This sequence comes from Boleophthalmus pectinirostris, assembly GCF_026225935.1. NCBI lineage: Eukaryota > Metazoa > Chordata > Actinopteri > Gobiiformes > Gobiidae > Boleophthalmus > Boleophthalmus pectinirostris. The sequence continues at coordinate 29,551,696 of NW_026571447.1, forward strand.
TTAATCAAGAGGTCTATAGCCAATCTTCTGTCAGTGAAATCATGTGATTCAGACTTTGGAGGAAGAAATTTGACTTTTTTATATATATTATATGGCAATAATTAAAAGTCTGTAAGTTTTTTTAAAATAAGAAAAAAATTAGAAAAATATGAATATGGGGGGAAAAAAAGGAAAAAAAAAATATCATGATACAGTTTTTGTCAAATCATCGCCCCTGATATTGACTATAGCTGTTTACGAAATGAATCTACATCAAATTGTGTATTTTTTTTTTCAGGATGAGAAGTACTGGACCAGGCGATACAAAAACAACGAAGCGGCCAAGCGTTCCCGAGATGCCCGGCGCCTGAAAGAGAATCAGATATCTGTGCGTGCCGCGTACCTGGAGAGGGAAAACGCCGCGCTCAGACAAGAGGTGGCAGAGATGCGGAAAGAGCTCGGCCGCTGCCGCAACATCCTCAGCAAATACGAGAACCGCCTGGCCGACCAGTGAGAGGTGCTACAACAGGAGCAGGAACAAGCTTGATTCAGTCTGGAACATTATACTTTGGTGAATCAATGGACTAATAAATGAGGGGATGATGATGATGAAGATGTTGAATGTATCAGAGGAGATCATTTATTGAAGCTCAGGTGTCTTGTTTTGTCAACTCTTAAAAACGCAAACAGATAGAAAGAATAATTTAACCGGTGAAAGATGTGACTTTTAAGAGTTTTGTTATTGGAAAATGTATATTTTTATAATACTTCAGAATAATTAGCGGGAGAGCCAATTTGAAGAGTAATTTTGTATATTTTCTACATGACGGGGGCATAGTGAGGGATATACTACGGTAAATATCTTTTAGTATAGTTGATTCAGGAGCTGATTAGCCATGGAGTGTATTTTGGAACATTCTTTGTGAGTCAGAAGGCTACGGCAGGGTTGAGGATGCAATTAACATTTGTAATATAGACAGCAAAATGATGTTTAAACTGTTTAGATGCACATTTTGTTGATTTGACGTAAGCACTTAACTTTTCTTGCTCCTTTCCTGTCATCTGGATTGAGTGTGTTTTGGCAAGGGGAGATGTTGTGTGTACAATCCAACACTATTATATTATTAGATTGACCAGTCAGTGTTTTTGTCATTAAATTTTAACCACCAACTCATAACAACATTTACAAATAATTTTATTCAAGAGTGGTACATTTTAAATCCAATATTACTTATAATTCTTGTATCTCAAACATAAAACCTGTTGAGATTCCCCTGATTTTAGTCCATATACAATTTTCAGTTTCTTGATGCTCTTTCCCCATTGTTTTTTTGGTTTAAGGGTTTGTCAGTGTTGTATCAATTTCTGCAATCCTGATTTTCCATTTACGGATTTTTACTGTTTTAATTATCTACATGAGATTGAATATTGTGTGTATTTTGGGCCTACTCTTTCTGTATATTTATATTCCAAGACCTGGGTTTATTCTTCCCGGCGACTGGAATAGACTTCAATTCTCAAATTCCTGTGAGAGACTAAAGCCAAAAGTTCCTATACTATTGTTCCACAGCTTGTTGCTACCTATAAAGCTATTTTTTCAGTACATTGTAATTGATATATACTTTATACTGTATGTATAAGCTTGACCTGCACAGGGCCTGGTACACTATGTCATGTTCAGTGGGAGGGATGTGTGATTTGAATCCCTATGTTGAACAATTACTGCTAATATCATTGTTATGGTTAATTAAGTTCCCTTTTAAATGTTGCTATTCTGTATTAGCCTTTTCTTTCTTAGGATTGCAAACCAGATCTGCAGAAAGACTTTAAATGGGAAAGTTCATATTCTTTGGTGTATTCCTAACGTAACTTACCTAAACATTCAGTACTTTGCCACCCAGGATGGTGACACACGTGGCACTAGTTTGAGACTTTCGTTGGTCGTGTATGGAGTATGCACGTGCACACTATCAGATTTGTTTTCCCTCAGCCCTCATCCAGTGATCGTTGGCCCCCCCTGCAGGATCCAGCCTCTCATGTCCTCACAGATGTGGTTGATGATGACTCTTGTTGTGATCTCTAATTGAACTACAACTGTCCTGCTGTATCAGTGGTGTCAGTGGTGCCCAGTCCGTGTAATACTGGGCATCTGGATGTAGTTCAGATTTTCCCTAAAAACACCAATAAAAGATTGTTCTCATTCACTGGAGTTGGTTTTATTTACAGGGTGGAAAGAATCACAAGCAGTGCAGAGTGGAAAATAACTAATTACGAATGTTCACATTACTGTAATTTATAACGTACCTTTTTGAGTAGATTTTAAACATGTTATTCATTTCAGTTCAATTCAAAAACAAATATCCATTTAACTTTGTACTTTTCTTCTCAGAGTACTTTGGTTGTAGTATTTGCTTAGTAAATCAAATTAACGGCACGTCTTAAGTCGACTAAGTCTCTTGAGTCGACTACAGCCCTAATGTAGTTGTAATGTAGTTTTGTAATAATGTAATTGTAACTAAATTAATACTGATACTAATACTTCTAATAATAGAGTGCCATTGTCTTAATATAGGCTGATTGTACTTTACTAAATTGAAAATCACGACTTACTGAAACTGAAAACAGCACAAGTCTCAGTCATCTCAATACAGGGCAGTCTCACTGCCTTTTTCTTTCTGTACAAACGCACATACCAGTACTGATTGGCCAAAGCCCAGCAAATATTCAGACTACAGTTTTAAATATGTTGACTCATCTTTGAACTATTTTATTAATCTGGGTGTGTATAAAAGAATGATCTGTACCAGTGCTTCTCATATTGTGGTCCAGCTCCTTCAGGTGGTACTTGGACAGCTCTTCAGTTTGTGGGTTTGTCTAACTTCGTGTTCATTTTATCCACTTTTGTGTCCTCCTTTGTATAACTTCTTGTTTAGAATTACAGTGGAATCATGTAGTCCACTTTTAGACCTGGTTTAGCACCATTTTAGACCTGGAATAGTCCTGTTATACTTGATTTAGATCTAACTCAGAAAGCCAAATCTTTGGTGGTACTTGGTGTGAAAGGTTTTAAAGCCACTGATGTATACTCTGAATACTCTGTACTAAAGTTGCTTTAAAGAGTAACTTACTATCACGTTGAGCAGTTTTTTCATGCATCCTTTTTTACTTTTTCTTAAATACAGTTTGTGAGACCTTGTATGTGTAATTAAGTACTTTTTAGTCATGTAACTGTACGCATACACATTTATACTGTTTATTTGAGAAACGCGTTCACAGAGCCAATTTTTTTTTGGTCCAAATTAAGTGAAAGATCACCAGACGATTTGTCCTGATAGCGTCAATGTTTGGCCAAATTGTAATCATTCCTCCATAGACCAAATCCGTTTATTAAGGTTTATTCTCATGGACTTCCAGTCACAATCTTGCTCATGACATTAAAATAGTCTGTATTTACTGAAGTGTGGTCATAACTAAGATAATGCTTACGAGAAACATAAACTGGAAAAAGCCACCGTTTCACTCCGATGCCAATCGAGTAGTTCACATTTAATGCAGACACGCCATCAGGGATTTGTGATTATTTGTTTTGTGTTTATTTGGTTGTTTCTTTCTGTTTCGTGTATGTGTGGTCCCCAGGACCACAACCACATCAGCTCATTTATCATATTCTGGACAAATTGGGTAAAAGGTCCTCTCTTATTGCGAGATTTTTTTTTCTAATTCATTGCTTTTCAACATGAACCAGATGTGTGCTCCTGGGCTGCACTCTCCCACCCCTCACTCCCACCCCTTACCCCCAGCCCACCCCTCCACCCCCTCACAGCTCAGCACCCTTAAAAGTGCTGCCTGTGCTGTCCCTCCTTCAGACTGACTAACTGTGAGGATGGATAGTGTCCTGCTGCTGTTGTCCCTGTGGGCTCTGGTGGGGAGTGCGTCTCTGCAGACTGTAGGTAAGTGCATTACACCTGGAACCACACACTGCAGGTGAGTCTTTTACAGTCTTGTACAGACCACAGGTGTGGGCCACACTGACTCAGTGGTTAGAGCAGTGGTCCCTCAACCCAAAGGCTAGAGGATCTATTCCTGCTCAGACCAAGTAATGTTGTTGTGTCCTTAGGCAAGACACTTCACTCACCTAAATATAAAAGTACTGTGTGCATATGTGTTGGTGAGGCTGGAGGGTTAGAGGAGCTGATGTGTGTGTATGTATGTGAGGACTGAATGAATAATGCGTTCTGAAGAGCTTTAGGTGTCTTGAAACATGCTTAATAAATCCAACGGTCATGAACGGTCACATTTTTATACAGCGCTTTCCACCTTCAAGGCACTCAAAGCGCTCCAGTGCATTTTTATGATTGTTCCATACACGCTGCAGGTGAGTCTATTACACCTGTGTATATATAAAAGCATATCCCAGTGCGCCTCTGCTTCCGGACTAATGAGCGCTGACCTTTGCCTCGGCTTTCTCTTCAATTAACATAGTGAGTGCACAGTTGGCCTCCAGCGCAGAGCAGACGGTCACATGACCAGGTGCACGGGATGTCCTGGGCCCTCTGCTGCTGCATGTGTGTAGAGCAGGTCACATGTACCGTACTGTTTCACACATGTTTTCATTCTGAGAAGTGAAGGATGGCGCCCGGTCCCCCTTAGGCTCCCTCCTCACAAATGTTCTGGACATTAAGGGTGTGTCTGCATGTACATGTACTGTGTGATGGAGCACATATGGAAAAGCTTCAGACTGTTCAAGGAATAGACAAGATCTCGCAAACTCGTCTCTTTTCTCAAAAATACCAAATGCCCTTTGACCTCTTGGAATGGCCTGAGCTGGCTGACCACCCACACTGACCTGAGTGTACCAGAAACAGGAAACAAAGCAGAATTGGGGCACTAAATGTCATTGTTGGTTTACAGCTTCACCAGGGGGTCCTCTGTGCTTTTGTAACTGTATGTGTGTGGTACCTCTGCAGAGTAGACATGTCAAGATTGTTAGGTTAATCAAAAATAGTGATTATCAGCGGCCACAAAATCATAATATACTTATAAGAACTAAAAATATTAACAATTTTAGAAGCAGATTTACTATTTCCATTCAACCTCTACTCCTAATCCTTACACTAAAATTGTGTACCGTGGCATCTTCTGTCTGGAGAGGCTGTTGTAACTCTCTGTGTGTGGTATCTGTGCAGGCCCATGTCCAGATAGGCTGTTGGGGCAGGAGAGGAGGAAGACTTGCCCCCGACCCTGCACACTGGATCGAGACTGTGGCAGCAAGCGCCAGTGTCTGTGTGACGGCCAGTGTGGGCTCAGCTGTGTGGCTCCAGGTATTGTCTGTGGGAGTGTTGTCTCAGGCCTCATTAAACTGTTTGTGTTTGTGCTCACAGCTGTGCCAACATACATCTGTGTGGGCCTTCACCAGGGAAATACAACAAGCTCCCAAATGCACCACGTGTGAGGGAGCTCTCTGCCAAAGCTCCTTATAACAGTCATTTTATTATTGCGTGAAAAGGGTAATTCTCAGAGACTGGAGCGATTGCTATACGGCCTCGTTAGCGCTCTTTTTTATGTGTTTTCAGTTCACAACATTTTAAAGACCCTATAGTTTAAAATTTAAGCAGAAAGCAATTGTTAAAATGCAGATGTTTTGACCTAGTTTATTCATATTTCTGTAATTACTAGGTCTAATTATTATTCCGTAAACAGAGATGCGTAGAAAAAACAATTATTTTACTCAAGTACTTGAGTATCATTAGTTTACTTAAGTACAAATCAGTCGTCCAAGAACACTGTAAACCCAAATGTTCAAGGTAGTTACACAGTTTAAGTAGTGTATATTCAAAGTTTTAGAAATAGTCCTACTAACTTGATTATGTCAAGTTGCTGTAACATGTTCTTTTGAAATAAACTTAATTTATATAGTACATGCTAAAATACAAAACAATTTCAAAGCACTTCACCAAATAAATACTAAAATGTATCACAACAAATAGATTATTTTTAACTCATAATAAATGAAAATAACTGAACTGAGTTGCCTTAAGAGAAAACTACGAGGCATATTAACTACAAATAAAAAAAAAAAAATCAACTTGAAATAATCGAGGCAATCGATTGCCTCAATTATTTTGAGTTCTGATAACTTATTCAGGTTTACTGTGAACTAAGTAAAAGAGAGACAATTTCTGACATAACTGGTTTATCATGTAGTATTTTTAAATGGATGACAAAAATCTGGTAAGGTGTAAGAAACACAAATGTTCAAGTGTTTTAGACACACTCACAGTGGAAAGATGCCCAAAACTTTCACCCAGGTAAGAGTAGATCTGCTGTTTCATTCAGTATATGGTGCTATAGAAAACTATACCAAAAAGAAAACAAACAACCTCTGTATTTAATGAACAAATAAAAAAAAAAAATCTAATCTAAGCCACCATGCAATTTGCCTAGATGACAAATTGATGCATTTCACAATATTCTGTTTGGAAATTGCTTTCAAAAAATTATTATTACTAGTACAATTACTGTTATTATTAGGCCCCACTGTGACGATTTGCTATTTTGGTGATTCAGTTTGTTTCTGTTTCATGCAGTTTTAGTGCACCAACTTCTCCTATTGGTCAGACTCTGTTATGCTCTGAGTGAGTGACAGATGGATTTGACCAATCATAGTCAAATATGAGAGCTCAGAAGCTGTAGATGACTTTAGTTACATCTTGACACTGACTGAATTGTGATTGGAACTGCAATAAAATCAAAAGAGTATATACAGTATATCTCAGATTCCACAAAGTCATCCTTGTAAAGTGAAAAGAAACAGTCTGTTCTCAGCAGTGTTCCTTGGTCACAGCTTTTTGTTTGTTATTTGTGTTTTCTACAGGCCGGACATGTCCTTGGCCTCTCCCTGTGGCAGAGAACACTGAGGTGCGCCTGCTGTCTCCCACTCACTCCTTCTCCGCTCTGCTCGAGGTGCGCTGCAAACCCGGCTTTGCTCTGTCCAGCGGCTTGGATGCCATTATTCGCCGTTGCCAAGGTGACAGACAGTGGAGCGGGGACGAGCCCACTTGCACAGGTACAAACGCTGGTTAAATCACAAAATATACTGCCTATTTTAAAACTGTGTAACTTATTATTGCTTTGCTCTACAGTCTGACACATTTATTCAGTTTTAGATAGGCAATATTTTATTCTTAAATTCCTTCCAAAAACATTCTTATTGTGAGGACACTTGCCTTACCACAGATCTGACCTGGCTGTAACTTGGCCTAGTGGTGTCTTCTGTTCATCTCTGTGGAAATAGATAAGTTTCATGTCATAGCAATAATATCTCATGGTGACAGACTCTACCAGAAAAGTTACACAGTGGAACTTCAAGTGGTATGACCCATGCTGCTTTCAAAACAGACCACTTAATCAAACCATATTTCATAATTTGGCTTTTAAAGGGTTTTGGAGATATAGACAGACTAATAATAAATGAAACAAAACTCCAGGTATGTTTTTTGAGGAGGTAACAACATTTAACATGGCTTAAAGTGTCAGATTTGTGTAATATTGGACCTTTAAATACTGCACTTCATCACTATTGAAAGTTATTTTATTAACTTATCTCATTTCAGGTCTTGTAGTTATACATACAGTATGTTTTCAGTCTATACAGTCATCGCATCCATTCATTACAACCCAAGACACAGGCTGAATAAACTTTTTTTAAATGCTGTTTCACTTTAACACCTCTAATAATCGCCCAGTATAGATTTTACTGAGAAGTAGAGACTGTGTGCATGTTGCCCATTGATTGTGCCACAAGGAAATGAATAATTTTCACAGTGAAACTCCAGAGTGCTGGATGAGAAACTGCAGAGCCGGGACACTCATCCTGTTGTCATAGCAACTAGGGAAATAGTAAAAATGGTGATAAAACACATAAATTTGGCACAAATCTAGACAATATAATTTTAGCTTGTTTCAATGAAATAATAAGAACATTGAGTCCGGGCACTCAAAGGAAAATCACTTTGCTTTTTTGAGTTGAACTCCAAATGAATGATGGTTACTTAGTGGTTAGAGTGTTCGCCCAGCAACAAAAGTATGTACTAATGTTATACTCTGGAACATTCTTGGTAAAGCAATAACATCTCCTGGAGACAAGCAGATGGTAGAAAGTTATAGAGTGTACCTTTTAGATATTTTGCTCACAAGCTCAGCACAGATGCTCAGTCTCTCTTCAGTCAGGCTGTATAGCAACAGTGACAGTACATAACAGCACGTCTCTTACTTGAATTAAACTCTATTAGAAACACTTTACAAAAGTATAAGCAGTTATCATGGGCTTTCACTGAAAAATCATTAAAACTAAATAAAGACTTTTCATAATACTGCTAACACAAGACTCACTGAGGCCTCCTGCTGTTAAACATTACCTCTCACAATAGTTACAATAGATACAGGTCTGTACAGTCCTCATTGCCTCAGATGGGGAGTAATTAGTTACAGTTACTTTTCGTACTTTTCAGACACCATCCTTGTACACAAATATTTTTATGAAGTAAGCAAAAATGTTTCGCTTTATATTAACAATATAACTTTGACACCACCATTCAATATTACTTGAAGTATCAGTACTTTTACTTGAGTACAGATTTTTGCTGCTCTACCCACCTCTGCTCTCTGCTTGAGTCTGTCAGTATTTATAAAATAAGGTCTTGTTTTTATTTCTTTTCTCACACACTGAGAGCAAAAGTACACACACTTTTTAGAGCCTGTGGGGTCCCAGCCTCCCCATGATTCCTCTCTGTTAAAAATAAAGGGACTGTGCTACGCTGAGCTGTATAGGCAAAATATTATCATCTACAAGACGAAAACTTCTCACAAACTATAGGACAGGTGCATAAGAGGACGCATACAGTGTTAGGAAAACTACAAATCTCCCACATCCGGTCTTGCTGCATCATCACTGATTTGCCTAAAGACTTTGCCTAAAGGTGCAATATGTAACTTTTCTGGTGGATGGTCAGCCACCTGCTTGTCTCTGTGGATTTATTACTGTATTGCCTGAAATGTTCCAAAGTATGACAGTAACTTATTTGATGTCTCCATGGAGACAAGCTAGTGATGCCACTGGATCAACTCACAGGTTAGATCTGTGGAGAGGCAACATCGCTCACAGCAAGAATGCTTAAAGTATTTTAAACCATTAATACACATGTAATTGACTATATAACCAACAAAACAATAAGTCATGCACCTGTTACTAGAATAGTTACATAGTGCAGCTTTAAAAAAGTTAGAATGCATTTCTTTTATTTATACATTTGCGCTGTAGAAAATAAAATCCTCTTATTGCAAGGACTACAACATCAAAAGCACAATTGAGAATATCCCCGGTCTCCCCTCGCGATTCTTCTCGATTAAAAAGAAAATACACAGCGAATAGTGATGGATGTGAGCTGTACTGCGAGACAGGCAGGAGGTGGGTGGATTTCATTGTGTGAGTGGAGTCCTATAGGCCTGTGGAGCTGCAGTGGGCGGTGGAGCACTGTCAAAGTGGCACAAGCAGAGGTATACATTAGCGGCTGGTGCGCTGAAGGTGTCACCGTTTGTGTGTGTCCATGAGTGGGCGCGCATCACAGCAGCAGTGCAGTCTTTGGCTCCTGCTGCTCCGGGCTCTTTCTCCTCCTCTCATCCGCTCCCATCTGAGGCCTGTGATAAGGGCTCTCACTACAAAAGCCAGCCAAGGACACGCTCGCTGCTCCAGGCTCCTGGGTGGGTGCTCGGGTGCTGGGTTGGTTAGTCGTCTTTGTGATTGAATCTGGTTGTGATACTGGGAGGAAAAGGAAAGAACATATTGTGAAAGGATTCGGACTTTGAGATCCTTGGAGAGATTTATCTGAGATTGACTTGTGCTCAGTACAGTTAATCTACCGATGTTGGAACAAATGTTAAAGTTACTACTACTCATACTTCTACTGGCAGGACATGATGCTGTAATATTTAGTTTTAGAGTTGGTTGGGCTAGATCAGAAGATTTAGGTGTCTATAGGAGGGAGCCAACACTGTTACTATTCCCACTACTACTACAAATAGACACATGACAGTTTTCTATTGTATTGATGATGATAATTTCATCTGGTTCTCCACTAACTACACACTGGTCACACAAAAGGTTGCATTCACAGGTGTCTGAGTCATGTTTAAACCTGACTTAGTCCTGGTCTTGTCTATATTTAGTTCCAATTAGGTTATTACTTTGCCTTGAATGTTCCACAGTATAGCATTGAACCTCTCTATAAAGACAACAAAGTGAAAGCATGTTTCTTTTTAGTATTTTAAGCAATAAAAGCACCTGTAATTGAATAAATGCAAAACAATAAAATTTCCTTGGAGACAAGAAACCTTGTATAGTGCAGCTTCAAAGTACTTTTTTTTTAACTTCTAGACTTCTGATTGGACCACAAAAGCACAATTTAGAATGGGGGTTTTGATTATTATACAACTCTAAGGCCATTCAAAAGCTCCCATAGCTGCAAGGCAGAACTATACCTGTGCTGTGGGTGCTGCTGCTGTGTGCTGTGTGGGTGGCCAGGATCAGGGCACTGTTTTCGGGCTCTTATCCACAGCCAAAGCCTCTCCAAAACTCTCCGTCTCCCATAGGCCCCTTTACATTCTAACATTGGATACAGAAGACAGGCCCGAGGCGAGAGCTGTCCCTGCCTTTCTAAGCTAACAGTGCGGGGGTCAGCAGCGAAGCACCACTTTCATATTTATATTTGCAAAAGCGTGAGCCACTCAAATGTCCAGGAGACAAACAGTTGCCAGGCATTACACAAGACAGCACAGCAGTGTTTGGAGAGGTACTTTTGCACTGGTTCTCCAACTACGATTTAAGAAGGAGGATATTTTTATTTCCATTAAAGAAGGCACTGGGTCAAATGACATTTTAGATTATGTAGAGAAGTGAGGGAACTGGAGCAAAAACGAACTTGAATCTGCAATCTGGACACACATTTTGACACTTAGACATAGAAGCATTTCAAATTAGGCAATTTACATCAAATCAAATTAATAAAGTAATGCATTTGTCATCTTGTAAGCAGCATCACAAACACTTTTATTCAGAAAAGTAATCAATATTTTGCAAATTATCTGCCAAATAGGTATGAAAATTGCACTTATGCCAGATTTAATTCATATTTCAAGCTACATTGTCTAGACCAGCCAGAAATAGATTGAGACATTTGTAATTATCAATGATCATCTTTGGTCTTTTTAATCGAGAGGTCCGCAGCCAATTCTTTCTCAATAAATGCATGTGGTTTGGAGTAGAGTTCAGACTTCTGAGTAAGCAATATGTCAATTATTAAAGCTTTCTTACAATCACATAAAAAATTGTGACCTGCAAATCAGAATTTTGAATCTAAGTCATTTTAACTTGTGTTCAGCTTGGGGTTTTTTGCATGTATAACTCTGTGGATCTCTTCCCTTTTCCTTTAGAAGTGCAGATCACAGAGGGAGAACCAGAGCCAGAGCCAACAGAGGCCTTGACCTGCCCGCTGCCCAAAGATGTGACTGACACGTTTAGTATCCAGGGAAACGCTTCTGTGGGGACCTCCATCCACTACAGCTGCCTGTCTGGGTAAGATACAAGTCAACTGTGCTCTGTGAAAATCCTATTTCGTGAGAGGAAGTGTGAGGACTGAAGATGATGTGTAAAAAAAAAGGGGGGAAAATACAAAACTGGAAGACTTAAGAGTGATAAATTACAGGAAATTCATTTTGGTATTTCATGAAGCCAACACTCCCCCAACTGAGCGAACTGGGTCATAACAGTCTAATCTTGTATTGAGTCCTCTTTAACACTGAGTCATCCACACACTAAGACAAGTGGATGTGTCAGCCAGATCAGTGTGCAGGCTCGAAAAAGAAAGGCAATGAAAAGATATAATTTGCACCTATTTTTTATTTTTTTTAAAATAATGTTGATTTATCAGAAATTGGAATTGACTCAAGTGTCACTTTGCCATCTGTGTCCATCATTCTCCTGTCTCTTTCTACAGAGCGGATTTAGTGGGCAGCAGTGAGAACTTCTGTCAGGAAAACCAAACCTGGCAGTATCCCCATCCCATCTGTAAAAGTAAGTGCCAATAATATATATACTGTCAGGCCTAGTATGTGAATCACATAGTCACAAGTATATATCGTTATGTTCATTATGACTTAAACTTTGGTCAAAAAGTTTATGAGAGGCTAACTCCACGGTAGTACAATGTGGCCTTTATAAATGTACAGCTTATGCCCTGGTGATGTGTTGTCTTATATTGCCATCTTGTGGTCAAAGTTGTGTACAGCAGCCTGTGGTTAAATTGCGTGCAGTATTTCAGTATGTCTCTGCTCTCTCAGAGGTGTACTGTCAGCCTCCTAAGGACGTGGAGCATGGGTACGTGGTGGCCGTGCAGAAGACGGAGTATGAAGTGGGATTTGACGTTCACTTTCTGTGTAAGAAGAACTTCCTGTTGGATGGGCCTCAGAAGGTGACGTGCCTCCCAAACGGCAGCTGGAGTGAGGCGCCCCCCCACTGCAGAAGTACGGCCTGTGCAACAGTTTCACTAAGAGCCAAATTAATATTCATGTGTTCAGAAGACTACTGCACAAACCAGACACACACTTCACTGACTATGGACTCAGGACAGCCTTTTGCTCTTTTTTCTTCCAGTTCGCTGTCTCATTCCCGCTGAACGCAGCCGCGTGGTGATCGGGGGAGTGAAGCGCTGGCCCTTTGATGTCACTGATGCCATGGTTCCTCACGGGGAAAACGTCACTTTTTTCTGCAAACATCCAAATAAAATGTGTAGCTTCACTGCATCTCAGACCTGTTACGACGGACACCTGCAGCCTCCAGCCTGCTACCTGGGTAAGTTGGGTTTAGTGCAGTGTTTCCCAATCAGAAGTACAGGGAGTGCAGTCTGAAAACTAAGGCTGAATTGAATATTTGATTAATGAATGTTGTAGTGCATCATTAATAATGTTTGTGTAGGACAATCTTGGCATGAATATCAATAAAACAAGAAAATATAATAGTAGAAACACTGGTAGATTGTATAAGGGGAAGTCAGGACAAAAAGGGTTGGGTACAACACTTTGCATGAATACAACTGCAGTTTAATGTGATATATGAAATGCATTGCTTACATGTTTGCTTGATTTGCAGAGCCCACATGGCTGCAGTACAAACTCTTCCCTCATCGCCTGGTGTCTGAGATTGAGGCCTGTGATTTGGAGGAGATGGCCTGATGACCTTGGCCCACCAGAACACAGAGTCACAATATGAAACACAGCAACTATTCTATTCTCCTATATCATCTACTATAACAGGTGTATTGGCTGTCGTGTCCACTGTCCCATATGCCCTTTGGACTATAAGTTAACTTTCCATTAGGCTTCACAAATGCAACACAACGGCTCCCATCTGTTATGCTTTCTGATTTCTGAATCCTTGTGCAGAACAAATAAATGCGTTTTTATAGTGACCTTTTATTGCGAATGGTCCAAAGTACACTGAAATAACCATACTATTTAATCACCGACTGCCCTTTTGTTTTCATATTATCCTTAAAATGCAAATATGTGCAATTTTACACTAAATGTACAGAACATAGCTCCAATCTAGACATGCATTTTAATGTCATTTTACTCTTTGACGCATCAAGTCTGAACTGGCTTGTAAGTTTTGACAGTATTTAAAATAAACATATATGAAAAATTACATGTCTGGGGGTATTTTGTGGTGATTTTGTGGTCTTTTTCCTGGATGCTGTTCTATATTGCATTGGCTCCATGTCTCGTCTGGAGGCTGCGGGTTCAACCGTACTCATAGGCTGAACATGGCTAATGCTCGGACCCGGTAGGCTGCGACACCATAGCAACTCCCCTTGACCCCTCCCTCCTCCAACAAGCGCAGCATCACCCTTTACACCGCACAGTCATATTTGGTCCTCCGGAAATATCCACTGCACGGGTAAGCCAGTCCCTATGCAGCAGGCTTATGGGTGGAGTATAGTTTAAATTACAGTTTTAAATGTATGGGGCACGCATCTCACGCCGCGTCTGACTGCTACGGTACATGACAGCGCGCGGGGAAAGTTTGTCCTCGCGCAGCCGGGTCGCGCTCCGGTTGTCTCGGACCCACGGCTCTAAAATGGCTGGCTGGAGGTCCGAGGACGCCGAGGTGCCGAAGCGGAGGATTGAATCGCTCCGGAACATAGCGGTCTCCGGGTGTCTCCTTCTCTGCTAGAGCCGGGGGAGCGACGCGATAGAGATGCTGTCGCCCCAGGTCCGAGGGCTGCTGTCAACGCGCACGCTTGATCTGACCAGCGGTCTTTCGGACCATGGACTTTGCGTAATGGCGTCCTCCATCGACACAAGGCTACTTTTCGATTTACCCTCAGATAGGCTATTACTGAGCCATATTTGGTAAATGATAGTAAAAGAGCAGTAGCGGCTTAAACATATTGGACAGAGTGTAGCGTGCACATTGCTGAAAGTCTGACAGAAATGCTTACCGATAGTGTCGCTGGTGAGCAGCCATATGAACCTGTAAAAATACGCACAGGGGTTAGTACTGATGCCAAAATAAATGTAGGCTATTTTCTGTGATCATTGTTTCAGAATATTATATAGCCTAGCTGTATAGGCAGTCTGTGTAGTGGGTCGTGCGTTATGCTGCTTGTATTGTTATCATTTTTAATTTATCAGAAGTTTTTTCCCCCTAATGGTCTATTGATCAAGCCTATAAACTTGACCTCAGTGATGACCCCACTTAAACCCCTTCTATCCAACATTACAGCTTTATAGGCCTGTTATAAAAAGGAATGTATATCCATAGATTTTAAATATGATGTGATTTGTTAAAGCCTAGTTCCTTTCTATTATATAATAAGTGTCTCTTGTTTACCTTTTCAGAATTAAAGAGGTATGCCCCAAAATGGATTCTCAGTTGGCTACAGTCCTGACCAGTGGGAGCCTAAATGTTCAAAATGGCAGCCAGTGCACACAGATATCAGGGCCACTTTCCGAGGTTTGTTTAGAGCCAGAGGGAGAAGAGACCTCCTCCAGCACTGTGCCAGGTAACCTCCAGCCATGCCCTGTACAAATAGCACTGACCATCAGGCAGGACTCACTGTCAATCAATGGAAAAAAGCCAGAGGGAGGCGGGACTTCAAAGCCAGCGTCCCACGAGACAAGTAAGAGTGGTGGATTCAGGGAACCAATTACAGTCAAGACCGGAGTGCCTATTCTGCGCAGGGAGCCAATCAGAATCCGCATAGTTGCTCCCCCACAGTGCAAAAGGCCAATCACAGCCTCCACCCTCAGCCTCACCAAAGACCTGACCCTCTCCCGTTTGAAAAAGCCTGCGGTGGTCCCAGCTGGAGATCAAAACACAACTAAGAGTCAAACCAGTGTTAACAGTGAGCCCAAAATCAAGATGGACACTCAAAAGCCTGGGCAAGAATCTTTGAAAAGCAGAGATACAGTTAAAAAAATAATTTACAAAGAGAAAGATTTGTGTCAAGATAAAAATAATACTGATGCTTTAGAGACCCTTCTTATCTCGAGCAATGATACAGTCAAAATACTAACCCAGTGTAAGATTAAAGAGGAGCCAGAGGAGGATCTACAGAAAAACATTCCTATATTTTGGGAAAGGATGCCACTGAACGGTTTGAAGATAAACGCTATGGAAATAGAGGAACAGACTGAACCACTGGACTTAAGTCTACCCAAAAAACGTGAGAGGCGATACGGGCGATTATTGGAAGACTGGGGAGAGAGTTCACTTATTATGGAAGTGGATGAGTATGAAGGGGAAGGGGATAGAGACATTGTAGAAGACGACAGTGACTTAGAGGTGTTTTGTACTAACGATTTACAACTCTCCCCGTCTATATTTGATTCTTCTATAGACTGTAACACAGAAGACCTCCTTTTAATAGACGATCAAGGTATCCCGTACACCCTGAGCCCGGATGGACACAAATTGCCACAAGTTGATATTTCTAAGCTGGAGCAAATGAAAAGTGTAGATGAAGACGGGCAAGTTTTATCAACAGAGGAAGTTACAAGTCATAGCCATAATATTGACAATGAACAAATAGACGCGTCCTTTGATAAGCCAGTGGACGAAACTCCGCCTCCCTCGCTCACACCTCAGCTGGAGGAGAACCCCAGTGAAGACACAACAGAAACTCAGCCCCACCAGGAAGTTCAACCCCCATCTGCAGTATCCCTACTCAATCAGCCCATTCAAATCCTCACTAATTCCACTAACAACACGCCCATCGTCTTCCTCACCTCCTCTTCATCCTCTGTCCAAACTCCTATAAGCCTGTCTTTGCCTTTTTCGCAGGCTCCATCCTCCACGCCGATGCTGCTCCTCCTCTCCCCCGTTGCGCCCTCTGCTGGTGAGGCCACCGCTACCTCCACGCCCATCGCCGTTCTCGACCCCACCACGGGTCAAATATCGCAGATTGCAACTGCAGCACCTCTGGGTCAAATGGGTGCAACCGTATCGCCTCTGTCCCACCCCGTGATTAGACTAAGCCCAAGTAACCCGCAGATCATTCTCTCAGGCAACACTGTCCTCAGCTCTCTGTCTGTTCATGAGTCCAGTCTACAAATGGACCAGAATACTTCCTCTGCAACGCTTTCTCATAATCCAATAAGCTCTTCCGAATCCACGCCATCTGGAAATCAAGCCATATTTTCCGAAGATACTGAAGACAAGCCATCAACTGCCGGTTCTGCTCCTGCACAACCTCCTGCTTTAAACTTAGATTCCTCCTCTCAACCTGGCAACGAAGCAGTTGACCAATCACCCTCCACAGACACCAAACCCGATCTCTCTGACCCCAAATTCGAACTGAACGACCACCTTTATTACAACTGCGCAGCGCCGCCTTCACCTTCGCTTATGTGCACCACCAAACTGGAGCCCATGGACCAGGTAGACCCCCTCTCTCCGGACTGGACCCCTGACGGGCAGGGTGCTCGCAGGGTGCTGTACTGCCAACTGTGCCCGCGGGTCTTCTTTTACATGTCAGATCTGGAGCGCCACGCCATCACACACTCACAGAAGAAGCCCCACGTTTGCCCACAGTGTGGCAAAGCATTCAAGCGCTCCAGCCATCTACAGGTCAGAATACAGTATTTACACACTACAGTACAGATACATGTGTAGTAAATAGTTTTAATAACACACAAATTTGTGCAGTCAGTACTTTATAGTTTGATATTTGTGAATAAAGTATAATGTAAGGATGGCAGTATGACAAGCTGAAGTTGCTTTTCTGTGTAAAGGTGCACTATATGTCTTTCCACAGTGTCTTTTCTCTTATCTGTCACGAATTACCTTGAAAAACAGACCGGCGTCGTCTGTCAGATCTGACGTGTTACTGGTTATGTCACTTGCCTGACACCACGGAGAGTAGATAACTTTAATCCCATAGTTTGGAACATTCCTGGCACAGCAAATATATCTATATCTATGCTCAAATACAGATGTATGCTGTTTACTTTTCTGCACCTACTTCTGCTGTTGGTCAACCTCTGACATTCTCTGAGTGAGACAGGCGGACATGAATTGTGATCAAATCAAAATTGTGTGCTTGCCCTACAAAAAATAATACAAATTCTGTGATTTTTGGCCACCTGTGAGATCATGTCATGTGACTTGTGTAGTGAAAAAGTTGTTAGTTCCCTGGCTTTAGTATGAGGTTGAAATGGTAAATATATATATAATATATCTATAGCACTTTCCACCTTCAAGGTGGTCAAAGCACTTTACAACAAGGAACCACTCACCCATTCACACACCAGTGTACACAGACATTGTGGGCAAGGTGGGTTAAGTGTCTTGCCCAAGGACACAACAGCAGCATTCATCTGTGGGAGCTGGAATCACACCAGCCAACCTGTGGGTCAGTGGATCTGACCACTCAACCTGTGATGTTTTTATGTCGAGAGCTGGATTCAAACCGCCAACCTTCAGATCAGTGGGCGAATGCTCTACCAACTGAGCTACTGCCGCCAATGAAACTCATCATGATTGTTCTATTAATAGCTATAATACCAGTCATTTTCTGTACTTACAGTGTTCTTAAATGTACAAGCCTCAAGCAGAAGTTGTTGTATAATAATAAATGTTATTGAAATCCTTGTCTTAACAGAGGCACAAGCACATTCACACGGGCCAGAGGAACTACGTCTGCCCAATCTGTGCCAAACGTTTCCGGGAGGCGGGCGAGCTGCAGCGTCACCAGCGGGTCCACACAGGAGAGAAGCCGTACCAGTGCCAGCTGTGCCACACGCGCTTCGCCGAAAGGAACACACTGCGCAGACACACCAAGCGCAAGCACCCCTACCACCAGGTCGCCATGGAGATGCTGAGCGACAAGAAGAATGGAGGAGGTAAAAGTGCATCTGCGGTGCAGGAGGAGGAGAGTGCGGAGTGGTACAGCTCCTCTGTGTCACACATGGACAACTCAGAGTCCGAGGCAGAGGCATAGAGACTGAAGGGAGGCCACTTCCTCTTTTAGATTTCAACACATTCACAAAGGGAGCACTTTCATTTATGTTGAAACTTATTTATTATTACATTATATTCCCATTCCACTGGACAGGGCCAAATGCTGGATTCCAAATCATGTATGATTATTTTAAAGTATAAAGGGAAGACATTATTTTCCCTTAACTGAAAAATGTCTAACTTATAAATCCTATGAATTTATTACATTTGCATTTGATGCATAAAAGATATAGAACCCTTAAGAGAAAATACGTTTATTGAGTGCCAGAGCTGTATATAAAAATAGTATTGTTGAACTGCACTACTACGAGAGATGAAGTATCTTTCAACTGTCAGACACTGTGAGTCATTTGCACTTTTCTTTGTCATTTTATAGGCCTTTGTGGATTGTTGCCTGTTATTTTCTGTATGTGTCCTTGTTCTTTGACCAAAAGATACAAATTATCAAAAGGATATTAGATTTTGCTTTATGTGGATTTTATGTAATTTATTTGAATAAAATTTCTTTAATGTAACACAAACACTTTGGTTTTCTCTTCTCAGTCCAGCCTGGTGTGAAGTCAGAAGTCTGTGGAGTAAAATAAGACTATATAAGGCTCAGCCGTTAGAAAACAAAATGACCTAAGCGTCTGATATACCTAATTTAGAGATCATTTGGACTGTCTCCAGGAAGTAGTCTAATTGTATTTTTGGATACTCTTTAACTAATTTTTCAGTCTAAAAGCAAAACCGCTGGAAGGTAATTTGTTACTGAAGATGCATTGCCTACCTAATTTTAAAAACAGAGCAGTGGCACGGTTGAGAAAACACTCCAAGCTGGCAAAATAATCCAAGTGGTAAGGATCATTGCAACTAAGTATTAACTACTGTCTACTTATCTTACTTATTTCCCTACTAAAACTACACCATAAACAGATTCTCCAGCACATTAACCAATTTCCATGATTAGACTTCTGATCCGCTTCCTTTGTGTTAGTCAAATTAACTGGAATGATTAGTTCTCCACTCACGTGTTTAAATTATGACCTCTCGTAGTGGATGTGAATGTCTTCCCTCATGTCTACAACAAAGCGCGTAAATTGACACAAAGTAGATCCCGTTGGCCTAATTGACACGAGAGATCCGCAAATTTGCTGAGCCAACAAGGTCCCACATGCGCAGTGTCGTTGATGAATATTCATTTAACACGCTACGCACCTCGAGTTTTGGCTTTGAAATGCAGTTTGAGGTTGGGCACTTGCATGTGAATTGCATGTGTTTTGGGTTTTGGGGGACCCCTGTTGCACAAAACTTTAAAGTGCATTCCCTCACACACATGTTATTGGCTAAAATGTGCGTGCGTAATGTGTGCGTCTTTACGTGGAGCGGTCCGGGCAGCAGGCCACGGCGCAGGGTGTACAGCCAAGTGATTGAAGAGATAAAAGTAAAATCGTGGACACAGGAGAAGTAAAGAAGTATGCCAGGATAGGGATTTTTATTCATTTGATACATCGCCTGTTTTGATACGTTGTTGGCATAGCAATCCGTTGAATCACACATGGCTGCGTCCTGGAACCAAAACGTCAACAAACCATATAATGAGTTTGATTCGTCCTCTCAAGGTTGCCATTACACTTTTTGGCCATGTGAGGGCAGACTTACACTTCAAAACGCGGGACACGAGCTGTTGCCTTGTCATCTCAAATGGTGGAGAGAGAATTCACCATGGAAGACACATCCAAGCTGCTTGACTCTTAGATCTAAATCATCCGGAAATCTGTGGTGGGAACGGGATTTGCTGTTATTTTTAATGACGTTTGTAAATGTTTTGTGATCTGAGCTGCAATTTAAGAAAGTAAACAAAAGAAAAAGGCTGCCTGTAAAACAATCTGCTACATGAAGAAGAGCTTCATTACGCTACCACACAAAGGTGCATTCTGTAACTTTTCTGGTGCAGGGTTCACAGCTTGTTTCCATGGAGAGATATTAATGCTTTGCTAGGAACATTACATTAAATTTATGGAGCAGGTGTGTGTAAAAATCACTCAGTTGTGTAGGTAGAATCCATGGCAAAAGGAGAAATTCAACACTTCACATTTAACAAAATACAATAACATAAAATTAAAACATTAAAACATAAAGCATCACCCACAACAAATACAAAACAACAAAACCCCCCATTTACCCCTGACCACACACACCAACACAAATTTAGTTAAATAAAACAAAAGTAATGTGACAGATAAACACACCGCTAGGTCCCCTTACACTGATATATTTGGACAATTCATAATTTAAATTCCCTCTCTCTCTTTCTTCCTTTTTTTCCCATTTTCAAATAAGCATTTGTAGTCCCTATATTTAAACTAATATTATTTCACCATCATCATTTCCTTTCATCATCTTTTACTATTTATTACAAACTTCTTCGCATTCTTAACTTAACTTTAACTGGACAATGGTTTATTTTGGTTGAATACCATGCAGCTTGGATGAGTTGCAAAACGTATTCGACCAAAATAAACTTTTGTCCAGCTGACAATTTGAATTTCTCCTTTTGTTATGGAGCAGGATGTCTGTGTAATCCCTCAGCTGTCTGTATCCTTGTTCTTTTGCAGTCTTTCATTAAGGATGGCTTTAGATAATTAACATTTTCCTAACACTGAATTTAAGAACTAGTTAAATTTTGAAATTCAATCAACATATCTCAAAAAAATCAGATATATAATCATAAATATTTTGTCAGTTAGGAAGTGGTCCATGTACCGATTGGGTTCTGATCTGACCCCAGTTTAATTCTAATGTAGACTTGGTTTGGTCCTGTTCTTGAACTTCTAGTCCTGGTTAGGGGTGTGCAAAAACATCAAAATATTGATATATTGTATGGTTTAATGTATCTGCTGTATCAATATATTGCCAGGAGTAGGTTTTTGTGGTATATTTTACTAAATTATTTTGTTACAGCTACAGTTTTGTTACTTGTTCAGAGGAAGGAAACTTGTTTATGCAACAAATTTGACTCGATACGGTCCATTAAAAATAAAGGCTAAATCATGGCTGTGATACTAAAAGTCTTTGTTAAACCACTTCTTGTGCAAAGTTCATATGAAACACAAACATTTTGATCATCAAAACTGTGAAAATGTCAAATGTGTACCATAAACAAATTTCCTTCCTCTAAACCAGCAACAAAACGGTATTGCTGTACCAAAATAATGTAGTAAAATATACCAAAAAAATACTCTTGCCGATATATCAATACAGCAGCCCATGATACACAGTATCATCACATTAAATGATATGATACATTGTTATTTTGATATTTTTGCACACCCCTATTTGATATATTCACTGTTTTGATGATTAAAATGTTTGTGTTTCATATGTACTTTGAACAAGAAGTGATTTAACAAAGACTTTTAGTATCACAGCCAGGATTTAGCCTTTATTTTTTAATGAACCGTATCAAATCGTTTTGAAATATATCGTATCGAACTGAAGGTGCACTGTATCGAGATATGTATCATATTGTGGTCTATGTATCGATGTATGTATTGTATTGGCAACTTCTTAATGATACTCAGCCTTAGTCCTGGTTCAGTCCACTTCCATAAACACAAGTGAGCTGATATACCCTCCTCCAGAAAAGTTACACAGTGCTTCTTTAACAGTGATGTATCCTTTACTACCAGGTAACACAGAAGGGTTTCCACATTTTAATATGATTACTGTGTGCGTGTTTGTGTGTGTGTGTGTGTGTGTGTGTGTGTGAAAGAGAGAGTTAAAGAAGGAGGGTAACAGGTGCAAATCAGCGAGGGAGTCCCGGGTTAGAGGGGGGTGACCAAAGCACAACCAGAAGAAAAAGCTATTACATCACCAGCTCCCCAATGTGCCACCATGTTGTTTGCTTGTTTACTGTCCTTTGATGTGGGCGCCGTCAAAAGGTGAACAGGGAAAATAACAGATCATCTTTTGTAATGAGCAATACAGATGTAATAGCTCCAGGGTTAGTCAACGCTCAGTAATGTTAAAATGAAGTCGCAGCTCTGGCATTCATTTTGGGCTCCACTGGTTGTTCCGTTTTGTTCCATGGAAACTGGAATTGGCCATCTCTTAGCTCAGCGGGCTTTGTATTTAGAAATCTTGACGTCACCCTCGTTCTTTGTGAGTGTGTATGTGTGTGTGTGTGAATATTTTTTACATCTAGTTAAAGGTTGCATTTGTCTCTGTCCTCCTCCCGTTTTTTTGTGTTTCCTCTTGTGCAACATTTTATACAAAAAGTTCAAATATGTGAGATCCAAATTCGTTTATCTTTTGTGCAGTGAAAATTGCCCATACTAAAACTGCAAGGATTTTTGACAGTTGAAGTTGAAGATAATCATACACCAAAACCAAATTATGCTTAAAGGTCCTGTATTACACAAAAAATGTTTTTATCTTATCAGCAAACATACCTGGGGTTTTGATGCATTCACACATGTATGAGTAACCCTTTATTATTAGTCTGTCTACATCTCCAAAACTCAAACTGCTGTATGGAAACACAGTGGAGCACTTCTATTACTACATGACATCGCAGGGACAGTTTTTTCTGTTTGAGAAAAGAACTCAGTCTAAATATATGGCTATGTCTGTTAAACATTTGTGACAGAAACAAAATCAACTCCAGGTATGTTTGTGATGAGGAAACAACATTATAGCATAGACTAGAAAGTAGTATAATCTGGGCCCTATTATGTTAGCAGATTTACCCTGTACTTGGTGGCACCACCTAATGCCTCCGCTCAATTTCATTTCTCTCCAGCGACAAGGTCAGGAATCAGAATACACTAGTTTGCAAGAACCCCGGAAGTGCAAGTTCGGGCACCAGCCAATCAGCGAAGAGCCATACATTCTGTGTTGACAATGATTCCTGAGATTGAGTTTTTAAAGCCGGAACAAAGAGAATGTTTGGTGAATTTCATTAAAGGAAAAGATGTTATTGCCCTTCTTCCTACGGGATTAATATACCAGTTAGCCCTGTTAGCGGCGCAGGACATACGTCACGACCAAATAGTAGCGATTGGATAAATGATAAAAAGTATCCACCTACCGTCGAACGAACAAATCCTAATGCTGCGAGGTCAGACGGTTTCTACAAGGTGAAACCGGCTGATGAATCAGGCTTGGCGTCACCTGCTTGTCTCGATGGAAATAAATAGGTTTAATGCTTTACTGTGGAACAGTCAACAACCTGGGGGGCTGAATAGAATATCGTTTATTTATCAAAAAATTATACAAAATGATAAGTGTGTTTGGGGTGATTTATATATTTTTAAAAAACTGTATGAAAATGTTTTGATTGATTGATTAATTTATTTCGGTCACAGGTTTATTCTGACATTATTTAACATACACTGACTGAAACGGTGTAGACTGAAGCTTGAGCTTATTATGCCGACCTTTTATTCCTTTATTAGAGCGTCATCTTGACACCAGTCCATATTCATAAATACAGCAAGAGGAAACAAATAAATTAGTAACAGTACAACAAAGTACAATAGCACAAACTAAGTATCATAATTCATGTATCGGCCCAGAGTTAAACATTTCAACTTCTTTATAAAATGGAAGAGAGTGTTGCACAATTGTAAAACAAAATGTAGGATAGTAGTAGTATTACTAATCCAATCTTTTAACAAAGATTAGCCAGTGTAGCAGTCCATAGTCTCAGGTTTTGTGTCACTCTTCCCTTTCACCTCTCTGCAGTGTACTCACCCGAGCCCACCCCCATGAGGTCCCCTTCCTCCCTCAGTGACCTGCTGAAGCAGCACACACCAACCTGTCTGTCAAAGGAGCCAACAGGTGCTGCAGTACAACTTCACTACCCCCACGTTCCTGCTCCTGTCCTCCCTCTCTCCCCTCCTCTCTCACCTCTCTCCCCTCCTCTCTCCCCTCCTCTCTACCTCCTCTCCCTCTCTGAATATGCTCTAGGCCACATAGGCACACCTTCAGGCTAACACTCTAGATTCACACATTACTTTAAATGCTGTAAGCGTGAAGCCAAACTATCCACTGCTGATTCTAACTGTAAACTGTGCGGACGGACGGCTTCCTATAGGCCTGGTCACAATAACAAATGTTAAAGAGTGATATATTGCTTCAAAAAACATCACAGTAAACAATAATAATCACATTAAACCCTTTTCACAATTAATTGTAAAAAAAAAAACCTACAGTAAAATAAAAACTGTTAAGCTGAGTTCACCCTGGCACACACTACATCAAAATTGGCACTAGACTGGGACTAAATCCAGAACTATACCTGGAATAGGCCAGAATTAAACTAGGACTAAACCAGTGCCAAACCCAGTCTGCTTCAGGACAGGTGTAAGCAGGCCTTGAGTTAATATACAAGATAGAGTAGAGTTGTATAGTCCTTACTTATTCAACCCCATGAACTTCCATCTAATTCTCATTATTAATGCATTGAAAAAAATATATTAATCCCCCCAAAAAATTCTTGACTGGCCTAGTGACCTCTGACTCTTATAGGTGTTGTCATGCCACCACATACACGCGCATAGGACAACTCCAGAGCTGTTAAATCACTCCAGGAGGGTGACTCACAGGGACAGGAGCATATGAACTTGGAACTGAAGCTGTACTGATCTGAGTCCCAATGCCCCAGGCTCCTCACAGCGCTGTGTAATACTGTATAGTGTCATCTTAACATTATGACCACATTAAGGAAGTCAAACCCTTCACTTACTATTTGGAATGTAACGATAACGATAATCTCTCGGTATGATAGTGTCACGACATACATCTTGATATTTCTTGTGATATTTTGGATAGACTAATGTAATTGTATATAGGACACTTTTTAAAAAAAAATACCTTGACAAGATTTTGGTAAGAATCATTACCATCATAATCCCAAGAGGTCAAGTACAAACATATTTCTTCATGTTGTCTGCACTGAAATGAATCATTGTATATGTACTATTATAAAACAATACATTTAAGCAAAGAACTTGTAATTCTATATATTGTGACAGCCCATGATATTACTCTGAAACTTTTTACGATACAATATCACAATGTTTCGTTATTGTTACATCCCTACTATTACTTTAGAAATGACCAAACAAAAGGGAATATTTCATTCGTAACTTTACTCTCCCTCAAGTATGTGACAAGAATCCGTGTATCCTTCGTTCATTCGTTTTTCAAAAACAAAAACAAAAATAAGAAAACGAAAAAATGACAATTTTCTTCATTATTTGTCTCCAAAACCAAAATGAAAATTTGGATAACAGATAATGATTCTGGGACCAGACGTCATAGTCTTGGTCTCAGTCCTGGTCCCAGTTCTGGTCTGGTCCCAGTCTCAATCCTGGTTTCAGTCCCGCTCTGGGTCCAGTCTCAGTCCCGATTTGGTCCCGGTCTCAATTACTGTCTCAGTACTGGTCTCAGGTCTGGTCTCAGTTCTGGTCTGGTCCCAGTCTCAGTCCCGGTCTCAGTTCTGGTCTCACTTCTGGTCTCAGTTCTGGTTTGGTCCCAGTCTAAGTCCTGGTCTGGTCCCAGTCTCGGTTTCAGTCCTGGTCTCGGTGTCAGTCCTGGTCTGGTTCCGGGCTCAGTCCCAGTCTCAGTCTTGGTCTCAGTCCCAGTCTGGTCCTGGTCTGGTCTTGGTCTCAGTTTTGATCATCCGACAGTCTATGCAGGCACACCTCCGGGCCCATCCCAACACTCAGTCCGGGTTCAGTCCTGGTTCAGTCCTGGTTCAGTCCTGGTTCAGTCCTGGTTCAGTCCAGCATCGCAGTTTAAGTCACGGAAACAAGAAATTGTTATCCGTTTTTTCCATTATTCATTTAAACACAAAATCGAAAACTGAAAAAAACAAATCATTATCCGTTTTTTCATTTTGGTTTTGGAGACAAATAATTGTAGAAAATTGTTGTTATTTCATTTTCTTATGTTTGGTTTTATTTTGAAAAACGAATGAATGAACGATATATGGATTAACCAGATATATGAAATCACTATTGATAAAAGCTCTACATGGCTTATGTTTTGGATTTATTTTTGCTTTTAAGAGTGGATTACAAGATAAGAGATGGGTTTTTCCCCCCAAAAAATGAGTAGAGTTTTTAAACACAACAAATATGTAACCAGCATACAACAAAGTGCCCACTTAAAATAGAAAAAGCACAAAATCCTCTCCAGTGGGATAAGAGATGTCCACTCTATCATTGTTATTTTTTATTATATTGTGACAGAAAAATTGCAATCATCAATCAACTAAACATGGCTGAACGATTTAGGAAAAAAATTCATTTTAACTTTTCTGACAAGCATTGCGACTGTGATTAGATTTGCGATTTATGTTTTAATAATAGGATTCTGTTCAAAGTTCCCAAGTGAAAGGACGGAAAGAGTTCAACTGGAAAACTAATACAAGAATCACATTTCAGAACATATTTGTACAGATCTAAACTACAGGGTTATCATTTTTATGCAGAATAAGACAGAATATTTTGTATTTTGCAGCCCTGTGACTATCTTTACATCTCTACTTTGGACACTACAAACTCCTCAAACTCTGCGCTGGTGTGGTCAGCCGATGACAAGTGGGAAGGGGCGTGTGTGTGCAGGACGGGGGGACGACGAGAGGGGGTTTAGAGTGGGTTGAGTGGGGGGGAGGACGGGACACGCCACTTCGAAGGGGGAGGGGTGAAGTTTGACAGTCGGCTGCAGTTGGCACCTCGGATCCAGGATGCTTTGGGGGCGGACAGGGAGAAGGGCCAAGGATTGAAGCCAGAGGTACAGACAGTAGATCCAGGGTGAGTAGACTACAGCAAGGGGACGAAGGGAGCGCCGGTCCTCTTCACCTTGATTTTAACTTAACCAATGACACGGATATGAACATAAATGGGATGTATTTTTACTAAAGGAATCCAAACATTTGCCTGTCTTGTCCTCTAACCTGCCCCTCTCTCAATCTCTGCAAGGGACTCCATTGGCTGTAAGTGACATTTTTGCATTCACAATTTGATGCATTTTTGTCTTAAATATGTCAGTTTTGATTGCATGAATGAAACAGTATTTGACTTTTGTTGGTGTTTGAAATCTGCGTGTAGTGTGTAAAAGATCAAACATTGTCTTTTCATTGATCACTGGGTAATTTGAATCGGAAATGTGGTTTCATTTTTAAGTATTTCCCTATATTTCTCATATCTTAACTTCAATTTTGGATTTCCTGCCTCTGTGCAAATGTCCAGAGGGATGCTGTAAGTTGCTGCAATTCACGTTTGTCCCTCACAACTAACAACCCAAACGCAGGGCTCATCGTAGACGTCAAAAGAGGACGGATCAGGGTTGCGTCCATCACGGTGCCACTTTGGAGCTGACTCTTTGACTAAAAGCTCGTCTGTCTGTTTAAATCCATGTGTCATTGGCTGTTTCTCCACTTGGGCTGCAGTGAGAGTGTGATCATGACAGGATGTCCACAGGGAAGCTATGCTGCTGTTATTGAGGTCTGAGATTCTTTGTGTGTGTGACTTTCAGTTGATACTTTGCAGCTGATGTCATTAATATTCCTTGGGGGGGGTAAAGCTAACTAGAGGCATTGCTCTGTCTGAAGCTCTGTTGCCCAAGTTAATAATGACCTTTATTTTTACACAATCTGACCAGAAAGAACGGACTTAGTCGGAACTACAACAGGTGAACTGATTTGTGCTGTTAAACAAGTCTCTCAAATAACGTTACAGTCACAAGTTAACACTTACTAGTGTTAGCCGACAGTTTTTCGGGTAGTCACTCTCACCTTTTTTGTTAAAAATCAAACAGAACCATGAACACTTCACACATCACAGGTTCGTGAAAATGTGTTGTTTCACTTTATATTGTTCTTGAATTTTCAGACTGTCTTAAATTTTATTGAGGTATTTATTACAAATGTGTGCATTGTGTCACCATGGCAACAGCTGAACATTCTCCCACAGACATGCATGCAGAGCCCCTCTTCCCCCCCTTTCAGCCTGATGTCACTACAAATTATCAGTGCGTGTTTGTGTCAGTGCACTGACCAGCGTCTGTGTCTTTCTTTCTGCAGACGTAGAGAGAGGAGAGAAGAGGCAGCAGAGTCTTCCTCTCCTGGTTCTAGTCTTTCTCTCCGCTCCGGCCCCTGCTCCTCACCACCATGACCCTGGCGGCCTCCGAGAGGTCACTGCTCATCAGAAACAAGTTCCGCTCAGGTGAGAAGCCAAGAAAACCAAGAGAAATCTATTGCAAGTAATCACAGCACTGGCAACTTTTACATGGCCAGTAAAAATCAAAACAAGCAGATAACACAATTGGAGACAAGTTTTTTTTGGTGTATGTTTACTGCACAAAATTAATCTGAACATCAAAAACATCTGGTGACACGTCAGTCAATCAATGGATTTATAGTATTAGAAGAAAAGTACAAGCATATGTAAAATATTTAAAATATATTTAACTATTCCAACATTTTCACTTTCATTTATGTTTTTGCCACATTTCCTCTAGTCAAAACCTGCACAGAAGTGAAATCAGATTACTCACATCAGATAACAGTTTACATGACATTTAAACAATCAGATAACTCCAGAAATCAGATCAGAGTTTTGCCACTGAGATGAAATGGTGATGGTGAAATGGCCCTGTGCACTATACCAAACATATTTGCATTAACATAATATTAAGACTTCAGACTACACAAAATAATTATAACACTCAAAACGCTACATGTTTAAGTATTCATTCAAACTACAACTAATGGTAAGATACTAGCCACAGTCGCCCTGGGGCAGATGGACAGAAGTGTTGCTGATTAGTCACTCACTCAATCAATATACTGTATTCTTATGTAAGCATCCAAGGGCACCACTACAGTGTGCACAGGTTAACTTTGCTTAGTTCTCCTCCCTGTAAAGTGGCGAGTGAAGTGTCTTGCCCAAGGACACAACAACACTACAGTGTCATATGAAAGTATTGATCTGTCAACCTTCCTTTGAGAGAGCAAACATCTCCACAAACAAGAGTATTATAAGTGAAGTACCAGCTCCTTCTATCTGACTGTTATGTGATTCATACAGTTGCAGTGTGGATCGATCGGGGTTCAGGGTGTGTCACTCGCTCCTTTATGCTCAAGTGTCTGTAACATGAACGTGAACAGTTTGAAAACAGTGACGTTGATCTGCTTTGTGGCTCTATACAACAGATCACAAAGAAAAAGTTTTTCTCTTATATCACTTTGACACAGTCTGATCAAAGGCTTTTAGATCTGATAAAAATATTGCACTATGTATTGGTTTGGGAGGTCTCACATGGACTGCATATTTAACATTTACAGTTCATTTGTAGGGCTGTGGAATTGAAATGTAAATTTATGAAACCAGATCAATTCTTAAAGCATCCATATTATACTATTTTCTGATCTATGTTATGATGTTGTTTCCTCATTACAAACATGTAGAGTTGTGTTTTGTTTCATTTACACATGTTTAACACACAAATGCTTCATACTTGGGCTGAGTTCTTCTCTCAAACAGAAACCGCTCTTCTGTCGTTTGACCTTCTGCCATCTGGTAATACTGGAAGTGCTTTCATGTTTTTAAACTCCATACTCTTTCACTAGAATTATTTGGATGATTTCAGTCCTGGTAGCTGTTCACAACTTCATGACATCACAAGATGGAACAGATCATTGTGAGCTTTTGAGGTGTAGATAGACTAATAATGCAGGATTACTCAAACAACAAACAAAACACAACTCCAGGTCTGTTTTTGAGAAGGTAACGGCATTATATCATGGCTTTGGAAACCTTTGGAAAGTTCTTGTATTAGTTTAGCTTTGAACTGTACGATATGCCAAACATTAAATCTGTATTCTGATCTGATCGTTGTGACAATATGGTATTTTGGTGATATGATTTCATGTTAGGATGCAGTGCTTCTTTGTATATTTGCGTCCCACTGCTCAAACACAGACACTTTCTCCATCCTCTCCTCCTATATGCCAACCTACATAATGCTCTGAGTGAGTGACAGATGAATTTATCCAATCACAGTGAAGTGGGAACTCCCCAGCAGCAGACAATTGTAGTTATCTCTCTCATGAATCTACTTACATGAATCATAATCAGATCAAAATCAGTCTTCAGTCTTCTCTCAAACATAAATGGAAGTGTTCAAAATGTGCACTGAGTTTACTTAAATAAAACTAAATAATTGTGATAACAGTTTTATTTTCTCAGTTGTTAAACCTGATCATTTCTTTTAGTGACGTGACTAGACCCCAAAGCATTTTTATCAATATTCATTTTAGCTGCCCTCCATCTGTATTAAATATTATTGGCGTATAGAATTTTGCGACATCTTTTGAAACATAATGAAGCAGCACCAACTTTGGTGTATGCTTTTCGCTTTAATGCAGCAGTGGGGACTTGCGAGTCGTGACTTGAGTCACTATTTTTAGGACTTGAGACTTGACTTGATAAAATGGACTAAGACTCGGGACTTGACTTGGACTTGAAGGTCAATGACTCAGGACTTGACTCGGACTTGGGGCCTGTGACTTGAGAAAACTTGATGCTTTTCCTAAAAAATATATATGTTTTTAGAAAATACTTTTCTCTTTACAGTTGATAAATGCGGTGCTGAAATTTACAGAAACAAACTGGAACATGTCCCTCCACTTCTGTTTGGTACTTTGGATGTAAATGAAGTACTGTGATACTCAAATGTACTACAGTAATATGCAGTACAATACAGTAAAACAGGGGGAACTACAGAGAACATGATCCTTCCATTTCAGTGCAGACGACATGACAAAATAACTGTTAAGCACTTTTAAATCTGAATTCTTTCTGTTTTGACCGTAATGATTCACAGTAAAACTAAAACTTAAAAAGGAAAAGTTAGTATTTCTACAACTATATAAATATGTTTCAAAATAAGTTAAAAAATCATATACATTGCAAAAATCAAAGCTACATTTGGTACTTTGGTTTAAAAAGTTGAAATGACTTGAAGCTCAAAGCAAATGGTTTGAACTTGACTTGGACTTATGGGACAGTGACTCGAGACTCAACTTGGACTTGCCTGCATTTGACTCAGACTTGAGGTCAAAGACTTTAGACTTGCAAAACGACAACTTGGTCCCACCTCTGCTTTAATATAATGATGTTACACAGGGACACACAATATGGTCTCTCATTGCCTCTCAGCTGATTCCACATTTTCCCATATTTATGTTAAACACTAACTTTCTCTCCCTCTGCGACCTTATGCAAGCTTCCAAACAAGTTGTGCGGTGCGGTGGCGTTCCCAGGCAGCTGTTGCAAACGGCTGGTAAAATAGAAAGAAGAGGAAGTGAGACGAGAGGGTCCCTAGGTGTGTGACCACCTGCTGAAAACGTGATTGTTGGGGGCAGCTGCCGCGCTCAGTGTCTGTACATAGTCACACACTAATCGGCTGTTTCGCTGATGTGAGACTGGTGCCGCTGTTAAAGACCAGAGCAGTCTCGAGCAGTGAAGTAATGGGATTCCACCACTACACCACAACAATGTTATGTAAAGATGAGAAATATGAGTCATGTTAGTATTCAGATACATTTAGGGCTGCAACCATCCATTATTTTAGATGTGTATTAACTTTTTGATTAGAAGTCCAGCCAATCAAGTTCTATTGTTGCTTTGAGATTTTGATAGAAATTGAAAACCTGATTGAGGTTCGACTATAGCGTTTAGGCTGTTAAAATCGTAGGTAAGCCTCCGTTGGTAATTTGCACTGCGTCGTGTGTTATTGCAAGGATTTGTTTTATGGTACCACGTGTTGCGAATAGGCTCGTCCATGTGTGTATGCGTGTTGTGTGATTGTTGTGTTAAACTGTTGTTATTGTGTGGTGCTGCTCAAATGAACAGCCCCTGGGGGATAATTAAAGTCTTCAGAACTGAAATGAAGCAAGGTCAAAATTATACCGACTGATGAACTCTTGATAGAGAATAAATAACATTATGGAGTATTTTTTCACCCAAATCATAACATTTATATTATTTTTGAATCTAATAAATAATAAATTCAGTATTTAATTTCACTTACTGTCATGATTGTTGAAATGTAAAACAAAATATAGATCAGCTCACGTCTAAACAATCCAGTAAATCTTTTCACAGACAATAGAGGGTGAGTGCAAACACGTAAAATCAGATTTTTGGATCATCTTTCTTCATGTTGCATCATGTTATCATATTCAAAGTAATCACCAGGGAAGAGCTGGTTGTTAGCAAACTACCACCGTGTTACAACATATGAAATACAAAAAAGGCAAAAAAGACAGTGTGTAGGGCTTGAGTTATGGAGTTTACAGCAAATTACATTCGGCAACGATCCATTAGATTTGTTTACAGTTGCAAATCTAAGATGATTACTCTATAAATTCTGTATTTTGCGCATTAAACATTATCAAACATATAATATAACTTTTGGCTGCTTTATAGTTTGAGACACAATTTCATCATAATTTCTCAGATTATTACAAATTATAAAACAGTATATATCAGGCTAATTAATTGAATGAATATAGGTGATTTTCTGTGAAGAGGAAGAAGAGTAGACAGTTAAAAGTGGCACAAATTGCTTGAAACTAACGATTTATTTAATATTTTCAAATCTATTCACAAGCTCAACCCTCTAATGTATCAAAAACAGCTAAGGTTTCTGAAAACTTCTCAGACAATTGCACATAATAAAAGTATATAGGCGCATAAATTGAATGTAATATAATAGCCGTAGAGCACGAAGAGTGGAGTTAGCAGTAGCACAAACCACTATGACGTTAGCGGTCGGGGATGTGTGGGGTTTGGTGGAGAGAGAGGGACAGCTGACGGGGGGATGGGCCCACAGAAATAGACTCACGGAGAGATAAATAGTTTAGTGGCTCGAACTACCTCCGTCTCCCCTGTTCCTCCCTCCTGTCTCACCCATCGTCCCCCCGTCCCTCTCAGGTCTCCCGTGGTCCTGCCCAGCTTCACCTGTTTGTGGGCTGCATGTTGATACAGCGTGCAGGGCGGCCATTTGAGACAACATGAAATCTACTGCAAAGTCAAGGGCCAAGGGTGTCCATTATCAGTGATCACGATTTCTGGGATTGCTCAACTTGTGCCTCGTCTTACAGTGGGATGTATGATTCAGTATCGATCAAGAGTTTAAAGGCACGCAGGCACATTCACAAAACTCACAAAACAACAGAATGGTTCAACCTAGACAAAAGTAGGAGTAACACTTTATAATGATGATGAAGAATGAATGAAGAAAGACTTCATGAATGACTGAAGAAAGACATTCATAATGAACAGATTGTTTGCTAAGAATGATTCAGGCTCAGTTACTACTTAACTAACCAAACCTGTTTATTAGTCACTGAGCCTGAATCATTCTAAATAAACTACTTGTTCATTAACTCCTTCTTCATGCTTCAATCAGTCAATCAAACTTTATTTATAGAGCGCTATTCATACAAAAAAAAGCAACACAATGCGGTTTACAGTGCTTAAGGCTGTAAATAGATATAGTTATTACAGCGTTATAAAGTGTGGTAAAGTGAAGTCACCTTTTTCAGTGTAAACATTTTATGCTGTAAATTAAACATATCTTAAATTAAATGTATAAGGCACAATATTTTACTGAAACCTCCCAAACCATTCAAGTGTTATGGAACCATGTAGTCGACAGGAAGTCTAGATCTGGAGATGGTTCCAGACTGCTCCTCACAGGTTCTCCCAGCAGCAATGAAGCATTGATCAAATGCAGAGGAAACTATGGAATAATATTTTGGAAAAAAACAAATTGCTGTGATTGTGTGTGATTACATTTGCAAATAAGATTTTATAAAGCAAGATTCTATTCATGGTACTTGTGAAATTACTGACATATAAACTATTAAACTACTGGTAATAAAAGTATATTTCAGAACATGGTTTAGAGACAGTATGAGACACAATCAAAACAGCACATTCTGTTGCAGAAAACCCTTGTTATGTTGCTAATTGTAAACAATCAAACTGATTAGGTTATGGCGTGTTTTACAGCTGTACTGTATTTTAATATGTCTTCTGTCTGTTTTGATGCAGTGCTGCAGTTGAGGATCCAGAACCGAAGGCAGAATGAGATCAATGCAGATCTGGGTGAGTGTTTGTGTCGTGCACTCTGCATTGAGCTCGTATCACATGAATAACGTGCGGACAGTTTGTCTCACTAAC
Source organism: Boleophthalmus pectinirostris (assembly GCF_026225935.1). Classification (NCBI taxonomy): domain Eukaryota; kingdom Metazoa; phylum Chordata; class Actinopteri; order Gobiiformes; family Gobiidae; genus Boleophthalmus; species Boleophthalmus pectinirostris. The sequence goes on from NW_026571447.1 coordinate 29,586,496, forward strand.
TAATCATTTCCCATTGATTACTAAATGTCATTCACATTTTTTACACTGACAGCTTCTAGTCCATTTATTGGTCTAATGGTGGTCATCTTCTCTACTGCTGCTGTGTTGTGCTGTCAAAACAATGAAATATCCATAAAATCTATAACCAACATGATCTATGCTTCAAACAACTGGCTCGATTGTAAACAATGCACCGGTGTTGTGGTTTTTCAACACATTTTAAACCTAAAGGTGCATTGTGTAACTTTTCTGCTTGTGTCCATAGAGATGTTATTGCTCTACAGTATAGCATTAAAAGATGTTGCATTTATTCACTTAGTTTTATTTATAAGTAAAAACAAACAAACAAACTTTCAAAACATCCTCTCTTACCATCACTGGGCTTTTGCCTCTCCACAGATCTGACCTGTAACTGGACCTGGTGGCTTCATCTGCTTATCTCTGTTGAGCTAGATAAGATTAATGCCCAATTTGGAAATATAAAGCAATAAACACAATAATATCTCCCTGAAAGCAAGCATGCTGTGAAACCTCTATCAGGAAAGTTACACGATGCAGCTTTAATGTGCCTTTTGGTCTAAACTGTGGTTAAATACTTCTCCAGCTGTATTTATTATTACTGCAGACCTTTGGAGACCTGCTTTATACTACATTAGGCTGTTAGTTTGAGATAATCAGATAACACTTTGGTACAACGTTTTTTGTGTTTTTACTATGGATTTGTTAACTATATGAGAACCCTGTAGGAAAAACACAGGCACACTTTTCTCAAATACAGTTTCTTATACAGGAAAATCTACCAGTCCATCTCAGAAAACAGAAGACGAAAAGAGTGAAGCTCTGGTATGCAAATTTTCTTTCCTACAATCCAGTAAAAATAGACTATTTGCTAAGAATAAATGAACACAAATAATCTAAGTAAACCCCTTTGCACATGTTATAGAAAAGTGTAGCAGCTGTACTGAGTGACTGTAATATGAACTGTGGGTTGTGCCTGTGGGACTGACTTGCTGTCCTCTGATGCAGCGTCTCTCTGATGACGGTGCCACTCAGAAGTTGCCCCCTAGTGGTGTGAACGCTGAAACTGCAAAAGGTGATGACCCGCCTTTAACACTGATGTCTGCATATCTCTCTTTGTGTGCGAGATCAGTTGAGTAAAACACTTTAGGCCACTGGTTCGATTCTGGTTTAATCCTGGGTTAGTCCAGGTTTAGTCCCAGTTTATACTTGATTCTGAAGTGATGTATGTTGGCGTATAAGTATGCACGCATCAATAGCCTTCACAACTATCTGCTTAAATATGTTAAACAGTTGTCAGTATGTTTCTAATCGACAAATAAACATAGAATTATGCAGCAGTTACCTAAAATATAAGTCTGTGATTTGTCTGCTGCCTAAATATTGACTTTGTAGTTATTTAAAAAAAAAAGCATAATTTAAATGTCCTATATTACATGAAATATAAGACTCTTGTGAGCTTTAAGACATGTTTGAACATTATTACCTCCTCAAAAACATACCATTTGTTTTGCTTTTTTTCATTCACACGTTTTAATAATCCTTTAATATTAGTTTGTTTACATCTCCAAAATTCAAAATGCTACGTTCCACCTTGTGATGTCATGAAGCGGTAGCCAGGCTGGCGTTACCTAGTGCCTCTGTGCAGTTTCATTTCTCTCCAGTTTGCAAGAACCCCCGGAAGTGCGAGTCCGGGCACCAGCCAATCAGTGAAGAGACATACATTCTGTGTTGGCAACGATTCCCGAGATCGAGGATTTAAAGCCGGAACAAAGAGAATGTTTGGTGAATTTTATCAAAGGGAAAGATGTTATTGCCCTTCTTCCTATGGGATTTGGGAAAAGCTTAATATACCAGTTAGCCTCGCTAAGCCGCGCATTTCATATGTCACAACCAAATAGCAGCGATGGTTAAATAAAGAAAGCACCTGCCTACCGTTGAGCGAACAAATCCTAATGCTGCGAGGTCAGACAGTTTCCACGAAGTAAAACCGGCTGATGAATCAGACTAATGAAGCTGTAGCTTTCAAGTCAATAACAATATTTTACCTTTAACTGAGTAGCAACTGGCAAAGGCTGATATTATCCAAATGATTCTAGTGAAGGTGCATGGAGTTTAAAAATACAGTGGAGCACTTCCTGTATTATCACATGACATTACAAGGTAGAACAAAGTGTTTTCTGTTTGAGAGAATAAGTCAGCCTAAATATGCAGGGTTTGTGTGTTAAACATGTGAATGAAACAAAAACACATCTCTGGGAACTCTGGGATGTTTTTGATGAGTAAACAGCATTATAATATAGATCAGATATAGTATAATATATGCTCTTTAAGTCTAAATACGATGTAGTCATAATGTAGATTTATTATTTATTATAAACTGGTACCTTTTATTTTGAAGAGACAAATTCATTGCTCAAAGAAACTAAACAGAGCATCCCTTTACTGTATCCGCATCTTGTAGACTAGGCTTCTGTAACATCACTTGTCAGTTATATCGACTGGTGACCTTGTTATACAGTGTTACAGCGGCGCCAGCAAACATATCAGTGATTGACAGCTCATGATAAACCCGCCCATTTGGGGATCAGACGCATCGTTTTCCCCCATTACTCACATGTCACTCTCTCTTCTCTCGTTATCTCTCCTACTTCCCCTCTGCACCTTGATCAAACATGACTTTTCCATTTGTATTCTTCTTATTATAATACCACCTTTTCAAATGGCTGATTCTCTCCGCCGTCTCCCAGTGCCCTTTAAATCCACCACTCTGATATGCGCGGGCCCGTAATTATGTGCATAAGGAGGACGCCATCTCCCAGGGTGCACCAGTGTTTACTATTTTTTGATTCGTCTGCTTGTCTGAACTTTGACTAATAGCCTATGGGCGAAGCTGTGTGCATGCTCACCTCACATATGTTGAGAATCCTGTTGCTCTGGCCCCCCCCTCCTCTCTCTCCCGATCTCCCATCTGCCGCCCTCCTCGTGTTGATTGGTGCTGACTTTCTGCTCTGCTGCCCCCTACAGAGAGGAGTGTGTGTGGGACCCACCGGCACAAGAAGGCGCGGCAGGCTCCAGAGCTTGCTGAGAGAGTCCCACGTTTGTCTAGTACCACCGAGCAGCAGCAGGACCACCGGCTCCCCCTAGAGAACCGTGAGTGAACAGGCACGCGCACACATTTTTCTATTTTCCCTCTCAATCTCTCTGTGACCTTACCTTCCTTCACTTTCAATACCTTCAGTGAGGATGTCAGGATATCAAATTTTAGTGATTAGATTACTGTGAGAAAAACAACACGATATAAGGATTATTCATGATTCTTCACATCACTGACCAAACCACAGGGGGATATTTAAAGGCCCTATATAATTATGCAAAATCCACTCTTGTGAGCTTTTATACTGAGCCATGTTGTAATGTTGTTACCTCCTCGAAAACCTTTTACCTTTTGTTCAGTGGAGATGAGGGCAATTCCAGAGCTGAAACTATCCCAATGATTTTAGTGGAGGTGTAAGTTTAAGAACACAGTGGAGCACTTCCTGTATTACTACATGACACCACAAGACAGGACAGAGTGTTTTGTGTTTGAGAGATGAACACAGCCTAAATATGCAATTTTTGTGTCTTAGACAAACATGTATGAGTGAAACAAAACACAACCATATGTTTTGATGGGGAAACAACATTATAACAGATCAGAAAATAGCATAATATACTGTAGGTCAGTGTTTCCCAAAGACTGAGATCACAAGAGATTTTTGTAGGTCGTCTTGTCACGATCTGCATGTAGGTCTGCGCTATACAGGACTATATTTAATGTGACTTATGGGTCCTTTTATTGCTGGTTCAGTTAGTGTTTTTCATTGTTTAAAACTTAAGTCATACTAATTGTTCAGAGAGACACGATCACTCATTCAACTATAAAATCTCCTCATTAATGTTCAATAATGGTCTGACTTGGATCGTGAAGGTTTGCGACTTTTAAAATATGGGTCCCCAGAAAAAAAGTTTGGGAAACACTGTCGTAGGTCATTTAATTTTCTTTCTAGAGCACTAGTCATCAAACTAATGCTCGTGGACTGACTTCGGCCCTCCATGCCCCTTTGACCTGCCCCACCAGCCCCTCTGTCCCCCACCACTTGAACTGGTTCTCAAAAGTTGTTGGCTTATTACTTTCAGCAAATAATAACACATCTGCATGTTGTATTTTGTTGATTTTTTTGCTGCCAAACCTGAGAAGCTTGAAATCAAATCAAACAGTTAAGGACAGCAAAATGGCGAGTGTTAATGTACAAAAACTTGACAGAGAGTGCAGAGTTTTCAAAGAACAGTGCACGACCGATTATTTTTTTGTTCAGTGTAGAGACCATGCAGTTTGTCTGATATGTAAAGAAAGTGCGGCGGTTTTCAAAGAATATAATCTGCAGGATCTCCAGGAGCAACAATGTGGCCCCCAGAGAGAAAAAAAGTTTAGTGACCCCTGTGGCAGAGTTTAAGACCTGGTTTACTATATCAAACTTTCTGAAGGATAAAGTAAAGTTGAGGTCTCTTAAGCTAATAATATTGTAATAATCTTGACATCCTTAATCCTCAGGTAACGCTTGCTTCACCCTGCCCTCCGATGTCTTCGAAGATGACATCTCCTCTTGCTCCTCCTCCTGCTCGCCCACGGAGCAGCACGGCACCCACCAATCAGCAGCCTTCCCCTCGTTACCGCTGCTTTCGGGTGAACAGTTACTAAGTGACTTCTCTGCCGCGGGCGCACAGCTGCACCACAGCCCGGGTCACACTCAGGTGAGGGGGCATGCCACTCTAGTCGATACAACTGGGGTGAAGGAGAACGAGCTGAAGTGGAATTAACTAAGAGAGACAGAGCAAACAGGTGCCATATTAGTGTTGTCACGATACAAACATTTCTAATCAATTTCGATGAGGATTAGACTCGATACTCAATACTGATTCCTCAGTGACCATAAAAAACACTCTTTAGACAACCAAATGTAATTTTAAAGGGACAGTCCGGGATTTTGGACATTGGACCTCATTTCCTCGTTAGCCAGAGTGTTGGAGACGTGTGGAGACACTTTTTAAATATTCCATCCAGTCCTTGTATTTCCAGAGGTCGCTGGTGCTAGGCTAGTGCCTGTCAATGGCCATAGTTATCTTGCCACTAAAAACAGTCTTACCCACTCCACAAAGCACCCGAAGAAAATCTATTATTATGCCAGACTGTTGATGTAAATGTCTGTGTTGACAGAATAATGTTTGAAATAAAACTATCCTTGCATTGCATGAATCATCGCACGTTGAGGGACTATTTTCTCATATATCAGTCCACCGCTGCCAAGCTTTTTATCAGGAAGTACAACTCACTGCTGCTGCTAGGACATAAATCCTTCAAATGCAAGGTTGGTTTCACTTCTAAAATAATTTTATTGGCATCGACAGTCTGGCGTAATAATAGATTTGCTTTGGGTGCTTTGTGGAGTGGGTAAGACTGTTTTTAGTGGCAGCCTAACTATGGCCATTGACATGCACTAGCCTACCACCAGCGACCTCTGCAAATACAAGGATTGGATGGAATATTTTAAAAAGTGTCTCCACATGTCTCCAACACTCTGACTAACCAGGAAATGAGGTCCTATGTCCAAAATTCCAGACTGTACCTTTCGATATTGAATCATAGTACTATCATGTGGTCCTACATCTGTGTCCAGGTACTTTCTATAGTCATCCATGTGCATATACCAGTCTATGTGGTCTTGTTCTGAATCAGCTTATGAATCATTCTAAAGCGATTCAGGAAAGGTATACCTATGACAGTTTTAGTATTGATACCTGCTTAAATGAGTAGCTACAGTAGTTTCTTTTTAACATATTGATTACAATTGATTTTTAATACTTTTGACAGATCTATGCCATATAAATATATTTTACAACAAATACAGTGAATTTTTGGCTCCTTGGTCACTATGACAATGGTTTTCCAAATGTTATAGGTGCATTGTGTAACTTTTCTGGTGGAGCGTCTACCTCCAGCCTGTCTTCATGGAAATGTTATTGCTTTGCCTAGAATGTTCTACACTATGGCATTAAACCTATCTATCACCATGAAAACCAGCATCTCCAGACAAAGTTACTGGTTACAGTTAGATCTGCGGAGAGGCAAGCCCAGTCAGAATGCATGTCTTTCAATGATTTTAGAATAGAATAGAACAGAAAGCCTTTATTGTCATTATACAGTATAATGAAATTCAGAGCTACTCTGTCAAGTGCAAGAATTAAACAAAATAAATAAAACTAATTAACAGTGTAATAATGATTCAGTGAGAACTGTTAATTTTAACCATAAACACCTTAAAATATATCACTCATTTTACCAGATTTGGCATCTTTTGTCCTAACAACATGAAAATTGGCACTGCACACACCCATGTCATTAGGACAACACCCTCCAAATTTGAAATCGACAAGAGTTGCGCGTACAACAAACAAACAAACAGACACACAGACAGACGTTCCTTGAATTAATGGATAGTTAAAACTAGTTTAATAATAACATATTAATAATATTCCTGGCAAACATGCAGGTAAAAGACCACATCTGAAAAAGCCACACATTCAAGCAAAACCACTGAATTTTAGCACCTATTAAAGAAAAAAAAATAAATAAATAAAAAATAACAACAACAACACTGTGGGAGTAAAATGTTGCTAGCCAATTTGTAAACTAATATATTCTTGTGCCAGTGTTGTGCAGTTGGCTGGGCATGAATGAGCCTTATTTATTTATCCTTGTGTAAATGGGACATCTTTATCTTTGAGTCATTCTGTCTAATACAAAGATATTAATTCAATTGCATAACATTAACCTGATTTACTAAACGCTCTTGCATCATCCTGTTTCCTTCCCTACAGTCTGGCTTGGCGTTGCTCCCGGCAACCGAGGGCATCCGACATCCTCTGAGCGTTACAGTGTGTGAACCTGGCGCCATGGCAACAAGTGTCCGACCAAGTGGGCTGTACCTCCCCTCAGCGACCATGCCCCTGCTGCCAAAGGTGAGCTCAGGCCACTGCTCGCTAATAGTGTCGCACTCGAAGGAAAGTGCTCACATTTCTGCCTCATTAAAATTGTATAAAGCTCTGTGAATATGAAAATGGTAATGGCTTTTATGGGTCCTCTTCATTGTTCTCATCAGTGAGTGTTTTGTCTTAACAGCAAGTACATAGGTTTAGGTTAAAGAAGACATTAGAAGCTTTTTGGGGGGCATTTAGTATTAAGCTATAATGTAATATAGATCATTACTTTACATTTTACTGAACAAAAACGGCTTAATAATAGAAATGAGCGACTTCTTGTTCAAAACGGCAGAACTGAGACGAGGCATTTCACCATAACAAGCAGTGATTTTCAAATCCACGTTTTTATTCATGACAAATGGTTACGTAACATTTTTTAGCTCTACATATATGACTTAAGAATGATTTTTCAATAAGTTAAATAATAATGTGTCTTTTATATAAACAAATAGTAATACGATTTGTTAATAGATTGTTTTCTGTTCGTTAAAACATTAATACACAGATTTCTTGTAAACAACTAATGTTAAGTTAATGATCAAAGAACTATTAACTTGTACCGAATAGATATTTTAGGAACAATTCATAAATATTAAAAAAAGGTTAGGTAATGATTAGTTTGATGTTTATTGTGGCACTTTATTATTAAGTGATACCTAATTTTTATTTTATTTTTTTAAAATCAATTGCAAGTTAGTACAGAGCAGTTGGTGGGATCCAGAATGCACACTTCAAAACTTTACAAAGACGTGAGGATCGTCACTGGTGAATCGCCCCTTTTTCACATGGACATGACTGACAGCTGAATTAGTCAATCAAGGACACTCATGGTCCATCCATATTAACCAGTAATCATTTTGGATATGACAGGCAAACAGAGCAGTGAGTGGAGACAGAGGTTAGGTGAAAACTGATTTTTTTTTCTATGCAATCGAGCCTCAAATGCAAGATGATACAGGATTTCTAAAACATGCATCATTAGAAAATAAAACTGAGAGTAAACTAATGAAGAAGAAATACAAGTGAGCACAGTCAAAAGCTCATAAGTGGGATTTTGCACATGTCTCCTTCAACTCTTTAACCTTGTGTGAAGAGTTTTCACCTGTTTAGTCCAATGCAAAGCTCTGTCTAAGCTGCTCTGCATTCATTACTGTCAATGTGCACGAGTGGAGTGGCCTGTAGGTCAACACATTCACACGCAGCTGCACGCCTCTGTGTCGGAGCTAGAATACTCCTTTTGTAGGTTTCATGTCACGTTTAACCCTGATACGGGCCAACTACTGTCAAACCGCATGATATTTTACACGATAGAGAAAAGGTTTCAGCCTGAAATCTTTGTTCACAGGCAGCACGGCCGTCCAGTCCAACCTGCACCTCCGCTCTGCCCTCCCTCGACTTAAACCAGATGCCCCGTCCACGGAAACAGCGGGACACCAAACCCAAAATGAAGAAGCTGAAATATCATCAATACATTCCTCCGGACCAAAGAGGAACATCTGGGACAACAGGTACCTCACCAACACGCCAATCACACCACATGCTTTCACTGATACTGGGGATTGGACCTCTCAATAAAAAACAATAAAACAATATAACTGATGTTTGCAAATGGTTCCATTTCACATCTCAAATATAAAAACATGTAGGATTTTAGGCTTGCCACTTGTTTGCTCTAATATATTGTGTGTATTTCCAGGGGCAGGAGCCAAACAGAAGAGCCCTCCCTCGACCCCGGCGTTAGACCCGGCCTATTCCCATTTAGTGAAACAGCAGCAGGTTTTCCTCCAACTGCAAATCCTCCAAAACCAACAACAACAACAGCAGCAGATCACAGTGGTGCCCAGGTTTGTACAACTCGCTCTGAAACAACAGTAACACACAGATGTTACGCCAAACAAACTCTGTGGGATTATTTGTGCATTAGAAACAGTGTAAATATCATCTATTAGATCAGTGGGATGGATATTTACATATATAATGTTTTCTCCAGTGGAGATGCTGGTGATCAGGTGAAGTCATCTGGAGCTCTGCCACTGAACCCACAGCCGGTCCCTGCCACCACAAACCAGCCCCCTGCAGACCCCAAACCTGTGGCTAAGCCTGAGCTGCTGCCTGCTAACCTGGTGGACCTGACGGTGAGCTTCTCTAAATGTGCACGGACAGATGGTTCTCTTCATCCTGGTACTTAACCTGTGCTCTTCTTTAGGTGTCCGAGCTCCGACAGCAGCTGCGTAAGCGCGGCCTCCCAGTGTCTGGCACAAAGCCTGCTCTTTTGCAGAGACTCAGGCCCTTCCAGCTGCCCCAGCCGTGTGTGGGCCCCACCCCCCTCTGCCAGCTGGGCATCGCCACGGAGACACTGTCCACGTCTCTCAGTCCAAACCAGAGCCCCATCTCCAGTGCCAGCTCTGGATCCGACTCTCCCAGCCAGTGCCCAAGTAAACACATTTACATCCACAACCGCAAAATTCCTAATGGGATTGTGAGCGACGCTCCTGGTGGGATCCTGAGCGATATCCCTAATGCTTTTACAAATGCCACTTCAGTCAGTCTGGCAGGTGAGCCCTGCACCGTGTTCTTGGCTCCTGCCAGCACTGCCTCAGGGACCCCCAGTCCCAGTCTGCCTATGTCATCGTCCTCACCCCTGCAGTGCGGGACCCCCTGGAGGACAGAGACTGAACAGCAGCAGCAGCAGCGAGAGGAGCTGAGCGTGGAGCTGGAGATGAGGGAGCGCATGAAGAGCAGGCCCAGAGACCATTTAAACAACTCCAGCGAGGTGAATACTCCTCCTGTAATGATGTGCTTATACTACAAAATAAAGAACTAATCCTAAGAGAAAGACTAGGGTTTAAGTTTTTCTCATTAGAATCAGTCAAACACATAAGTCAAAACTCTTTTTATTTCACACAGCTGTCACGTGGGGGCGCTCTACATCCTTTCTTGCAACAGGACTCAGGATGCTTGACAGAAAAGCCCAGAAGTGAAGCAGAGTTGTTTACACAGGTAAGAATCATACTGGCAATACATATAAAAAGGAATTGGCGACTCACTTTACAATATGTTCAAACACAAGTCCTCTCATTTGTACACAGCTTTACTGCTGCCAGCCGTGCGACGTGATTGGTCAGGATTTTGAGTTGCCTGTGCAGATCACAGCGAGCCCAGCGCAGTCGTCGCCCACAGTGCGAAGTTTAGAAGAGGAGCTCCAGGAGGCCATTCAGAAAGCACAGGTCAGACTCAGCTCAAGAGCAGCATGAGACGTGCTTTTGTTCAGTGAGTGAGTGGGTTTGTGTTGTCATTATACAGATGGACCCTTGCCAGTCAATAGACGACATACTGGATGAGCCAATCTCCTGCAATGGTGAGTATCAGGATAACAAGCTGAAATATGACTTTTATTTGTTATGGTGTTTCATCTTTTTCACATATTTTGTCATGTAGACTCTGTTGCTGTATGCGATGGCAAACCTTCGTCAGACACTGCCCCCAGCCACTCTCCTCTTCCTCAGAGCGATCAGCTGCAGCCCAAAGATGACAGCTTCCTCCCCTCTCCTCTCTGCTCCTCTTTGCTGTTGGAGATGCCCCCTTCTCCAGCTGTGATATCTCAGGCTCAGGTAGTCCCCGCTCCTCCCCCACCCCCCCTCTGCACCTCGCCACTGCCTTCAAACAGAAAGTCACGAAAGCGGCGTGCTCCTCCTCCCTTCGACGCAGCCGAGTGGCTGGAGACGCTCACTTGCGGCCTGCTGACTCCACCCACTGCTCCATTTGTAGAGCCCGACTTCAGCCTGGACTCGGACCTGAACGTCAATCGGGTGCTGGATCTGATGATCGAGCAGTGGTGAATGTGTGTGAAGAACACTGATATAAACATCTCAACAAGAAAACACTGTTATCGATCTCATCTAACCACAGCTGAGAGCTCCTCACCGGCTCCACGCAACGTCGAGAGCCACTACACGAGCCCTCAGCTCAGTGATGGACTGTCTCTGCACACAGACATTACCATGCATTCTTTAAAGCACTTGGACTCCATCAGAAATGACAGCACATCTCTGTGCTGCTGATTTAATATAAAACCAATGTTTACAGTAAAAACTATGGAACATCTGAACCATAGAAATCAAACATGAAACTCTTATGAGCCATAAGAGTCAAATGTAAGAAACCTGAACCATAATACAAATGTGCCTTTGGCAGCTCTGGAGATGGTTGTTTCTGACTCATCTCCAGAGCTGTTTGACTGCAGCGAGTGTCGACTCTGTGTGACTCACTCATTCATAAAGACTGTTACAGTGTGGGTAATTTGCTCAGCCCTGACCCCAGAGCCAGACGCACAGTCGGCCCACAGGGGGGCGCTGGCACGAGCTGCACATACTCTGCTGTTTGTGTGAGTCAACACACAGTGTATTGTCTCCATCTCTGCCAAACGCTCTGGTCCAGTCCGTTTTCCTCTGTCGGAGTGTCAGTCATTGAGCCGAGCTCACAGAGCTCACAGGCTCGACTCAGTTAAGTCCAGATTTTTGACATTCTATTTTAGCCCCGAACCCAGCGAGCGCCGCTGGACAATTTTACCCCAAGTAATCAGAACCTCCACATTATTATTACCTTGTTCAAGTCACTGTTCTCCAGCAAAGAAATCAACCATTCTCAAAATAGTTCCAGTTGTGCCAATGCTCCAATCAGACCAATGTGACTTACTAAATACATGTTTTTCCCTTTGATTTTGTACCAACCGAGCCTGGCTTTCCATTCAACAACACCAAAGTACAATGTCAGCCAAATGAAGGACAAAGTGGTCCAGGTTGTAGAAAAACTTTTGTTTTTGTTAGAAAGTTTGCCTCATTCTGACTAATCCTGGCTTTTCAAATGCATAAATGTCTTAGTGCGATTGGTAGCTCAGTAAATCAGACTTTTTGAGCCAAAACTATATTCCCTGATTATCCCATATGCGTCACGTAAATAGCTCTCTTTGAATGGACCAAGTACAGCCCTGTTTGCCACATGGAAAGTTCAGAAATGGCAAAAATGTTAAGTGAAATTTTAATATAATATATTATATAATTTGTCTTTGATTTGATTTTGAATTTCAAAAACTCTACACTGCTTATGAGGAGGGGCCAAGAACTGAGGAGGAAGGAAGATTGATACGTATTTCCACACATAAAGATGATGGATGAATTAAATTGTTACACGGCACTTTTTATCAGTGCAATGGTAACTTTTATTATTTAAATGATCTTATCTAATATTTATTTTCCTCTTATTTTGATGTATTTGAGCAATTTGATTTCGGTTAAAGCTTCCTCCGGACTCATTTTGATTATTGAAGAGCTGTTCTAGTACAGTCCTATGTGTTTTAACTGTATGTCATTTCAAACACTGTTTTTGCGCGCAATATCATGTGACCTCTATGCTGCAGGGTTTTATCTGTTTAAAGGTACACTGCGTAACATGCCACCTGCTTGTTTCCATACAGATGTTACTGCTGTGCCAGAAATGCTCCACAGTATGGGATTATGTTGGAGGCAAAGCAGTTAGTGCTCTCGCCTCACAGCAAGAAGGTCCTGGGTTTGATTCTGGGGTGGTGCGGGGCCTTTCTATGTGGAGTTTGCATTGCCTTTGTTTTCCCCTAGCACTAAAAACATGCACACTACAGTCGCTTGTGGACCAGGACTCCCTAGAAAAAGATATTCTTAATCTTAGTGGGACTATCCTGGATAAACAAAGGTCAAATAAAATAAAAAATGAGGCTTATCTATATTCATGGAGACAAGCAGGGGAAACCAGCAGGCCAAGGTACAGGTCTGATCTGTAAGAATGTATTGTTTTTCCAAGGTATTTTAATGTAAGATAAGTACTGTATTACAAAACAAAGCAACACTATCTCCATGGAGACAAGCAGATGGGACTGTGTAACAAAAAAGTTCCACAGCGTACGTTTAAGTAGCTGTCCAAATGTGACCTGAAGGAGAAGGCACGGTTTGCACTGCAGCTGTATAACAACGCTTTGACCACAATAATATCAGAAAAGTACACCAGCATGCGGACGGGTTGCTGTGAAAATCATAGTGATCAATAAGCAGTTTGGTGCATAAAAAGAGAGTGGGGCGGGAGAGTAAGATGCTACCTCCTGTGTCTTCCATTGCTTCTGTGTTTTCTGTCGTCTCTCTTGTTCATTTCCACTGCGACAGACGTCCAGCTGTAGCCTGAAGGCCCATGCTGTTTCCTTGTGTTGGACTAGTTAAACACTGGTTAATAGGTTGAGCTCACAGCATTACAAAATTCAATGTCATTATTTCAGATGGAGGGAAAGAGCCGTTACAACTTTATGGGCGAATCACTGTTACTGAAAGAAAAAAAATCCCCATATATTATCATTTCTGCCAGTGAAAAGGTCCACAAATCTGTCACAGTAAAGGGCCCATAATACTTTATTTTCTGATCTATGTTATAATGTTTCCACGTCGAAAACATACCTGGAGTTGTGTTTTGTTTCATTTCCACATGTTTAACAGCTCTCTCAAACTGAAAACTGTCTGATCCACCTCGTGATGTCATGTAGTAATTTGAGAAATGTCCCACTGTTTTTAAACTCCATACACCTTCACTAGAATTATTTGGATAATTTTAGAATTGGAATTTGAACAAAAGGTAAAAGGTAGCTGTATGAAAACTACAACTTCATGACATCACATGTTAATTTGGAACAGAGCATTTAGAGTTTGGAAATGCAGGATTACTCAAACGTGTGAATGTACCAACACACAACTCCAGTTTTTGAGGAGACAACAGCATTCAATCAGTTTTGGATAATATAAAACCTTTAATATTGCCTTTTTTTACTGACAGTACATGTACCTGTTTTGTTTATTTATTTATTTCAGACACAAATATTATCCGGTCTATAGTTTAAAAGACAAAACCGGATACAAAAAACATACAAGACACCCAAATTAGTCCATAAAGTTAATCAAAAAATGTAGAGTTTCTCTGGCCAGTGCCTTCTTGGAGCAGAAGTGTTTGAATAATGCAACCACGTTTTAATATTACAGCAAAAACTATAACTTATTACAAGTTTTATCATTGACTTCTGACTTGCCCAGCGAAAATGTATGGGCACTTTTTTATATTAGGATGTCAGATTTGTTGACCTGGTTTATTTTTAATATGGGTGTAATTACTGGGCCTATAACCATGAAACAAAAACCGTCATTAAGCTCAGTTGAATAAGATGGATTTTTAAAGATTAATATCAAAACAGTGAATCACCCATAAACTTATGTATAGGCTCCTGCACTGAAATCGAATTAAAAGTGTTGTGAATGCGTCCTTACATTTCCAGGCATATTTATTTAGACTTCATATAGAAACACAGGGTCAAACACAACTGAGACTCTGTGGGCCACTTTGCTGCTATACATGCCTTTTTGTGTTTATTTATAATGTAACTTATTCGTGCCCAAGGTAACAGCCCTGTAAATGATGTAAAGCAAAAAGAAAATTAAAGTCTTAATAGATTTTCAGCGTGTCTTCTTCCTTGTTCTGTCGAGTAATGAGCTAAGTGATATGTTTAAAGCATGATGGTTTAAAAATCAACTGCCAATTATATTCACATTCACAAGAAACTGTTTCAAATGATTTCCCATTAAATATTGATGATTCGAGATTAAATTAAAAATTCATTCAAACCAATAGAGTTTCAAATATCAAAGAGACATTTCTATCTGTCCAGCGGGTCCAAAAGTACTGAGGCCATACAGTGATCTATGTTATAATGTTTAGTGATCACAAACAGACCTGCAGTGGTGTTTTGTTTCATTCACACATAAATTCCTCTTAATCTGAAAACACGCTGTTCCACTTTGTGACATCATGCTGTAATACAGGAAGTGCTCCACTGTGATTTTAAGCTCCATACATGTTCACTAGAATCATTTGAGTAATTTCAGCAACAAACAAAAGGTGAAACATAGCTAACTTGAAAAACTACCCAAACTACCACTTCATGACATCACAAGGTGGAAATGAGCATTTTGAGTTCAAAGATAATAAATAACTAATAATAAAGGATTACTCAAGCATGCATGAATGAAACAAAACACAACTCCATATATGAGGATGGAGGATATATTTTGAAGAGGTATCAACTGGCACCACTTAGTGCCTCTGCTCAATTTCATTTCTCTCCCCGGAAGTTGTAGACCATGCACCGGCCAATCAGCAAAGAGCTGTGAAGCCATGGCATCAAACTCAAGCGCCTGTCTGGGTCCCTTTTGTGGTACAGCACAACAGTAAACAAAGATGGATGTAGATGAAACCATACATTCTGTGTTGGCAACGATTCCTGAGATCGAGGATTTAAAGCCAGAACAAAGAGAATGTTTGGTGAATTTTAGAAGACATTATTGCCCTTCTTCCTACAGGATTTGGCGCATTACATATGTCAAACAGCACAGATTGGTTAAATAAAAAAAAAACCTGCCTATCATTGAGCAAATGAATCCGAATGCTGCAAGGTCAGATGGTTTCCACAAACTGAAACTGGCTGATGAATCAGGGTAGGTAACAACATTCTAGCGGGGCTAAAAGCTCACAAGAGTCAATTACCTGATTTCAGACCAGGAATCAGGAACATGTTTTAATTTGAACTTTTAGTCTCACCAATTTACTCCTTTCTGCCACTGTGATGTTGCGCATGACACAGAAATAACTGTGTCAAGTGTCTGAGATAGTGTCGTGCACTTGGCTTCCCATAATTCTTAGTAACAATGAGCCTAAGTGGATGAAAAAAGCAACCCTGTTCAGTCTGTGTTAGTTAATACCTGAGAAAATGCTCAAAATGCTCATTGTATTTTAGTCTCAACTGTATCTTGTTTAGCAGCTTATGCCAGACAATGAATGATGTAAAGAACATTTATCTAGACAAGGTCCAGGCTCTTTAATGTTTACCCCCTTTGATTAGGTTCTGTCCAATAAAACCCAGAGAAAAATAAATACATGTATAAATTAAAACATTAGGAAGGAATCTGGGTTGCTACAGCATAATTCGTCTTTCCATACTTCCGGATAACTCTTGTTGATCTGATTAAATGATTGATTGATCAGATTGAGACAGATGTTGGGCCCATTTGTCTTCATTGTAATCAAAGATGCTCCTATCACGTTTGCTTTGGGCTTATTTACAACAGGAGAGACGAGAGGCAGCCTGGTCGACGTGACACTGACAGTGTTTTGCAGGTTTAACCCTTAGTGAGCCTGATGGAAATCAATACCCAGATACTAATCAATAATACAACTGGCATGAAAACTATATTAGCACAAAAACTATACTTCATTTGAACAGTTGAAAAATCACAAGACCAAATTGAACTCTTATGATTAAGGTACAATACGCTTTGTTTTCCCAGTCGGCACATTTGTCCTCTACATTTGACCTTCAGCGTCACTGGGGCATCTCAGGAGCAAGGTCCATCTCCAGATCTTGTTGTCATCTGTTACAGTGCTTCATTGTGCTATTCACTTATTGCAAAAGAAAAAAATCTATTCTGTCAACTGGACAAAAGTTTTCTGAGTGACGTTTTGGAACTCATCTGAGCAGTTTTTTCAGTTCAGGAGTTCCTATAGTGTAGATCCTGGACAACTATGACTAAACAGACATCCACTGCAGCTCTTTTTCTTCTTTCTTTTTGTTACAACATGCCACAATTTTAAGATTATTTAGTGATCTTTCAGTCTCATTGTTTTCTTGTGTATAAAAATATTTCACTTTAAACGTGTCAGTGTGGCTTAACCCTTACGTTGCTGTCTAAGCTGATGAGTCTCCTCACTGTGACTGAAAACCTTGGCGGGGTTAATTCCCCAAAGCTGTGACTGCAGTGTAATGAGGGATTTTCTGTAATGGGCCCGGTAGCTGTTCCACCTCACCTCCTCCATGTCCCCTCTCTCCCTGTAATAACTGCCTCCTGCTGGATGTCATGGGAATTAAAGCCAGAGAGGTACGTTTCATATGTAAAACAGCAGAGGAGATATGCCCCCATCCCTCCTCTCTCTCTT
Source organism: Boleophthalmus pectinirostris (assembly GCF_026225935.1). Taxonomy (NCBI): domain Eukaryota; kingdom Metazoa; phylum Chordata; class Actinopteri; order Gobiiformes; family Gobiidae; genus Boleophthalmus; species Boleophthalmus pectinirostris. Next base: position 29,603,644 of record NW_026571447.1, read on the forward strand.
ATTCTTTTTTCACTTTATTCCTCTCGTGCTCTCTCTCTCTGTCTCTCTCTCACTTACACCTCACACTCCTTACTCCTCACACTCACCTCCACCTTTTCTCCCCCCCCCCCCCCCCCCCCTTTTCACTTTCTCTATCTCCCTCTTTTCTGCTCACTTGGTCTCTCTCTTTTTCTCTCTCCCTCTCATACCCCCCACTTCATTTCTCTCTCTTCATTGTAAAAGAGTGTGGTCTTAGCTGGCCAGGTTACTAAACAGTATATAGTAGGTGTAGCACGTACAATGCTGCAATATGGATTGGTAGTACTTCCACGACTGATCTATATTGCAGTACTGTACATAAAAGTGGCGAGCTAGCCAGGAGCAGAAAACTACTCGGCACCATTCCAGCTCTTAAAGATCTTAAATAGGATTACTCCAACAGTAGTAAACAAGGACAACCCAAACAACTGGAATATGTATCTCTTAAAGTCAGTGCAAAGGCTATCATACAGTGCTTTTAACATATATGCTTTCTTTATAAAACAAGGAAATATTTTATAATGCAACACTCAAATAGCTGCATGCATAAGACAAGAGAACCTGTATTTGTCCCACAGACTGGCCCCACGTAGTGCCTCCGCTCAATTTCATTTCTCTCCAGTGACTAGGTCAGGAATCGCAATACACTAGACGGTTTGCAAGAATCCCAGAAGTTGTAGACCACGCACCAGCCAATCAACGAAGAGCTGAGAAGCCATGACTTCAAACTCAAGTGCCTGTCTGGGTCCCTCTTGTGGAACAGCACAACAGTAAACAAAGTGGTTGAGATGGATGTAGACGAAGACAGACATTCTGTGTTGGCAACGATTCCCAAGATCGAGGATTTAAAGTCGGAACAAAGAGAATGTTTGTTGAATTTTATCAAGGAGAAAGACGTTATTGCCTTTCTTCCTACAGGATTTGGTGCATTATACGTCAACCAAACAGTAGCGAGTGTTTAAATTAAAAAAGTACCCACCTATCGTTGAAGGAATGAATCCTAATGCTGCAAGGTCAGGCAGTTTCCATGAACTGAAACTGGCTGATGAATCAGGCTAGAAATTCCAGTGTTAAGGTGAAATAATTAGAAACAGTAAGCTTTTTTGTACCTGATTTTTTCAGATTTTTTCAGTCTAAAAATGTGAATAACAGAACTAGTTCAGGTGGTGGAATGTTTGTTCGCTGATCTGAAGGTTGGCTGTTCGGATTCTGTTTTTGACATAAAACATCACTGGCTGAGCAGTCAGATCCACTGACCCATAGGTTGGCGGTGCAATTCTGGCTCCCACAGATGAATGCTGTCTTTGTGCCTTTGACAAGACACTTAACCCACATTGTTCTCAGTGTCAGCGTACATTGGTGAATGAGTGTGAGTGTGAATTGAAAGTGAACTGAAGGTGGAAAAGCACTGTATAAAAATGTGACCATTTACCATGTAAACGGTTGCAGTGGTCCAAAGTTATTCCTCACCTGCAATTCGAACATCCTAATTAGTTAAAGTGATGAGTTTTACAATCACATCTGACAACTCCACAGGACCAGTTTTTACACGACAGTAAAGCTAACAACACTTACCAAGCTATTGCACGCTTCCGGATCACTGAACAATAAAACGCTTTGTAATTAGATGAAAACAGCTCACAGTGGTCTTATTTTGATCTCAAGAGCTCAAATACATGAGAAAAATGAGGTACAGGTCCTTTAATATTTACTTAAAAAGAAAGTGTCATACATATAAGTGATGATTTATGGAGTACAAAGTGCTTTTGTCGTCAAGGAACATTTCATAATTCCTCGTATAGAGAATCTCGTGTGTGGTGGTGTCTCTGCGCCTGACTGCATCCTAACTGGTTCAATTACGTCCCTGTAAATGTGTTATTGTCACAGCATACAGGAGAACAATGTGGAGCAGAGCCTGAAGCACACTTAATCAGGAGGTTTACACTGGTGGAAATTTTACATGGAGCGGTGAGCGGGGCAGCTCATGTGTAGTTATAGTGCTGTGAGCTGTGTACGACTGCCTCACACTGCAAAACAGACACATCTAGATCAGTAAAATTATGTATCCAGACGTGATCTTCATTTCAATAGTTATGGCTAAGATTTATTAATTTAAATTACATAAGGAGGTTGGACACAGTATATTATTGCTTTACCTCGGGGGCATTAAACTGATCTAGTTTTCATTTAATCAGTTACAGTTGTTTTATTGAATCTCATACATTCTTACTGCAAGCTGCATCACCATTCCAGAAATCCGACTTACAATTGGGCCTGGCTGTGACAATGGCATCACCTGCTCGTCCCTGAGGAGATAGAAGTTTAATGCCATACCAAGGGCATTTGGTCTGAGCTTTGGTGGGGACATTATCAGCTAATAGCTAACCCATGAAACCAACTGATATGTTATTTGATTAACAGATTAATTATATAATGTTGTTTACTTTTCATTTGATGCACACTGCCAAAGCCAAACAGCACATCTTTATAAGAAAGGCTAAAATGGGATAAGAAGTTGTGTATAATTTTATGAATTCTTTTTAAAATCTCCAGGTCTGGGCAGGTTTCATTTTTCAGTTTGCAAAATGTACAGTTTGTGTCTAATGCCCTTCTAAGATGATTCTTTAGTGGATAACAGCGATGTAGAAGTTTGTAGCAGATTTCTCTTTGCTTGATGGTGATGAGATATTTGTGAGGTGATGTCCAGACATTTTGCCATGGAATATTGTCAATAGAGTCCAGCCGCTAACAGCGTACAAGTAGTGCTCTGTTTGGGAGGTGCACTTGTAGTGATAATTGCCCTTTTTCTGCGCCGACTCATTATATTATAAGTGTAACTGACGATGAAGCCAAGTAAGTTCCTTTTGAAGTTTTTCAAAGTTTGGTGCAGCGTCTTCATTCACGCCTGCTCAAGACGCCATCTTCAGGCCCTGTCCTGCCGCTTCCCCAGTTTAGGCTCCTGGCTCCACTAATGACATCACTCTGTTGCAGCCAGTGAAATAGCGTCAGGTGTAACCCTGTTGTCACATCACTGAAAACATCTCAGAACGTCTAATAAACAAAAGGTGAACTAAAATGTGCTCAATTAATACTACTGAGTTTGGAAAAATATATGAATAAATTCATATTTTTGTTTATTTAAAAAAAAAAGGTAAATATTAGTAGGGACTATTTTGTCTTCCCCAAATATTAGTTATGACATGTCCCCACCGTCCCTGCAAACCTCCAGGCAAAACAATAGGATCACATGATTATAAGCAAGTGCACAATTGACAATAGAGAAGGAAATGTGCACTTTTGTCAGATTTATTTATTTATTTGTATTTATTTATTATGCAATTGCAAGTTAAATTTCCAAAATCCACGTATACAGCCAGTTTGTATAATCACACAGTTTTCACAAAGCTATGAAAGTATAAATGGAGCACGCTCATTTCTTCTAAAGCAATAAAAAAAACTGTAAAATATCATAAAAACAACACCATAAACTAGCAATTGGCATAAACTGTACTGTCAAATATCATGAAAGAAGTCACATATTACACCACATTATACCACCACAATCAAATCTAAAACACTCATATCCAGATAAGTCCTCTGGATCCAAGTCATTTAAGCTCATGTGCATATTCATTTTTTGCAGTGCACATCTCATTGAGTCGTGCTTAAGCCTCTGCTGCACTGCTCCTGTCTTTGTTTAAAACACTGGGAGATGGGGGAAGCTAATTGGACTAATTAGCACCCAAACAAGGCTCCGCTGAACGCTCTTTCTACCGCAGATGTTTGCCTGTTTAGTGAGAGAGGAGCAGCTCACTTTCAAGGCTAACCCAGCGCGGCGGTGGTGGCGTTGTTAGCGTGTGCTGTTGTTAGCGTGTGTTGTTGCTAAATGGACAGGGATGTTTTGATGTGCGGCTGCCTCTGGTGACCTTTGCCCTCCACCACAGGCTCAGCACCAGGCTCATGTTGACAGGCAGCCCGATGGGACAGAAGCTTAACCAGCTCTGCACTCCTCTCTATCTGCTGTTTTAACTTTAGAGTTGTCTTATAAGTTGCAAAAAGGATGATCAAGACAAGTTACTCCAATGAAGGAGCCCAGAACCTTCTTTGATTTATGGAGAAGATGTTGTTTTGGTGCAATATTCCACAAAATGGCACAAAAGGTATCCATCTTGTCCGTGGAGACAATCTTAAGTAATTTTTGCTGATAAAAGTACTATACTATACTGTTTTTATGAGAGAAGCGGGGGATGGACCCTCCACCAGAAAAGCTAGAGCTCCTTTAAGTAAATATGATCTTGATTTAAATTGTCTAGTAAAATGATCTACCAGTGAAATAAGATATTTTTTCTTTATTCAAGCGACAGGTTTTTCAAATTTTAATTTAAGTCAAGTTTCATTTTAAGTACAATAAGTCTTGTTCCATCGATATGCAATTTTACTTGTCAAATTCAAGTATTTTCAACTTGCCTTTAGGCACAGGTATTAAATTTCCACCACATGATTACTGTGACCAGAATACAAGTATAGTATATTTAAAATAAAACAAGAGACTTTTTATCATAAAGATGTTCATAACTTTGAACAGAGATTAGAGGAAACAGTGATCAACAGAGGAAAGTGGCAAACAATGATTTGGTCTATTAAAAGACATCCAACTGTGGACTTGTCATGTCATGTTACTGTTTGTGGTATTCCCATATTATGATCTAAAATGGTCTATTCATGATCTCAAGGCTGTAAGGAGCTGCTTTTTCCAAAGACCATGTAAAAGAAACTGCCTCTGTGCTGTCAGAAAACAGATCCAACATGAATTCATCCCTACTGTGTTTACCTTAATACCAATTATTGTCCCATTCTTTCTGCAGTGTATTTCCCTCTTTCCTCTCAGGGCCCATATATAAAAATTCGAACAGTCCAGCCCATGACAGTACGGGAGGAGCTGCAATCTATTGTACTTCCTTATGCAGCATGTGCATAGCTCCCTGATGCAGCCCTCTAAAGCAATGTGCAGTGTTTTACACTGACGCCTTCAGTGCTGCCGGGAACACGGAGAATAAAGATTTTTATATCTGCTGTACCTGCTGGACTCAGACTATACACTACCACACTGCCTTAAACTTTTAACTGCACAGAAATCTATGGATATTTCATGGACAAAAAGAAGAGTTTCTGATGTTCAGCAAGTTCTGTTAAAAAGTTTCTTGTGAGCCTGCCCGGGACTCTCTCTCTATTGTGTAGATATAAAACCAATAATTAACTTATCACATGTCTGTCTGTCACTTGCATTTCTTATTAGCAGTAAAGCATTAAACCCATGAAGGCGAGATCTGTGGAGAAGCGAGCATGCTCACAGTAAGAATGCATGTTTTTTTCTGACCAATAAAAACACCTGTAATTGAATAAATGCAAGAAAATAATGCCATACTACAAAACATTCAAGACCAAGTAATCACGAGCTACCCTCCCATCAGAAAAGTGCCCTGTTAAAATTCAAATATTTTTTATCATAACTTGACTGCACTTTGTCTCATCTTTTTTCCAGATACTCAAAGTCTTGGCATGTGTACACATAATTCTACCACAGCTGCATAGGCTCCACTGACACAAGTGTGCATGGCAAATCTGCTCCTATGACCACCACAAATCACTCACTAAAACCTCACTCAACACAGGCCAGGTGGGTGAAGTGTCTTGCCAGTGACACAACAATAGTATGCCAACATTTTTAATGTCTCACCCACTGCCTGTCCGAAAGTAAAACAATCATGCAAAAAGATAAATAACATCTTCATAAGCAAAAGAAAATGACACTGTCCTTAAATAGTTTCAATCCTAATAAAATAATTAGTCAATGAAAACAGATTTATTTGACTAAGACACCACTAACCAAACACGACATAAGTAACAGTGATTCGCATGAAGGACGCAGCAGGACATGGCAGCTCCACATGCCAGCTCCCTCCCTCGTGTTGGGGGCTTTTGGCAGATGGACGTGTGAAATAACTGCACAGGGGGTAAAAGAGCCTCTCCCTGTTGCTCTGTTTGTGTTACTGTTGACCTGTTCTGGAGGTTTGTCAGAGTGGATCAGATTACAGCATGCTCCGGCTAAAGTGTGAACACAGCCACATGCAGCCCAGCGCTCGTATCATATTGAGTGTTTGTACATCATCCCCTCCATCATGTCAGACCCGTCACCCCCCCCTCCCCCCCCAGTTTCCCCTCCCACCAGGACGTTTTGTGCGTGCTAGCAAGGACACGCTATCAAGGTTTGGTATCAATGTCAGCCCACCTTGAACACGCCGACCCCGCTCCTGCATGTGGAGTAGAGTTACACAACAGACCATAGCCTACAGCACTAGTGTGAAATAAAACACAGCTGAATGTACACGGACAGCATCACTATGAGTTTGTGAGAAAGGGTCAAAGCGGGTTAAGTCTGTATCTTGTAACATCAAAGTTGAAGAAATATCACTCTACTGTGTACAAATCTTGTTACAGGCCAAGACAGATGCTATTTTGGTCTTCAATGTTCCACACTAGGACTTTAAACCATTTTGCATTCATTCATTTACCAATTACCAAAATTAAAAATGCTCGTCTTCATGGAAATAGATACATTTTATGCCATACTGTGAAACATCTCAGGCAAGGCAATGACATCTTCATCAGAAATGTTACATAATACACTGCAAAAATACTTATCTGCACCCAAATTCTCAATTTCATTTCTCTCCAGCGACTAGATCAGGAATTGGAAGACACTAGACCGTTTGTAAGAACCCTGGGAGTTGTAGACCGCGCACCGGCCGATCAGTGAAGAGCTGTGAAGCCATGACGTCAAACTCAAGCACCTGTCTGTGTCCCTTTTGTGGAACAGCACAACAGTAAACAAAGCGGTCGATATAGATGTAAACAAAGCCATACATTCTGTGTTGGCAACAATTCCCAAGATCAAGCCGGAACAAAGAGAATGTTTGGTGAATTTTACCAAGGGGAAAGACGTTATTGTCCTTCTTCCTACGGGATTTGGCACATTACATTCGCCACGACCAAATAGCAGGGATTGGTTAAATAAAATAAGCACCCGCCTACTGTCGAGCGAACGAATCCTAATGAATTATGGTTTCCATGAAGTGAAACTGGTTGATGAATCAGGCTATTTTTTTCCTCGATTAGGAAAGTAAAGTTGGAATTATTTGAAGATGTGAGGGATCCTCTCAAAATTTTTGTAGGGAATCTTCATTTAGCTGATGATGCTGAAGATGATGTGTTTGATGAGTGTTTTTTGTACGATCCTAATTCTGTGAGGTTAATCTGATCTTTCTGGGTTTTTTGTTTGTTTTTGTTTCATGTACACAGTTATATACCGTATGATTATCTATTTATTATGCACACACTCACTGTTCAAATGATGCTGAAATCTGAAGTTTCGGTCAAACAGTTGTTCGCCAGCAGAGAGCGCTGTGATTAGTTTGTCTCAGCATCATTTGAACAGCAAGTGTCTCTGGCTTTGGCAGACTCAGTTTCACGTGCATGACGCATCGGCTATGGAGCGCTGTTGTGTAATTGACTGATATCTTTAGCATTTTTTGCCCTAAAAACATGAAACTTTGCACTGCACACACCTATACCATTAGGATGACACCCTCTAAATTTGAGATCAGTCGGATAAGCGGTTTGAGAGTTATGCATGAAACAACCTGCAACTATAATTTTTTCTGCAAAATAATTTATGAAACATTCTAAGCTGAAATCCTGTACTGTGATTTCATAGTTAAGGTTTTCTTCACAGTACATGCATACACCACAAAACATAGTTTAAAAAAAAGTATATACATTTAAAACTGCTCAAGTGAACTTAATCATCTAAATTCATGTCATTTTAATCTCCTCTGTTCATGTTTTGCAGTGCACAATCAATCTCCCATCTCCTGTAGGCACCTTAATGTCCCCTCCGTGTTGGTTGATACTGGTCTTTGCTGGAGTAAGATCACTCTATGGCCGCGTCTCATCCATGTTAATGAGGATATAGGGGCTTCCATTGCACCAAGGTCACTTGCACCACTGTGAGATTAACTACTGCTGTATCCTGCTCCACCTGCACATGACCTCGGCCAAAGTCCCCCTCAGTCATGTAAACACGCCTGTCTCTTCTCCTACACATGCTCATTTACTCATATCCTCATGTCTCTGCTTTATATGGAGATAGCATTTCACACATTTACATAATATCTGATGTACCGTGTTCTGTTTCATTCGTGATTCTGCACCTGGATGTGAGGGCTTGCATTGGCAGCATATTTGAGGATTCATAGTCAATATATTTTATTTTAAAGGTGCACAATGTAAGTTTTCTGGTGGAGGGAGCATCTGCTTGTCTCTGTGGAAGTGTTACTGCTTTATCAGCAATGTTCTACAATAAAGTATTAAAGTTCTATGTCTATCTATTCTCCGTGGAAACGCCAGGTCAACTTATAGGTCAGATCTGGGGGGAGGTGACTCAGTTCAGAATAGAATGCATGTTAACGGCTAAACCAATACAAGAATTACATACATTTCAGAACAATTGGAGAGTTTATGTAAGTATGAATCATTTAAAGCAACACTGTGTAACATTCTAGAGGAAGCATGTCACCTGCATGAGTCTGTGGAAATAGAAAATTAAAACAGCACCTCAGAAGATAGAGACAGATACATTTTTATGCCAAGATGAAGAGTAATTTTTGTAGAGATGCATGCCCACTCAAAGTAAGGATGCATGCTTTTCTGTTTGTTTTTTGTTGTTGCTAAAAGTTACACAGCGGGGCTTTAAAATTACACATTTTATAGCATTTAGTATGCCCAGTTTCTCTAATCCAATCCAACTTTATTTTTATTTCACATTTTACCAACACTCCAAAGTCTCCAAAGTGCTGCACAGAGTGTAGGCACAATATAAATTAATACATTAATAAAAAAAAAAAGTATAAATAAATACATAAATAAGCAAGTAAATAAAAAACAAAACAAAACATAAAAATAGTAAAATTAGCAAATAGAAAAATAGTAATGAAAATCAATAAAAAACAGTCAGAGGACCACACAATTCTCACACCGGGTTAAAAGCCGGTGAGTAAAAGAGAAGGGGTGGTCTTAATGTGAGGGGGGAGAGCATTCTAAAGTTTGGAGAAAACCACAGAAAAGGCCTGGTCAGGTCACCCTGGCTTTTAAGTCTTATTTTTGGCATGACAAGTTGGAGCTGGCCCTCAGACCTCAGAGCGTGCAAACAAGCGAAGGAACAATGAACTGTACGTTGGGGTCAGTCCATGAAGTGCTTTAAAAACAAATAATAGCATTTTAAAATCAACTCTGAAGTGAATGGGGAGCCAGTGCAATGAGGATAAAATAGGTGTAATGTGTTCTCTACGACGTGTGCTGCAGAAATTTGGACTCACTGTAAGTGTGGCAGGTTCGCTTGGCTGATACTAGTGTACAGTGCATTACAGTAGTCAAGACGTCTAGAGATAAAAGCCTGGATCACCCGCTCCAAATCACTAAAAGATTTGAGTCTGGATAAAAGCTGCAGGTGATAAAAACTGAATTTAACCACTGCATTTATCTGTTTTCTCTACAGGAAGGTAAGAGTGCTTTAGAATAAAGTTCCTATTTAAATGGATTTTCGAGGTGGCACTACTGAGACATCTGTTTTTTTCTTGGAGTCTTCTTTTTTTTACTAGTTGATTTTGTGATTTCCGATCCTCTGGATGTGGTTTTAATTCATCAATCTCGTACATTCCATATACTGTTTGTTGTTACAAAAGTACGCTGTGTGATTTATTAACAGGCTTGTTTGTTGAGACCCAACTTAAAATAAAAAGTAGCATTTTCATAGTATGAATATTCACAGTTACAAAGCAGTCCATACTTGAGATTAGGAAACTAGAATGCTGCTTTATAAACTTTATAGTGATAAAGACTTTGTAAATGCATTTATTTACCTGCCTTCTGTTATAATCAAATGAAACATGCAACTATCAATGTAAGAAAGACAAAAGATTAAAAGCTAACAATGACTAGCATTACTGAATTACTCTTGAAGTCATGAATAAAACACAAGTAACTTGAGAACTCAGACTGATTCTACAATTATAATTAAAAATCGATTTCATGATGTCGATATTAGCATAGACAGAGAGATTTGTGCAGTTTGAATGCTACAGATGTTTACAGATTACATTTCTAGCATTTAAACTGCACAAATGTACATCATGAAATCGATTTTTTATTTTAATTGTAGAATCAGCCTGAGTGCACAAGTTACTTATATTTTATTCATGACCATAATGTTAGTTTTGCTCAGGAGTATTTCACAACTGCTAGTCCTTGTTCGAATTTATGTTTTCGTCTTTCTTACCTTGATATTTGTGGATAAATTCTTCATGGACAGAATATGTTCTTTGTCGATCTTGTTGGATGAAGATTTGGTGATGAGACAGATTTATGAAGCTGGTAGAAAATATGCGAGACATTTCCACAGAGATTTTGCAATAGAAAAGCATTAACGTAAGTGACATTTACTTTACATCGTGGCACTTCCGGACGTTATGAAAAATGTCTATTAAGGGCTTGAATGCAACTTATGAATTGCTTGGTTTGTTCATAATAGTCTAATATGCATCTTATTATTGCTCAGACTCATGTTTTGTTGTTGCATTTTAAAACTCCTACAAATGATAGTTAATGCTTTAGAAGTGCTTATAAATAAATACATATAGCCTTATAAATTCTTTACTAAGGAGCCTTATTTTAAAGCGTTGCCCAAAAATCTTAAGTATAATAATCATAGGCACTTTAGATTTGATTGCTTGATTGATGTATTTTGTGTACATTTCTAGATCATATCATCATCATCATATCCTTTTCATCTTGCGTTAGCGTCAGTGTTGTTTAGTTAACTGCATTCACGAGGACCCCGCACGCTTGCTTTACTCTTCTGCTCTATTGATACACAGACACGCACAAGCCACTGGGAGTAACTTCACTGTTTCTCAAGGACGCATCAAGGAAACAAGTATTGAACCACTGGCCTTGCATTTAGTGAATGACCTGTCTACCACGGAGCCCGGTCCTCCTGCTCTCTGCGGAGTGTACTTTCTTCATGTGGTAAAAGCTTTTGTATCACCTGTGCGTGAACTTTGTGAGGCGCCTGAAAATACAACTTACAAGTTTTCCTCTTTCCTGTTAAATTATTTCTGTGCGCCATAGTTGTGTGGAGTACATCATCTTTTTTAACTTTCTAAATAAGTAAAAAGTGGCAGTTTGTTCTTGTGAGTTCGGGTTGGTGAGAAAATAGGTGTTGTATATTATATTGTCTCCTACAGGCTGTGCATTGAAAATAGTGTTCTATACATGAATAGCACCAGTCTCGTGTTAAGGACCACATGCCGACCGATAAAAACCGTGATGAACTATTTTGGCACCTTTAGGAGCAACAAATTAAAGTGGAACTAAACTCTAATTCAACCTTTTTGCTATTAAACATTTATATTGTATTTTTATAACATTGTCTACTGTTGCTCATCCATTTTTGGGGGTGAATCTTAGTGCAAAATATGTACATTTGCAACTTTGTGTTCTACAACAGTCAAAAATGTGTGCTGCTCTGCAATTTCAAAAATGTGACATCATGCAGAACTGCCCTTATTCATTTTTCTGATTACAGAGTTTGAAGTGTGGATGCCTGTTAGACCAATCACACAGTTTTTTACACCTCCAGACCCCATCCCTCCTCTCCCTCATGTTTTTCTACTTCCCATTTGAGTATCTCTACTTGCAATATGGCTGTGGATGGAGTTTAGTCCCACTTTATGTTATAGTATTACTACACTTTACTCAAGTAAACAGAGCTGAGTACTATCCACCTCTGGTCACAGCACATATACACAAAAGAAAATGTAATTCTGTCAGTTCGACTCAGTTTATGAATGAATAAATTTCTCCACTTATTCTAGTAGCTTCTTCAGTTCTGACAGGGTTCTTTAAGCCACTGCACTGGTGTGAATTGTTAGCCCCAGGCTGGCGCCACCTAGTGCCTCCGTTCAATTTCATTTCTCTCCAGCGATTAGGTCAGGAATTGGAATACACTAAACGGTTTACAAGAACCTCGGAAGTGTGAGTTCGGGCACCAGCCAATCAGTGAAGAGGCATACATTCTGCATTGGCAGCAATTCCCAAGATCAAGAATTTAAAGCTGGAACAAGGAGAATGTTTGGTGAATTTTATCAAGAGGAAAGACGTTATTGCTCTTCTTCCTACATGATTTGGAGTAGGGATGGGCATTCGATGAAATTTTCTTAATAGATCGTCGGAAGAAATAATGATCGATTATAGATTAATCATTAACGTTTTTATATTAAAATGATCATCATTATTATTACTATCTGCACTACTAATCGGCATAAATAAATTCAACTTTACGACATATAAAGCGTAACGACTCTAGAGCCACATCAATCCGTTTGAGATTATAATGTGTTTAATTCAGTTTTGCGTGACTCTCACAGAAACGAAACTTAAAACCGCATCGCTAATTTGCATAAACTAAGCAAAGATAAAACTACGGTCAATTTCTGTTGGATTAAATTAAATTAAAAATTAAATTAAATTAAAACATGACTCAGTGGAATACAGGTTAGTGTGACCAGATTTGTGTTTGTCAAAACCAGGACACCGTCCCCGAGGTGGGGACTCGTCATCGACATTGCATGACTCTCACCTGGCAAAGCTTTTTCCCTCTGGACACCGAAACATATGTGCTGCTTTGTAAACTGTGCACATGGCCTCTCACTTGTCCCAAATGCAACGGAAAGCGTGGAATTTCTTGTAGAAGTCATCGTTAAATACGCATTTGTGCTTCGGTACGTTGCAGGCTGACCGAATGTTTCTGTTTGCTCGCTCCTTCTGAGTGCAGAGAGTAGAGACAGACCGATATATTGATTGGCCGATATTATCGTTATAAATCTTAGACTCTCTATATTATGTTCATTTAATCCAATTTACAGACAGATAAATGTCCAAATATGTGGTTCCATTTCAGTATTTATCTGCGGAGTCATTTGTCTGTGTGTGTCTGTACTGTCCCTGAACACACCCCCAGAGTTGCATCACTCACGGGTGTTTGTTTGCATCCGCAGACTCAGATCCATGTGCGCAACACTGAGATTAAATTATTTTTTGAGTCTGGATTAAAAGGACATTTATTAGTGCAGACTTGTGCTGTGAGGAGGAGCCTGTGTGAGCGGTGAGTGTTGGAAATATGTTGACTTTGAAGCTAGTTCAGGTCATTTGTTATTGATTAGCTGCTGTAGCTCCCACACATAAACAGACTGTTTTTTATTGGCCTATTGTAAAGTGACTACATTGGCCGTATATTTGTTACTGGACCAGCATTGATATGTAAATGAGCTGTGAATAGATGCATGAATTATGACATTTGCACATTTAATTAAGTACCGTGGCGCGCACGTATTTACGGCTAAAGGGTAATAGCGGTATTTTCTTTACTAGCTTGTAGTGATGAGTAGGTCGCAAACAAAGCGGCTCTTAGAGCCGGTTCTTTGAAGCGAACGATTGGGAATCGTGTTTTCTCTTTCTCTCACTTTTTTTCTCTTCACGTCACGTGAAGACTCGTGGTAGATTGACAGCGGCGACGAAACTTGTGAAATCTGCGTGTGCATAGGACAGAAAAAACGTGCATATTTGGCTGTAGTTCAGCATAAAATAAATAAACCAGGACTAATCTTGGGCTCGAGAGGGAGAGAAATAGAGACCAAGTCCTGACACTCAGTCCTGGTTCAGTTTTGGTTTAGTCCTGTTTTACACATGGTTTAGATCTGTTTTAGTCCTGGTTTAGTCCTTTCAGACCTGATTTAGACCTGGTTCAGTTCTGGTTTAGTACTGCTTGCAACAAAACAATCTGAAGAGCTGCATGGGAGCCGAAAGAGCCAGCAGCTTTTAGTGAGCCGAGCCAAAAGAGCCGGTTCTCTAAAAAGAACTGGAATACCCATCACTAGAAGCTAGAATGTGATGCAAAAATGCCATTAGACTGTCTGTAAATATGATGTAAAGAGACAGAATAACAATAAATGTTGCCTAAATAAACCCAATTTAAAATCCACCAGAGCTATATGTATATGTGTATATGTGTATATGCATGTATGCATGTATGTATATATATATATATATATTTTTTATTATTATCTTTTCATTTACACTGTTGTTTGTTTTGCATGATTATAAACGATAAAATTTCGTCCCTTTGTTAACACTACTGTTAGTTTGTACGACCATAAACAGGAGGAAAATGTATGTATGTATGTATGTGTGTATGTATGTATATATACGTGTATACATACGTATGTGTATAAAACTAGAATTGATTAATAAAAAAAAATAAAAATAAAAATCCACCAGAGCCAAACCTAAGTTTGCTAAACAATTCAAGATTTACAATAAATTTTTACATCACTAAATATATCGGCGATTATATCGGCCATCGGCAGAGCCAACATATCGGCCGCAAAAAAATCCATATTGGTTGGGATCTAGCAGAGAGCTACATGTACGGATCCCTGTTTGGTCACGCTACGCACAGCAACCTACATTCAGTTTGTCGATTAAACGTAATCGATGAAATTCTTAATAATCAATTATCGATTAATCATGCCCATCCCTAATTTGGAGCATTACATACATCATGACCAAATAGCAGCGATTGGCTAAATAAAAAAAGTACCCACCTACTGCCGAGCGAACAAATTCTAACGCTGCAAGGTCAGATGGTTTCCACAAAGAAAAACGGGCAGATGAATCAGGCTAGTGAATTGTCACCTGAGTCATAATTTTCATAGCCATTTAAGCCCCAAATGGGTTTAACTCCTTTTAGCATACTCTTATTTTCTTTGCTTTAGGTCTGAAGATAAATAAATGGTCAAATGGGTGACAAATGTAGCCTCTTTGACTCCTCTGTGATTAAGAGATAGAGATGCACAGAAGATTAATGGACATTCAATGGACTTCACTAATAACAGGCACTCCTTACTGTAAACAACTAGAGTGTGTTAGTTATCTCCTTCCTTCAGACACATATTTAAGGCAGTAACTTACAGAAGCCTGTCAGCACTGAAGAAGCTACTTAAACAAGTGACAAAATGTATTCACTCTTAAAACTTTTATCCAGTTGACAGAATTCAATTTTCTTTGGCAATGGAACCTTCTTGGACAACTGAGGGATTACACAGACACAGGTTTTGTCTCTCCCCTGTATCTCTCCTATTTCACACTCCTCGCAATCCTACCCAATAAGGCCTTGATATAAATAAAAGTCAAAACATCATCCATGTTTAATTATTAGAGCTGCAACTAATGATTATTTTAGTGGTCGACTAGAGATATATTTTCTGATGAGTCGACTAGAGAAACGATTATTTACACTGCACAATGAGACTTTAAAAATACATAATCAACCAAATAAAGGTTGAATCCAGCGGTGTCCTTCGGGAGCCGCTACGAGCTGGTCGTGCCTGTTGGTGTATCCTACAGTCTTGTGTCCCTGGGCGCCTGTTGTCCCTGAATGTCCCTGAGTGTGCATGACTGTCCTGGTCCTTCGTGTCTGGTGGAGTCTCCTTTGATTGTCGTCCCCAGTGTCCTGTCCCCTGTCCGTGTCTGGGTTGTCCATGTTTGAGCGATGTTGCTTCAGACTGTCCAGTTTTATATTGAATCTACATGATTATATTGTGCTGTTATTGTTAGTGGTTATTACATGATTTAGGTTGTTAAAATTAGGACATTTCTTATGTGTAGGGCGTAGACTGTATGAAGAAGTGGACTAAGGGAGTGTGACGTGACCTATAACTGCTATAGGTCAGTAATAGGTCAGGGGGGAGGCAACTCAGTAGAGCAGAATGCATGTTAACAGCTAAACTAATACAAGAATTCCATACATTTCAGAACATTTGTAGAGTTTATTTATAATGTCACCTATTGCATTCAACTCAGTCAAATGAAGCTCACTAGGCCGCAAGTTATAAGGGCGAATCTGAAGAAGAGTTTCATATAGAAATGTATTTACGGACAAAATAATGAAATAAAAAACAGGATCACGTAGAGCAGGTTAACACAAATATTTTCAGACCAAAATGACGAGGCTCACTGCAGCAGTAACACATGGTCACAATTTTTCACCGAAAGATCAACTGGAATCAGAGTTGATGGAGCTGGAAGCGTTTGTGAATGCTTCCTATTTGATACACGGTGACTAGTGCATGTCCATATACAGTCTACGTTCTGGGGGAAAGACTGTAAGGCACAAATCTGCTTGTGCATGCCCTGTACCCCTGAACTCAGTGCCAATAAGAGCACGTCCTCCGGTTCAAACTGTTCACTGCACATTAAACGGGGTTGCTGGCTGTGTCCCAAAAGACTATCTGTCTCACTCATTCCTCCTCACTCACTTTTGACGTTGACATTTTGGTCTTATAAATGACATTGTCTTGTCTGCTATAGATTATTATACAGGTCTTAAGGCTTGTATTTTAGAGTCTGTACAGTCCAGAAAACGTTTATAATAATGAAAATACAGCGATTTTTTTTTTTTATATATAGTCGACTAGTCACATTATTCATTGAAGTACTGCAGCTCTATTAACTATGATCATTTCCTTTGTCAAACTACCCATGTTTATTTTGAATCAGTGTGAGAAGAAGCGACTGTTGGCTCTGCTCAGGCCCTCCTCACAGTGCAGAGGGAGATTGCCATGCTTGAGCTAATCTTGGGCCCCAGAACCGCATCGGGAGCCACTGGTTGTCTGTCAGCAGAGACATCACTGCAACTGCCTCCACCTTCACATCTGAGGCATCCAAGCGTGACCTCCCCATATCTCCTCTCTCCTCCTCCTCCTCTTCGTGGTCACACTGTACTCAGCTCTGACTCCATTTGAAAGAGGAGGAACTTGATTCATAATTGTGGGGTTCAAAATGAATGCCAGAAAATCAATTGTTTCCCTACTAAGCTCTGCTAAACACACAAAGGAGTCTAGTAGCTAAGTCTAAGCTGACGATACAAATTCTCATTTTTGGCAGCGTTTTTGGTCATGTTTGTGAGTGTGTCCCATTGCTGCTATAACAATCAGCGTGACTGAGTGATTACACAGTACCTGACACTGTGGTTCAGGAGATTTTCAGCTGCTGTAGATCCTGTTAAAGGCAGGCCACTGGTTTTAATGGGACCACAGTACTCTTGGATGTACTTAATCATACAGTGAAATGGAGCTGCACTATAGCTAAAAGCTCCGGTCTCAGCATGTATGCAAAACCTCAATCTCCAGCTGCATTTCAAAATTAAATAAAGTGTATCCGTCACATTTGGCTGCTTTTTATGCTGGATGCCATTCCTTCTGGGGCTACTTTTACTTTACTCATATTGATCCATTTTCAAATTGAATTCATTTTTCCTTATTCAAACAAATCAAATCACAAGCTGCTTTCAATATTGCTTGCAAGACTAAACAAAACAGACTTTTAATCATTAAAATTTTAACTAAATTCGGTCCAGTCCAACTTTATTTGTATGTATGTTTTGCAAAATGCCTTTCTCTAGTCTAAACTTTGCTCCAACATGATTTTACTGCCGCAGGGTTGGCTGGAGACCTCTCGTTTTAAGACTCAAGTTTTTATGCACAATTTAAAAGCGCTCACAATTAAAAGTAATACTGCTTGGGGCTTTTGGGTCTGAAGTGAAATGTTCTCAGGGACATAATCAAAGTAATCACCAGTAACATTTGATCCAACGATCTCCTCCTATTCATCAATTATTAAACCAAATAGGTCAGCAGAACAGTGGGACTAAGACAGAGTCAAGAGAACAGTATTAACATTAGGCAAAATTCATATAGGCAACTGGGATCAAGAATTCAACCCACAACCATGAAGATTCAACAACTCATTTGTATATGACACTCTAAGCTGATTTTTACTTTCTTTAATGTGAAAAATCAGACTAGTTTAAATACTTTGCAGATGTCCAAAGTAATTCCTCTCTTTCCTAGCATCCTGTTTATTCACAGTGATGATTTCAGTGGAGATTTGCCATTATGGTAATGCTAACAACAACTAGCAATTACCGTATTTTTCAGACTATAAGTCACACTTTTTTTTCATGGTTTGGGAGTTTCTGCAACTTCAACTCTGGTGCAACTTGTATATTAAAATGTTCATACTGACAGCCATGAGAGGGCGCTCTAGTCTTGTGTGCCAGTGTCTGCTGCTCCTATTACTCCTGTACCACTGTCACTTCACTCTACTGCGCATATCTCCTGCAGAAAGAGCCTCTGTCCTGTCTGTATCATGTCAGACGATCGCACCATTACTTCTGTACCACTGAAAACTATAAATTTAAGTGACTTCAGTGACACCGAAACCATAATGTCTGGATTCAGACAGACCAGAATTCTAACTGGAACTGATGATGAGTCTGACGACAGCTACACAGAAGAGGATTCAATGGATTTTGTGATTTGGAGTGAGATGGAGAATTTGGTAAACTTGTTCTGTTCTATTGTTTATGCTATAGTTATCTGAAGAACAGTTGTTCTCTGTTCTATTGTTTTTACTATAACTTGCCTTTCAAGATAAAGTATCCATTCCTGGTCTCTGATTTTATAAAATAAATTTCCCCAAAAAGTGTGACTTATAGTCTGGTGCGAATTAGAGCAACTAGTAGTCCGAAAAATATGGTGCTTCCTGGTTCATGGATGGTAAAAACAGACAGCTCCCAGCTATGCCATTTTGAGCTTAAGAGCTGCTTTGGCAAGACAGATTTTATTTCACTACATTTACTACACTGAGTACAGACCCTTTAAGTATTTTACCTCAACCAACAATATGATTCACTGCTTAATGTCCATTATCAATATCCCCACAGACGTTTACAGTAGATTATACAGGCTACATCTCTATAAAGGGGATTTTATGGTGAGGCATTATTCCTCCGTCTGGGCGAACTCACTATTTCACACCAGTGCAGTGAGTAAGAGGCCGTAGCTGCAGAAATGCGGATTATGTGACCTATACGCACCCTTACGCACCACAAACCCCCCCTCCCCTTCCTCCCCCCGGCCCCCCCGCATGTCCTCGCTGCATTTATTTTTCTGTCCATCCCACACAACTCAAGCATGGCTCACTTTTTCTCGCCCTCCCGTCGCGCGCCCTATCATCATTGTAAAGCACCGCGCCCCAGACAGAGACAGATGGAGCGCGCGGCACCGGCTCCTTCTCAGTGTGGTGATTTATGCCTACACGCGCACACACACACACACACATACACACACATACACACACAAGCATTCATACAGTGGGCGCGATCGTACATCAGTGGAGGAGATGCATGCATAAATACGCACGGACTAGAGGCTGACACAGAGCGGGACGCATGGCGGCACCTGTCTTGTCTTAATGTTAAATGCCAGCGCTCCGGGGCCTTTAAGGAGGACAGGGAGCGGCGGAAACAGGCGACGTCATTTGTACCGCTGTGTGACAGTTAAAGAGGGCGTTCAGCGTCACCAGCCCCTCCACGTGAAGAGTCACCGCACCTAAACCTGCACTGTCTACTCAGCAGCAGCAGAAGCAGCAGCAGCAGGGCTATTTAGAACATCTGCACTGCAAAAAAAGAAACATACAAGTTAGGGCTGAACGATTGTGATTTTGTGATGAGGAAAAAGTGAGGGGTGCGGAGGGTCCCTGCAGGAAGAAACAAAGTGAGAACCGCCCCTGCTTGTGACCATTAAGCTATGTTATAATGTCATTAATTAATCAAAAATATACCAGGATTTGTGTTTTCATTTACACATGTTTGAGTAATCCTTTATTATTAGTCTGTCTACAAATCCAAAGCTCAAAATGCTCTGTTCCTCTTTCAAGTTCACAACATTTTACCTTTTACCTTTCGTTCAATATAGATTTTGGTTTGACTTGACAATTCCATGGCTGAAATCAAATTATTCTGGTCAAGCAGTATGGAAAAACTTGAAAAACTCAGCCTAAATATGCAGGGTTTGTGTGTTAAACATGTGTGAATGAAACATAACATGACTCCAGGTATGTTTTTGAGGAAGCAACATTATAACAAATATGAAAATAGCGTAATATGGGCCTTTTGATATAAGGATTTTTAAGTTCGTATTTTAAACACGTGCAGAAGACTTGACAAAACTGAGTGAAATATGAATTGAAAAACTATTACAAGAATCAATCACATTTTCAGAAGATTTCAGAATTACATGTCCAGGTGTGACGTACAGGGTTAGTTTTTATGCAGAATAAGACCGGATACTGTTTTGTTTTGGGGAGAAAATTGGGCAACTCTGCAGCCTTTATGATTTGCCAAAATACACAACATACATGCCAACACATATTCAAACTGCAATTTCGATTTGATTGTGATTAATCTTCCAAGTCTATAACACGTTTTTAAAAATGTATTGTTTAAAGTGTGAAAAGTCTAGATTTTGTTGTGTTTTCCAACATTTGATGAGAAGAGTAACCAAAACTCGTGGGCTATATTACACCACTTTGATACGTAATGGAAAGGAGGCATACAATTTTTTTGTTGTAACTTATAAACAAAACATTAAATAACATGTGAATTCAAATATTTCCAAATATAAACTCCAAAATCTGAAATAAATAAATGTCATCATCCTAATTGTAATAAGCCACAGATAAGTATGATGTTATATCCAGCTAAAAAGGAAAAGAACAATTTTCTCAAAAAAGACCCTCAGGTAAAAATAACGGAGTAACTGACCCACTCACCTCTTTAACTCATTACTGTTGTGGTCAAACCCACAGTGGCATTGGACCAAGGACATGCCTGCTGTACATGAGGCAATGATTTGTGCGCAAGGTCAACATTCCCTCTGTCTTTCTCTCCCTCTGTCATTCCCTCCTCACTCTTCTTATTCTCTCTCTCCATCCCTCCCTCTCTCCATACTCTCTCCCCTCCTTCCTCTCTTTCTCTGTATCTCTCTCTCTCTCCCTTCCTCCTCTATGTCCACAATCCATGCTCGGTGTGTAATATTAATTGTTCTGGAGATGCAGAGGGGCAGAGGAGCATGGTGCTGGCAGGATGGATGGAGGGAGGATGGAGGGGGGATGAGGGAGGGATGAGCGAGGGTAGATGGAGGAGAATGGTTTATTCAGGTGAGGGTGACTGGTTTGTCTCTGTCATGGCTGCTTGTCGCTGTGACGACTTTATAATCAGCTTTGAGGACATGTAAAGCTGTTGCACTCATTCACACTAAGAAAGACCCCATAAGTGAAACGTAGAGTTTAAAGTGAACAGCTAGAAGATTTCAGAGTGATTTTTATTATCAAATGGTCCCCTGTCCACAAATCTGACCTGTGATTTGGCCTGATGACGTCAGCGTCTCCATTCAAAAACAGAATAATAGTGATTTTGAAGTAATATTGATGTAATATTTCCTGAGTCCTTGCTTAGACTGCTGCCCTCGCGACCCGGCCCCAGATAAACAATAAGCAAGAAAATAGATGGATGTATCTTAATCAGTATTGATATGAGTTATCATGTGCAATACATTTTTGTAATATTGCCATATTGGTGTGGAGAGCTGTATTGTAGGCCTATATAAAATCAAATTGTGAGGCAGCCTGTAACTCCCTCCCCTACAAACAAATGGGTGACACTATCAACTATCCTCGCCAGCAAGTTCATAAACTCTTGCAAATAGAAACTCACCAGTCACAGGGCAGCGCTGTGATTTGTGCGAAAGCCAGCGCCGAACAAACCAAAACAAACATGGCGACGCTGACAGGCATACTTCAGTCTATTTTAGTGGAAAAACAGACTATTTTGGTTTTGAAAAACATGCAAAGGGAGGCACTTTGTCAATTTGTGGACGGGTAAGATGAGCGTGCTTTTCTCTCAGCTGTCTTTAAACCAATGTTCGATTTTTTTGGCTCGCTCTGCTGTTGTGACGCTTCGACCAGTCAGCATGAAGTATTTGTTTGAACGGTCTGATCATTGGTCTCGGATGCTTTGTGAGAGATTAACTGTGAACTGTCAGGTTAACTGTCAACAGTAATTATCTTGACATTTGTACTGCCCTGACGACAATAATGAGACAAACAGCAAGAGATGAAAACTACTTTGATGGGATTCTGCACTATTCACTGCCACTCTAATGTCCAACCATCTCAGTCTGATCTCTGACTTTATCTTTGTAACTCTCGCAGGCTGTTCCTCTGATGTTTTTGATCCTCTCCATCCTCCTCACCACTCACCAAAAGAACCTCACCATCTGCTCTGTCCAGCTCTCCCTTCATGTCTCATCTTCGGTGTCATAAACCTTCACACCACTTTGATTTGGAAGTAAAATCAAGAGCACAGACGACACTGAACTGCACAAATGGCGGAATCGTCAGGGAAAACCGTGGCCTGGAGCTATAGAAAGTTGTAATAGATGTTATGTGAGCAGCAGGAGAATAAAAAGCATGTGGGCGTTTATATGGAATTAAGAGGCAGTAAGTCATTATTCTACTGTCTGGGCCTTTCCACACACAGCGCTGCTCAAATTGCATTTCCAAATAACTGGAGCCGTTATGAACCCCCTATCACAGACGTAGATAAAACGTGGCAAACCCGAGCTCTGTTAAAGCACACAAAAGCTGATTTAGGAGGTGAACAGCTCCAGAAAGTCCATTTAAATTCAAATTCAGATGGCACTGGAATATGAACTAACCTTTCAATTATATTATAACATATCCAAGGCTGTTTTCCCTTAATTCACTTTGCTTAAGCCTAATAAAAAGTATGCACAGTTGTGGGGAGGAATTTTGTTGTAGGCTAGGACTGTACTAACAATTATTTTAGTGGACTAGTCAGCAATTATTTTTGTTGTATAATCAATTTTAACCAAATTTAGGTTAAAATACGGCCTCTAGATAGAGAATATGCACAAATAAAGTACATTGTTGATTTAATATTGAAAATCTGTAATTGTTTATGTTTACATTATTTAATTACCCTGTAGTCTTTGTTATAAAAGCTTTTTTGGCATGAGTTTTAAAGTCTGTAGTCTAGAAAACAAGAAATAATCGAAATATGATTATGATTATTTTAATAACAGTCACGGTTATTCAGATTAATTAGCTAACATAAAGAGAAAAATCATCAAATGTTTAATAAGCTGCTATATTTTAATGTTATAAAAGCTACTGTGATATGAACTTTATGTAGCCCCAAGTAAAGCCTATGGACCAGTGTCTCCCAAAGACTCGGTCACGACTCTAAGGTGGGCAAGAAATTTTTTTGGGTCGCCTTGTCACGATCTGCATGTAGGTCCAAACAGGCAACTTATGCAGAGCTTTTATTGCTGGTTCAATGACGGTTGTGGTTCAATGTTTTTCATTGTTTAAAATTTGAGTAATACTAATTGTTCAGAGAGACATGATCACTCAGCCAATAATAAAACATCCTTATTAATGTTCAATATTGGTCACAGATTTACTTTGTGATTTATGAATAATGTCTCTTGACTTGGCTTGCGAAGATTTGTGACTTTGAAAATATAGGTCCTCAGAAAAAAAGTTTGGGAAACACTGCTATAGACCACAGATCAAAGTTTGTGAACATTGTGCTGTTTTCTCTGGGGCGGGGCTAAAACACAGGCAAAAGATGAGCTGTGTACTAAGAAGCATAAACAAGCACGTTTTAAGATGGATTTTTTGGTTTTTAAACATGGAATGTGGAAGAAATTACAGATTTGGTTGAATTCAATCTAGAAACTGTTAGTCTGTACAATCACTGACCTGTTGACAACACACGGGAGCGGCATGGACACCTGACAGAGCGGCCAAGTGTTTAGCCGAGTAAAGCAATAGACACAATTCAGTGGATGCCTAATAACCATCATCACTACTGTAAGTATAATCATAACTTCCCTAAGAATCAGTCAAACGAAATTTCTAGTTAAGTCTCCCTTTTAGTCCAATAAATGTAAACATTTTGAAGCATGGGTAATGGTTTGAAAGAAGTCAGAAGCAATGATCTGAGCCTTGTGAAATTAAAGTAAAATAAACATGCTGGGCCTACATTTATGTAAATGTCAAGTACACAATGTACAAGTGAAATGGAAACACCCTCTGGTATTTTCAACTTATTATCAAATGTCTGTATTGTTCAAATAATAATCAAATGTACAGTAGAGTGACAACAGTTAGGGCAGCAATGAGGAAAAATTACTGCAATTCTGGTTACATTTGTATGTACACACAGTATTACACTTTACACTTAGGACAAAATGTAAATAACAGTTACCATGTTATCAAGAAAGAGTATTTCAGTTGTTTTCTTGCTTCTTTGAGTGCATAATAGTCTATAATATATAATAATAATTTAGTGTAAAATGTAGGCTAGGCATATTTTGCAAAGATTAAAAAAATCAATTCACTTTTTCTGCTTTATTTGACTGGCATGGGCCTAATTTAACCTGTGTTTTATCGCGAGAGTTTCACAGTTCGCGCCTATTTTTGCGTTGCACGATGGGATAGGGAGTATTTGGTACTAGACCTAATGTATGTATGTAACTAGCCCCTTATAACACGGTCTATTTATTGTAACCTAACCTATCAACATTCACCTGTCATTTGTTGAGCTTTGTGCCTCACGCGTGCCATGTGCGTGCCTGTGCGTGCCATGTGCGTGCCTGTGCGTGCCATGTGCGTGCGTGCGTGCCATGTGCGTCGGCCTCACCTGTGCGGCTCCGTGTCAGTGCGGGAGCTGCTGGCGGCTACATTTGCATTAACAAACCCGGTGCCGCGCTCGTGTCTGCGCGCCTTCGGCTCTTCCTCCCCGCTGCTCGGGACTCCAGCTGTGACAAAGTGACAAGCGAGCCGGGAGAAATGAGAGGAGACTTATAATCCACCGTCACATTGACTTACTGTCATCGTGAAGTGTCACCGAGGAGCCAATCACCTGCCGGGGATGAGTCTGCGCCCGCGTCCCACTGTAGGGCACCGCCAGCTGTCAACATGCTCCGTGCAGGTAGGGCCACGTGCAAACACCAGAGCTGCTGTTTCCTGACTCTGTATTTACATGTGATGAGTATGAATGAGCACAGGGTTTCAGATCTCAACAGGATAAAGGCCTTTGGTGCTGGAGTGTGATGAAGGCCAGGGCAGGCGAATGGATGGTGCAGGGGTGGGCAATTATTTTTTCCATGGGGACACATGAGAAACAGGGCCAGGCCAAAATGCTAAACTCAATTCTGCATAATATTAATTGCATTTCTTTGTAAAAAGCAGTAAATAGCATTGTTTTGACAAGCTGGTAAGAGTTTATGTTATAACTAAGCAATGAAAAAACACCTATAAAATAAAAGCAATGCAGCTTTAGTCCATGCATGAGGTAAAATTATAAAATATGTTTATTTTGTAATTCCAAATGAACTTAAAGGGACCGGTCAGAGTCAACACAAGGGCCGTATGTGGCAATGCCCAGGTCTGGGATAGTATAGGGTAGGGCTGGGTATCATTATGAAGTTGCCGATACGATACATACCTCGATAAATAGGGTACAATACAATACTTATCCCAATACAGTGAGCTTTCGATTCGATATGATACATTTCAATTCTATTTGATACAGTTCAATAAAAAATAATTGTTCCTGTAATACTAAAAGTCTTTGTTAAACCACTTTTTGTGTGAAGTGAATATGAAACACACCCATTTTAATCCTCAAACCAGTGAAAATACCAAATGTGTTGCATAAACAAGTTTCGTTCCTCTGTATAAGCAACAAAACTGTAACAAAATAATTTAGTAAAATATACCAGAAAATACTCTTGGCAATATATCTATACATTAACCCATGATATTGATACTGTATTATTACATTAAACAATCTGATATATTGATATTTCGATATTTTTGCACACCCCTAGTATAGGGTGACCAAATTTTCAAAATAAAAACTGGGACACTCCCGGTTTGGGTTGGTTGGTAATAATAAAATTGTGGAATTAATGCATAATTAAGGAAAATTATTATGCACTGGGCCCTAATATGAGTCATTATAGTCACATTTTCTTTGTGTTTTGGCCATTTTTAAGCAGCTTTTCTGTATTTTACCTAAACAAGTGACAATTTATGCCTCTCTTTACTGTTGACAGGGATCGGATTGGTCAAAAATAGGGACATCTCATCAGGGACATTACTTGTATAAAACTGGGACAAATCACTGGTTTTGGATAAATCTGCTGGGACAGGGGACACAGGTTTCAAAACTGGGACTGTCCCTCTCGGATAAATAGGGACACCCGGTCACCCTAATAGTGCAATATTTGGATTTGGCAATATTTGGCCAAGTCATTTAGATACATAGACCTTCATTGTCACCAAGAGGAAATTCTTTTTCACAGACATTGTCCACATAAATACAGTAAAAACAATAAACAATAGACAAATGGATACAGGACACACACGCACATGCTGATGAGGGTCCAGATTACAGACCATATTTTCACCAATATAAAAATGATTAGTTACAACATGTGTGTATATTCCTTTTGGATACTTCCCTTCTGACAGAGGCAGCTCATCACATTCTAAAAAAAACCTGAAGTATCCGTGTAGCCAGAGGTCTGCAATCTTCTTAACAAAGTGTGACGCCTGTTTCAGTGAACACCAAAGTGTTTGCATTTCACACTGACCTAATATAGCTTAGACCTCTATGCTATATCCTCATGCTGTCTGGTGTATATTTCTTTTATGCTCATATCATATATTGTCCTTACTTTATATCATTAATAGGGTAGTCTAGTTTAATAGTAATTGCAGCTAAATTAATTACAAACTAGCCTAGGGAGCCTCCTACTTTTTTATTTACTACTACTTTTGATTTATTTACTATTTGAATGCAGGATCAGCTGGAACCATGACACACAGTGAAATCAAACAACCATCATGTTTTTGGTAAACATAGCTGCTTATTTCCAGCACATGTAGCACATCTGTTTTAAATACCCATATGTCATTCAGAGCTCATAATATACCTCATATTTACATTATTTAGCATTTTGATCGTCGATTCAGAATTCAGATTTCACAGAAATCTGTGTTCTTTCACTCTCTTTGTTATTTTTCTCTTCTTTGTACTTGTAATTCCCTGTGTGTTTCTCTGTCATCTCTGATTGGTTAAACTGCTGGTCAGTCACACCCATAGTGCCTTGGGGAGTATAAGTCCACATATCTTTGTAAAGTATAACAGTCCAGGAAAAGTAATGACCCCCACCAGTATGTACGTAAACTAACTAGCTCCAGAGACCAAGGGCTCTACAACCCAGACACCGATGTGAAGGAGCAATGAACCTACAGTTTCCATAGGTTCTCACCTGAGACACTTTGCCCTGTTCATACTGAAGTCATCAGCCCGAGGCCCTACAGTTGCCCAAGGCACTACCTCAACTGTGATATGTACAATACGCTGACATGTGCAGGAGGAGCATGTACAGTTAGTTACCTATTATAGTTTTACCTTGTCTACAGAGAAACATACAAAATCCAGAGGAACCAATGGCCGATGTGCAATCCGATTATTTCCCCTCATTTATCTAATTTGAGTTTAGTACAAACTCATCCATGACCTTGCCTGACATCCAGAATGATGTTTGTCTGTGTTTTTATGCAGATTGATATCAGTCTGGTGGAGTCTCAGTTCCGATCAAATGTGATTGTGCAATCAGATTGTCTTTTTTTCAGTGATGCATGTGAAATGAAGGAGCTCATTGGTCACATATCATCTACAAATAAATCTGCAATGTTTGTCAGCCCCCCTGTACTGACTTTTTTCATCATGCTTGTCCCTGATTGGCTCATCTACCTGTCAATTACTCCCAAAAAGAGGATATTC
This sequence comes from Boleophthalmus pectinirostris, assembly GCF_026225935.1. Taxonomy (NCBI): domain Eukaryota; kingdom Metazoa; phylum Chordata; class Actinopteri; order Gobiiformes; family Gobiidae; genus Boleophthalmus; species Boleophthalmus pectinirostris. The sequence goes on from NW_026571447.1 coordinate 29,631,626, forward strand.
ACCAGTGACCATTTACTGTACATTTTCATGAAGTTTTGAAATATGTCTTCTGTATCCCAGGCAATCCATGTCCTTTTTTTACTGTAGACTAGTTAAGAGAGCAGTGTAGTCACATTTTGTACCCTCTTGGTCGTAAGTACTATATTCAAATAAGTCTTTATGCTTATTCTTTTGGCAGCTGGTTGGTCAAAACAAAATATGAGCCTCTGTTGGAGCTGTTAAGTCGATAGCTGTTACGCTAAAGTGCAAATATCTCTACTAAAGAACATCTAAACATGTACTTTATATGCAGTAGTTTTTCCTATGAGGATAGCACTCCAGAGTTATTATTGTTCTATTTGAGGAAACAGGCTGCTTGACTTACATCCATCACAGCCTCTCTCCTCCGATCGTTTGACCATAAGTTTTCCCTGAGTGAGTTCACACAGCTGCTGCCAAACACAGCGCTGCACTTTGAATCAATAACTCCCATTGTTCTCAGTCCCTGCCAAACATCTCCTGTAATCTGTGTGTTTTGTTCCCCTCGGCCTCGGCCTGAAACTAACATTTCAAACTTGATTTCCATACAAGGGATAAACTGGATACTCAAAAACAATGCCATTATCACAATAATAATAATAATAATAAAAAAAACTCTTTACAATAAATTATAGTACCTTTTTTATATTACTTGTGTGGCCTAATATCTGTATATTTCCTCAATCATCCAGGTTCCATAGTAGTCCATGGGAGTATACTAGTTTATGGCTATGTTCAGACTGCAGGGCTTAATGTTCGGTTCAGATTTTTTTGCGAGGTGGTTCACATTTCCACTTTAATGTGACTTGAAAGTGATCTCCAGTGTGAACTGTGAAATGTCCCAAAAGTGTCCTGCATGTGCAAATAGTGTGGAAGTCGCCTAAACACGGACGCGTGCATTGAGCACCTGGAGATTTTAAAGTCGCTGTTGTACCGGAGCCAGAACATGTACAGCTTATTTGTTTTAAGGAGGAGATTGAGAAGGAGAAGGACGAGGTTTTTGGCCATGGTGTTTTGTAGGGCAGTGGCAGTAACGTCCGTAGAAAGTGGAGTCGCAGCCAGGAGTGATGGGATTGATATGTGCTTCACTGCTTCACTGACACGGAGTTCAGACACAATTTTCATCTGACAAGAAGAACGTTTGTGACGTGTAGGTGGGATGAATGCGACCTGGCCATTCAGACTGAAGTCGCATGTCAAAAGATCGGATATGTATCAGTTTTAGGAGCACATATCCAAGTGGCCTGGGTCGCATTTGAAAAACAATGAAGAAAAAGATTGAAAAAGATCAAATACACGTCGCATGGCAGGTATTTGCGACCTGTATTTGATCACAAATCAAATACAAATTGTATTTGGATCATTTCAGGCTGCAGTGTTAACGTAGCCTATGTAGCCTTATCCAAGATCATTCTCAAGCTTTTCAGGGAAGGTTCATTACCTGGTCCCCAAAGGGTTGACCAGGTTTTGTATTCACCCTGTCTGTCTGCGTGAGGGTGTGTCTGTCCACCCTCTATAATTCCGCCATTTGTGGACCAATTGTCACCAAATTTGGTACGCGGGTCAAGCCCCCGTGCCCGATGCCGCAAAAAAATGTTTGGTGACGATCCGAGGTCATTTGAGGTCACACAGGTCAATTGAAAGGCCACGCTATTATAAAGAATAGGCAAATTCGGCAATTTCTGAACTATCTGCTGGCTAAAATATTCACCCAATCATCACACACGTTGGCACACACATAACGCCTTATGGGGGACCAGGTTTCTATCTCTGATTGCGCTTGTTTCTGTCCTGTTGATATGATGTTTTTTAATATCGATATCAATGTGAGATAGTATTTTGACCTCCATAGTATATTGACCCCGGGGTCAACACACCGCTATAGGAAAGTGACCCCCCCATAGGATTTTGACTCCCCTTACTTTTTTCTTTTAGTAGTTAATTATATGATCATTATTTCTCATGTAATTTACTTTTATTATATATTGCTACATGTTCACTTTCATTTAAGGTATTTTAAGGAATGTTTTGATGGATAAGTAAGTTTTATAAAGCGCTTTCACAGACATTTCTGTCCCCAAAGATGCTTTACACTTTATTCAGCATTATTCATTCTGCATTCATTCATACAGCATTATTCATTCACTCTATACCCTGGTGATGGTAAGCTACTATTGTAGCCACAGCTGCCCTGGGGCACACTGACAAAAGCGCGGCTGCCATGCCACTCGGCGCCATCGGTCCCTCCGACCACCACCATCACTCACACACACACACACTTTCATACTAGGCAAATTGGGCGAAGCGTCTTGCCTAAGGACACAATGACTGAATTGATTGTATTTAACTGACCATGACTATGAACTGTTTATGGAGACCTATGCAGTGTGTTTTGGGTTGATGGGGGAAACCGGAGCACCCGGAGGAAACCCATCCCGACACAGGGAGAAAAATGCAAACTCCACACAGAAAGGCCCGGGCGACCCAGGGGATCGAACCCAAAACCTTCTTGTTATGATGCATGAGTGCTAGCCACTCAGCCACTGTGCCACCAGTGGATGAATTGATCTTTAGCAAATCTTCTCATATCCCCTATTTAACTACTCAATTGATCACCCCTGTCTATTTTGACAACATTCCAAATCATTATACATCACTTTGATTACCTAAGTAATGAATAACTACTTATCTCATATTCAGTAAAATATATGTTTAAACAACTAAGTAATTTTTAACATTCAAAGTTGTAATCGACATAAAATGTGTCTGAGGTCTTCAAAAAACACTTTTAAATCTGTCAAAAAACACTTTTAAATCTGTCAGTATGTTTTAATTTGCCGATATAGTATTAATATTGAAGGTTTTTCTATAGAATTCAAGTTCTTTATTAATAAAATATACATTTTCGTAGGGGGGTCAATATTCTATGGGGGGGTCAACATACCCCCATACATACAATACCCTGGGGTCACCTCACCGCGGGGCCAAAATCCTGTACCACACCAGCTGTAGTTTCAATGCTGGTTTTAATATCGATTACTATCCAATTTTTGATATTTTTGACAACCCCAGCCTCTTAAGCAGAATGCACATTAGTTTTAATATTGCCTCCTGTTTGTCTTTATTATACAGTTCTCCTTTTTCCATTTGAATGTTCATCCTTCGGGCGAAATGCAGTTCTACCTTTTGTGGATCAATAAAAACAATGTCTCCTTCTGTATTCCACTTACTGCTCAAATCCGTCCTTTCCTATTAGCAAACATATGGGCACACCGCCTGCGATCCTTCTGTAATTAATAGTCATAGCGATGCAATTAAAATCAGAAGGCTTTATGCGTTGCAGATTAAGATGTTTAAATGCATAATATGGTCGTGGTTCTTGAGCTCGTCGGCAGCTTTCTTTGTGTGTTATTTCGTGTTACTTCAGTTTGCTTTGGTGTGTGTGCATTTTAACACCTGTACTATTTTTCTTTTATGTACAAACTTATGCAAGTTATTAAAGATTATGTTGGTGGTGTTTGAGTTAAAATGGAAATAGATGAACAATTAGTAAAGAGTGGCTGTATGTTTACACAATCATCCTAAATATACAGTAAAAAATTTAAATTATTTTTACAATAGTTAGTCCACTATGTAACTTTTCTGGTTGAGCGTCTGTCGTCTGATTGTCTCCATAAAGATGTCATTGCTTTGCTGGGAAAGTTCCACAGTATGCCATAATCCGATCTATTTTTCTGTTTTATATTTAATTTGGGCTTGTTTGCCTCTTCACAGATCTGACCTGTACGTTTGCCTGGTGCTGGTACTTGCTTGTCTCCATGGGGATAGATAACTTGTGTGTTATACTGTGGATCATCCCAAATAAAGCAATAATATATCCATGCATGCGAACGAACACCTTTAATTTGTGAATTTAATTACAATTTGACCTCTGTTTGTGAGCTTTGATAGAGTTTTAAAATTCCGATATTGATAGTGGCAAATATTGGTATTGGTGAGGTGATATGGTGTTAAAAATCTAACTCTGATCTCATCCCTGTGATGATTCGCCATTTTGTTTACATCATCCTATTGTGATTTACTATTTCACCATGTAATGCATTTGTCTGACTAGAGCTGCACCGATTCAGCCTTTTCAGTTCCAATATCAATGCTGATATTATGGCTTTATATCTGCCGACACTCGATATCAACTGATACCAGTGCTGTGACTAAAAATAGACTAAACTAAAAATATATCTATTGTATGACAAAATGTATTATGTAGCTCTTATTTCTCTCTTACGTAACTATCCTGAACAACTTTGCATTAAAAGTTCAAACCTCATGATTCTATGACCAGTAAATAGTCTTTTTACATCAATTTATGGGCCCACCGGGATATCAGGAGAACCGATATTTTGGAGCAAATTTTCATGGACCAAAACTGATTCAGTACCAGCATCGGTATTGGTTCGTTAAGTATTCGTATCGCTAACCTCTGTGCGGAATGAGTTACTGGCCTATTAAAAGCAATAGATAAAAAAAAAAAGTGTAATTATGATCAAATTAAAATCATGGTCTAGCTCCAAGAGAATCGTGATATTAAACTGCCCGTTTGCCCACCCCCTACGGCTTTGAGTGTTGGATCAGCCCTATAATTATTTACTGCCAAGAAAAAGAGCTCAGATATTAGCTCGAAAATGGCCTACATTAGTCTAAATGCAGCTGCACAGATTGTGCCAGTGATGTTGTGTTGTAGCACTGCATTAGCATCCATTTACTGTGACAATGACTACAGTGAGCCCCATACTCCAGAGGCATGTGTGCGCTGTGCCCACTAAAGTCCACATTCACATTGTTAATTGGTTCAATTAGTCCCGTGTGATACTGTATGAATTTAACACCCTGCCTGTCTGCTGATAAAGTCCAGTTAACGTATTACTGGGCGGAGGTTACAAATTGGGTTCCCAGTGGAGCGGCTTAATTCGCCGAGGATTTGAAGTCATTTATGTGGTTGAGTGGGCTAAAAACTGTAATGTGGAAACACAAGCGTCCTGGCCCAGCGTTTAGTCTAATATGAGAGGTGTTCTCAGGGGAATTCATTCATAAATGCACTGACACACTCCCAGCTGCCACTTCCGCGCTGATAGTTGTACAAAAGGAGGTAAACAGTTACACAGTGCATTATCGCCTTTTCAAACATCAAGTCAACCTTTCATTCACTTCACACTCTCTCTCTCTCCTCCTCCATCTCACCCTCGCACTACCTTTCTGTCCCTCCCTCTCTGTGTTTGTCCCCGCACTTACTTTTTCGCTTCATTCCTCCCTCTCTGTCACCCCTGTTCTACCTCTTTCTCTTTTTCTCTCTCTTGTGCTGTCTCACCCACCCTCTTTCCTTTCATCCCCCCTCTTTGTCTCTGCCCCCCCACACGTTTCTTTCCATCTCTTCCTCTCTCTGTCCTTCCCTCTACTTTCTCTCATCCATCCACCCTCTCTCTTCCTCTCAATTTCTCACTCTTTCTTTCTGTCCACCCTCTCTCTTTCTCTCTGCTCTCTCTCTATTTCCCACTCTCTTTCCAACCCTTCCTCTCTCTCTGTTTCTCTTTCTCGCTCTTTTTCCCTTCCTCCCTCTGTCCCTTCCTCTCTTTCACCAACACATTAAAGTCTTATTAAATCAACGTTGGCATGTGGACTAAGCGATTAGGTTACTGACATGCTAAACACTGTTGCTTAATGGTCACTTGGCTTCAAAGACGCAAAGGATACTGTGGCTTGGCCTGGAAATGTGCGCCGCTTTCAAAGACACATCACGTGCACACTCTCACGTGCACACTCTCACGTGCACACTCTCACGTGCATACTCTCACATGCACACTCGTTCATTGGTTATCCATGTTTCTTGGTGACATTATTGACTTGCATTAATATCCTGGAGGCATATCGTAACCCAAACCATACTTTCTGTTACTGAATAAATTGTAGCAGTCCAAGTGTTTAAGACATGAACTTTTCAGGCTATGTTTATATGACGATGGTCTGAACACAAGACACAATAGTGGCGTCTCGTCTTCACTTTTTTTTCCGCATTTAAACGAACATTTTCAGGAGGAAAGCTGCATGCATACAGCGACGCAAAACTGTGTGAAATTCGATTGGGTATGTGTGCCATCCGACATGTTTGTTTCTGTATATTGTATTTATGTGACATGAACGAGTAAGCGTCGTGAGCAGATCTGACCTGAGTTTTGCATCGTGGGCAGTGTAGAGCGGAGTGTTTTCAACTTTTCCACTCTGGAGGATGGTTTAAGATTTTTGCATTTTTAAGCCCCAAAAACGTTTTTACCCGCAAGCGTTCTCGTGTAACAGGCTCTCAGACATGATGTGAGTGTTGTTCTTGCCAGTCTACTGCAGTCCAGCCTGGCTATGCTTCCATTGTATGAAGCATTATACCTCTGATGACATATGCTAAGATTACAAGGACTGAGCTGACCATGAGAGCCCTCAGTACACCACAGCAGTGCAATTTCTTTGCGAGTTACGACATACCTAACCTTAACTCAAACCCAACCAGCCGGTGTACACTGACTGCCAGGGCGGTGCAGTTCGGGACTCGTGTGGGTCCCACAAGACTTAGAAAGTCATTAAAACCAATGCCCCCTGCCACCCCGACCTTTGAATGCGAGTGTGCGTACAGGGAAGTCTATTTATGCTGAACACCACAGTGGTCGCAGTGGTCTGGAGCAGTTTTCAGGTCATTACTTGAATTATTATAGTGAAATTGTGTCGCTTGGGTTAAATACACACAGCGCTTGTTGTAGTTGGTGTAGCAGGCAGTCTGAAAGTAACCCTTGCAGTTAGTGTAAATCTGGTGTAATCCAACCTCACCTATTTTAACCACTGACTTAAATTTAAACTATGTTGTTGATGTAATAAATACAACTTTGGACCTCATTTTTGTCATCATAAAGGAGTCAGGTACTGTGTGGTGTGTATGGATTTTAGTCCATGCAGTGTAAATACATTCACACATGCACACTCCTTCATGTGCACACTCGTTCACGTGCACACTCCCGAACAGATGAGGCCGTTGCATTACTGTCTGTCTGGTGAATGGAGAGCATGTATTGATTGGGGCACGAGCTCGTACATCAGCGTGCTTAGGCCAAATGCCATTAAGGTTCAGGAGAAACTGTCCAGACAAACTCAACTGTTCTGTCAGGATAATGGCTCGGCTCATCCTGCTGTTAGAGGCGCTGCAATTCAAATCAGTGTCCCCTTTTATACATGTTACACTGTCACATTTGAACAGAGCCCATGTTTTCTGATCTGTGTAATAATGTTGTTTCCTCAGCACAAACAGACCTGCAGTTAGGGGTGGGCGATATATCGATATTTTAAATATATCAAGATAGTTTTTAAACTCGATATGAATTCTGACATATCGTAAATATCGATATAATGCTTATATTCAATTCTGATTTCGCCGCTTCGCTTGTTTACCTTCTCTCTCGTCGCCTCCGGGCGCCCCCGCCTCCCTGATTTTGTTCGCTCGTGTCTCCTTCACTTCTCACTATCACCGTGAATGCCGAAAGTTGGTGCCAGTGAAAAGCTTCAAGCACCACGAACCTTTTCCACCATTTACAGAAAAGACCATCAACAACACATCCTCATATTCCACCGAGTCGCGTCCTTTAGCCCGAAAGAAGCTGAACGAGCTGAGCTGCATGAGAAGTGCGCTGTTTATGCAAATGAGCCATGCGCTTAAGTTTCGTTTTTGTAAAATGTAAACACGTGCGCAAAACTGCATTAAACACATTATTATCACAAACGGGCTGATGTGGCTCTAGAGTTGTTATGTTTTATATATTGTAAACTTTAGCAATGTAAAGTTTATTTATGCAGAATATTTTTAATTAATAATCTGCTGCAGTGTCACTTGTACAATTGTGTTTGGAAACGTTGGGTTTGATCTGCAGTGGATTGTGGGATTAAACCTCAGAGCTCCTTACTGCTGGACAGGAACATGGATCTGTTGAAATAAGGAACATCCTGAGCTTCTTCTGCTAAATGAGCTCATGGTTCTGGTTCTGGTTTGGATAACAGAGTTAATGCAAAGATGAGCTTGAGTTGAGTTGTTTCATTTATGAATGAAAAGAAGGAAATATGTATTATTTCTTTTATTTTACAGTTAAATTATTTATGTAATTAGGGTTTTTTGTAATCTTAAATGTTCCTATATGAACTGCCGACCTCTTACACTTCAATTTAAAAAAAAAGGACCTTGTGGAATTTGGCAGATTTGTTTTTGCAGTTTTCAGTTTTAGGGGGTTATTTTTTCTTGAAAATATATCGAGATATATATCGTATATCGAGATATAGCAAAATATATCGAGATATATTTTTTGATCCATATCGCCCAGCCCTACCTGCAGTTGTGTTTTGTTTCGTTCACATGTTCTAATACAGGAAATGCTCCACTGTATTTTTAAACTCCTATCTTGCTACAGTGCACTTTTGGCTCAATATGATATTTTTCCAATCAATTCGATACTGTTCAATAAAAAATAAAGGCTAAGTTGTGGCTGTGATACTAAAAGTCTTTGTTAAACCACTTCTTGTGCAAAGTTCATATGAAACACAAACATTTTAATCATCAAAACAGTGAAAATGTCAAATGTGTCACATAAAAGAGTTTCCTTCCACTAAACAAGCAACAAAATTATGGCACTGTAACTAAATAATTGAGTAAAATACACCAAAAAGTACTTTTGGCGATATATAGTACTACAGCGATACTGTATCGTCACATTAAACGATGTGATATATCAATATTTCAATATTTTTGCACACCCCTATTTGTAATGTTGTTGAAATGTGACCAGTTTTTATCTGAATTTAGATTTCAAATATGCTTTTCCTGCATGACCAACATTTGACTTAGAAAGTAATTTGAAATGCACTGCTCATATTTTAAAATTTTAGATCCCATATTAGCATCTCTAAAAATCTCACACTGACTCAAAAATATTATGTATTGAGTATGGAGCAAGATTACTGATTCATTTTCTGACACCTATAATTGCTTATCGCCTTCGCTTATTGTTTGTAAACCTGTCATAATCACTAATTCACCTGTTATTCTAAATGTATTATAAAACACATTTATTTTTTGGCATTTAATAAGACATGTCTTTATAAAACATTTTGTCTTGAGTCTGTATAGTCCAGACAACAATGATTAAAATAGTCATCTGTTATCTAAATAGTCGATTAGTTTGGATTATGCAGATTAATTGTTGCAGCTCCTTTTGTGACAGGCCTGTAGTGGTCTGTGTGGTTTTGATGGTTCAGCACTAAACTAGCCCAGTCCTGGAGCAGCCTCTTCACATGTCACTGCAGCACCTCCTCCTCTCCTCAACGTCTCCTCTCCTCTCTCCTCTCCTCTCCTCTTCTCTCTCCTCTTGTGCTGTTTGGCGAGTGACGGGTGATCAGGGAATAACAGTGTGATTCAGCTGCGCAGGGCCAGGATCCGTGATAAGGCACCTGAGGGAACATTTCCATATAATGAACACAGTACATCTCCTTTAGAGGGCCTCTTGAGCACCCGTGATAAGGACACAGATAAAAGGAGGGAGGAAGAGCAGATCAGGGACAGCACCGGAGGAGTACGGGTGGGTGGGCTGTATGACACGAAGATTATCTCGATATTTTTGGAGTTTCCTGATAATGATAATCAGAGGATATTTCAGCTATTCATCAGAAATGTGTCTGGAAATGCACAAAAGAGAGTATAATTAAAATAGATATTACACTATTTTCTGATCTATATTATAATTACGTCTAGATATCATTAAGAAGTACGATACATATCTCGATATAGTGCACTTTTGGTTTGATAATTGATACAATATATTTCAGATCAATTTGATACAGTTCAGTAAAAAATAATGGCTAAATGATGGCTGTGATACTAAAAGTTAATATGAAACATATCCATTTTAATCCTCAAAACAGGGAAAATGTCAAATGTGTCGCCTAAATGAGTTTCCTTCCTTTAAACAAGCAACAAAACTGTAGCGCTGTAACAAAATAATTGAGTAAAATACATAAAAAATTACTCTTGATAGTGATAGTACAGCAGTCCCTGATATCGATACTGTATTATCACATTAAACAATATGATATATCGATATTTTGATATTTTTGCACACCCCATTATAATATTGTTTTGTCATCAAACACATACCCAGAGTTGTGTTTTCATTCACTAATTTTTAACACATATACCCTGCGAATTTAGGCTGCGTTTTTTGCTCAAATAGAAAACACTCTGTTAGACCTTGTGATGTCATGTGTAATACAGGAAGCGCTCCACTGTGTTTTTAAACTCTATATACTCTCACTCGTTATTTTCATAATTTCAGTCCTGGAATTGTGCATCTTTACTGAATTAAATGTAAAGGGTCGCTGTTAACTTGAAAACAACTACGACATCACAAGGTGGAACAGAGCATTTAGAGCTGACTAATAATAAAGGATTACTCATGTGTATAAAACAAAACACAACTCCGGGTACGCTTTAATGAGGTGACAACATTATAACATGGCTTAAAGAGCACATGAATTCATTTTGTGTAATATTGGACCTTGAAAGCTGCGTACCTGATTTTGAACCGTGAAGGAGGAAGTAGCTATTCAAACCTATGTACCTTGTTACAGCACTCTTTGGCACATTGCTAGTATTCACACAGCATTCACACAGCTACTCCTCACTCACACACTCTCATCCCAAAGTGTATTTTAGTGACATATCACGCTATTTATTTTGTGGCAAAGTGCTGCTTCTACAGTAGGGGGAAAGAATGAGTTTTACTCATGTGCAAAAATAAAGCAAGGGACCACAGCTTGAAGAAATATCATGTTTGAAGATTACGCTTCCCTAGAGCTGTAGCTGACTAAAGAAATTCTTGGTTGACTAAACACATGCCCTTTTAATTGATAAGTAAATATTTCTATAATCTGACCCAAACTGCACTCACAAAAGCACAACTGCATGTGAGTTCATGCAAAAACAACAGTGTACTATGAAACATTGTATTTATATGTAAAAATGTGCATTTATTTGTAAAAAGGCAGTTCACACACAGGTTTCACATCCGAATCTTTAGCTGACTAGACCTGTCACGATCATTCTGACCAATCAGCGACAGAACAGTGTAGTTTTGTAGCTACCTGGCTCACACATTGAGCAGTTTTTCAAACATTTTTTTTTTTTTAAATCAGTTTTTTACATCATATCATGGGAGTAACCAACTAAGAACATGTACAGCATGTACAGTTCAAATGACACAAGTAAGGGACTATTGGATTTTGTGAAATTAGCTGTTTTTCCTACATTCATGGTACTGGCTTTTTACACCAAATGTGGCAGAAGACCTTCAGAGGAAATACTTTGAAAGAATGAACATAAGGGGCTGTTGGACTGAGTGAAATGAACAGTTCCTGTATCCCTGAAGATTATACAAGAGGCTAGCTAAGGACACTTAGGTGCTACAGGTTTTTTACAACATATTGCAAATGTGGCAGAAGACCTTCATAGGAAATACTCCAAGGTTTTCTAGAAAAAAACACTTTGAGGGAATGAACCATTTCTTCACCAACCGAAACAACAGAGTAAGAATGAGGCTTTTCCTGTTGTGTTTACCTAATTCCCATTGGAGGAGGAGCTGTGATGGACATTGGCTCTTCCTCTCCTCCAACTGCTTCCCTCTGACTGTGAGTAGGGTCGCCTCTCCACAGATCTGACCTGTAACTTGGATCTGGTTTGAGCTTTATGAAGATAGAAAAATGTAATATCATACTGTGACCAGACAAAGCAATAATAACTCCATGGACAAAAGCGTTTGACGGACCCTTCACTTGAAAAAATAAACAAAGCACCTTTAACTAAGACACCATCATCCAATTAATCAACTGAACGCCTTACAACAGCCTACAGCCCTACACTGGATTTTTTTTTATACCATTTATTATACAGGCAATATCCGATATTGTAATTCTGTATAGCTTCAAAGCCGCTATTTCAATATGATTTTGTACTAGAATATATATTTCCCTCCTCTTGGGAATGTGGCGCGGGGGAACAGTGCAGCTGCTGGTATAACTGAGAAATCGAATGGAAAGACAAAAGAGTGGAGCATTTGGGGTAATGTTAGTGCAGAGGCTCTGATGCTGTGCTTTTTCAAATGTGCCTCCTGCTGCTACTGTAAGACACATGTGGATGTATTTCTGTGTTTGCATGTCGCCAGCCCTTTGTCGCGAAACTAATAACAAACTGTCACGCTGGCTTTTGATTTGTTTGGATAAGTCGCTATAATGAGCCCTTTAATGTGCAATATTTAGTGCATTATTCAATCAAAACACTGCACTGTCAATCAGAAGTGTTTTCTTGTGTTGACGTGACAGGCCTGGAACAATAGCAGTGATGACAGGCACATACCCACACGCCCAAAAGTCTGCGACGCTCCAGAAGGCTCCATTCTCCAGGACTGTGGAAACTCTTGGACAACTAAGAACTAAGAATGTAGGCAACTGGAGAAATTCACAATCGATTAACTACATGTCCTAATAATCAATTAGCCGACTAAAAACACTCTTGCTCACCCACTGCACCAGACGATAGAGGGACAGAGAAGCTCATTCTCCAAAAGTGAAAGATACAGGACTACATTCATACCATAGTCTACAGATGTGCAACAACTCACCCTTATGTAATAGATAACCCTATGTCCTGTCAATCATCATATCACCTTTGGAGTGTTGACTGTTTCCCTAATGACCTCTTGTGTATAGCGGAGATATTTTTATTACTTTTTTTATGAACTATAAATTGAACTTTTTTCATGGATCGGGTGGTCCTGTGACTTATACTCCGGTGCAACTTATATATTAAAATTTTCACACTGACAGCCACGAGAGGGCGCTCTAGGCTTGTGTGTCAGTATCTGCTGCTCCTTTTATTCCTGTACCACTGTCACTTGGCTCTAGTGCACATGTCTCCTGCAGAAAGAGTCGCTGTCTTGTCTGTATCATGTCAGTCAATTGCACCATTACTTCTGTACCATTGAAAATGAAAAATTTATACAAATAATAATATAAAGACACCTGCGAAGACTGAACACAAATGCCCCCCAAAAAGACAATGATATTTTGCAGATTACAAGCTGTAAGTAGTGAAATATGCAGTTGAATATGGTAATCGAGCAGCAGAAAGAAGGGCTGGAGTGAGCGAGAAACTTGTGACAACTGGGAGGGTTAGGGCTACTTTCCTGGAAGTCATTGGATGAATTGACCAAAGCACGGACTTCATTGACAACCGAAGTCAACACTTTGCGGAGGTTGTGGAGTTGCTCAGAAGTGACACAGACGATGAAGAATTCAATGGATTTAGTGATTTGGAGTGAGATGAATAGTTTGGTAATGTGTTACGTTAACAGCCTGTTGTTCTCGATTCTATTGTTATTACTATAACTGGCCTTTCAAGATGAAATGTCTGTTCCTGGTCTCTAATTTTATAAAATAAATTTCCCCCAAAGTGCAGCTTACAGTCCGTTGTGATTTATGTTTTTTTCTTCTTCATTATGCATGTTTTGGCTGGCACGACTTATACTCTGGAGCGACTTATAGTCCCAAAAAAAATACGGTACTTATTTCTATTTTATTTTTATTCGTACATTTTATATAATTATGCCTTATTTGACACCAGTCTCTTGTTATTTATTTGTTTATTTTTTGCTACTTACTTAGAATTTATTATTGCCATTTACATTTTAACTTTTTGTTATTATAATATAGTATAATCTGTGAGCTACTGTGTCCAAGTAATTTCCCTTGTGGATCAATAAACTTTGTCTACATCTAAAAAGGGGGCATGGCAAAAGCTCTCAGAATGATTAGGCTATGTATCTTTATGTATCTGACCTGAAGTGCACTCACAAGACTACAACTGTACAGGAGTTAATGCAAAAAGAATTATTTATGCAGAAAAATGTACCAGGAAACAATGTATTCATATAAAGACAGATTAAAATTGGAGGTCTTAACCTAACCCAATCAATTTTGACATTTGTACCATATAAATCATTATAATCTCATTAAAAGGATAGGTTAACTAACACAAATTTTGGTAGACCCCCATCAACTGATTAATTGACTAAAGGACTACAGCCGTACTAAAGACATGTCGTGTGTAATGATTAGATAATTAAAAGGGGGTGTGGTGTGTATTAGAGCCCGACCGATATATCGGTTGGCCGATATTATCGGCCGATATGGGTACCTGGAGGCATATTGGCTATCGGCCGATATGCTTGCAAATAGGGGCCGATATTTCGCGTGGGCATGTGATACGTCTTTAAAAATCTTAGATTCTCTACATTACGTTCATTTAATCCAATTTACAGACAGATAAATGTCCTAATATGTGGCTCCACATCAGTATTTATCTACGGAGTAATTTGTCTTTTGTCTGTGTGTGCGTCCGTACTGTCCCTGAACACACCACAGAGTCGTGTCACTCACGTGCGTTTGTTTACACCCGCATACACAGATCCAAACATTGAGATTATATTCTTCAACAATCGGTTTGAGTCTAGATTAAAAGGACATTTATTAGTGCAGACTTGTGATGTGAGGAGGAGCCTGTGTGAGCGGTGAGTGTTGGAAATATGTCGACTTTGAAGCTAGTTTTGGTGATTTGTTATGGGTTAGCTGCTGTAGCTCCCGCACATAAACAGACTGTTTTCTATTGGTCTGTTCTAAAGTGACTACATTGGCCGTATATTTGCTACTGGACCTGCATTGATATGTAAATGAGCTGTGAATAGATGTGTGAATTATGACATTTGCGCATATAATTAATTACCGCGGCGCGCACGTATTTACGGCTAAAGGCTAATAGCGCTACTTTCTTTACTAGTTATGGGTCCGTCGCGAACGAAATGACTCTTAGATCCGGCTCTTTGAAGCGAACGACGGGAGACTGATCCTTATTGGGAGCCGTGTTTTCTCTTTCTCTCACTTTTTTTTGTCGTCACGCCGCGTGCAGACTCGTGGTAGTTTGACAGCGGCTGAAAACGAAACTTTGAGAAATTTGCGTGTACATAGGATTAAAAAACAAAACAAAAAAACTAGCATATTTGGCTGTAGTTTAGCATAAAATAAATAAATCCCGGGTTTAGTCCTTTTTCAGTCCTGGTTTAGACCTGGTTCAGTCCTGATTCAGTCCTGCTTTAGTCCTGCTTGCAACAAAACAATCTGAAGAGCCGCTTGGGAGCCAAAAGAACCAGCAGCTTTTAGTGAGCCGAGCCAAAAGAGCCGGTTCTCTAAAAAGAAACTGGAATACCCATCACTAGTGTCTAGAATGTGATGCAAAAATGCCATTAAGCCAACCTACTGTCTGTAAATATGATGTAAAGAGGCAGAATAACAATAAATGTTGCCTAAATAAACCCAATTTAAAATCCACCAGAGCCAAACCTAAGTTTTTTAAACAATTCAACATTTACAGTGAATTTTTACATCACTAAATATATCGGCGATTATATCGGCTATCGGCAGCGCCAACTCCCATTATATCGGTTTCATATCGGCCACAGCAAAATCCATATCGGTCGGGCTCTAGTGTGTATGGTTGGTTGACTTAAGACAATCCTATATATGGATTATTGGCTAAAAGGGGGCATGCTGTGGTGCTGGTAAAAGCTCTCAAAATTATTAGGATCTCAAGCAAAATCTATATACAGAGAAGTACTAGACAGCAACTGAAAAGGCAAATTAAACTGTCAGGACACTAACAAAATTCCAGCTAACTTACCCTATGTTTTCTCCTCTTGCTTTACTAGTAAATTCTTATATGCCAAATAAAATAAAAATGTGGTTGACTGAGATGCCATCGACCTGTTAATTGAGTAAATGACTGAAGGACTACAGCCCTAATAGTGTGGTTTGGATAGGAGATCCAAAAACTACTAAATACCTCAAAGGCTGTCAAATAAATCCATACCCAGACACTGATCAATACGAAAACTGTGTCAAAATGAGACACTCATTTGCATAAGTATTGATCCTGGAAAAAAGGGAGAATCCCAATTAGTTTTAGATCAGAACTCTTTTAAGACCTAAATTGAGTTGGAATTTTAAGTAGAGTACAGTCTAGCTCCAATTATTAGAATATCATGAAAAGGTTTAATATTATCTGCAAGCCATGATCATCAAAATTTTAAGAAATAAAGGCTTCAAATGAATCAGAAAACACACACCAAAGTTCTTGTAGAGGTGCAAATGCAAGGAACAGCAATATAAAAGTGAAAAACACAAGCCTTCTTCAAATATTTTTCTTGTTTTGGACCAGAGTGCACTGTGCCGAAACATTATTTAAAAAGAAAAAAAGGTTTTGGACATCGGCCATCTGAGTGTACTATGCATTTTTTCACTTTTATAAGAAACAAAGGCTTGTCATGAGTCTATACAATATACTGTATGGATAATATATATGACTTTTTGAAACAAATGACAAAAAAATATTTAACTTTTTCATTAGAGATCTGGCAAGCTGTCTGACCCAAAATGTACTCACAGGACCACATAAATACAGTAATACAATACAATGGTCAACACAAAATGATTCCTAAATGGCAGCTAACTTGCATCGTCCCCTTTTACCTGTGGTTCATTTACTACTGCTTTACTACATACTTACTATCCAATATATCTCGTTGACATTCACATAATACAACACCTTACATATTTTGGTTGACTAATTAGCTAATCGACCAGTAGCTAACATCTGTTATGATATTCTTGTGCTGAAATAACATAGTGCAGATTTTGAGTGTCCGCTGCCCGTCGGTCGGAGTCTTTCCAAATGGCACAAGTGTGAAATTGGTGAGTAGATTACACGAGCTCTGTGGCGTGCCAACAGCTGGTCACTCTCCGCAGGTCAATACGGATCAAACAAGGCTGATAATGTGTGTGAGGCATTTTATTGGCTTATCTGCGCACATATCACACAGTAGGCAAGCTCATTTGAAACAGATATTTATTTTTGCTCTTAGAAAAGACTGTACAAAATCTAAAAAAAAAAAAAAAACTGCTTCCACCATATTTGATTTATTCCACTATTTACATTGCTATTTCCACACTGTATAAAAACACAGTATTTACATCTGTTTAGCAGATAATGGTCGTGTCATTGAATAATAATTGAAGTTTAGCCCAGGGCGGACCCATTTGAGTCTCTGAGCTCCACGATCATGCAGCCAATACAACGCCTCAGTGGGATTTGTCAATACACCTGGTTTTGACCTATCGGCCGAGGTGGAGAGGGTCTGCAGATCTATGGCATCGACTGCTCCCCCTCCCTCCTCTCCTCTCCTCTTCCCTCGCTCTCATTAGATCCACTCTATTAAACCCCTTATGCATCTGTCTGTAGGGGGCTGCATGCTGCTCGCTCGGGGGCTGTGAAGCACTGCTGGTGGTCACCTCGGAGCTGACAACAAAAGTGAGTTCAAAACGGGTGAATACTGAGGACTCTGGGAGGTTCTTTGAAGGCAACAGCTTAACATGTGTTACAGTTGAATCAATGAACAGCGTTTAGATCATTTACATAAGAATAATAAAATAATATGATTCATACCATTTAGGGACGGGCATGATTAGTCGTCTAATCGATAATTTATCATTAAAAATTTTGTCGATCATGTTCATGTTTAATCGACAAACTGAATGTAGGTTACTGTGCGTCGCTTAGCGTAAGGAGACGAGGCTGCGTCTGACAGCGCAAACACTGGAGATGTGGCCATGTTTCAGCTCTAGCTCCTCCTTGGAGATCACTGTACCACTCAGTGAGTGCGTTTACATGCACATGAGTGTCCCGGTTATGAACGGGTTTTTTTGAGTATTCCGGTTTCGTCATGGTGCATGTAAATGCAGTATCCTGTTTACTACCACATAAAGTTGAATGCCCATGCATCAGAAAAACAAACACTTTTCAGTCTTTTCATCACAACAGTAGCCAAAATAAAAAAAGTGAGGGAAATGACTGTTAAATAAAGAGCTGCGCTAAACCTGCCCCCACACACACGGAACAGACTCACCATCAACATCATCATCCCTCTGTAACAGAAAGAACACTCATATTCCACTGAGTCGTGTCCTTTAGTCAGACAGAAGCTGGACCGCATCAGCGCACAGGGAGAGAGCTATTTTTATCAGCACTCGTATTTTATGCAAATTAGCCATGAGGTTTAAGTTTAGTTTCTGTAAACAAATGTGCACAAAACTGCATTTAACACATCATAATTTCAAATGGGCGGATGTGGCTCTATAGTGGTTATGGTTTATATGTTGTAAAGTTGAGTTTATTTATGCAGATTGGTAATAGTAGTAATAATGATGACAATTTTGAATATAAAAACGTTAATGATTAATTGAAAATCAATCGTTAATTCTCCCAACGATTGATTAAGAAAATTTAATCGAATGCCCATCCCTAATACCATTTTGAATATAGGCGGATGATGTGGCAAAAATGGTAATGATATGTTTGTTTCAACGTAATATCATTTTGTTGGCAAATTAAAGTGCAACTAAACACTAAATCAACATTACTACTCTATGGGTTTTTAATGGCATTGTCTGCTGTTTCGAGTTATTATTTTTATTTTTTTTACCATTTTAGTGCTAACTATGTTCATTTGCAGATGTGTGGTCCAGAAATGGCCAAATCTATGTGTGTGCTGCTTCCAATGGCCAATAGATTTGAGGAGGCCTGTGACATCACCAGCCTCTGCCCTAATTCGAGACCATTAAACACCTGGCTGCATTGGCGGAGTTTCGTTTAGCTTATTATTAGAGTCTCCATTAGCCGAGCTTAACATCCAGCTACGGGTAAAAACAAAACAAATAAACTTACAGATGGTAACTTTAAAAATATTGCATAATTTAAAACAAAATAAATAGCTCTTTAACCTCAGATATATAAGAGTTTAGTGCTTTGCTTATTCATTCTGCTGAAATCCATCTCATCCTTTTGTTTGCTGCCATGTTTGTCAATCACGGCCATCTGAAATTCCAGACCCATTTGTCTTGTAAAAGTACTAAAAGTATGCAGTTTTAGCTGACCAGTATCAGTGTATATGTGTATGGGGAAAAAGTAACTGACGTGACCATTTTTGAAGAGATTTTTAGCGTAGAAAACCAAGATAGTCACAGTATCGAATTGTCCAGTGTCTTCTATAGGTGTCCTTGCGCTGTAGGAGACTCATTCAGGTGTAGAGTTGAGGCGACCGTGGCCGTGCGGCGTTGAGGGGGCGGAGTCAGGCATGACTGCGGTCGGCACTCCCATCTTCTTCAGTGAAAGCTCGTCCGTCACTGAGATGGAGCGAGAGAACGTGGGGCGAGAGGCTTGCGGGGGGCCTGGGAGAGATTAGAGACGGGGTAGAGGGAGAAAGAGAGAGGGTAATTGGGGAGAGAAGGGGATAATGGGAGAGAGAGGGGGGTAGCGGAAGAGAGAGACAGAAACAGAGAGGGTGATGGAGCGAGAGAGAGGGGGTGGAGGGATAGAGAGGGAAGAGGGGGTGAGAGAGAGAGAGGAAGTGAGAAGAAGGGGGAGGCAGAGAAAGGATGTGGGAGAGAGGGAGGAAGTGAGACAGAGGGAGAGAAAGTAAGGGAGCAAGGAACAGGGACAGAGAGAAATAGAACAGGGTAACCAGAGAGAAAGGGGGCAGAGAGTGAAGGACAGGGAGAGAGAAAGGGGGTGGGGGTGGTGGTTGAGAGAGAGATAGAAAAGAGGTAGAGAGATGTAGCGGACCAGGAGAGGGAGAGAAAGAGAGGAGAGAGAGATGAGGTAGATGGGGACACACAGGGGGTGACAGAGGGAGGGGAAGAGAGAGAAGGAGAGGGTCAGAGAGACAGCGGGGTAGGGAAAGGCGGAGAGAGAGAAATAGAGGAAGAGAAAGAGTACGGGAGGGGGAGAGAGAGAGATAAAGACATGAATCCAATGACAAAGACATGTTTCTTTGATGATACCTTTTACCTTTGAGCTCTAATGACATCCTTCCCATTCTCTGACACAAATGTCTTTCACATGACACAAGAGGAAGGCAAATGGACTTTGAAGGACAATGAGGTTTGGATGAATTACATGCTACATAAAAGAACAAACCAATAGAGGTAACGGAGGGACAAAAGGGAGAGGGGCACCGAGTGGAAAAGCACAGGGATTACACTGTTTGGCTTTCTGTCCATGAGGGTATACCCATGATCACTGAAGCATGCACTTACATTTACTTTTAAACTGCATATTATGGCCAATTATATGACTCACTTCACTAAAACAACAACATCTTTTTATAGTTAAGATTTTAGCTAAAAAATATATCTTCGAAATGTACTATTTTATTTCCTTGTTGGACATGGACAGCAGATATGACACACGTAGAGGTAGTTCAATTACTTTTAACGAGCGTAACGTTAAAAAGGTCCAATAGTTATGGTTAGACTCATAAAAATTAATGACAGCATCTTTATTTTGTTAAATGAAGGTTTAAACTGCCAGACTAATGCCAAACTAATGCCTTCTTTGTGCATTTGGGATGAATTTCCTGTGTTGAATGATAACATGGGTAGAGATATTACATTTTAGAACTCACCACTACTTTGTGTATTTTTGTAAATTTGTTCTCAGTTTTTGTAAAACTGATACGTATTTACTAGGGATACCGAAATATGGTGATATCGTATTGTTAAAAGTCTCACAATGATATCGTGGGCTGGCACAATATATCGAATCACAAGTTCCTTTGCTTAAATGCATGATTTTATAGTAGCAACAGTTTATAAACATAGAAAACGACATATCCCATGATTCATTTCAGTGCAGACAACATGAATAAATATGTTTTTTACTTGAATTCTTGGGATTATAACATAAATAATATCCATAAATAATAACCAATATCTTGTCAAGGTATTTTAAAAGCAAAAAAGTGTCTCATCTTTAATTATTAGCCTCTTCAAAATATCACAATAAATATGAATATCGTGATAATATTGTACAGTAAGACTTGGATATTGTTACATCCCTAGAATATGACAGTAAATGTTGTACCAAATGACTGGTCAAAGCATTTTATAATGTCAGTCTTGTTATTATGCATAATATCATAATATCGCGAGCCTCCCAACCTTATTGTGAGCTTTCATACGATATTACAGTAAATATCGTACCATGAAGTTCATAGCGTGACAATATCGTATCGTGAGACTTGGATATCGTTACACCCGTAGTATTTACCACAGGTACTTTCTTTACTAACCACGTAATAATCAGAAAAAACATGAAGACCTGGCATATACACTTTAATACTGACGTTGCTATTCCCATCACAAACTTGTCCTCCATTGGCCTCTCTATAGGTACTCCATCCATGTACTTCCATACTGTGCCAAGTAAACAACCTTTCTACTGGCTGTGTCGGTGCGTGCAGTGTCAGAGTTTGTCCAGCAGGGGGTCAGAGGTGCAGTGAGCAGCAGCAGGTTGAGCAATGACTGCAGATTTGTTGCAGCCTGATGCCTCTCATCATCACACACAGAGGGAGAGGGAGCACAGGCCAAACGCAGAATTGTACCTTTGATATCTCTTACATCCACCCGAGGTTCACCAGACTAACCAGCAGGGGGCAGGGTGACCAAACAGGCACACACAGTACCCCCCCTCCTCCCTTTCCCCTACATATGCCCCTCTCAGACCCCCACTAGGGCTGACATTTGCGGCTAAGTGCTGCAATGGCTGTTCCTTAATGTAGAGGAGGCTGGAGATGGGGAAGTTCAGCAGGTAGCTCCAGTTTATCAGAGCATTGCAGAGACGGTATACACTCTCTTCTACTGCTGCATCTGTCCGTCTGTCCATCTGTCTCTGTCCCTCTGGCTCTGTTCTAAGGCTGGTCGATATATCACTATCAAATTGAAGTTGTCATTTGAATTGGTGCTATTACTAAACAGCAAAGAGCACAATTATTTAGATGATTGAATGTCATCTGCAAACAACAACGTACCCCGTCAAAATGTAGTTCTACCTGCACGAGAAAATGTTTTTGTAGTTACCTATAGGGATGTAACGATATCCAAATCTATCAGTACGATATTATCACGATATGCATCTCACGGTACGATATTTATTGCGATATTTTGGATGTAAATAGGACACTTTTTTGCCTTTAAAATACCTTGGCAAGATTTTAGTGTGAATTATTTCCATCATAATCCCAAGAATTTAAGTAAAAACATATTTCTTCATGTTGTCTGCACTAAAATGGATCATGGGATATGTAGTTCTCTATGTTTATAAGTTGTTGCTACTATAAAACCATGCATTTAAGCAAAGGAACTTCTAATTCGATATATTGTGACAGCCCACGATATTATTGTGAGACTTTTAACGATATAATATCACAATACATCGGCTATTATTACATCCTTAGTTGCTTACAATGTGAACTCTACTACTCTGAACAGAATCCAATTTCTTAAAGGTCCAACGTAACACAAAATTGACTCTTGTGAGCTTTAAGACATGTTATAATGCTGTTTCATTCACACATGTTTGAGTAACCCTGGTTTATTTTAGTCTGTTTACACCTCCAAAGCTCAAAATACTTTCCACCTTGTAATTAAGTGGTTGTTTTCAAGTTACAGCTGCCTTTTATCTTTTGTTTAGTAGAGATTGGCAATTCCAGAGCCTGAAGCTATCCAAATGATTTCAGTGTATGGAGTTTCAAAAAACAGTGGAGCATTTCCTGTATTGTAAAATGGGCTTAAACTGTAGCACTAAAACAAAATAGTATCTCAGTTTGAATGCTTGTCTTGTGATCTGAAGGACAGTGGTTCAAATCCCATTCTTGTCATAAACCTTGTTAGTAGAGCGGTCATTTCCACACACCCACAGGCTGGAGGTACAATTCCAACTCCAACAGATGATTACTGTTGTTGCGTAGTCGGGCAAGACATTTTTCCCACCTCACCCTGGCGCCTGAGCACAGTGGTGTGTGTGTGTGCTTGAATGGGTGAGTGGTTCAGGTGATAAAACGCTTTGAGTGCCTTGGAGGTAGATAGGGGCCATATAAACGTTACCATTTAGCATTTATTAACCATTTACAAGTGAGAAGGCAGCCTTAGTCTGTGTCCTGTGCTCTGGAGCTGAGAGCCTCCTGACTGCTCCGCCTCTCTGAGAAGCACAGCAGCCATCTGGGTACTTGTAGTGCACGGCACGGGGAGTAGTTAGCAGCCTCTCCTCGTGCATGTTGGCATTATTAATACAAACACTACAGTGGTGGAGAAAATGGATCTGCGTTTGGGATATTATTGAAAGATTTGAGTGGGATTAGGTTTTTCTCTCTGTAATCGCGTGTGTTCTCTGGCAGATGCTAAAATTAAATGTGTGAATAATTACTGCAAACTGTTTCACCTCCACCTTTTCGCTCTATCTGCTCTCAGCGTTTCATATCCAGCAGTGCTCCCCTCCGCCCCCAATTTCCCCTTTTCCCCCTCCTCCCCGCAGCTCACATGGCCGCACCTTACCTGTGTTACTTTTGACTTTGCAGTTGGTCTTCTCTTGCATGATGCGCTCGTACTCCCGCACCTGCTCCAGAGTGAGTCCTGTGGGAAAGACAGCAACAAAACATGTGAGTTTGTTCACACATGGCAACAATAGCATCAAGGGTAAACCTCTAAATAAACTGTCCTCCAATAGTTTTTTACCCATGTTCATTATACAGTATACAGTTTAGACGCACCGTGCCATTCGTCGATCCAGGCCACCGCTTGTCGATGTCCGAGCAAGAGAATGTCCTTTATGTTCTGAAATAAATAAAATAAATATGTTTGACAAAAGTAGGACTAAAATATTTAACATTTTTGCAATTTCATTTATATTTTATTTAATTTTTTTTTATTTTTTAACATCCAGGAAGATTAACAATAAAAAAAAGACAAATTCTTTAACTGCTGAACTAATAGAAGAATCCCATGTATTTCAGGATTTTTGAAGAGACTACAGGCATAGCAGCTTCTATGCATACTAGTTAAAAAAAGAAAAGAAATATTGTTGTTAAAATGTATTTGGTTATTAAAAATGTGATGGTATCGTGAGACATGTATCGTGTATAACAGGGGTCCCCAAAAGCGTGAAAGCGCGGACCGTGACCCCTCCTGTATGTTGCGCGGGTTTCACCACTAAACCAGGTCTAAACCAGGTCTAAACCAGGTCTAATACAGGTCTAATACAGATCTGAAACAGGTCTAAAACAAGTCTAAAACAAGTCTAAAACCAGGACTAAAACAGGATTTAGCCAGGACTTAACTATACCACCAGACTCCGCACCGCACCTTCTCCCATACACCCACAAACCCCTCCCGTCTGTGAAACATTGTCTTAATATAAAACTGGTCCATGGCGCAAAAAAGGTTAGGGACCACTGGTGTATAAGGCAGGGTATCATTAAGAAGTTGCCGATACGATACATACCTCAATACATAGGCCATAATACAATATATTTCTCGATACAGTGCACTTTCGGTTCAATATGATGTATTTCAAATCGATTACATATGGTTCAATAAAAAATAATGGCTAAATGTGACACTAAAAGTCTTTGTTAAACCACTGCTTGTGCAAAATTAATATGAAACACACCCATTTTACTCATCAAAACAGTG
The DNA here is from genome assembly GCF_026225935.1 of Boleophthalmus pectinirostris. NCBI lineage: Eukaryota > Metazoa > Chordata > Actinopteri > Gobiiformes > Gobiidae > Boleophthalmus > Boleophthalmus pectinirostris. Next base: position 29,656,400 of record NW_026571447.1, read on the forward strand.
AAAAGGTCAAATGTGTTGCATAAACGAGTTTCCTTCCTCCAAACAAGCAACAAAACTGTAGCTCTGTAACAAAATTATGGAGTAAAATATGCCAAATAATATCCTTGGCAATATATCGATACAGCAGTCCCTGATATTGATACGGTATTATCACATTAAACGATATGATATAGCGATATTCTGATATTTTTGCACACCCTTCATCATGTATTGTATCAAATTCTGAAGAAGCTGTGGTTGTGTCTATTTTTAAGTAATAGCTAATGTGCTTTTCAACTCATAATCTCATTCTAGTTCTTATGAAGACCAAGACTATACTAAAACTATGCAGATTTATGTGTTAGTTTCAGTACTCTGTTTAGTAATGATTAGTTTCTGCGTGTAATTATTTTTTAAAACCTTAATGCATAAGAAGAATCCCTGGTAACTGAATATGCATTTCTCTGGAGAGGACATTACCTAAATAACCCTTGTGATTTGCGACCATTCAAATTCTCATTGTGATTTCATTATCATTAATCTTGCTGTCTTATAAAAGATTGCTTTCTATTATTCCCCACACTATTACCAAACCAAAGGAGGTTATGTGAAATGTATAAGAGTACACTCACACACTTAAGCGCTGATAACGTATCACACAAGAGCAAACCAGGTTTACTACATTGCGCAACGGAAAGATGATTGCTTCTGGTGCTTTTCGTTTTTCATCATCTCGTTCTTTGACTGGAGGCTTTGCAGCACCTGCCCGAGCGCCATGTCTCTGCAGATGTGCTCAGTGGATGTTTTCTAAAGAACAGACTGTCTCCTCGTCGCAGCTCAAGGTGTAAGACGAGAAGGTAAACGCTGGTGCAGAGGTTCTGTGAGGCCGCTGCTTTTTATCAGGCCAAGGAAAACCAAACAGCCCTGATAAGTTTCACCAAAGCACAAAGGATTTCCTATTGAAAATTCTCAGTGCTGATACATTTTAGATCTAATCCATGTAATATTTTCACACTTACAAGTTTGACTGTTAGGCGTGCATTTTAAAGGTGCACTATGTAACTCTTACACCACTTGCTTGTCTCCATGAAGATGTTATCGTCTTGCCTGGAATGTTTCACAGTATACTATGAAGCATATATATTTAAGCTTTTTTAAATTACATACATTTTTATTACCATGAAAATCATACATTGTCAGTGTGTGCGGGCTCGCCTCTCCCAGATCTCACCTTTCACTAAGCCTGGTTGTGTCACCTGCTTGTCTTCATAGAGATAGACGAGTTTAATGCTGTACTATGGAACATTCCAGGCAAAGCAACAGAGGTGGGGCCAAGTCGTCGTTTTGCAAGGCTCAAGTAAGTCTCAAGTCTTTGACCTCAAGTCCAAATCAAGTCTCAAGTCAAATACAGCGAAGTTCAAGTCGCGTCTCGAGTCACTGGCCCATAAGTCAAGTATAAGTTGTCTGCTTTGAGCTTCAAATCATTTTGAGTCTTTAAACCAAAGTACCAAATATAACGTAGATTTTTGCAATTTGTATGAATTTTAAACAAAATTATACTTAAATAATCATAGTATATTTATATATGAGTATTTATAGAGTAGTAGAAATGCAAATCTTACCTTTTTAAATGTCTTGACAAGATCTTAGTGAGAATCATTACAGTCAGAACAGAGAGAATTCAGATTTAAAAGTGCTTCTCAAGTCACAGACCTCAAGTCTGAGTCAAGTCCCAAGTCTTAGTCCATTTTATCAAGTCAAGTCTCAAGTCCTAAAAATAGTGACTCAAGTCTGACTCGAGTCCAAGTCACGACTTGCAAGTCCCCATCTCTGCAAAGCAATAACAGCTACCCTAAAAGTTACATAGTGCATCAATCCATTTTATGTTTTTGTGTCTCATTCAAATTCAGTGTAATTATTGTTTTTGCTCTTGTATCTAGAACAGTGGGTCCAAATTTATAATAGAAGTGTCAAAGTGTCACACGTATTGTGCTTTTTAGAGAGATAAACTGGTATGGGCTCCCTGTCATCTCCTCTAAATAGATACTTACAAATCTCTGCACTCCCCCATGGGCTAAAATAGCCCCCCTGTAGAGCTTAATTTGACCCGTCGGCCCCACTTTTAACACCATGATCTAGAACAGAAACCAGTAACTAAAAACTAACTCTGAGGACTCTGAGGAAAGATGTAAGAGACATAACAAACGTTTTTGTATGTGTAGGTTTTATTTTGTGACTGTATATACACTACCGGTCAAAAGTTTTATAACACCCTAATTTTTCCAGTTATTTATTGCAATTCAAGTCGTGCAAGCCCAATGAAGAGCTTGAAATGGTACAAAGGTAAGAACTGAACAGCCAGAGGATAAAAAAAAAAGATAAGAAAAAAGATAAAAGAACAAAACACAAGTCCAAGCTCTGCCAAAACTACCTCAGGAAAAAGAACAAGATGGTGAGCTTGAAAACTTGGAGTGTCCAGCCCAGTCTCCAGACTTAAACCCCATCGAGATGGTTTGGGATGAACTGGACAGAAGAGTCAAATTTAAATTTAAGTTCTCATAAATTTAAACATTTATGGGAACTTCTGCAACAGACTTGGGAAGAACTTTCTGAAGAATATTTGATTTCTATTGTAAAAAAAAATGCCACGAGTCTGTTCAGCTGTTATATCTGCCAACCAAAAGTTTAGAACGTTTTAGTCAGCAGTAAACAGTAAAAAACTGAAAAAAATGTGGTGTTCTAAAACTTTTGACCGGTAGTGTATGTGCTGTGTCTCTTGCAGTGTTGTTGCTGGGCCTTACTCTGTGGATGAACTCTTCCGTCTTGGTCTGGAAGCCGTAGACCTCGAAGCTGCATTGGACCCGTTTGTAGGAGCACATGATGGGCTGGTTTTCCTCCACCCAGCCCTTCTCCAGAGGACCTCGGCCCGTTTTACTCGACTGCCACCGACTCAAGTCCTGCACACCACAACACAAACACAATGAGGTAAATAATATCAGATCATCATTATCATATCCTTTTAATCCCTGCAACCCCTATTTTACGTGCGGATACCATGGCAACCAAAGCCGTTCTGTTGTTATTTGAGAAATAAATAACAGCTATGTAACACATTTGGATCAGTTTTGTCTTATGTTTAAAGGAAATAAATGCTGTTTTGGTATCTCTTAATATCAGGTACCTGCAGATATTTAAAGCTATAGTATTGGAATCAGTATCGGAACTGAAAAAGCAGGATTGGTGCTAGGGCTGGATCAAAAAATATATCTCGATATATTTTGCTATATCTCGATATACGATATATATCTCGATATATGTTCAAGAAAAAATAACCCCCTAAAACTGAAAACTGCAAAAACAAATCTGCCAAATTCCACAAGGTCTTTTTTTTTAAATTGAAGTGTAAGAGGTCAGCAGTTCATATAGGAACATTTAAGATTACAAAAAACCCTAATTACATAAATAATAATTTAACTGGAAAATAAAAGAAATTATATATATTTCCTCCTTTTCATTCATAAATAAAACAACTCAACACAAGCTCTTCTTTGCATTAACTCTGTTATCCAGACCAGAACCAGAACCATGAGCTCATTTAGGAGAAGAAGCTCATAATGTTCCTTATTTCAATAGATCCATGTTTCTATCCAGCAGTAAGGAGCTCTGAGGTTTAATCCCACAATCCACTGCAGATCAAATCAAACGTTTCCAAACGCTATTGTACAAGTTACACTGCAGCAGATTATTAATTAAAATCTTCTGCATAAATAAACTTTACATTGCTAAACTTTACAATATATAAAGTATAATGACTATAGAGCCACATCAGCCCATTTGCGATAATAATGTGTTTAATGCAGTTTTGCGCACGTGTGTTTACATTTTACATGGCTCATTTGCATAAACAGCGCACTTCTCATGCAGCTCAGCTCGTTTAGCTTCTTTCGGGCTAAAGGACGCGACTCGGTGGATTATGAGGATGTGCTGCTGGTGGTTTTGTCTGTAAATGGTGGAAAAGGTTCGTGGCGCTAGAAGCTTTTCACTGGCACCAACTTTCAGCGTTCACGGCGACAGTGAGGAGTGAAGGAGACACGAGCGAACAAAATCAGGGAGGCGAGGGCGCGCGGGCGACGAGAGAGAAGGTAAACAAGCGAAACGACGAAATCAGAATTGAATATAAGCATTATATCGATATATACGATATGTCAGAATTCATATCGAGTTTAAAAACTATCTCGATATATTTAAAATATCGATATATCGCCCACCCCTAGTTGGCACATCCCTAGTCACCTCGCTATGGAAGCTATGGTCTTATCTAGAAAAAAACATACCGCACTTTTTTTTCATGGTTTGGGTGGTCCTGCGACTTATACTCCGGTGCGACTTATATATGAAAATGTTCATGCTGACAGCCGCGAGAGAGCGCTCTAGGGTGGTGTGTCAGTATCTGCTGCTCCTATTACTCCTGTACCACTGTCACTTGGATCTACTGTACATGTCTCCTGCAGAAAAAGTCGTTGTCTTGCTGCAAGTAGTGAAATATTCAGCCAAAAATCGGTAATCAAGCAGCAGAAAGAAAGTTTGGAGTGAGTGAGAAACTTGTAAGGGACTGGTGGAAAGCGGCGATGGAAAACACAGCTTCACGGCGACTGGGAGGGTGCACCCTGCAACTTTCTGTCAAGTCACTGGATGGATTGACAAATCCTGGACTTCAGTAACAACCGAAACCATCCTGTCGGAATTCAGAAAGGCCGGAATAATTCTAGCTGGAAGTGATGCTGAGTCGGACGACAGCTACACAGAAGAGGAAGTGGTGGAGGTTGCGGAGTTGCTCAGAAGTGACACTGAAGATCAAGAATTCAAAGGATTTACTGATTTGAAGTGAGATGGAGAGTTTGGTAAACTTGTTCTGTTCTGTTGTTTATGCTATAGTTCTCTGAAGAACTGTTCATATGTTACGTTAACATACCAGACGCCTATTCAACCTGTTGTTCTCTGTTCTATTGTTTTTGCTTTAACTTGACTTTCAAGATGAAATAAATTTCCCCCAAAAAGTGCGTCGTATATATGTTTATTTCTTCTTCATTATGCATTTTTGGCTGGTACGACTTACACTCCGAGTGACTTATAGTCTGAAAAACACAGTAATTATTTCCTGGTTACAAATATGTTATAGAACAGTAGCGATTATGAAATACTTGATAAAAGCAATTAAGATGGCATTCCTTCATTAATATCCACTCAATCTCCTCTGGACATTTTTTAATTATCCTGATGACAATATTATAGCAATCCATCATAAATGTGCTCGAACATGCCTGTAACTGTCCTAGTTGAGGTTCATGACAAATATGTGACTATAAAATGTAACACCAAATATCAAAATCTCCTCATACTCTTAATTGAGAGAATCCATTCCTCGGCACTGCAGTCTTCAAACCACTTTCTTTTCCAGTCTTCTTAAAATTTAGTGTTCATTAGGCCCGAGCCCGACAGGGCGTAGGGCCTATTGCTTCCGCTCAGCGGAGCGAATGGGAAGGGACGTGCGCATGTCCGAATGCGACAAGACGACATGCAACTATGTCCACGGTCGCCCCCGGCACGAACAGCAGTATCCCAGTAACCCACGCCCAAGGCCTGGCTCATATTTACTACTGCTAAAATGAATGGAAGTCAATGGAGGCGGGGGTGACCCCGACGAGATGGTCCAGACGCGCCCGTCACTCACCAATGACCCCACGGTGACGTGGGGAAGGTCGAGAGCTTTCAAAAAATGTATAATATGTTGTTCTAATGTTTTCGGATATATTGTTTTTGCTCGAATTATTATTATTATTTTTATTATGCTCTTTAAACCCTAATTTGACCCCCTAAACACGTTCAAAAACTCACCAAACTTTGCCCAAAATTCAGAAGTGGCGAAAAATTCGATAAAATATAGGTTTCGTGCACGGGCATAAAAAAATGGCGACACAGCGCCACCTCGAAAAGTCAAAATACATTGCGCCTATGGGAGACGTCCCGACGTCAACTTTGTCGTAGAGCCACGAAATTCGGTACACACATTCGTCATGTCAAGACAAACAAAAAATGTTATTATGGCCACGCCCCCTGACAAACCAGAAGGCGGCCATCTTGGATTGAAATTTGAGTCCGCGTTTTCGCTGACGTTGCGTTTGAACGAACTCCTCTGAAGGCGCTTCACCCACAGGCCTGAAAATCACCGTACATCATCTAGACAAGTGGAACATCTAAAGTTAGCTGATTTTTTTTGATAACTGTCACGGTTTACGTGCGGCGAAGCCGCAAAATTTGGTCAAAATTTTGCCTAATTTCAAGGTGACATTATTTGCTCCTGTTCACAGACTTAGTCCGATCGTGTTGAAATTTGAATCACTAATGTGTGATCTCAGTCTGAATATAATACACTATAAAACATATGAAAAGTGAACACTATAGCGCCCCCTACCATAGACATGAAACGTCAACATTGTCAGATCTGCACCAAATTTGGGAATTAAATTCTATGCATGATTACGAGCAAAAAATTATATTATGGACATGATACCATTTTCACTGTTGGCCAGCAGGGGCGCAAAGACTCAAAAATTTGGCGCCTATGGGAGACGTCCCCGGTCAACTTTGTCATAGAGCCATGAAATTCGGTACACACATTCGTCATGTCAAGACAAACAAAAAAATGTTATTATGGCCACGCCCCCTGACAAACCAGAAGGCGGCCATCTTGGATTGAAATTTGAGTCCGCATTTTCGTTCACGTTGCGTTTGAACGAACTCCTCTGAAGGCGCTTCACCCACAGGGCTGAAAATCACCGTACATCATCTAGAGAAGTGGAACATCTAAAGTTAGCTGATTTTTTTTGATAACTGTCACGGTTTACGTGCGGCGAAGCTGCAAAATTTGGTCAAAGTTTTGGCGAATTTCAAGGTGACATTATTTGCTCCTGTTCGCACAGACTTAGTCCGATCGTGTTGAAATTTGAATCACTAATGTGTGATCTCAGTCTGAATATAATACACTATAAAACATATGAAAAAAACACTATAGCGCCCCCTACCATAGACATGAAACATCAACATTGTCGGATCTGCACCAAATTTGGGAATTAAATTCTATTAATGACTAGAAGAAAAAAACATATATTGCTGACATGGGAATTTTTTCAAGGTTGGCCAGTAGGGGGTGCAAAGAACATCTAAAGGCGCACTATGTCATTTTGCCATTTGCAGGCACAGAGTTTGCGGACACGGCGTTTACGGTATGGTGTTGGCGGGGCACACTATTTGCGGGCACGGCGTTCGCGGGCGCGGCGTTCGCGGGCGCGGCGGGCGAGGGCCGTTCGACGCCGCTTGCGGCTTTAATTGACTTTCCCTCATGTATAATTAACACTTTTGGGGTATACTGACTGTAATATAGGATAGAACAGAACTTCATCATATTTATCAGTTTCTGGATATAACAGAATTCGTCTTCTCGGAACAGCTCCCCCCATGAGACCTATTGCTATTCCAGACTGTGTTTTAGCCAGGGCTGAATGATTTGGGGAAAAATGTGTAATTATGATTTCTGAGCAGTGTTGCAATTAGACTAGATTAGATTTAGAATTTGTGTTTTTATAATAGGACAGTGTTCAAAGTTCACATTTTAAACACAGCCACAAGAATTAACAAAATGCCTCAAATTAACTAATAGAAGAATCACATTTCAGGGCATAGTTATACAGACATAAAAAAATACCACAGGGTTAGGAGTTTTTATGCAGAATAAGACAGAATATTTTGTTGTTTGTGGAGGAAATTATTAATTACAGCCTTCTGTGTCCATTCAAATTGTGATTTCGATTCAGTTGCGATTAATCTTACAATTCTATAGCAGTCTTTATTTAGAAGATTACATTTCTCTTGCCTGTCTCACTTTCAGTGTTGGGAGTAATGAGTTATAAAAGTAACAAATTACTGTAATACATTGCTTTTTGCTGTAACGCAGTAAAATAAGGCGTTACAGGGAATAAAAGATAATATTTTACTCGGTACAAACTGGATAGAAGTGGTGGGTTTTTCGTTTTTCTTCATACAAATTCGCTAAAATCACCACAATATCAGCAGTGGTGAAACGCCAAAGTTACGATTCTGAATGTCGGGACGGACACGGAGGTGCGCCCATGTAGACCGTCAGGTGACCGCAGGCGAAAGGACCGACTCAGAGCTCCATGCCGCACGGGGCTAATTGCAGCCCAGTCGCACTTTGCGGACACCCTGCTCCAAGATTAGTCCTGGTTTGGTCCTCGTCTAGTCTTGGTTTAGGCCTGGTTTAGGCCTGTTTTAATCCTGGTTTACTCCTGGTTTAGTCCTGGTTCAGATCTGGTTTAGTCCTGGTTTAGTCCTGGTTCAGTTATGGTTTAGACCTGGTTCAGCTCTGATTTAGTCCTGGTTTGACCTGGTTCAGTCCTGGTTCAGTCCTGGTTTAGTCCTGGTTCAGTCCTGGTTCAGTTCTGGTTCAGTTCTGGTTCAGTCCTGGTTCAGCTCTGGTTTAGTCCTGGTTCAGTTATGGTTTAGACCTGGTTCAGCTCTGATTTAGTCCTGGTTTGACCTGGTTCAGTCCTGGTTCAGTTCTGGTTTAGTCCTGGTTCAGTCCTGGTTCAGCTCTGGTTTAGTCCTGGTTCAGTTATGGTTTAGACCTGGTTCAGCTCGGGTTTAGTCCTTGTTTGACCTGGCTTAGTCCTCGGTTCAGTCCTAGTTCATTCCTGTTGTTGTACTGGTTCAGACCTGGTTCAGTCCTGGTTCAGTCCCGGGTCAGCTCTGGTTCAGTCCTCGGTTCAGTCCTCGGTTCAGTCCTCGGTTCAGTCCTGGTTTTGTACTGGTTTAGTCCGTATACCGAAAGTCCTGCATCTTTGCTTTTTGATTGTTATTTGACGATCAGCGACAGTTATTTTAGTGAGAGTAAGTTAAAGCGCTGCAGTAGTCGTGTAATGTCTTAAATTTGAAATGCAGTATTATTGTAATGTAACAAATTACTTTGAAATGACAGTAACAGTAATAAATAACGCAATACAGTTTTGAAGTAACAGTGCTCACCTCATAGCACAAACCGTCTCGCTTGCATGACTATTTGAGATGGTCAGCCTACATACATATTTACAGAGGTGCTGAGTCGGCAGTACTACAGTGTGTACAATCCTGTGACCGCTCAAATGGTTCTCACTCCATATTTGATCATCGCGCTACTTGAGATTAAAGTGTCTGTTTGCTTTCAATTCTGAGCAGAAGATAAGGCGCCGTTCACTGCCGCACGTCATGGGAATAAAAGGCTGTGTTTCACGTGGGATTTCCCTCTCATTAAGAATTATTTGCCTTTTGTTTCACTGCAAACTGTTGTGTCCTTGGTGCGGCTAGAAAAATACCAGATTTGAACAAATATTGATTCTGAAAAAGGAAATCACATATAATAGTTTTGGAATGGATTTGATCTACATCTGAATTATTTGGGTTTTAAAACTACTACTAATACTACAGCAACTACTACTACTACAGCAATTACTACTACACAAACTAGTACTACTACTACTACACAGCAGCTACTGCTACTACTACTACTAATATTACTACTACTATTACTAATATTACTAAGCAACCACTACTACTACTACAGCAACTACTACTACTACTACTACTACTACTACTACTACTACTACTACTACTACTACTACTACTACTACTACTAACAAACTAGTACTACTACACAAACTAGTACTACACAGCAACTACTACTACTATTACTACAGCAGGAACTACTACTACTATTACTACAGCAGCAACTACTACTACTACTACTACAGCAACTATTACTACACAAACTAGTTCTACTCGTACTTACAGCAACTACTCTACACAAACTAGTACTACAGGAACTACTACTACACAAACTAGTACTACACAGCAGCTACTACTACTACAGCAGCAACTACTACTCATATTACTACAGCAGCAACTACTACTACTACTACTACAGCAGCTACTATTACTACTGCTGCTACTACTACTATTAGTACTACAGCAAGTACTACTACACAAACTAGTTCTACTAGTACTACAGCAACTACTACTACACAGCAGCTACTGCTGCTACTACTACTATGACCACAGTAACTAGTACTACTTCTACTTCCACTAGTACAGTTAGAGTACTGTGTAGAAATATGTCCAGTCACTGTGTAATTGGTAAACTATTAAGGCAAAAACACGAGGCAGCCAGACGAGTGGCTTTAGTTTATGATCTATTTATGTTGCTCTAAACTAATGAGATGTACATCACCAAGTAATAAAAGTAAGAAATGTCAAATGTACATATATATAGAGCTCAGTCTGTACACACAATTTGTACATCATTTAAAATGTGCTGTAAAATTATAATTAGGGCTTAAACTGGTTAATCGCAACTAATCTTTTATGTATATAGTGACATAATGGACTTTGAACCAGAATTAAGTATTGCAACTACACTGTTTCTGACTTTAACGGCATCATCAAATAAAAAAATTGCAATATTTTCTCACAGCGCCATAGCCAAAGGGCAGATCCTTTTTATGAAACAGTTTTGGATAATGTGAAAGTCAAATATGGATTTATAGTCTTAAATACGTAAGCAAACAACTTTGAGCTGTTTGGGGACATGCTGCCTCTTGCTCAGTGTCGTCGCTTAAAGCAAACAGTAACTGCAGAACCACAAGTGTGTACTGTGAAATCCAGGTGACACCTCTGCTCCTCATGTGAGAGCTTCAAACAAGGGATTTCTACTGGAGGTGCCGTAAACAGACACTTGTGCTACTCTCTGGTCCTGTTTTGGTCCTGATTTGGTCACACTTTAGTCTTGATGGTAGTCTCGCTTTAGTTCTGGTAATCCTGGTTTAGTCCCGGTGTAGTTCCAGACATTTGCTCCAGGCATTAGTCAAAATCTTTATGTAAGGTGTGTGCAAGTCTGAACGCAGTCTTTTTTTCCCCCTTATTTAACACTTACGGGTGATTAATCGATTGTTTGAAAATACTGTTTAATCATTAGGCTGCAGAATTAAACTGAAATAGAGAAATAATAATATAATGAACAGTTTCCTTAAAGGGACAGTCCGGAATTTTGGACATAGAACCTCATTTCCTAGTGAGCCAGAGTGTTGGAGACGTGTGGAGACATTTTTTAAAATATTTCATCCAGTCCTTGTATTTGCAGAGGTCACTGGTGCATGTCAATGGCCATAGTTATCCTGCCACTAAAAACAGTCTTACCCACTCCACAAAACACCTGAAGCAAAACAATTACAACGCCAGACTGTTGATGTAAATGTCTGTGTTGATAGAATAATGTTAGAAATAAAACCAACCTTGCATTTGAAGGATTTATGATCTGAGTAGCAGCAGTGAGTTGTACTTCCTGATAGAAAGCTTGGCACTGCCAGACTGATATCACCTAGCTCCTATCTTATTCCACTGCTGCTGAGAAAATAGTTCCTCAACATGCGACGATTCATGCGATGCAAGGATAGTTTTATTTCAAACAGTATTCTATCAACACAGACATTTACATCGACAGTCTGGCGTGATAATAGATTTACTTTGGGTGTTTTGTGGAGTGGGTAAGACAGTTTTTAGTAGCAGGATAACTATGGCCATTGACATGCACTAGCCTAGCACCAGCGACCTCTGCAAATACAAGGACTGGATGGAATATTTAAAAAAAGTGGATCCACACGTCTCCAACACTCTGGCTCACTAGGAAATGAGGTCCTATGTCCAAAATTCCACACTGGCCCTTTAAATATTATGTTGTTTGTTTCATTCACTCACATTTAATACACAAATCCTGCATATTTAGGCTGTTTTCTTCTCTCAAACAGAAAACACTTCACCTTATGATGTTATCTTGTAATACAGGATGTGTTCCACTGTGTTTTTAAACTCCACACACCTTCACTAGTATCATTTGGACAATTTCAGACCAGTCTCTACTGAACTGAAGGTAAACGCAGCTGCTGTCATGTAGTGGTAGCTTTCAAGTTGGAAACAGAAGATGGAACAGAGCATTTTGAGCTTTAGAGATGTAGAAAGACTAATAATATGTGAATGAAACGAAACACAACTCCAGGTATGATGATTTAAAGCTCACAGGAGTCAATTTAGCTTAATATCTGACCTTTTATTTTTCATTCTACAGACTGCCTTGGCTCTTAACATGACTACTGCACACACTTCTTTTTGTTAACACTGGCAAGCCAAGTGGTGTTTGCGCAGAAAAAAAAAAGAGGAAAAAACACTGTACTGTATATTCCTACCTCTGCTTCTTTGTAGTGCCTGTCGGGGATGGGGTCGCTGAGGATGTCCAGGAAAACGACGTTCTCCGATGGGGTGGGATTGTCCCCAAACACCTAGAACACAGATGGAGGTAGGTCAGCCGGTACAAGCAGAGCAAACAGTCCTCACACTCTGCAGTCACTCACGGGGAGCACAACAAGATGAGTAACTGTGTATGAAAGAGGGGTCACACACCATAACATCCTGACTACAGCGCGCCCCCAGGCCCTCAAGCGAATCACATAGAGGAGAAGAGAAAGGAGAGACAACAAGGACATAGTAGCAGTATAGTGTATATGATGCTTTACTGCTCATTTCAGACACTTGCCTTGTTTTGTCTATTTTTTATTCGTTAAAGTTTATCATTTTACTTTCTTTTTGAATTGCTTTTTGTTTTAAAGCTCCTATATTACCCAAAATTTACTCTTGTGAGCTTTAAGCCATGTTAGAAAGTTACCTCCTCAAACACACACCTGGATTTGTGTTTTGTTTCCTTCACACGTTTGCGTAACACTTTATTATTAGTCTGTCTACATTTCCTAAGCTTAAAAATTAACAGCTACATTTTATCTGTTCAGTAGAAATGAGTAATTACAGGACTGAAATGATCCAAATGATTCTAGTGAAGGTGAGTTTAAAAACACACTGCAGCCTAAATATGCAGCATTTGCTTGTTAAACGTGTGCGAAATATGTTAAACAAAACACAACTCCAGGTATGTTTTTGATTGGGACATAACATTATAATTATGGATGTCACAATAAACAAAATATCGTGATATCCTATGGTCAAAGTTCTCACAATAATATCGTGGACCATCACAGTGTATCGAATTACAAGTTTTTTTGCTTAAATGAAGAGTTACAGTGCAGCAGTAGCTAAAAAAAAAGGCAGGGAACTACATAGACCATGATCCTTTGCTCCATTTCAATGTAGACTACAAGAAGAAATAACAGTTCTAAGCACTTTTAAGTCTTAGTTTTTTGGATCAAGTCTTGTCAAGGCGTTTTAAGAGGAAAAAGTAGCAGTTTTGTTACCCTCCAACAAAATATTGCAATAAATATCGTACCGTGAGATGTATATCGAGAAAATATAGCATAAATATTGTAAGAAATTTTGATATTGTTACATCCCTACTCGTGAGCTTTCCCACGATATCGCAATAAATATCGTACCGTGAGGTTCATACCATGATAATATTGTATCGTGAGACTTGGAAATCATTACACCCCTAATTATAATATAGATTTTAAAAAAAAATAGTGTAATATAGGCCCTTTAAATGTGGTAAATATCAAGATACATCAGTAATTAATAAAACATAATAACATGTAATTTGTTACTGTTACTGTAACCAGAACGCTAACAAGGCCCAAAACCTATAGTTACTGATTATTAACTTAGTAGTAATTAAATTTTATAGTTATGAGACTAATAAAAATGGATGACAATGCCTTTTTGTTAAATCGGTGTCAGAAAAAATGCCTTCTTTGCATTTGTCCTTGTATTTGGTTGGTTGGAATTTTTGGTGTTAATGGGCTGTGTCCGAACTACTGTCCACACTATTCCCTACTTAGTGCACTATTTAGGGGTCATGTCATTTTTAGGGGTGTCCCAATGTCCAGTTGGTGAAAAAGTAGTGCCCTCAAAATTTACCACAATGCATCTTTTAAAGTTTTGGGCATTGATCCATGGTGGTAAGTAGACCAGTCAATATAGACCACAATGCATTGCAAGAGTCGGGAAAACAACGGAGTACAACGACAGGTGTTTAACTGGACACAACCCGACTGAATAAAAGCAGATAAAAGCACTGGTTTATGGCTCTGTTGATTCTGATTAGAAATAAAACACTTAAATAAAGCGTTGTGGTATTATTAAAGCGTTATAAGCGTTCTGGTTATCTGCTTACCTTAGCTCCAGCTGTTAATAGATCGATAATTTCCACATTTCAGACACAGAGCAAATAATGTAGTCCAATCTGATCATTGTTTATGACAGAAATCAATTTTTATCGGAGTTTAGCAGACTTTTTTCACTCAGATGCCAGTCACGTGACCTGAAAGTAGTGAGCTGTGTGTCCGAATCATGAGTGCACTATAGAGGGCGCTAATGAGTAGCCTGTGCAGTAATTGATTTTAGGGACTAGAGTGGAGATTCCGATAGAGCCAATGACTTAGAGGGATCTATTTTAGAACGCACTGCGAAGTCCTGCATATTGTTCTTTTCTTTGAAACTCTACAAACCGCCACTTAACTGGTGTAAAACTATGATAAATATTTACCACAGTAACTGACTCATCAAAACAAGTAATTAGAAAATATGAAAACCTGTTATATCAGTAACATGCGCTGACTTTTATAGGGCTTGGGGTGGATGTCAATATTTAGTTGATAATAATTGCAACATAAAACATACTACATAAAACTACATTGCAAATTATTATATTTATTTTACTGCCATTAATTGCATGTATACTGAGCAATTTTGGAGTCAAATTAAAGAGACCTAGTCCATATAGTTTATTAATATTTGTATGTATTGGACTATATTTGACATTTTCTTTGTACAAACAGGGCTGTTTGTGGGCTATTTCAACTCCTTCACCGTATTTGTACAGCTGAGCTTTCATTACTATTGTTATCTATGTATTTCTAATGTAACACACTTACTACACAAAAGGTACATTATTTGGATATAATTTGAAACTATTTAATTATACTTTTGACACGTGATGATTTTAGATTTTATTGGTCAACCACTGCTTGCCTTGATTGCCCTGACCACACGCCTCTGTGTTATATACACTTTTAAAGCATGAACCAAACTATGAAATAAAAGAGTAGTTTGCACTTTTCCTGTAGAGAGAGAGAGAGCGAGAGGAGGGCACACAAGCATAGCACTTTTGTTTGACCTTGTTTAGTATTAGTTGTAATGCCCTGCTGCAACGGTTCATTGAAAACTAACAAAGTGCGGCTGGGAGAAAATAACCTGGCGGTCTCTCACTGCACCAAGGTCCTGCTCTCTCTTATCGAATATGTTACATTAGCTCTTTACAATGTGGACAATAATAACGTCTGAGCTGTTACTGTCTGGATCATTCTATTCATTTTAATTCATGTTAATTTGTATAATGCATTTTAAACTACTTCAGCTGTCTAAAGTGTTTCACATGAGGACACATATCACACTGTTTTCCGGGCTATGTTCTAATATTGTTTCTTCAAAAACATACCTATACATGTTTAATACACAAATCATTAGGGATGTAACGATATTCAAACCTCTCGATACGTTTTTTTCATCATATACATCCCACAGTACGATTTTTATTGCGATATTTTATAGACTCTAACAAAATTGTGAAAAAAAAACTTTTTCCTTTTAAAATTCCTTGACAAGACTCTTGTTCTGTAATAAACCAAAGAAATAAGATTTAAATGTGCTTAAAAGTTATGATTTTTCTTATTATTTGTATTACTTTTCATGTAGTCTGCACTGTAATGGAGCGAAGGATCATGGTCTATGTAGTTTTTAGCTATTGCTGCACCAAAACAATGAATTTAAGCAAAGAGACTTAAGTTCTCTTAAACAGAAAAAACACTGTTCCACCTTGTTATGTCATGTGATAATACAGTAAGGGCTCCAAAGTGTTTTTAAACTCCGTACATCTTCACTGGAATCATTTGTGTACTTTCAGCCCCGGAATTTCCTATCTCTACTGAACAAAAAGTAAAAGTTCTGCTTCATGACATCACAAGGTGTAGCAGAAATGTTGGCAGACTAATAATAAAAGGTTACTCATACATGAGAAATGAAGCAAAACAAAACTCCGGGTATGTTTTGATGAGGTAACAATGATCCAACATGGCTCAAAGCTATCATGAATACATTTTGCCTTAAGAACAAAAATGCAGTATAAGCAGAAATAACGCCAAATACATAGGAAAATTATGATAAATATACCAAGATATTCTGAGTAGTTGCTAGTATTAAACGTCAGGGAGAAGAGGTAGAGATCATTGTAAGTCTATTGGTGGTTTTCAGATTCTTGAGTGTGATGACGTCGTGGCCCCAGATGAGGGGCAAGAGCCTGATTTCCCAGTAGGTTCTGTTCACGTAACATCACAACAGCCCAGACTGCCAATCGTTTAGAACGGCGCTGAAGGACAGGTTAGAGTTTTATGGTGGAATTTAGCTGTCATATTGCTGATTTGTTTCTGTGTTTTATGGTTAATATTGCTGTAATTACTGAACCTATACAAGATCTGGCACAAAGTTCAAAGTCTTTTCTGTCAATATAAATAAACAAAAGTGAAATAATTGTTCAAGTCTCAGAATGTGGTGCCATTATTCAACACAAAGACATCACTGTTGTCAGTTGAAAGGACTTTAAGCCATAAGATTAATATGACAACTTTGCAGTGCCAATCCCAAATAAATAAAAAGTTTCAACATTTGTGGATCATAAGTTATATTATATTAGTATATTATAATCTCTCAAAAACAGTGAATCTTCCTTAGAGTTCCATAGAGCCTTGCCCTTCACTAGAACATGAACACAACCTATTGATTATATTGTATTCTCATTGCACCTGATCATGACTATTAGTGAAAAGATCTCACTATTTTACTGCAGAAATCTGCATTTTAACAGTATTGAAAAAATGTGCTGCCCCCATCTGTATTAAATATTATTGGTCAGCAGAATGTTGTGACCTAGCAGTTGTTTGTATTGTCCATTGCCTGCACACACAGCTGTGAGTATGAATGCTGCTGTCTACACGTCATCAGTCCTCATAATGGCGCCTTGTTTTAGGCTAAACTTATGTAACATGAGTTATCTGTTGACATGAAACAGGCCAGACCACATTTTCCTCAGCACAGTTACATGTTTGGACAGGAGTTTTGATGACACTCACTCAGTGATGCTTGTTTTGAATGAGGCAGGCCCAGCTCAGTGCGGTGTGGCAGCAGTAAGCAGCACGCTGCATGTCTACCTAATAGATTTGCCAATACTACATTTGGCTCTCTGCTTGTTTCTCTTGATGAACATTCCCCTTTTTCATAGCATAGAGAAAATTGTGATTTGTCCCCGTGTGCTCTGGCCCCTCCCTCTCTGCTCTGCTCCTCTGTCACTATACGCAGCAGTCCTGTCATACTCACATTGTGGTTATCGCCTTTGTTGTTCTCAAATCGGGTCTCAATGCGGATGCTGAACTTGGGCAGGAATGATACCTGAGGAGTGACAATGGGTTTAAACGGCGGGCTGAGGGCAGATTAGATTGACTGATAGCACGGCTGCATTCATGTACAGTGAGTGATGTGTGGTACTTACCGAGTACTCTGCAGCAGCAGCAGCGGCAGCAGCAGCAGAGCGTTCGATATGGAGAGGGAGAAACACAGGGAGTTACTCACACATGCAGGAGCACACAGGACTTCTACTAAACTACAAACACACTTTGGACACTGGGGACTGGCATCTGAATGCAGATAAATGTTTGATTGCACTAACAGGTGTTGTACAGTGTCTCATGCATGAGGTGAACGTCAGCGGCTGTTAAGCACAAACATGCACAGAGACATGTGTTATTGACACTGCATAATGCATCAATTACGCTGTACTGCAGTGTTAATATGCAAGCCTGAAGCAGCAGCCTCCCAGTCAAGTGTGCAAAGCGGTCTCACTCTGATGTATTTGACCAAGTCATTAGACGAATACACTGTCTGCGGTTTGTGTGAGTGTGTGTGTTATACCTGTGATGGTGTGTTACACGTGTGTGTTGTACCTGTGATGGTGTGCTACGTGTGTGTGTGTTGTACCTGTGATTGTGTGTTATGTGTGTGTTGTACCTGTGTGGTGTGTTACACGTGTGTGTGTTGTGTGTGTGTGTGTGTTGTACCTGTGATTGTGTGTTATGTGTGTGTTGTACCTGTGATTGTGTAGGGGTAGAAGTTCCAGGCCTTCTCTGTCACATAGAAGAAGCGCGGCACAAAGGCTTTGGCCCATCCGGGCAGTTTACTGAAACAGAGAGGCCCACTTAGTACGGCTACAGTTAGTATGTCTGATTATACAGTAGCATTGACAAAGAGGTCCTAAGTGCTTTTGCTGCCATTTATAGCTCGATTACCTGTAGGCCACTCAGACTGCATGACTCATTCCCAATTACACCTGTGGTGATGAATTGTTAGCGCAGCGTGGAGGTCACATGTCAGAACATGATTGAAGGCAAATGCATTGTGCTCTCACTTCCCTTCAATGTGTGGTTGTGTTTTTGTGTGTATTTGTGTGTTTTTGTGTGTTGTGTGTATTTGTGTGTGCGTATGTATTTTTACTAATGAGAGCCCAATGTCCCAGAGCAATGAGAGATTAGGACAAGCCTCCACAGTGGGGACATTTCTTTACTTCTGCACAGTTTATTTAAGGATTAGGCCTTGGGTTTTTAGCAGCTTATTGAATTCCAGTTAAGGTTATTATTAGGATAATTCTTTCTCATGAAAATGAACCTTTTCCTTTTTTTGACAATCCGCCCAAACAGGTTTAATACCAATGTAATAGAAGTCCCTACAGAGCTGAGAATATCAGGGAAACCCCACACCCACAACGGCACTTGATCAAATTACCTCCAAATGTTGTTGTGTTTTTATTTATTTTCATTGTTCCAATGGCAAAACTATAAAATAGATTTCTCTGTGCACTAGCACAGGACTATCATCTTTTCTTTGTTAGCTTTGTGTCAATGCCAGTATTTGCTCCACAAATATCAGAGAGTTCATTAAACCAGAAGTATTATAATTGATGTTTTTTTTTTTGAGTTTCAAGTATAGTTTGAGAACAGTGCATACTTTAGACTGGCGGGGAGCATCATCCCACATACTGTACTCTGTAATCAGCAGCCACAGGAGGAACAATGTTTTTCCCACCTGACACTCAGGAACATGCTCAAAGCTCCTGCAGGTTTTTTTATTTTTTATTTTTTGCCAATTATCTTAAAAAAACAACAACACACATGTTGAGTGGCTGCTGCTGGGAAGTGCCCAGGCAGAGGACTGGACTTTGGACTGAGCTGGGTGTTACTGGTGAAACTGTTTATGGCTGTCAGTCGTATAAGAACTCAAAGATCAAAAGTCATCAGATCCTATAGGTCTAGCTACTATATTGACTCCTCATTCAAAAAATGGTATATGAAACTATAATTTTTGGTGATGAACATTTATTCTTCTGTACCATAAGATTTGAGCTGTAGAGGGTTGAATAAATAGTTGAATAAATGACCTCTATGACTCATTATAAACACAAACTCATTACAAGTGTTTCATTCTGCTATTTATTTATTGCAGCTCATGTTTCGTTTTTTAAATGATATTGTGCCTGAGAATAGTTTTGGGGGATAATCCTGCTTTAGGGTTATTGTGTCAGTGGCATAAATCAGTTTCAGTATATTGTTTGTTATTGTTTCTTTAGCAATATGTCACTTCAATTCTATTATTGTGACAGGCCTAATCAGAAGTGAGAGGGCAGAAATGCTGTTGATAGGCAGAATCACGTGTGGAGCTTTACCTGTTGAGGTAGATCCTCTTCTCCGTCAGCTGACCGTTGCCGTACTGTGGGTGCACCTCAGGCTCATTCTTCACCACCTCCACTCCCTCCCCTCCTCCACTCTGCTCACAGCAGTGCTTACTGATCATGTAGAGCTGCCCGATCTGGTACTGCAGCAGGAGACAAGAGGATATAGTTCAACTGACAAACTGTGAGGTGCTGAGGTTTGGTCCAACATGTAAACACGCCTCAAACACACTGCACCACTTTAGTTCAGACCCAGAGTACTTTTGATAATCCAATACGCTCCATCAATAACTCCATGGCATATTGGATTAAAGTGAGCTCTTATGGCGAGTGGTGACACCAGGCGCTGAGGCTGGCTGCTCACTCTGCTGAGTCCTGGGTTTGTGTCAGCAGACACTTACTTAGGCACTGCCTGGTATTTGCTCTTCATTTTTTAAATAGTCTCTTGGTGTATATAGAAAGAGGTTCCCTCGAGTAACTAAATCAGACATGAAAATGTAATTTGGGCGAGAGGAGTGTGCGGGTCTAAACGAAGGGGAGGGACTTTGTTCTCTGCTGCAGTCCTGTTTGTGCTGCTGCTGATGAGCACTTCTGTAAAGAGGCCTTTGGGCTGCACTTCACGCTACTATACTGCACCCACCATTACCACTTTGGTTCAACTGCAATAAAGTTCACTTTTGTGCTAAACCCCAAGAAGCTGTGTTTCCCCATTAAGTCTCGCACAAATAGAGTGCAGCCACCATTATGTTGTAATTCATTTTGCTGACCTACATTAGCGTGCGGCTAAAGCATTCTTCTTATTAAAAGCAGATCAGAGAAGTGTAGCAGGATAGTTTCCATCTTTCACTGGGCGCTGCACATCCGCGGGACACTCCCTCTCCCTCCAATTACTGCAGAATGTCAACATTCCCTGTTTGCTGATGGGATCTTCATGGGCCTTAATGAATCATCACAGAGGGCGCTTTCACGTGTCCCTGGCCGAGCGGGTGCTCCCTCACACTGAGGGACCTGAACAGGAGCAGTTTTAAACCAGGCCCTGGACTCTGGAGTGATGCTGTTACAGACACGTGTGTGTCTCTTTAAGTGTGTGTGCGTGTGGGTGGAGCACTCTCTGACAGCCAAATGAAAGATGTTTGATTAAAACAGAAAAGTGCTTCAAAGACATTTCTATTTTTACAATGATTAAACCTTAAAAGCAGAAACTTGAAGCTGCTGTGTCACTGAGGCCTCAGCCACTGTCTGCCTCTAAAACGTAGCTGATCGTCCCAAAATAGGACTTCACAGTGTCTGGCTTGTGTCACAATAAAATGTCAATATTACATTTGTTCTAAATAATCGAGGTCCATGAACACTGTCAAACTGCTGTTCCTTTGACCAGCTTTGAAAATGCCCCTGACTTAAATATAGACAGAAAAATTAGGAACTCTGAGCTTATTTACACTTTACACGTGATTCACATGAACCAGTCATATTCATATTAGTCATAAATAGGCCTGACAGGAAATGTGCTGGAGCAATGCCAGTTATAAATATGAAATGAAACTGCATCAGTATTACTGCCAGCGCTGGTTCTCAGAGCAGAACATTATCTTACACCTTTGTCCCAGCAACTCACATCCAATATTGTTACATCATAGGGGATTTGTTTTACATTTACAACAGTGCAGTCTGTACTTACGATTTACAATAAGGTACAATACTACAGATCATAAAAGAGAGAGGCTGTAAATTAAACCTAATTACACTCAGACAACAATAAATACTAGTCAGTGGCAGAGAATGCCAATAGAGCAACTATGCTTCATTTAAGACTATGAAAAAATACTGCAAAAGTACTACTCCAACCTAGTCTAAATCTACTGAAATCAAAACAACAGATCATGCAATGAAATAATCCTGATGGCTGTGTATTGTTGTCAGTCCCAAGCCAATATAAATAGATGCTGGAAAAGCTTCATATGCGATTTTATTTTTAATTTGTAAAATAATGAACTTCTAAATAGTTTGGAGTAGGGCCTGCACTGTGCTCTCTAAGGTAAGACTTTCAATTATGTAGCTGCCCCAACACAATACATTCTACCTCATTATACCTGACTATTAGATTCAGGAATTGGCTCTTTTCCCTGTGTTCCGCACCAATACTGTAAACCCTATTCCAGACTCCCATTTATCACTGTCATTGTTGTAGTAACAGGTAGAATTGGGGGTGGCCTTGGATCTAATCGCAAAAGAGGACAATCCACTTTGAAGGACATCATGTGCTTTATGTTTGCACAATTTCTCTTTTATGTGCAGTCCGCCGTGCACTTTTGTTTGCACTAGAACGCCACACAACACCAGTAACCAGTCCGACTAGTTTTCGAGTCTATACGCTGGCCTGAGAGCCGGAGAGGACAGATGGAGAGATAATTTGGCTATGCGGAGCGGCAGTCCAGGTGTTTGGCGTTGGCATAGCTTAGATTGGCCCGTGCCCGTCGGAGGCTCTACATAGCTCGCCACCCGTCGTGCCAACTCCAACCGCGCAGCCACAGGAGCCCAGTGAGCACAGTGGCACTCCTCTTATCAGTACATTAACACTTTCAAAATTACAACTCGAAACAAAGCTTAGAAAAATAGCGCGTGTTCTTTCAATTTAGAGGCGTAAGGTTACATTAAAGGTGGATTGTGGAAGTTTTGCGGCGTAGGGTCTGCTATCTGCTGTCTCCATGGAGATTTATTACGTTACCTGGAATGCTCCGCACATTAACATTTTGGAGATTACAATTCGAAACAATGCTTAGAAGAACAGTCTGCGGTTTTTCAAATTTAGAGCCATAACTTTTGTAGTGTAGAGTCTGCTACCTGCTGTCTTTCAAATTAGAGACATAAGCTCAGACTGTGTGAGTATGACAGTGAACATCTTATCATTAAAGGTAGGCTGTAACTTTTCTGGTGCAGGTTTTTACTACTATGCCGTCTCTATGGAGATTTATTACTTTTCCTCGACACTGAACACTTACAAATAATTGTTTTTGTGTTTTTTAATTAAACAAATAAAATAGGAATGTGCGATTGTGATAGTCCACCTTTAATCTGCTCACTATGTAACTTTTCCAGTGAGGCGGCTGCTGCTTACTGTCTCAATAGTTTTATTACTTTTCCTGGAATGTTCCGCACATGAACCCTGTGAAGATTACAACTCTAAACAACACTTACGCGCATAAAATAGTCTTTAGTCTTTCATTTCAGATTTCATGAGATCAGACCGTGAGAGCGAGTGTGATGGTGAATGGCAGGGATTAACAATAAAGGTGGATTATGTAACTTTTCTAATCAAGGGGCCGCTACCAACCGTCACCATCATTACGTTGTCTGGAATGTTCTGCCAATTAACATTTTCAAGACTTGAAAGTGTTTAAAAAATAGTCTTTTAATTTAGAAACATAAGATTGGACTGTGTGAGTATGCGTGAAAGTGAAAAACAGTGATTGTCATTAAAGATGGACTATGCAACTTTTGTAATCAGTTCGTTGCTCCCTACTGTCTCCATGTTGATTTATTACTTTGCCTAGATGTTCCCTATTGTGACATTAAATGCGTCTATCTTGCAAATTTTTCAACTATAGGTGTTTTTATTGCTCAAAAATACATCATCTTATTCACTTTGCGACGTGTAGATGTATCTAAAGCAAAGTTATAGTTCACTTTTAACTGTAGATAATTATTTAATTTGTATTATAATATGCAGCTATTATTATTGAGCATTTAATTACTATTTTATTTGTCTAATTCTAGTGTAATATTTTAATGGTAGTATTTCATTGTGGCCTGTATTA
The DNA here is from genome assembly GCF_026225935.1 of Boleophthalmus pectinirostris. Taxonomy (NCBI): domain Eukaryota; kingdom Metazoa; phylum Chordata; class Actinopteri; order Gobiiformes; family Gobiidae; genus Boleophthalmus; species Boleophthalmus pectinirostris. The sequence continues at coordinate 29,680,124 of NW_026571447.1, forward strand.
ACTCTTATTCAGTCCCACTAGCTAGAGTAGCCAGTTGAATTGTTGTCCTAATCTGGCCTTGCACAAATCACATCAAGATTGTGACCAAACTGGAACTAGAATCAAAACTAAACCTGGACTTGACCATGACTAACTGCCACAGAGATGCTGTTGCTGCACCTGGTTTGTCCCACGTTTATCAAGCATCATCTGTCATACTGGTGTTTTTACGTTTCAGAAAACACCTTAAGAAAACATACCTTTTCAAAATAAGCAGACAAGTTTAATGCTGTACTGTGGAACATTCTTGGCAAAGCAACAACATCAAAGGAGACAAGCGGGTGTCAGATCCTAGACTACGGTTGTGCAATTAATTCTATTTTGATTGCGATTTCGATTTGTGTATCATCTCCAACATCATAAAATTTAGTTGAAACGATTTATAAAGCTTAACAAATTTTATAAGTTTAAGTATATTTATTACATTTCTTAAAATATAGAGATACATTTATGTTTTTCTATGCTTTATTTCATGCTCAAGTTTATTTGATCAATTTTATGTTTTTTAAGGTACATATTTGTAGCCTTTATTATTTTCAGTTTGAAAGGTTTGCGTAAATTATCAATAACTTTGTGTTTTTTAAGAGAGAAATGCTGAATGAATGCACCGTGTAACTAAAAGAAAAATTGTTTGAATAATCGTGATTGCAGTATTGATAAAAAAAAAATCACGAATAATTATTTTTTCCATAATCGAGCAGCCGTACCCTAGACCAGAAATTTACATAATGCATCTTTAAAACCGTATGGACTTGCAGTCTTGATTTAGAAATAAAATTGCAAGCCACATTGTTTGAATTACATTTTCATTATATATTTTTAACCCTAAAAGACTACATTTTAACACATCCTTAAAGCCAGAAGTGTGGATTCTGTTACAAATTGTGCACTTTCAATAGTTAAAACCACATGTTTTCTAGTAATTTCTCAGCAAACAGTTGTGACAAGCCTTGATAAAAAGGTAAACATGTGGTACTCACCTCCTCCACTGTGAGAGGCATGCATATTCTGTACTCTTTCATCAACATGGTGCTGAAGTGAAGTGGCCAGCTCTGTCTCTGTGTCTCTGTGTCTTTGTGTCTCTAGCACTGCTTTAGTTGCATAGCATGGAGACAGGTTTAGACAGGCTAGACTTGTGACCTCCTTTTTTCTTTGTTTTGCCTGTGTCAGTCGTCCACACACACACATACACACACAGATACACAAATAAGACACACTCCGCCTTCTCTTAACTGTTCACTTGTTTCCCAACTTTCCACTTTCTCTTCCTTATTTAATCTCCTGCAGCTCTTGTAAGCACCGTGACTACTTTCGGTTGCCTGAGACGCTCTTTCCAACTTTCTGTTTTGCTTCCTAAAAGGCGCGCTTGAAATATCCTCTTCCTACTCCCTCTACCTGCTCCTTTGCCCCTTTGCGCTGTGAGCTTTATAGCGTGGCTGTGGAGTTTTCTCATGTGGAACCCATCGCTCCTCCCTCTCGGTGCGCTTGTTGCTTTCAGTTCCTTCGACAAATTCCTTGGCCACAGTTGCGTCCTTATCAGTCTTTTGACCCCGCCCACTGTACTTCTTTACCTCCTCACCTTCGTCGCCCCCCTCCCCTCCCCTCATGTCCTCCTTGTGATCCTTATCTGCCCACCGTTTTCCACACAAAGCTATTTTTAACTCGCAAATGCAACGCAAATTTCACAAGGTGTCCAACAGCACCTGCGTTGTTATGTCATGTAATGTCTGTGGCAAACAATAAAAAGAAAGAATGCCTTTTGTATGTGCAAAAATGTCAACACTATAGTTAAAACAGGTGGGTAATGTGGGTTTCAGCTTTCGAGGACTTTTCACAATTCAGGAAATATAATGTTTTATTTTAAGATGTTAATTGCTTTGGCAACAGTTAAATTTTTGTCATTATGAAACCAGTGGATACCGAAAGTAGTTCAAAATAATTATGTTGTGAAATGAGGAAGAGAAAGTAGTATTTGGGGAAACTACACAACTGGAGTAACTTTGATAATGCTAATGTAAACAAAAAGTCATAACAAAACAGTAAATCACAGAGAAAATTTGGAATTTGCAAAGGACAGACTAGAAAATTTAGAAAAAAGAAATCATCTGAGGCATCTGAGGTTTAAATCATAAATCTATTGTCACTTGAAGACTTAATCTGTGGGAAGTACTCATGATTATTATTTTATTATTTGTTGTTATTAATAATAGTAGTATATTTATTATAATTCTGTTCTTATTATATTGTATGATGCTACTCGTATTTCTTGAGTGATTTGTTTTTGTTAGTTAACTTTATAAGTTGTTTTAGCTGCATAAAAATGAAAAAAAGGTGTGTGTACATGTGTTGTTTGGATGACATATCTATATCTGTTTACACGTGAATAAAAACATATGAAGCCTAAATAAGAGTACTCGAGTAGAAGTAGAAGTATAGTATCTGAAAACTACTCAGAAATGTTTTTTTGAAAGTGTCTTAAAAAATTTAACTGAGTACATTCCACGTCTGCGTTGAGACCTGTACAAACATGATCTGAGATGTATGAGATGCATGGTAGTTTGACATTAACTTACATATTTTAGTTTTTTACTGAATATGAATGTTCAGTGGTTTTGTCAAATAGTAATATACCTCTATAACTTATTAACTTTATAAATATAATATAACTATATTACTTTTTTTTGTCCCAATCAAAGAAAACACATGGAAACCAGTGTAAAAATTAATTAACCTTTAGATAAATTGTGCACTATGTAACTTTTCTAATAGGATATAGATGTTAGAATGTTCCACAGTATGTCTTTACACTTACCTATCTTTATTCATTCAATTCCACATTTTTATTTCTCAAAAATATCTTTCCAAACATGCATTTTCACTGTGAGCGGGGTCAGCTCTCAACAGATCCGACCTCTAACTTGACCTGCATGTCTCCATGGAAAATCATATATTTTTAATGCTATACTGGGTAACATTCTGTACTCAAAGTAATATCTCAATATTTCCATGTAGAAAGGCATCATAAAAGTTAGTTAGTTCACCTTTAAACAATAAGCCCAAGCTGAGAGAAGTTGTGTTTGCCCAGGTGTCAGTGTTGCTTACATTGTACTGGCTCACGACCTTCGCTGGACTTTAATTGAATCCGTCTTTAGTCAATGAGCAGAAGAATCGAAGTCATAATTTCACTCCAGCGTTTGTCCTTGAGTTTACACAGCGCTGTCCCCTGTGTCAGTGTGTGTGTGTGAGTGTGTGTGTGTGTGTGTATGTGTGTATGGTGTGTGTGTGTGTGTGTGTGTGTATGGTGTGTGTTTGTGTGTGTGTGTGAGGAAGCAGAGAGGATCAGCCTTCACCATATTGTGGCCTCTGTGTCCCATAAGAGAAGCAGCTGTTTGGGTGCTGGGTCAAACTAATCACAGACGAGGGACAGTGTAAAAGTCAAGTCACTATTTCTTTAATCCAATTAAGCCTTCATTGTACAAGTTAAAGTCCAGTTCCAAGTCATGTTAGACTAGTCTGTTTGTGTCTTAGTAGTCCAAGGCATTAAATACTAGGTTACATTTTCACCTCATTTAAGTTATTTTATTAGTCTTTCATAGGATACATTTCTCTGTAACATAAAAGCATCTCACTGTATAAAAAAACACCGGACAATACTGCAGTAAAATTATTGGGCCTGTTTACACAAAAACGCTCATGGGTGACAAACGATAAAACGATACACTAAAATATTTTATTGGAAGTGCCTTTTGTTTAGTGCTTAAAAACACAAAAATCTGACACCACCCTCCAGAGTGGAAAGGTTGAATATGCTCTGCCCTGGCTTTTCCGTCTACACTGCCCAAGATGCAAAACTCTGGTCAGATCTCCTCACGTAGCGTACGTAACGTGATAGTGTATCACAGCACCACTTAGCCGCCTGGCATGCACACCCAATCGAATTCCACACACTTTTGCATCACTGTACAGACACAGATTTCCTTCCAAAAATGCTCATCTAAACACGGAATAAAAAGTGAAGATGCAACGCTACTTTTGCGTCTTCTGTTCAGACCGTCATCATATAAATGTAGCCTATGATACAGTTATTATCATATATTATCTGTTCCTGAGTTTCATTTAAGAAGAGTTTTCTTTCTTCTTGTTTATTTAATTGGGAGGGACCAAAACACCAGATTACAGGTTATCTGATACTTTCATTGTGCTGTCTCCGTCACTCCCCCCAACCCTCCTCCCATTCTCTTACTCACGCAATTACGCCTCTCAGAAATACTCATAGTTTTAAGGCAGCTTTATACCCAAAAACATTATTTAAGAGCTCATGTTTTAAAACTGGATACCGACTTAGTCAGAGATGAGTCATTTATTTTCCCTATATATATTTTTCTCTAAAAGCAGCACTTTGTGACGTTATCAAAGCACTATGGACTATCTGCATCTAACTCTAAAGCATTATATATCACTTGAAAAGAAAAAAGAATTGTATTTTGGGATGAGTGTGTGTTATCTGTGCCCCCCAAAAAATGCATGCCAATGCAGCGATGTGCCAAAGGGAGAGAACTGTGCGTACAAGTTAGAGGAGTAAGTAATGTGCTTTTGTTTTTGTTTTAAAAAAGGTATTACAATCACAAATAAACTAGGCTGCCAGTGCTCAAACCTGCTTGTAGAGGACACATAGTACATGTTTTTCTCAGTTTATGGACCAGCCGTGGCTCATGTGAAGCTCAGGACCTCCAGAGGTTTCACTGATTAATGATTGGCTGCAGGTACTGGCGTTTAGGTAGTGAGGATTCAGATCAGAGAGCTCTTTTAGGTTTAAACCAGCTGGATATCAGCACCGAAACTGGCAACCCAAATAAGAGTCTCATGAGGCTCATTCTGTTTTCTGATTGGATATTTGTCTTGTCTTCAGTAAAAGATGAATTTTGAACATTTGTATAATTTGAATATATTTACCTTGTATTTGAGGACACAGATCAAGTTTATGAAATTTCAAATTAAAATTGTACATGCAGTTCCTTTAAATACCCACTTTATCCTTTCATGGTTTAATAGTCATCCAGATAAGGCCCCTTTTACATGTACATGGGTATTTTTTTAAAACGGAGACATTTCCCTTCATTTGTACCCATCTTTTACATGCAAACGGCGAATTCGCTTCTAAAAACTTCAGCTAGAGTAGAGATTCTGGAAAACTACGGTGAGATAAATGGAGTTTTTGGAGCTGACGCGACAAAAGTGCGACCAATGTTTCCCTTTTGCTGTGATGATGATGATGAATCATTCAGAGCAGCAGTTGCATTTCTTCTGGTGCAAACACTTTTCACGTGTTTGCATTTGCACACACAGCTGATGTATCATATCCATGACAATGAGTCTCGGAGGTCAGTGATTTTGCCACTTCTTTAACAGATCTGTGGAGAGGCGAGCCCGCTCAGTAATGCATGTTTTTCAAGGTATTTGTGAGTAATACTTACAACTGTAATGAAATAAATGTTATAGGTTTGAATCTAATTATTATAATGTGCTCAGTGGCGTATTTATGTGGGTTGATGTAAACGAAAACTTTTTTGAAAACGATGCTGTACGATGTTATTTTGGAAAACGGAGGGAGGGAAATATTCGTTTCTCAATATACCCAGCTATGTGTAAACGTAGCCTAACTTAAAGCAGATGGGGACATCATGGTGTATACATTTAAATATATGTTTCAAAGTTTTAAATACATTTACATTGTCCCTTTAAAAATAATAGAATAAAATGCCTCCTGTACCCCCAGCCACTCATTAGTCTGAGTCAAGTCCCAGGTCATCAGTCACGCGTTTCCAATTCTGAAAAAGCCCCAAGAATGAGACCATAAAGTGGACTGGCGTACTCCCTCTCTGTCCTTGAATGCTACACTCTCTGGTGGAATCCACTCTGGAGACCAAGGCCAAGTGGTGCTCCTCCTCCATCATGCACACCAGCACAGAACCGTCTGGAAAAACACATCCCTCTAAGGCTCGCCTCCTATCTGATCCGATTAGTGTTTAGAGAAGCCAGCCACTTCAGAGCCAAAGCCCACTCTGCCTCCTCTCTCTCTCTCTCTCTCTCTCTCTCTCTGTATACGCTACAGCACACGGACACATGCACGCTGTAAAGGATGACTTAAGATGTCTACTCAGCTGTTGATCGGGCCATTGATTAGTTTGATTGATTATTTAATTGTGGCTGGGATGTTGTTTGGGAATACCGGCGATGGGCGTTGAGGAATGGGGCACTTGTGGATGATTGTAATCACCCACACTGGATTGATTCATCGATGGAGCAGATGTTTACTTTACGGCTTTATTTCTCTGCTTTGGTGAAAGATGGGCCGTGACAGGTGCTTTGCTTCGTAGCTCAGGAAAGTTGAAATTCACTTAAAAGGCGATTTGCTAAGTTAAGTGCTCCATGGTACTTTTGTCTGGTGAGAGTTCGCCATCTGCTTGTCTCTGTGTTTTGAGGTGTTGTTGATACTTTGCAGTGACGCCACGCTGGGGGTGTTCTACATGTATCGCTAATGGTGGAATGTTTAGGAGTTGCCATGGTGACACAATGCACACATTTGCAAACATTGTCAAAAAAGTTGGAAGAAAACTCAAGAAAAAACACAAAATGGATTTTCAGGAGTCTATGATCAATACGAGCGTTCATGATCCTGTTTAATGTTTGATTTTCAACAAAAATGGTGAGAGTGACTAACTGAAAAACTTTTACTAATGTTAGTCAGTTCTTTATGGTCAAATTGTGTTCAAATAAAGCACAGATTAAATTCTAATAAAGCTTCAGACAGAGCAGAGCCTACAGTTAGCGTCACACCTCCAGGGAATGTTGATGACACCATTTGCAAAGCCTGGACTATTCTACAGGAGACACTGAAGCAACGCCACAGGCCAAGTTACAGGTCGGATCTGAGGAGAGGCAACCCCGCCCACTAAGGAACAAAAACACTTCCAACTGAATAAATTTAACACAGATAATGTTAAAGGGACAGTCTGGAATTTTGGACATAGGATCTCATTTCCTAGTGAGCCAGAGTGTTGGAGACGTGTGCAGACACTTTTTAAAATATTCCATCCAGTCCTTGTATTTGCAGAGGTCACTGGTGCTAGACTAGTGCATGTCAATGGCCATAGTTATCCTGCCACTAAAAACAGTCTTACCCACTCCACAAAACACCCTAAACAAAACAATTATTACGCCAGACTGTCGATGTGAATGTCTGTGTTGATAGAATAATTTTAGAAGTAAAACCATCCTTGCATTTGAAGGATTTATGTCTGAGCAGCAGCAGGGAGTTGTACTTCCTGATAGAAAGCTTGGCAGTGGCGGATTGATATATGAGAAAATAATCCCTCAACATGCGACGATTCAAGGTTAGTTTTATTTCAAAGATTATTCTATCGACACAGACATTTACAACAACAGGTTGGCGTAATAATAGATTTGCTTCGGGTGTTTTGTGGAGTGGGTAAGACTGTTTTTAGTGGCAGGATAACTATGGCCATTGACATGCACTAGTCTAGCACCAGCGACCTCTGCAAATACAAGGACTGGATGGAATATTTAAAAAAGTGTCTCCACACGTCTCCAACACTCTGGCTCACTAGGAAATGAGGTCCTATGTCCAAAATTCTAGACTGTCACTTTAATGCCATACAGTGGAAATCTCCAGGCAAAGCAATAACATCTGCATTGAGAGAACCAGAAAAGTTACATAGTGCAAAGTGCAAGTGCAGTTTGTGTTGTCAATGGAGCATTAAAGAAACAATTATCTGGGATGGGCTGTTGTTCCCACATGGTTTTTGTCTGACCAGGTCTTTCATTCATTATCTGTACTTGGCAGTGGCCCTGATAGTTCTCATTCAACAAAATGTCTTTGTAATGTGTAGGTAATATGAGTCAACCTATTTTAATTATAATATAGTAAAAGTTGTTTTCTTTAACTAGAAGCAAAATAAAATCAGATCTCTTAAAGAGGCCATATTATACTATTTTCTTATCTATTTTACAATGTTGTTTCCTCATCAAAAACATGCCTGGAGTTGTTTTTTTTTTCATTCACACATGTTTAATACAAAAATCCTGCATATTTCGAGTTCTTCTCTCAAACAGAAAACACTGTTCCACCTTGTGATGTCATATGGTAATACAAGAAGTGCTCCTCTGTGTTTTTAAACTCTATACACCTTCACTCAAATCTTGTGGATAATTTCAGCCCTAGAATTACTAAATCTCTACTAAACTAAACATAAAAAGTAGCTGTTAACTTGAAAACTACCATGTCATGACATCACAAGGTGGAAAAAAGCATTTTGATCTTTGGAGATGTAGACAGACTAACTTAAAGCTCACATACATTTTGTGTATTATAGGACCTTTAAATCTGCCCTTTAAGTATTTTCTTGTGAAAAATTTTGTTCTATAAAAATGGGAGCTGACAGGTGGCTAGGATTTAGTGGGAGGGTGCAAAAAGTGCTGTGAGTGCTGTACGCTTGCTATATATGAAGCGACAGAAATGTGCTCACCGAGACAATGGATCCTTTATGACTTGTTGGGTCCATAACCGAAGGAGAAGTTTTAGTGTTGTTTTCAATCATTTACTCATTTGTAATTTAGTTTTACTGTTCCTGTGACAGCTATGGGTCATTATTGCGAGCCGATCCCTGTAAATGTGGGTACACCCTAGACTATGGACAGTTTGTCATTACATACAGAGTTTTGATCCACCTTTTTACCTAACATATATAGTATTTATAGCTGTAGAGCTGGGCAATAAGATAAGATGGTGTTTTGAAGGAACTGAATATTTTAAATAAGACCTATTGTCCTTGTGTCTGCTATAACGTTAAATCTCTGACATCAATGGATCTTTGTTATAATTTGTACATTTTAAATTGCAGTGTTCATCTATGAAAAGTAAATAAAAGAAAGTCTGCTTACTTATGTATTAGAAAAAGTCCGGTGCCCAGTAGGAGTTAACGTCACTGTAAACATCATCACAACAAAGAGCTGTGAAGTTGTCAGCATCTCCTATGGATAGCTGCAGGTCACAGCAACAGGGTTTTTTTCATTCTTCCAAAAATTACTACACAGCACTCCTTAAGCGTATGCATATCACAGATTAAGAAAATAAAATTAGAGAACGAGGTAAGTACAGAGCAGTGGGCGAGTACCGGTGGCGGGGAAAATGGGAATTGAACGTCAATATTTCAAAATAAGCGATTCAAAATTGTTCAAACATGCATCAATCATTTCAAATACAAATTCCAGAGGGTAAATGAGAAGGGGAAACTGCTATAACATGGTAAAAAGCTCTGAAAAGTCTTGCATAATAGAGAGCAGAGTGAGCAGAGATGATAAAAAAACAAAAAAACAAAAAAAAAACAAAACCTAATAAACTAATAAGAAAAACTTCCATATAAGACGGAAGAGGTGGGAGATATATCAAAGAATAGATTATATTGCAATTGTTGTTTTGGAGTTATTCTAAATTACAATGTCAGAAGTATCATCTATAATAAAAACTATATGCAAATATTGCAAAAAAGAGCAGGACAAAAATAAAACCACTGTGCCGTGTAATCTTAAAGGAGATAAAGTGATATTTATCTCCTCTAAGTTTTCAGAACTTATAGTTATTTGTACAATCATGTTTTGCACGATACTTCAACCTCAACAAAGACATTTACCAGCAGATGTTCACAAAATAATAAAACTGGATTATTATACTGAGATTGAGTTTTTTGTCAACACATCCCACCCCTAATTGACAGAGAAACTGTATTAAATCCTAGATACTAACTAATATTAAAACTAGACTCTGTAACTACATTCTGAGCAAGTATTGATAATGGAGTTTTATGTATGAACCTTTTCTCATTAAATTTTGTCCATCATTATTTTAGTAATTTTCAAATTAAAACAAAATATTATCTTCTTAATGGTGAAAAAATGTCACATCTAACAGGAGACTTATATTTTGTGTTGAAATTTCTTTTATTTTGTTCAGAAAATTGTGTTTTTTTATTGTCTGATACACAACCACTTTTTTTTTTTTTTTTTTTCAAATCAATTTTATACTTATTTTCCCACATTGTTTTTTCTTTCCTTTTCTTTTCTTTTTGATATCTTTTGTAAGTAATGTTTTTGGAATGATTGTTGAACTGAAACTTGTATCGGGACACTGAAACCAAGACTGAAATATGAGTATCATGACAACACTAATCCATGATAACATTGTGGAGACAAACTTGAACCCGTGACCTGCTTATCAAAGGCTTGGACAGTGTATACAGAGTGAATCAGATTGGAGTGCACCTCTCACATTGTTTCACATCATAACAAGAAAAATGAGCGCACATACTCTTACCTCACTTGTGACCTCTGGGTTTCCTGCCTGCACTGTGCTTCACCTGGACTGTGCTCTTAATCAACATTGTCAGTCATTTCTAATTATCTTTTTAATTGACAGATAACTATTTTTTTGTGTTAAAGGTCCTATGTGGCACAAAATTGATTCTTGTGAGGTTTTAGTCATGTTATAATGTTGCAGTCTCATCAGAAACATACCCAGAGTTATGTTTTGTTTCCTTCACACATGTTTGAGTAATCCTTTACTATTAGTCTGTCTACTAGGGATGGGCATTCGATGAAATTTACTTAATCGATCGTCGGAAGAATTAACGATCCATTATCGATTAATCATTAACGTTTTTATATTAAAATGATCATCATTATTATTACTATCTGCACTACTAATCTGCATAAATAAATTCAACTTTATGACATATAAACTGTAACGACTCTAGAGCCACATCAGCCCGTTTGACATTATAATGTGTTTAATTCAGTTTTGCGTGACTCTCACAGAAACGAAACTTAAAACCGCATCGCTAATTTGCATAAACTAAGCGAAGATAAAACTACAGCTCTTGTGTCGCTGATGCGGTCAATTTCTGTTGGATTAAATTAAATTAAAAATTAAATTAAATTAATACATGACTCAGTGGAATACAGGTTAGTGTGACCAGATTTGTGTTGGTCAAAACCAGGACACCGTACGGGGGGTGGGAGGTGGGGACTCGTCATCGACATTGAGCTACTCTCACCTGGCGAAACTTTTTCCCTCTGGACACTGAAACATATGTGCTGCTTTTTACACTGTGCACATGGACTCACACTTGTCCCGGACGCAACGGAAAGCATGGAATTTCTTGTACAAGTCATCGTTAAATACGCATTTATGCTTCAGTACGTTGCAGGCTCACCGACTGTTTGTGTCTCGCTCCTTCTGATGCAGAGACACATGTACACGCACAACAACCGGTTTGTCGATTAAAATTAACGTAATCGATGATATTCTTAATGACAATTATCGACTAATCGACTAATCATGCCCATCCCTACTGTCTACATCTCCAAAGCGCAAAAAAAACCCACTCTGTTCTACTTTGTGATGTCGTGAAGCTCAGGAGAGATGAAATTCCTGGGCTGATACTATCCAAATTATTCTACTGAAGGTGTATGGATTTAAAAACACAATGGAGCACTTCTTGTATTACCACATGATATAGCAAAGTGGAGTGTTTCTGTTTGATATGCAGGGTTTGTGTGTCAAACGTGTGAATTAAAGTTCAAACAAAACACTGTAGTTATGTTTTTGATGAGGAAACAACTTTAGATAACATAGATCAAATGTATTTTTTGATTTCCTGCTTAATTCAGTACTGCCAGAAACGTGACTGATATTCATGGTAAGATTTTCAGACTTTCCATCCAAGCTCTACATGATGAAAAAAACATAATCAGAAAATTTTATTGCTATTGTCAGTGAACAAAATTCACAAACCTAGGAACTTACTTTGGCAATATGGTGCCACAAAATGCTCTGAATAGTGATAGTGAAATATACTATACTATATATACTATGATAAAATAAAGTAATGCAAAAAATAAAGTGTTAAATGAAAAATTCTTGCATTGCCCAACCCTACAGTCCCTTGTGAGCCCCTGGTTTGTTTTAGTCTGAGTAAACATACATTTGGATCATTAGCAGGTGGGCGGGCTGCCATGGCTGCATTAGTACCCGTCCAATCACAGAGTCCGGTCACATGGACAAGGTCAGAGGGTCCGGTGCATCTGCTCTGAGGGGTGACGGATGGACCCTTCTGCATGGGACAGGCTTAGAAGGGACCGCTGTGGCGTTCATTTCTCTGGCTGAAGATCTCTTATGTTAAAGACTCATCCAATTCTTGTATCAAATCTTTCTTTTGCCTACAGTTACAAATTTAACATCACTGAGTTTGAACGGATGGATTTCACAACATACTGCATGTCTACAGAGATCAGGATTTGGTTGTAAAATGTTCACTTAGCCCAAACATATCAGAGTCAGGCCCAGGGGCCAAATTTGGCCTGCGAAATCATGTCAAATATGTATTAGAGCTGGTCCACTGGGTAGAAATGAGCTATAAAGACTAAGATTTTGTTATTATTTTATATTTTGCTTGTTCTGGATTCAGTGTTTAAGCAAAACTATTATTAAACATTTATTTTAATAAGAAAAGGTTTAACATTACATATGTCGAAAGAAGAGAAAACATGCAGATGTTGCTGAAATTTTTCAATAAATATTTAGTTTGGCCCACAACTTAGTTTTAATTTTGGCCCTATGTGAATTTGAGTTTAACACCCCTGACTTAGCCCAAATAGATAGTGAAACCATACTTAAGAACATTCTTCATCGAGTTAAATACCATACTATGGAATATTAGCCAAAGGAACAGCATTTCCATGGAAACAAGCAGCAGGAGGTCCTCCTTCGGGCCAAATAAGAGTCATGTTATTAAGGCTGCCACAGTTAAAACGAGAAAACATGCTTTTAATTTTTTGGCTAAAAAGTTACATGATGGGGCTTTAAGATGATAAATATTGTTGACTAATATAAATTACTATTATTAAGGGGGCATAGCTATTTTCATATATGGTATGAAAATGAAAGCCATATAATCACCATAACCATAATCATATAATCGCTCGCCCCCCCCCCATCTGGGAGTATGAGATCATCTCGAAAGGTCATCCATAAGGTCAAAAACAAAACAAGCTAAATGAAACTAAAATATTAAATTCACAAGGGAAACTATGTCAGACCGCATATGCCTACTCATGCACTGATTTATTTTGATTGCTGCAATTATTATTTGACACATGTGGGACACACCTGTTTCAAACATCCTCCATGCCAATATGTATTTAAGCACACTCAAGTGATTTGGCTTCATGTGAACATATTTTATCCGAACACAACCTGACTACAACAAGCTCAAGTGTTTTGGAAACCGGTTATTATTTATTTGCCAGCAGTAATTATTGAACACAATAGACATGCAACTTACATTTCCCGTAAAGATTTCAGTTTACTTTAACCTCTTGAGACCTGAGCTTTTGTCTGGTGTGCATTTTGTATTTCTCCTTGATATCTGGGATAAGTAAGATCTAATAAGTATCTTATCTAAACTTTGTTTTATACAGGAAGTAGTTTTTGCAAAAAATGATGTCCTCATATGAGGACAATGGGTTGATCTTACTGTATGACACAAGCAAATGTACCACTTAAATGAACTATTTACAACTGCAAACTCTAGTGTCATAAACCGGTCTTGGTCTCGAGACCAGCCTCAAGATCACTTTTTTACACTCTTGGTCTCGTCTCGGACTTGAGCACATTTGGACTCGGTCTTGTCTCTGTCTTAATGGTGTTTGGTCTCAGTCTTGTCTCGGTTTTGGCCTTTAAAAGTCTCGGTCTTGTCTCGGTCTTGTCTATGTCTCGACCCTCAGAGGTCTTGGTCTTGTCCTGGTCTCGGGACTCTGTGGTCTCTGACTGGTCAACATTATAGTCCCAATGTCCTCAAACAAGGACATGACATTTACCAATGCTCAAGTCTGCTACGATTTCTAAAGTGTGTCAAATATTAAGACCATATGAAGATAGAGACATTATTGTACATAAATACATTGGTTTCATTCATAAAATCTGGATAAACTTTAACTTGCTGTTTTTTGTTTTGGGAGCTGCTGTAGGAGATTTTTGTTGATATTCCTGCCATTTTTCTTTCACTGAAATTGGTGTAATGTTGTGATATCACCAGATATCACTGCCCACACCATGTGGCTAACAGGTCAAAGTTTAAAAAAATGGAGTATCATGATGCTAAGAGGCAAAAATGTAATGTCCTCATGTGAGGACGCAGGGTCTCAAGAGGATAAGAATCAGAAAATCAGAAAAAGCTTTATTTCCATTTTGAGTAATAGTGTTGTTGTTACATGAAACCAAAATGTTAATCTATAAAATCCCTATTTATCTATCTATAAAAATAGTATGAAATTATAACTATTGCAGAATTCTTGACAAAAACACATTTCTTAATTGTGACAACACAATAAAATATTCAGATTTAGTTTTTGTATACAAAGTTTTTAATAATCTTGTTCCACTTCCTCTAAGAGTTTGTGAAAAGAAACTCAAATCGGACAACAAGAGCAGCTCTAGAGGTGACTGCTCTGTGCCGTTTAGGAAAAAGTGCTTTTGGACAACTCTCTTGCTTATCGAGCAGGTCAAACATGGAACACAGTGCAGCTCATATATACGAGAACGTTCAACACTGACAGCATTTTCTAAAGCTTCAAAACAATGGTTATTCAATGGTCAAATATGTCATCTTTAACCAAATTACATTTTAAAATTGTATTTATTTATTTATATTGAGGAGTTGTTTGTTTAACTCTTTAACTTACAACTTCAAACTCCAAATGAAAAGTTTGAAATAAATTGTATGTATGTTGCTGTACTTTTCCAGTCATGTAGATGATTTCACATCAACCACTGAGGGACTGAAAATGGAAATTAGCCACATTGGCTATAATTTTTACATATTTACATTTAAAATGTTCATTAGTATGTGCTATCCCTTTATAAATAAATAAATAATGAATCATGAATTCACAAGGGGCAAAACACTGATACGATATCAGACTGCATAGACCTGCTCTTATACTGCTTTATTTTAACACATGTGGGACACGTGTTAAAATTGTAAAATTTCAGACTTGATATTGATACTAAGGAATAGTCTGGATCACTGTTTCCCAAAGACTGGGTCGCGACCCTCTGGTGGGTTGCAAGAGATTTTTTGTGGGTCACCTTGTCACTATCTGCATGTAGGTTTTGTTCCAGTATTGCTGGTTCCATTGAATGTTGAAACGAAAAAGAAACGGGCTACATTTAATGTCAAAATACGCTTCTTATGGATCCTTTTATTACTGGTTCAATTACTGTTTTTCGTTGTTTAAAACTTGATTAATACTAATTGTTGAGAGAGACAAGATCATTCAGTCAACAATAAAATATCCTCATTAATGTTCAATAATGGTCAAATCCACCTTTATTTTGTGATTTATGAATAATGTCTATAGACTTGGGTCGCGGAGGTTTGTGAATTTTAAAATATGGGTCCGCAGAAAAAAAGTTTGGGAAACACTGGTCTGGATACTCGATACCGATTCCAATACCACACTGATATATAGACAAGGTTTCAGTGGTGGTCAACCACTAATTGAATGAGGCATTAAAGGGTCTTGTTATCACATTGATAATTAAAAAGAATTTCAACATAGTACTTTTATTATATATTACCATGTGGTCATATCTGTGTTATCCCTCAGTCACAGAGTTGGTTCCATATGATCCACGGGTGTATACTAGTCTATGTGGTCTTATACTTGTTTTGATACAGTTCAAGATCATTCTATAGCCATTCAGGGAAGCTTAAAAGCAAAGCAGTGTGACTTTTATAGTATCGATACTTTCTCAAATGAGTATCCAGTTTCGATTCTACTTTTTAGTATTTATTTGTATCTGATTTTCAGTACTTTTGACACCCTAAAATCCATGCATGATAAATATTAAGAACATAACAATTAGACTCACCAACATTTAACTTTGCATGCACAATACTGATAAGAACCTCCTTTGAATAAAACCGCTAAAAATAAACTGCCTTCCTCTAATAGTGTATTTCATTGATGTACGACTGCTTTTCTATTGTTACAAGACGCCTCTAATCTTTGTTTTGGCCAATAATAGAAACCCTGAAGTATTTAGGTCAGACTTTAGCTCAGTAAAGAGGAGGGAACAATCAGTGAGAGAAGAAAGTACACATTGCACCATTGTTGTGTGTTCAAAGTCTGTCTAAATCACACACCCTGCCACATGTAACTACAGCCGACTAGAGCTGATGTCCAATGATCTTTACCCAGGATCCTCTGTAGTCTGAGGCGTGTTGTGGGTTCCTACATTGTGTGATTGTGTAAAGTTGTAAGCCTGCTCCTAATCTCCTTGTAGTCGTCGTATCAGGCTGGTGCTAGGACATTGATTAGCTGCTTAATTGATACAACAGTAGGACCGCCCACCGAGGAAGAAAAATGCTGTACTGTAGACCCGTGTGTGTGTGTGTATGTGTGTGTATGTGTATGTGTGTGCTACTTTTGCTTGTGTTGGAAGTTTTCCCCCGTGAACTGTATGAAACCAGAGTGCTCACTTATCCTTATCCAATCCCAATCTTTGTGTTGTCAAGACAGGTCCCGCTGGGAGCCTCCGCATGCGCACCACTGAGGCAGAGGGGGTCTTACGCGGCGTCGTTAGGGGCTGCAGACTGGAGGCAGGCCACGCCAATCAGAAACGCATCCCATGTCACCAGTACAGGGACGGATGGTGGGTTGTGTTGTTGTACTAAGGTCCATCATCTTAAGACTAGAGATGATGTTGACAAAACTGAAAATCTTAATGGTGTACTATGTAACTTTTCAAGTGGAAGGTCTGCCACTTGCTTGTTTGTACTGAGATTTTATTGTTTGGTCAGCAGTTTTCTGCAAGAAATTGTTAAATGCAGGGTTGGATGTTGTATGTGAAGTAGTGAGACTAGGGATGGTCGAGCGGTCGAGATGGATTTAGACAAAGCCATGCATTCTGTGTTGCCAACGATTCCTGAGATCGAGGATTTAAAGCGGGAACAAAGAGAATGTTTGGTGAATTTTATCAAGGGGAAAGATGTCATTGCCCTTCTTCATACAGAATTTGGCACATTACATACATCTCAACCAAATAGCAGCGATTGGTTAAATTAAAAAGTACCCCTCTACTGTCGAGCGAACGAATTCTAATGCTGCGAGGTAAGACAGTTTCCATGAAATGAAACCGGCTGATGAATCAGGCTACCGCAGTATGGCATTAAGCTCATCTAAATACAGGGCTGGATGTTGTATCTGAAATACTGAGACTAGGGATGGGCAATGTTGACAAAACTGAAAATCTTAAAGGTGTACTATGTAACTTTTCTGATAGAGGGCCTGCCACCAGCTTGTTTGTATGAAGATGTTAGTTTTCTCAGAATTGTTCCGCAGTATGGCATTAAATGTATCTGTCCTTATTGGAGACATGCAAGTGATGCCACCATGTCAAGTTTAGGCGTGTGCAAAAATATTGAAACATCAATATATCGTTTCTTTTAATGTGATGATATAGTATCGATATCGTGGGCTGCTGTATCAACATATCGCCAAGATTATTTTTTGGTATATTTTACTAAATTATTTTGTTACAGCGCTACAACTTTGTTGCTTGTTCAGTGGAATTAAACTCGTTTATGCAACACATTTGACATTTTCACTGTTTTGATGATTAAAATGTTTGTGTTTTATATGAACTTTGCACAAGAACTGGTTTAACAAAGATTTTTTGTGTCACAGCCAAGATTTAGCTTTTGTTTTTTATTGAACCGTATCAAATCGATTTGAAATATGTCATATCAAAATGAAAGCTCACTGTATTGTGATATGTATTGTATCGTGGTCTATCTATCGAGGTATGTGTCATATCGGCAACTACTGAATGATACTCTGCCCTTGTCAAGCTACAAGTCAGAACTATGGAGAGGCGAACCCACTCACAGTAATTTTGTATGTTTTTCAAGATATTTTTTGTGGGATATTCTAGGTAAAGCAATAACATCTCCATGGAAACAAGTGGCTTACCCTCCACCAGAAAAATTACATACTGCACATTTAATATATAATTTTACTTTATCCCAATCACAATATAATAATAATCCATCAGAATTGTGGCTGCAAATGTCTTAAGTGAGCTTTATAGCACAAAAAGTAAAAGACAAAAGTAAAGAAATATCACCTTATCCCATTTTTGAAAGAAACACTGCACTGTTCATTTAATCAGCTCTTTTTGCAGCCTTGTTGAATGGATTTTATTATTACACATAAAATATTCTTCTAATATTTAGTTGAGACCCATTCTAGTCCTGGTTTAGTTCTTGTTTGAAACTCGACAAGCCCCTTAAGAGCAACATATTAAGTTGTCATAATGTTCTCTCTCCAGTGCACTCAGTGGTGTTAAACTGCTCCTGTCATAGCTGCCCTGGGGTGGACTGACAGAACCGCTTTCATACATAGGTGAGGTAAGTGAACTGTCTTGCCCAATGACACAATGACAGCAGGCAGTGGCCAACGCAAGAATCCATCTGTTGACCTGTGGATTGTTGGGTAAACATGTTCCCCTGGTTTAGCTCTAGTTGACTTCAATGCTGTTTTTGACCTGTTTTGTAGTGGCAGTATGTTGTAAAGATGCAATTTTTCTGGTGGTTTGCCTGACTGTTTCCATGGAGATCTTAAATTTTGGCTTAAAATGTTCCACAATATGCTTATACATGCAGGTGTTGCTCAAATTGCTTAAAACATACCTTGGCACAATCTGTATCCTTACTATGAGCAGGACCGCCACTCCACAGATCTGCCCTTTTATCTTGGCCTGGTTGCATTATCTGCTTGTCTGCATGGAGATCAACATGTTTATTAATAATGTCATACTGGGGAACTTTTCAGGGAAAGCAATAATAAGCAGACAAGTAGATGGTGTAGCCTCCACCAGAAAAAACAACATCTTTACATAAGTCTGTGCAGTTAATCGAATTTAGATTTTTGTGTCAAACAATTTCCAAACTCATGTAATAGAGTTGAAACGATTTACGTGCCGGCAAAAGTGAGGACCAGGGTGCGACGACCGTAGTTTTGCAAGAATTCACGTGGTGAACAAAAATTGTAGAACAGCTGGATATATCATTTATTTTGGACACATTTATGTTTTTATATGCTTTATTTCTTATTCAAAGTATATTTTATTCATTTTATGTTTCACACATCGCAAAACTGCTCTAAGGTACATATTTGTAGCCTATATTTATTTTCAATTTGAAAGCTTTGCATACATTTTCAGTAACAAAGTGTTTTGGGTTTTTTTTAGAGAGAGAATTAATAAGTGAATAAATGCATCGTGTAACTAAAAAAAAATAGTTTGAATAATCGTGATTTCAATATTGATCAAAATAATCATGATAATGTTTTTTTCCATAATTGAGCAGCTCTGTCTTTATGTACAAAACACTACACCACTATAAAATTCACCAGCCTATGGTTGGATCCCAGCTGTGGCCAATACCTGCTGTTATTGTGCCACTGAGACACTTACAGGAGCAGCTTTATGAGCTGGTTTTATGTTTTAGTCACAGTTCTGTTCTAGTTTAGAGCTCGTGCAGTCTTAGTTCATATGATCGTTCTTTAGTCCTGACTTTCACAGAAAACATATAAGAAAACTCCAGAGATCCAGAGCACTGAGACCTCTGCGCCGTGTTCGACCATGATCTTAAGAGGTTTCATTATTTCTCCCTGTGTAACATTGTATGGCCTTAGCGAGCATATAATCAAGTCCTCATGGTGCCAATTATGAAAAAGAATTATTCATTGGCAGCGATTCTTTCAGAGCTGCTCGGGCTGAATCGTGAACATTGTTGTGTGTAGGCTCCCCGATGAATTATAGATGTTATTTGAAATTGTTCATTGTTCTTAAATGTCATCGTTAATT
This sequence comes from Boleophthalmus pectinirostris, assembly GCF_026225935.1. NCBI lineage: Eukaryota > Metazoa > Chordata > Actinopteri > Gobiiformes > Gobiidae > Boleophthalmus > Boleophthalmus pectinirostris. The sequence continues at coordinate 29,700,171 of NW_026571447.1, forward strand.
TGCACGAGAAACTAACTATCACTTGGATCCATCGAAAGGGGCAAGGGAAATGTTTCTTTTCTTATTTTTTATTTTTTTCCTCATGTCTCAGCTAAAGAAAAAGATAAAAGGTACAGATGCGTACAGTAGCTGGTTAACTCCTCAGTGTATACTCAGAGTGCGCGTTAGCCAATGGTATGCTCCGGTCTAAAGACGTTCATTTGGTCAATCCGCAAGGGACGCAAGTTGAAGTTCGCCACTGTGCAAATACTGGACCCAGAGAAATGAAATGATGTAATCTGTAGTGGAAAGAAAGAGAGAAAGAGGGGTATGTTGGAGATGTGGGTTATGCAAAGGGGAAGAGTAGGGGGCGGATTAAGCCGGTTCTTGTGGCGCTCCTGCCCGCTCCGCACACAGTCGCTGAAAAGGAAATTCAATTGGCACTTTTGCTGCTCTTGGTGGCGTGTGTGCGAGCGAGGCAGAGAAATGGAGCCGGGAGAGAGTGAGAATGAATGAATGCAAAGTAAATGCGGCGCTTTTTGTGGAGGAATTATTGTGGCCTATTGTATTCCAAAGCTTTATACAGTGTCGCCGCAGAACACATAGACTGTATTGTTTCAACTCGCATTGTATTAGGCTCAGGAATACAGTCACAGGAGGTCAGCACAGGCTAGTGTAAGATGTGCTGTAAAATGGAGAGATTTGGGGAGGGCATCTGGCGTAAAGCAGTAGTGTAAAGGTCGTACATTACACAAAATATATCAGTCTAACAGTCTGTGTACATCTCTAAAAGCTTAAAATGCTCTGTTCCACTTTGTGTGTAGTTTTCAAGTTAACAGATACCTTTTACCTTTTGTTGAGTAGAAATTGGCAATTCCAGGGCTGAAATAATCCAAATGATTCTAGTAAAGGTTTGTGGAGTTTAACAACACATTACATCACAAGGTGGAACAAAGTGTTTTCTGTTTTAGGGAAGAACTCAGACTAAATAGGCAGGGTTTGTATTAGGGTTGGGTGGTATCCAAATTTTGATACCGTTAAACCTTCTCAGCATTTTACCATGGTATATGATATTACCGTATTACCAAAATGTTTTAGTATGACTTTGGTAAGCAACGAAGCCGCACCACTGTACGGTCTATGCGTGTGACCTGCAGACTTATAATTTCTGAAAAGTTTCACATGAACCATCTGCAACGCGACACACGCACAGAACAGACTCACCATCATCAGCACATCCTCTATTGAAGAAAGAACACTCATATTCCACCGAGTTGTGCCCTTCAGTCCGACAGAAGCTGAACCACATCAGAGCAACAAGGAGCGAGCAGTTTTTTTCAGCATTTATAGTTTTTCTAAATTACCCATGTGGTTTTAAGTTTTGTTTCTGTAAAATGTAAACAAATGTGCACAAAGCTGCATTAAACACATTATTACTCAATGTATATTTGAGTCCTCCTCGTAGGAAATAAAAAACAAACTTAAATATCCACCCACATTCACATTCATAATACACATTCACCAAGACGGGCGAATTACACCACGATCTGCCAATGTACTGTAGATGCCTGGGCTAAAGGATCAGTCTCAAGTGTCGTCCAGTTGTTTCGCTTAATGCGCCTTATAATCCGGTGCACCGAGAAAATTCAACATTATTGATATTGCACCTTATATTCCAAAAAATACAGTCACAATAAAAACTCTAATAATAACAGAACAATAAATAACAAACGCAGTAACAACAATATATGCTATTGGCATAGGCTATAGGCTACAGCGAATATCCTGAGACCGCAACGGGTACAGTCAGTTGGTTTATTTACCCGTCATACATATCCATGCTCCCATCTATGGATCAAACCAATCCCAGTGCAGCATTGTGGAGCCAATAGAAAACCAGTGTTACTGATGTATGTATGTATGTAGACGGCTATTATACAAGCAGAGGTTTGTGGATTGGAAAGATGCCCGTTCTTTTCTCTTGAGTATTTTCATCAAAGGTTGAAATTTGCTGTTGTCATGATTCACCCAATCAGCTGAAGTATTCGACCAAATGCTCTGTCTGTTTCTGATTATTTTCAACAAGAATATTATAAAGTCTTGACTGGAGTAATGTTTAATGCCATTCTACTGCCATATTCATTTTTACAGCTAAGCATACCTATTATCTATTTAAACTATCTTGTATATAGTATCTTGCCTAAGGACACAACGGCAGGGCACCACAAACACATTTTAAAGCTGCTGTACCTGATTTTCAAAATGTAAAAAGATAAAAAGCCATTCTCAGTATCTAAATTACTCACTGCGATGAGTTCATAAGTGCTTTTTACAACTGTCAGAGACCAGAGCTGAGTATTGGTGATGGTAAACCAAACAGCAACTAGCACGTTAATGCGCACTTCCTGATTATGGGACAGTAAAATGCTTTCTAATTGGATGCAGACAACACGCAACACATACTTTGATCTCAAGAGTTGCTTATAGAATTTATCTATGGGACAAACTGGGACTAATTTTGCTGAAATACAGGTACACGCCCTTTTAAAATTATTATGACAGTTACTTAAATTATTACTTTTATTTTTATTACTTTTTGACAGTATCCTCTTCTTCAAATAAAGGCGCACATGTGTTCTTATTGCTTTGTCCTGATGGTGGGGAGATTGCGTCCGTCAAAGCAGATGGGTGGAGGAGCAGAGCGGATGTGGCGCCCGGGCATCAGTCCTCACACTTGGGCAGACCGCAGACACATGCTGCCCTCAAAAGCTCCATTTGCTGCGTGTGAACAGCACAGACTCAATCTGAGGTGAGGGACGGCCCCTGTCTGAAAGCACTCCTGTGAGACCCTCTCCTCTGCGGTTTTCTAAGGACACTTTTCTTTTAAATGCAGCCGCCAGTACAACATGTGTTTTCATCGCTTTCAGAAAGGGACATTTGGGGTCAGTCCCTCTTTCCACTGATTATTGATTTCAGAAATGATTTTCACCTAAAAAAGTTTAAAAGATGACATTTAACAGTCTCTCCATTTATCGCTGGAAAATGACATTTAGCTTAATTATAATGAAAGTTAAACAAGGACATGAGGCTCACCTCTGAGAGAAGAACGATTAGAAGTCGTCCTTTTTAAACTGTTTGTGGATCTGTAAATAATCTACCAATGTCAAAAAATATGAAAAACTCAGGTGGAGACATTTTAAGTGTTTTTGTAGGAAACAATTATACGTTTAAAGTTCCCATCTGCATTTTTATTAGATTTTTCCAGTAGATGTCAGATGAGAAACCCACTCCCCCTCCCCACTCCCCTCACCTGGCCTTTGTTTAGACTCACATGTGCTCACAGCAGTAATGTAGACAGCAACTAGTGTGAGAATACAATACCCTCTAATTACAAATGGTATCTTTACATGGATTATGCTCGAGAATCTGTGTATCATTTGTTCATTCCTTTTTCTAAATAAAACCAAAAATAAGAAAATGAAAAAAAACAACTAACTTTCTTCATTATTTGTCTCCAAAAACAAAACTGTTTCCCGTTTCTGTGACTTAAACTGCGATGTCGGACTTTTGCACCACATATGGACTGATCCCAGGACTGAACCAGGACTAAAACAGGACTAAAACCGGACTGAACCAGGTCTAAACCAGGTCTGAACCAGGACTAAACCAGAGCTAAACCAGGACTAAACCAGGGCTAAACCAGGGCTAAACCAGGACTAAACCAGGGCTAAACCAGGACTAAACCGGTCTCAGTCCTAGTTTGGTCCCGGTCTCAGCCCTGGTCTCAGTTCCAGTCTAGTCCCGGTCTGGTCCCGGTCTGAGTCCCGATCTCAGTCCTGGTCTGGCCCCGGTCCCCGTCTGAGTCCCGGTCTGAGTCCCGGTCTGAGTCCCGGTCTGAGTCCCGGTCTGAGTCCCTGTCTGAGTCCCTGTCTGAGTCCCGGTCTGAGTCCCGGTCTGCGTCCCTGTCTGAGTCCCGGTCTGAGTCCCGGTCTGAGTCCCGGTCTGGTCCCGGTCTGGTCCCAGTCTGGTCCCAGTCTCAAGTCATTTGATCAATTGATTTAATTTTTTGCTTTAACTAAATGAGACCTAATCAGATTTACTTATTACTTATTTACTTATTACTTATATAGAGACATTCAGCAAAATGCACAGACAAGTACCACAGGAGTCAGGACTATAAATGTTTTCAAACCAGGTGAACGATTAGCCAAGAGACTTTCAGTGTTTCAGTTGGTTTGCTCTTTAATAGAATGAAACAGAAAGGGTCACATATCCGAGGCTGCGTTCACACTTGAAGACACACTCCATCTAAATTGGGACTAAGCTTGGAAGTAAGCCGAGACTGAATCGGGACCAGACCAGGACTAGACAAGGGCCATAACAGGACCAGACCAGAGCCAGACCAGACCAGGACAAGACCAGGACTAGACTTTGACTAGACCAGGACTGAACCAGGACCAGCACCATATCTGTTAGACCATATAAAACCACAGCAATAACGGACATGTTTAAGGTGTAACAAATGAATCAGTAGCACAGAATTCTGTCTTTAATGCCACATTTGAATAGCCTGAGTCATCAGACGGTTTCACTTCGCAGAAACTGTCTGACCTCACAGTGTTAAAATTCGTTCGCTTGACTATAGGCTGGTACTTTTTTCATTTAACCAATCGCTGCTATTTGGTCGTGACCTATGTAATGCGCCACTAACGGGGCTAACTGGTATATTAAGCTTTTCCCAAATCCCGTAGAAAGAAGGGCAATAAAGTCTTTCCCCTTGATAAAATTCACCAAACATTCTCTTTGTTCTGACTTTAAATCCTCGATCTCGGGAATCGTTGCCAACACAGAATGTATGGCTCTTCGCTGATTGGCTGGTGCCCAAACTCGCACTTCTGGGGTTTTTACGAACTGTCTAGTGTATTCCGATTCCTGGCCTAGTCGTTGGAGAGAAATGAAATTGAGTGGAGGCATTAGGTGGTGCCTGCCTGAGTAACATTTGAAGCTTTTAGTCCAACAACATCTCTATTACTAATGTAAACAATTCCATATGTAAATGTACCGAGCTGAGACCATTTAGCACCTGTTGGCATCTTCACAAATTATTCATACTTTCATGTATTCAGTTAATAATTCACAGCTTTGAGAGTGCAATATTATGCTGAACACATACCAATGTACATATACTGGGGGTTGTCAATCGATACTAATACTAGTGTCAGAACTGGATACTAATTTGAGCAGGTATCGATACTGAAAATAAATCATCTATCACCTTTCCTGAATCCTGTTTTCGAATGTTGAACTAGTGTAAGACCACATTGAAATCAAAAAATGAAACTAAACCAACTGGACTTCTTAGTTTTGTTCTTTGATAATATTCTTTGATAAAAACTGCATCAATTAATCAAAGAAGCTATTATTTTGTGTTGAAAATGCCATTGTAATGTCTAAGAAAACAGCATACGAAGTCTTCTCTTGATCATTGAAACGTCAGTATTATTAGATAAGACTGTACACAGTATCTATATCGTATGCTCATTTTGTGTTTATGTTTGCGTTTGAAAGTGGCCGAGAAAGAGGGGAACCTAATTGTTGACTGTTAGCTCCGAGCTAAACAGATGCGTAAATAGAGATAGAGGCGCCTAGTCACATCAGATCAGACCAAACAACAACAATCTAACCCACACATTTCTGCTTTTCACCCAGTGGGGAGACAGATGGAGAGAAGGAGAGAGGGAGAGAGAGAGAGAGAGACAGAGGGAGGAAGTGGGAGAGGGAGCAGAATAGAGGGATAGAGACACAGAAAGTGAGAGGTTTGGGTATCACAGCCAACACAGACATGAATGGAGCAGTGACTCTGGCTTCTGTGTCACTGTGACGGGTGGACAATATTGACAAAAATCTCAATATAGTCCCTAGTAATAGTTATGATAGAGCTTTTTACAATAACGCAAAGACTCTTAAACACAATAGTTTAACACAAAACCAGGACAGGGAGTAAGTAATGAGAAGGCAGTGATTTGTGGGGGGGGGGGCTTTAGGCTTTAATTTGAGTTATAATGAGTTATATTTTAACACAATCTGACCAGAAAGCACTGGTTTAGTTGGAACTACAACATGTGAGCTGATTTGTGCTGTTAAACAAGTGTCTCACACATAAAATTAGAGTCTTAAGCTAGCTAGCACTGGGCAACAGTTTTTCAGTCAGTTTTTCACTCACTTTTTTTGTTGAAAATCAAACATTTAAACAGGGTCACGGATGCTCATATTGATCACAGGCTCCTGAAAATGTGTCAAATCCATCCAATTTTTTGTGTTTGTCTTTTTGACAGTGTTTACTAGTGTGTACATTGGGTCACCATGGAAACTCTTAAACATTCCACCATTAGAGATACATGTAGATCACCCCCAGAGTGATGTCCCTACAAAGTGTCTGTCAATCACAATGATGATTTGACCTGGTTTAGGTCATTTTGTAATGCAATCTGTCAATCTATTTTCATATAAAACGAAAGCAAAACTGCTTATATTTTATCCCTTATCATGAAATTCTTGCATTAAAGTACTGCTGAATGTACTGCTCATTAGATGTTTTGATTATAATCTTTTTTTCAAAGCCAACAATTGTTTTGTCTACTTGTTCCACTTCTTTACTGATTTTTATCAGATGCCCTAACAGATGTGAGATAAGGGTGAAGAATCTGCACGTGACATGATGTTTACAAGACAAACATTTTGAAGCACATTTTCCCACAAGCTGATCGTATATTATTTTCATTGTTATCAGAACAGCCCCCAAAATGTTGAACACATACATACATTTTATACATTTTTGTCATCACCTTTGTGAATCTGTTCCCATCATCTATTCAGGCTTTTTATTAATAAGTAAAAAGCTGCTAGAGTCTGGTACAGTAACAGTGGAGTGGTGATAACACATACCATCACATGCCTCATAAAGCCTAATGGTACCAACGCAATAACGCTTTGGGCCCACGGCGGGAGTGTGCGTCGTCGTGGTTACAGCAGAGAGGTTCTCTGCAGCCATGATGAATTGATTGATGAACGCACGTGGCAAATGCAGATAACAGGGAAATATGACCAGACCGGAGCTCACCTTTTTAGCCTGTAGCAAAAAAGCATTTGAATAGCTGATGTGTATCGCTGCTATTAAATGACACGGCAAAATAGATAGACATCCCCCTTATCGCAGTTACACACAGAGCTGGCCTGGACAGGAGCGGGCAGGAGATTTGGGGCAAATTATTAATTGAAAAGTGGGTACAGTTGCAATATTTAAAGGTAAGGTAAGACAAGGTAAGTTTATTTGTGTACCACAATTTGTGCACAAAGTAATTCAAAGTGCTTTACAGAATAAGAGATACATCAAAAAGACAACACAGACAAATAAAAACATAAATAATCATGAGCGAAGAGTGCAGGATAAAAGCCTGTGGTAATGTAATAATGATCTAACATGCTCTTACTGTCTATTACAACTATCAAAACTATATGCCATTATCTGTTATATACATTTTACAGCTTCAGGTACACTTTATGATAACTGATGGGAAATCTGTCCTCTGCATTTGACCCATCCTTCAATGCCACTGTGGCAACCTGTCAGCAGCAGTGGACCCATCTCCAGATCTGGTGCTAGGCTTGGTCAGAATTAGCTTAGCTGGAGGGTTTGAGCTTTTGTGCATTTGTTGGGTTGATGCGGAAACCATTAGCCTGATTCATCAGCCGGTTTCACTTCATTGAAACCGTCTGACCTTGCAGCATTAGGATTTGTTCGCTTGACAGTAGGCAGGTACTGTTTTAATTGAACCTATCGCTGCTATTTGGTTGTGATGTATGTAATGCACCAAGTCCCGTAGGAAGAAGGGCAATAACGTCTTCAAAAACTCACCAAACATTCTCTTTGTTTCGGCTTTAAATCCTCGATCTCAGGAATCGTTGCCAACACAGAATGTCTGTCTTCGTCTACATCCATCTCGGCGCTTTGTTTACTGTTGTGCTGTACAGCAAAAGGGACCCAGACAGGCGTTTGAGTTTGACGTCATGGCTTCACAGCTCTTTGCTGATTGACCCGTGCGCGATCTACAACTTCCGTGGTTCTTGCAAACCGTCTAGTGTATTCCAATTCATACCTAGTCACTGGAGAGAAATGAAATTGAGCGGAGGCACTAGGTGGCACCAGCCTTTCTAGGAAACCATAGTCCCTGAAAGAAATCTGCAAACACTGGGATATACATGCAAACTCCACAGAGAAAGACCTATGAGTCAAACCCAGAACCTTCTTGCTGTGAGGCTAGAGTACTTCCCTGTCATATGAATATTTTCTGAAATAATAATCTGATGTAAACATAAAAACTTATTTTTACTGTGCTTAAATATTTATTTTAATTTTAAATGTTCCGGTAACCAGGTCGCTTTCTGGAAATGGCACATCACCTGCATGATTTCTTGGAAACAGAAAGTGAAATACTTAGAAACATTCTTCATGGAGATAAGTTTCATGCCATACTATGGAATTTTAGACTTATACATAGACAGACTTGACCTTGATCCACAAGAGAAATTACTTGGACACAGTAGCTCACACATCACATTATATTACAATAACAAAGAGTAAAAAAAATGAATAAAAATAAACTTATATATATATATATATATATATATATATATATATATATATATATATATATATTGCCAAAGGAACAACATTTCCATTTAAACAAAATGCATAAAAAGTCACATACTGTGGCTTTAACTTGCTTAACACCTGAGGATTACAGGTAATTATGAAAATATTTAAGAAAACCCAATATACAACTACATCAGTATTCAGTTCACACACACATTTTAAACATGTCCAGATACGTTAGCATTTAAAAGAGTACTGAAATATTAATTACTATAATACAAAAATCATGTCTATTTTTATATTTGGAGATGTCTAAAGTATTTTTAACATAATGATGTGTGCATGAGTCTACTGCAGAGGACAAATTACATAAATAATTATAGCGTTTGCAATGTGCTTATTACGACCACACGAGTTACATTTAGATTGGATTGCAATGACTTTCCGCTCCTGTGGTCTCAGGTACCATCTGGAGTCTCACGCGAAAGGGGAATCGTCTAATGACTCGGAGGCCGTGCTTTCACTAGACATATGCAGAAAATCAGGACAATGCGTATATGAGTGTAGATACAGGAAGGAAACAGCAGTGTTGGTAATTGTTTGTCCCTGGAGTAATAATATCATGCAGAATTCCTCAGCCTGTTGTGTAGTGAAAGGCCGGACCACCTGTGAGGGCAGCCCGGACCCTCCTCACTGCGCTGGATTTGCTTTTGAAATGATAATGCTCTAGTGGGAGTTATTTACCTATAAGAATACCAGCATTAAAGTTTTATATTGTGCGCCTTGCCTTGTACGATGGTAGCTTGTTATGGATTATGAATATATATGTAGTTTTTGTCACAGTTTAAGGCGCTGTACCTGATTCTTACGGTTTGAAAAACTTGGAAAAACAGAACTACTTGTTTTCAAACAGTTTGCCGTGGTCCAGAGTTTTTCCTCACTTACATTATGCATTCTCAGCATCCTAATTATTCACTATATGAGTTTATAAGCAACTCTTTTTTTCGCTGAGACCAAAGCAGCATTTTGATGTGATTAAACTGTACAGCAAACAGCTAGCATGCTAAAACACACTTCCTGATTATCGGACAGTAAAACACTAAAATAGACCTCAAGAGCTGCTTATACAATATACATGTGCTGGCAGAGTCAGAGTTAGCAATTTAGGGGCCCTAGGCGAACTTGAGTTTGGGGCCCTCACTATAATGCACTTTTTTTTTTTTTTTTTTTTACTATTTATTGTCTGTTTTTCCCACATTGTTCTTGAGACACAGAAATCTTTACTTGAATTAAGGTGGATTGCAAACTTGTCCACTTGAGGTCTCATTCTTGTTCACAAGTGAAGGGAGGATGGAGCGAGAGATTGACAGGCAGATCGGTGCAGCATCGGCAGTGATGCGGTCGCTGTATCGAACTGTTGCGGTGAAGAGGGAGCTGAGCCGAAAGGCAAAGCTCCCGATTTACTGGTCAATCTTCATTCCTACTCTCACATGGTCATGGTTATGAGCTTTGGGTAGTGACCGAAAGGACGAGATCACGGATACAAGAGGTCAAAGTGAATTTCCTTCGCAGGGTGGCTGGACACTCTCTTAGAGATAGGGTTAGAAGCTCAGTCACACGGGAGGAGCTCGGAGTAGAGCCACGGCTCCTCCACGTCGAGAGGAGCCAGTTGAAGTGAATCGGGCATCTGTTCCGGGTGCCTACTGGCACCTCCCTTGGGAGGTGCTCCAAGCATGTCCCACCGGGAGGAGACCCGGGGAAGACCCAGGAGGGACTATATCTCTGGGCTGGCCTGGGGACGCCTCGGGGGCCCCCGGAGGAGCTGGAGGGCATGTCTGGGATGAAGGAAGTCTGGGGAGTCCCTGCTTAAACTGCTGCCCCCGCGACCCAACCCCAGATAAGTGGAAGTAAATGGATGGATGGATGAAAACTTGTCTTATTAGTTACTGTAGGTAGTCTACGAGATAACCAGAGCTGAAAGTAGTTTTATTGTTTTGCTAGTACAGTTACATTTCTGTTTACATCCATTACATATGATTATGATTATGTTATGATTATGTTCAAATCTAGCTGAGCTGACTAGTCCATTTTAATATGAAGAGGGTAAAGCTTTGACATTTAAAATAGATTTGACAATCAGATTCTATTTTGATGGTGTTTTCTTGTTTAAAAGTAAACTACTCTCATTTAATGTCATATTAAGAGGAAATGAAATTGCTCTGAGGCCTCGGCCATTAGTGACACTGAGAGCAATTGGTTGGGGGACCCTACAGGTTCGGGGTCCTAGGCGGCGGGCTACTGTTGCCTTATGGTAGCGCCACCTCTGTGTACTGGGGAAAGACTTTTTGCTCTGATACTTGGGTAAAAACCGGATATAGAGCCTTTAACAAACATGCTATTTTGCTTTTTTCTTTTTTAGATTAAAAAAACTAAATTATAAAATACCAGGCTTTGTGTTATAGACTGGTAATTAGTTCATAAATAACTTTGTTTGCCAATAGCATAAAACCCTTTCCCAAACCCTATAGTAGAAGCCTTGTCTCTGGGGAGCTATACCATTACAACAACCCCAAGCCACTTAATTTTCATGCTTGACATATTGATTGGAGATTCTTAGTTAGTTAGCGAGGACTAAAATGGAGCACGCCATAAAATGCTTTGTTAGGTTCCAAGCAGCATATGGAGCAATCTTCTGCAACGTTCACTTAAAGAACAGATCAATTTGGTGCAAGAAACTGAAGGAATGTTAAAGATGTATGCAGGATTTTACAATCAGGTTTTAGGATCAACCCAATTAGAGACGGGTTTTTCAGTTGGATTGCTGAAATGTCACCTTTGGTTTCTAGAGTGTTGCTTAGTAATCTTAAAGGTGCATTATGTAACTTTACTGGTGTAGGATCTGCCACCTGCTCGTCTCCATGGAGATGTTGAGATTTTATATTTTACTACTGTATTAATTATTTCTCTATTTTATTTTGACTTTTACATATACATTTACATAATGATGTCTTATGTGATAACTGTTTCTTGCTGTCTTTTTTACTACTTATTTAGAATTTATTATTAATATTTATGTTTTTTCTCTTTATTATTACATTATATTATATTGTGATGTGTGAGCTACTGTGTCCAAATAATTTTCTTTGGGGAGTAATAAACTTAGTCTAATATGTCACTGAGTTGCCTGGAATGTTCCACAGGATAGCATTAAGACTACGTTTACACATGGCCGGGTATGTTTAGAAACGGATATTTCCTTCCCTCCGGTTTCCAAAATAACATTGTGCACATACATCGTTTTCAAAAAAGTTTTCCTTTACATCAACTTGGATAAATACGCCATCAAGCGCCATCATAAATACACCAAGCCTCTGGACGGCACCTGGGTTAGATTTAAACCTGTAGCACTTATTTCAATGCAGTTGTAAGTATTACTCACAAATACCTTGAAAAACATGCATTACTTGATGACCTCCAAGCTCATTTGTCTCTGGTCATGGATATGATTCATCAGCTGTGTGTGCAAATGCAAACACATGAAAACTGTTTGCACCAGAAGAAATGTGACTGTCATCATCATCAGAGCAAAAGGGAAACATTGGTCGCACTTTTGGCACGTCAGCTCCTAAAACTCCATTTATCTCACTTTACACGCAAACATGAAACCGTAGTTTTTCCAGAATCTCCACTCTAGCCAGAGTTTGCCCAATTCGCCGTTTGCGAGTAAAAGGTGGGTACAAACAAAAGAAAATGTCTCAGGTTTAAAACTACCTGTTCTATCCATTTTAGCACAAGTCAGATCTGTGGAGAGGTGATTAAGTTTACATTTTTGTCAAGGTATTTTTTGAGCAATATTCAAACAACTGTAAATGAATAAATGCAAGATGTTTAATGCTATTATGTGGCATAGTAAATGGTCACATTTTTATATAGTGCTTTTCCACCTTCACGGGTCAGATCATACACCAGGGGCTACTGTATGTGTCTTGCTCTAGGACAGCGACAGAAGTCATCTGTGGGAGCTGGAATTAGAGCTGGAATTGTGGATCTGGTCACTGAACCAATGATGTTTATGTCGAGAACGTGGGATTTGAACCTTTAACCTTTGGATCAGTGGACAAATGTTCTGCCAACTCTGCTTCTGTCACCGTCTGCTGTCGGTACATTCCAGGCTAAGCAATAACAGACAACAATAGACCTCTCTCCAACAAAATTACGTAGTGCACCTTTTAGATAACTCCAATTTGCATAAGCATCCATATGATAATAGATCAAATGAAATGTTGCGCAATCTACACAAGGATTTTTTTTATGTCTGTGCCGATACTACACAATGTTACAAGCTCCTGTTTAATGTCCACCAGTGACTTATGCGTTTCCGTCAGGGACTGAATGAGAAGGTGCGGGGTAGTGTTCTATAAAAACACACACCCTTTGACCTTTGCCCTGAGGTGCTTGTTACATGGGAGTATTCTTCACTCCAAAGACAATCCAAGGTCCTGTAAAAGAAGGTTAACCCCCAATCATGAGAGCATCGACGCACTGAGCAGGCTGCGTGTGCTCCCTCCCAGGTTAATCATTCCTCCATTGATTGATGCTGATCCTGGTTTACACAGAGGACGAGAGGAAGAGCGCTGCACAACACACTGGGGATGCTCTGGGCTCAACTCCTCATGGAAGCTTCTATGTGGGAGATGTTTCCAAAAATGTATAAACCGTATTTGCTGTTTTGGAGATACACAAAATTACAATATTCATGGGTTTCAGACATCATTTCTTCCTGATTTGAAGGATCTCGCATGGCTACAATCCTTGATTTTTATAACAATTATGCAACTTAAAGGTGCACTATGTAACTTTTTGGTTGGTGGGTCCATCACCTCCTTAGTTTTATGGATGGATATGTCATTGCTCTGCCTGGAATGTTCCACAGTATGACATTAAACTGCTCTGCCTTACATTTATTCGATTACAGATGGTTTTACTGCTCAAAAATGCATTGAAAAACAGGCATTCTAACTGTGAGTGGGGTTGCCTCTCTACACATCTGACCTGTAACTTGGTTTGGTTTGATTTCAATGATGATAGAAAGTTTTAATACCATAGTGCGAAACATTAGCCTGATTAATAAGCTGGTTTCACTTTGTGGAAACTGTCTGACTTCACAGCATTAGGATTCGTTCTCTCAGTGGTAGGCGGGTACTTTTTTTATTTAACCAGTCACTGCTATTTGGTCGTGACATATGTAATGCAGCAAATCCCGTAGGAAGAATGGCAATAACGTCTTTCCCCTTGATAAAATTGACCAAACATTTTCTTTGTTCCAGCTTTAAATCCTCGATCTCGGGAATCGTTGCCAACACAGAATGTCTGTCTTCCTCTACATCCATCTCGACCGCTTTGTTTACTGTTGTGCTGTCCCATAAAAGTGACCCAGACAGATGCTTGAGTTTGACATCATGGCTTCACAGCTCTTCGCTGATTGGCCGGTGCGCGATCTACAACTTCCGGGGTTCTTGCAAACTGTCTAGTGTATTCCGATTCCTGACCTAGTCCCTGGAGAGAAATGAAATTGAGTGGACACTCCATCAGAAAAGTGCTGCTTTCTTAATTCCAATTATATATTTTGAATGGTAAAGGTCCTCACAAAGTCCTTCAGATAAGTGAGGATTTTTTCACAATAGCTTCAGAAAGTGGTGCCGCTATTCATCTGTAAATGTGAACGTCCATTGTAAAGTCCGTTGAAAACACTATGCGTTTTTCCCTATAAGGAATGATGATCACTCCAACACGTGTGGATCATATTGGATATTTTACAAAAACAGTGAATCATCCTTAGAATTATACAGGCCCCTGCCCTGCCATCTGGAAGAATGACATCAGCGTATTGACCTATTGAGTATATATTCTATTTTAAAAACTGTAAATGCTGCTTCAAGAACTGAATGAATATAGACGAACAGAAATGTGCCTAACCTTTCAAACAAGGAGATAAAGTGATATTACTTCACGTTTGTGGTTAAGTTTACAGTCCATTTGGGTTTTATGTGACTTGATCCTCTACCAAGACATTTATGAGGACTTTTTTAGCACATTTTTATGGTTTACTTAAAAATTACCTGAAAATTGTCTTCGTGAATATCTCAGAATTTCCAAAAAATCCAGATATTCCTTCATGTAACATCCACCCATACTTATAGGCACATTTAAAAACAGTTGTGGAGTAATCTATTATGATGCAAAATGTATGTGTAAAGATAATAATGTTAATCACGCTGACTGTTTGTGTGCTTAAATGCAGGGCTGCAAGATTAATCCAAATCAAATCAGAATCAATTTGAATGGTCTATATTCGTAAAGGCTGCAATTATTCAGGTAATAATGTCCGCTGTGAACTAAATGAGGCTCCGTGGAGTTGTAAAGAAAACTGCTAACCCGCTAGTGTGGACCTCTGTATACATGTTCGGAGAATTCTAGTATCTGTTTAGCAGTTCATAGTCAAGAAAATCCTAAATTGTTCAGCTCTTTAATGGTGCTTTGTATATTTTTCGATCAAGGGTCCACTACCTGCTTGTTTAGTAATTTTTCAAGGTATTATTGAGCATGAAAAACACCTGTAATTGAGATAGACAAATAAAATTTCCAGCCAAAGCAATAACATCTCCCCCCACCACAGCACCACTAGGAAAGTTGCACAGTGATTCTTTAAATGTTTGAGTTTTGTCCCCCAGGTTTAAAGGTGCGTTGTCTAAATTTTCTGGTGGAGGATCAGTCAAGTGTTTTTCTCCCTGGAGATATTATTGCTTTGTCTGGAATGTTTCTCAGTATGGTATTAAACCTTTCTATCTTCATGGAGACCAAACCAGGCCAAGTTGCAGGTCAGATTTGTGGAGAGCAGCCCTGCTCAGAGTCAGAATGCTTGTTTTTATAGGTATTTTTGAGCTGTAAAATGTAATAAATTTAAAGTAGAGCTGTTTAAAGGGACAGTCCGGAATTTTGGCCACATTTTTTTAGCCTGATTCATCAGCCTGACATCGCAGCATTAGGATTCGTTTGGTCGATGGTAGGCGGGTACTTTTTTTATTTAACCAGTCACTGCTATTTGGTTGTGATGTATGTGATGCGCCGCTAACGGGGGTATCTTGTTATATTCAGCTTTTCCAAAATCTTGTAGGAAGAAGGACAATAACGTCTTTCCCCTTGATAAAATTCACCAAACATTCTCTTTGTTCCGATTTTAAATCCTCGATCTCGGGAATCGTTGCCAACACAGAATGTATTCCTTCGTCTGCATCCAACTCGACTCTTTGTTTACTGTTGTGCTGAACCACAAAAGGGACACAGACAGGCGCTTGAGTTTGACGTCATGGCTGCACAGTTCTTCACTGATTAGCCGGTGTGCGGTTTACAACTTCCGGGGTTCTTGCAAACCGTCTAGTGTATTCCGATTCCTGACCTAGTCGCTGGAGAGAAATGAAACTGAGCGGAGGCACTAGGTGGCACCAGACTGGCTAATATTTCTTAGCGAGCCAGAGTGTTGGAGACCTGTGGAGACACTTTTTTAAATAGTCCATCCAATACATGTATTTGCAGAGGTCACTGGCGCTAGGCTAGCGCATGTCAACGTCATAGTTATCCTGCCACTAAAAACAGTCTTACCCACTCCACAAAACACTTGAAGTAAATTTATTATTACGCCAGACTGTCGATGTAAATGTCTGTGTTGATAGAATAAATTTTGAAGTAAAACCAACCTTGCATTTGAAGGATTTATGTCTGAGCAGCAGCAGCAGCAGCGAGTTGTACTTCCTGATAGAAAGCTTGGCAGCGGTGGACTGATATCACTGATATTTTACCGACAAAGTAAAATTCCGCTGCTGCTGAGAAAATAGTCCCTCAACATGCGACAGTTCACGCGATGCAAGGTTAGTTTTACTTCAAACATTATTCTATCAACACAGACATTTACATCATCAGTCTGGCATAATAATAGATTTGTTTTGTTTGTTTTGTGGAGTGGGTAAGACTGTTTTTAGTGGCAGGATAACTATGGCCATTGACATGCACTAGCATGTCAATGGCCAGTGACCTCTGCAAATACAAGGACTGGATGGAATATTTTAAAAAAGTGTCTGCACACATCTCCAACACTCTGTGTCTACTATGTCCAAAATTCGGACTGTCCCTTTAATGTCATTCTCTAGTGACGGACCGCCAAACAAAAAGTTACATAGTGCACCTTTAATGCAGCACTTGCGTTGTGCAAAAAAAAAAAAAAAAATCTTACACAACCAAGGCAACAGTGAAATACTAGTAGCATATTTTCCCCTTCAATCTTACATTATGACGAGTTACTCATACGAGCCACACCAACTCGCCACATACGCGCAGTTACGCATTCGCATGTTGGCTCCGGTAACACACATGACAGTGGGATAGATTTGACTGCAGCCGAGCCCAGAGCGGGGTGACACTCACATGTGGAGCCGGCGCCTTCGTTTTGCTTGGGGAAGCAGAAAGAGGCTGAGCGCGGAGATGGATGGACGGATGGCGGGAGGAGGAAGAGGAGGAGAGAGGAGGGAGGGCAATGCGCAGGGATGAGGGAAGGAGATGGGGGGGCAATAAGGGGGCTGAGTGGTTCTAGTAAATATTTATATTGCATTATGATACGCGCGGGAGTGAAAGACCGAGCCGGGAAAAGGCACAGAAAGGGACAGATAGAGTGCGTCCGTCCTCTTATTAATTTTATTCCGGACCGCTAAGTTTAGCATTCAACACGTGTCGCCTGTGATGGAGGGAGGAGGGAGGAGAGAGAGGGAAGAGAGAGAGGTTGACGGTTGCTAGGTGACGGGGCGCATACTGAATTTTAACAAAAGAAGAGGGAAAGAGGGAGGGACGAAGTGTGGAGAGGAGAGGAGAGAGGGAGGAATCGGATACATGTAGAACATATATTTGAAGATTTATTTACGCAGCGCGCGCGTGTGTGTGTTTGTGTGAGTGCGCGCGCGGCGGTGCGGTGGGGTGGCGGTGGTCGTGTTGTGCGTGAGGAGTGCGTGGTGAGGAGGAGGGGGACACCCGCAAAACAAGACGGATACCTCAAAAAAGGAAGGATGTGAAAAAGGATGGAGGGACGAAGGAAACGAGGGGGGAAAGGCTGGTGAAACACAGTAAGTACATTTGTTTTGGCCGCTGTGTGTTCGTGGTGCGGAGGCATGTTTCAGACAGACGCGTCATTGACGTGGAGAGACAGGGGAGGACAGGAGAGGACAGGGGAGACAGGGGCTACATGTCCGCGGTGATGGACAGACGGATGGTCGGGGATAGAGAGCGGAAAACAACCGGCGCGCCTGGGCTTTGACCCTTCTGTCATTGCGCGCCGTAACGCATAGCTTCCCGGCACTTCCATTCCTCTCACAGACTCTGAGCTTAGCGCTAGGATGTTGCCTTATGTTGCATTATTAACAAACACAGAGTTTGGGGTCCGTTTACGTGCTTAAACGCCGGTGTTGGCCGCAGTTTTGCTCTGCCTCAGCGCTGCGGATGTATTAATTGAGGTGATCATATCTGTTGATGTTCATTTTCTCTGGCTGCTTGGTCAACGTTAGCGCACCGCTGCTTCTCTGGTTCTACACCGCTAAGACAGCAACACTACACATGATTTCTCCTCTTTCCACTCTATATTTGGTGTTGATGCTCAAAATATTTGGTAGTTGGGCAGCGCACAGTTTTCCCTCATGTTGCCAGCGAGGAATGCTCCCCCGGCGGGCTGACTTGCCTGACACTCGGCGCATTTGGCTCCCGCAGCGCAAGCTTTTTCAAAGAGCATAACTTTTGTTTGTGGCTCGGGAGCACGTCCAGAACATTTTTTTCCTCAACAGGCGCGCACGAGCGTAGGCCCCTGAGCTCAGACCGCGTTCAGACGGCCTGACCTGTGCGTGGAGCAGAGCACGGTGTTGCTTCTCCTCGGCTCCACTGCAGTGACTTGAGGAGGGATTTCTGTGGATGGAAATGAGAATGAATGTGTGTTTGTTTTGTCATATCTTGGGTTTGGTGGCTGCCTCTGCTCTGTGCCCTCTTGGCTGGGCTCTTCAGCTCATCTCCATTTCAATCAACCACAGGTGACGGCCTAGCTCCACTTTCTCATTTCATAGAGCCAGACTTATAGGTCCAGTGGTGCAGTGTAGCCTTTTATCCTCTGCCTTATACTCTCCACATGGGCTGGCTTCAAGGTCCAGTGGCAGAGTCGCCCATGAGCTACTGTACCCCAGCTGTGTGTGTGTGTGTGTGTGTGTGTGTGTGTGTGTGTGAGAGAGAGAGAGGGGGGGAGGAGGGGTAAAGGGGGCAGAGGGAGAGATGAGGTGAGGATCCTGATGGCTGGAGGCACAGGAGGAGATGAGAAAGAGGATAGAGTCAACATTTGTGTGCTTGTTTTCTCCCACCTCCCGCTCTTCATCAATTTCACCTCATTGATTCATCGACTCCCGCGCAGAAAAGCTCCAAGCCCAAGAGCTCAATCTAACCCAACAGTCCCTCATCTCCCTCCTTCATCTCCCCCCTTCGTCTTTCCTCTCATCCCCTCTTTTCTGACAATCCTCTTGCCTCTTCTTTAGCCTGGATCCTTTCCGCAACCCGAGCAACCTGTGACTTCCTCTGCTCGTTCTCCTCCTCCTCCTCCTCCTCCTCCACCCCATCACGCCTTTCCTTTCATCAGCTGTTTGATGCAACATTAGTGGAGAGTTTCCTCAAATCCTGATGCCCTCCCAAGCCCCCCCAGCACCCAGTATCCTCCTTTTTCCGCGCGATGCACCCACTGTTCTTTTTAATACCACTAATTAAGGTAAAGCTCGTTAACATAGCCTATCAATTAGTATTTAACGAGATCAGAGGCTGGTGTTTTGGAGCGATTATTCTCTCCTCCACTCTTCACTGCTTTTTCCTTGATTCTGGGGGATTCTACATGTTTTGCACTCTAGCCAATCTGAGTCCCCAAAGGTTGTGTGGAACGCATTTGAAGAATCTGATGTATTCATTTTACATGGAAGGCTTTTGGCATGTATCTCAACTCGCAATTTATGATTTATGAAAGAAAGAACTAATTGAGAAATACACATATAATTAACCTTATAATTTTCTGGGATTCGAGCCACACAATTTACATTTAAGTCTTGTGATGTGTAACTTTTCTGGAGAGAATCTGCAACCTGTTTGTCTCCATGGAGATGTTAAGGGTACTGTACATTGTGTAACTTTTCTGGTGGAGGATCCGTCAAATGCTTTTCACTCAAATGCTCTATCTCCATGGAGACCAGACAGAGTTGCAGGTCAGATCTGTGAAGAAGCAACTACACTCACTGTCAGAATACCTGATTTTCTAAGTATTTTGGAGCTTTACAACCACCTGTAATTGAATACGCATAAGACAGAGCTGTTTAAAGTCACACTGTGGAACATTTCAGGTAGAGCTATGACATGTCCACAGTATGGGCTTGTATTTCTTCAGCTGCAGTGTTATTTGTAGCTCTAAAATATCTTAAAAAACTTAAATTCTTACTATGAATGGGGTCGCCTCTTCACAAATCTAACTTCTAATTTGGCTCACAAGTCTCCATGGAGATTCTTAAGTTTATGGTTGTACTGTGGAACATTATGGGCACATCTCCATAGAGACAAGCGGGTGACAGACCCTCCATTGGACTGTGTGAAGTTACACAGTTCACCTTTAAGTCCTTTTCAACTATCACGCTTATGTGTATAAATGTGTGTAATAATGCTACTCTTTTTTAATGCATGTAAGTAGTAGTGTGTAGCTTTTCATACAAAAACAGACTAAATTAATCATGCTTTTTCATTCATGTTTTTATTGCAATGAAAACATTTGTCTCCTCAGTGTGAGCTTAGGCTTGAATCTCCACAAACCTGGTTCATATTTGGCCTCTTGCTTCCATGGAAATTCTGTTCGCTCAGTGGAGAATGCATGTCCTTGTCTTTCTGTTTCAGTCGAGTCATGCACGTGAAAGTTACGTATTGTCCCATTCTTTGTGTACTGGTTCCAGATAGTTAGTGTCCCAGATTCCAGACAGTTAATATAAGTTTCCAGATTCCAAAGTTCAAGATTCAAGGTTCTTTATTTGTCATTCAAGCATGCGAGAGAAACACATGACAGAACGAAATGTGCTCCCTGAAGCCCATGTGATCCAGAGAGAGATGAAAAACAATTATAAATAAGCAATATAAAAAAAAAGTAAGTACATCAAAACAACATTTAGTAGTTCCAAAATAGACAAGTACAAGTAAAACGTGTGGCAAGACAGAGAGGCAGCCCAAGCAGGGAATCAGTGTGCACTGTTCAAAAGTCTGACAACCTCAGGAAAAAAGCTGGACTTCAGTCGAAATGTTCTTTCTTTAATTCCAGATAGTTAGTTGTAAAAATAGATAGCTATGTCAGATTCCAGATAGTTACTAGTAGTAAAAAAAAAAAAAGGAGAGTTATGTCACAGATAGTAATCTCAAGACCAAACTGTTCAGCTTAGCTTTGTGTGTGGGGGAGAGGAAGGAAATGTGGGATTGTTTTTAATCACTGTAAAGCTCTTTGTGTTGCATTTTTTGTATGAATATGAAAAGCGTTCTATAAATAAAGTTTGATTGATTGATTAAGAAAAGCATCATTAAATCTTACAGAGAAGACAATGAACTTTGTGACAGTTTTCGTCATTACAGAGACATTAAGCATAAACCAGGTCAAAACGTCTACATTTTTACAGTGAAAAAGCAAATTCTACCTTCCCCAGCTCAAACTATTGACATTTTAAAATAATGTGATCCCAACCAATGATTTACAGTGGAAAAATACTACCAAAAACTACCCGAAGAGTTACTAGCAATCAGTATATGTGGTGAAAGCATGTTTTGCATTGATTTGAAGAAGAAAGTTTCTCACTGAGATCAGCAGGGGACACTATTTATAAGATTGACTCTTTTAAAGTGAAAATTACACATTGCAGCCTCATAGTTATTTAACGCACAAGGCGGCGTTTAGGGCCAGAATGACAGTGATGCTAATGGGCAAGTAGAAAACGCAAGCTGCCACTCTAAAGTCCACTGTTTTGTGCTCAAGTCTCTGACAAGTTTTCCAGACAGGGTATCAGCAAAGCACAGTATTATTTAGTACAAAAAGTTCAGCATTTGAAAAGAAAGTTTGAAGTTGCCTCATGAATCTATTAAAACAACAATTAAAGTGCTAATAGGTTGTAATAGACTGAAGATACACATTTTATTGAGATCAAGACCTGTAGGGATGCACTGACACAACAAGAGCTTTGAGTGCCTTGAAAGTGGAAAAACGCAGTATAAAAATGTGACCGTTTACCATTTACTGGCATCAGATATTGGAGGAGATAGTACTGAACTTTTGGTAACACTTTATTTTAGGATGCACTTATTAACGTCTAACCATCCACTAATTTGTATAGTTGTAAATGGTTAATTTGTCATTCATTAGTATTTATTCAGCTCTTATTAATGTCTAATTCTCAGTAATCTTATTCTGCTATTAGTTAGTTAAGTTAATATGTTTAATGCCCTACTGTGGAACATTCCAGACAAAGCAAAAACATCTTCATGAACCTAAGCAGGCCCTCTTACATATCTGTAAAAATTCAGCTTTTTTGCTCCGATACACGTGTGTTTTGTAACTGTAATTTGTCATTTAAAGTAACTACAGAAGAGCTTTGAAAAAATACTAAAAGTTGGTAACAATTTGTTTTAGTGTGCACTTAATAACATGTAACTATCCACTAATTAATATAGTTGTAAATAGTTTATTTGTCATTATTTAGTGTTTATTCAGCCCTTATTTATGTCTAATTCTGCTTATTTTGCCATTGGTTAGACATTTATAAACCCATTGATACATTCCTTATTATTGCTTATTAATATGATACTAGGCCATTTTTGTCCATGAATTATAATTCTGATAAGCTTTTGGCGCAGTTAAATAAAACTAAATTTCTTGTGCTACTAGTCCTTAACAACACCCTTATTACCAACAGCTTATTAAAATCATAATTTAATCATCATTCATACAAAAATGGCCTAGTATCATATTAATAAGCAGTAATAAGGAGTGTAATCATTGGAAAGTGTTTTTAAAAACCTAACTAATAGCAGAATAATCAAAATTAGATATTAATAAGGGCTTAATAAATACTAAATAATGACAAATTAACCATTTACAACTATACAAATTAGCAGGTAGTTAGATGTTAATAAGTGCACCCTAAAATAAAGTGTTACCGAACTTTTAGTATTTTTTCAAAGCTGTTCTGTAGTTACGTTAAATGACAAATTACAGTTACAAAACACACGTGTATCGGAGCAAAAAAGCTGGATCTTTAAATATATGCAAGAGGGCCTGCTTGTGTTTTTGCTTTGTCTGGAATGTTCCACAGTAGGGCATTAAACGTATTAATAAAATAATAAAATAACATTTCCACAGAGACAACCAGGGGTGAGCCTCCTCTGGTAAAGTTACATTGTGCACCTTTAAAATAACTTGATTATGACCAAAATAGAAGCTGTGCAAAGAATCAAAGAACTAGTAAGTCAAACGGATGATAGATGGACAAACAGAGACACGGTGTAAGGCTGATTGGGGGCATCTTTTTTCAGAAGTAAATTCCTGGATGGTTGCACACTTAATCACGACCAGTAGGAGGAGTATAGGTGGATATTATGATTGCGTTGCGTGTTATTGTGGGAGCTGGCTGAGAGTAAACTTGTTCATAATAACACTGGGGAGGGTAAAACAAATGTGCTTTGATGTGGCCTGTCACAGCTGCCAAGCCGTCAGCAGGCCCAGTGCACCTCGCACTAATTAGATGTAAAAGTGACAATAAAAAGCATTGATTATGTTTATGACATGCACAGGCAAAGAAAAGATACAGACAGGACAGGAGCACCAGCGCCTCCAAACCTCTCAGATCTCACTGGAAGACTATTTGAATGTTAGTCAAGTTCTTACCATTAATGCTTTTTTTTTTTTTTTTTTTTTT
Organism: Boleophthalmus pectinirostris; assembly: GCF_026225935.1. NCBI lineage: Eukaryota > Metazoa > Chordata > Actinopteri > Gobiiformes > Gobiidae > Boleophthalmus > Boleophthalmus pectinirostris. The sequence goes on from NW_026571447.1 coordinate 29,723,853, forward strand.
GATGTTTTTTTTTTTCTTGTTGTTTTTTTGTTTTTTAATTGGGGTTGTAGAATTAACAGCAATCAAATTAAAATCAGAATTTCAATGGGCTAAATTTTTCCTCTGTAAACAACAAAGCATATCTTCTTCATGCTTCAGGACAAATTTAAGGGTGTGCTCACACATCATAAGTGGGACCCTTACCTCGACTTTAAAGGTGCACTGCTCAACTTTTCTGGCAGAGAGTACGTCACCTGCTTGTCTCCATGGAGATGTTATTGCTTTGACTTGAACGTTCCATGGCATGACATTAAACACATCTATCCAGCATTTATCCGTTACAGCCGTTTCTGTTGCGTAATACAATCATTTTCCATGTGAACTGGGGTGACTCTCCATAGATCTGACCTATAACGTAGACTATAGTTGTCTTGTTTCATTCTAGACAAAGCACTATCATCTCCACGAAGACAAGTGATAGACCTTCCACCAGAAAATATGCGTAGTGCACCTTTAACTGGACTAAACAAGGATTGGAATTGGACTAAACCTGGACTAAAACAGAGCCAAACATCAGGACTAAACTGGGTCAAGGGACAAGTGCGACTGCAGGCTAAAATGTGCACTTTGAAACCCTGATTTTAAAATAGGATTTGGATATCTACATGCACTATTGCAATACATTTTGACCTTAAATTGATTGGTAATTGTGTGCATGTAACTATTTTCCACTGCAGTCTACTAGTTTGTGTGTGTACGAGAGAGCCATTCATCTCATTCCTGTCTGATCAAACACATTTTTGTGCTTGGGAATGTCTGGTTTGTGACCTTTCTTGGCTCTTCTATGGCTTTTTAATGATCTTGTTGAATAACCACATTATTATCATTAACTTCATAATCAAGCTATCAGCAATCTTTCATTTAGGCTGTCGCTGTAGGCTCAGTCTCTCCCAACTTTGAGCCAAGAACACTGGGGCGGAACACTTCTCCAAAAGTGAGTGACAGGGAGCGCTGGGAGTGGGAATGTCACACAGGAAGAGACGGGCTCAGGCACATTCAGGTGCAAGGGCGTTCAGTAAAAATACGGCATCGCAAGAAAGCAATGAGATAACACAAGGACATAAGTGCTGTCTGTGGGTAGAGCGGTGGTCGGAAGACTGGCTGCACACAATTACACAATACCTGCGAAATACATGAAAAAAATCAGGAAGTAAACAGAGGGATCGATCATTGTGTATCTGGCAACAAGCATCCTGAAGTAATAGAGCGAAGGAGTCATTAGCTGTAGTACTAATACGTTTTAGACCATGGTTAAATGCATTTCAGATATTTTAAGTACTGCTAACTACTGCTACTGGTACTATTACTACTACTACTAATACAACTACTGCTACTGCTACCACTACTACTGCTACTACTATGTCTACTACTACTACTACAATAAGAACACTTTTGGAAATATGACATCAACAATTATGCTGTTCTGTATCAAAGAAAACAACACATTTCCAGTTGAAATAATTAAACTAATTATTTTATCATCAGTAATCTGTTCGAGATCAAGTGCCAGTCCTTTTTTTTTTTTGTCTCTTTCAACGATCTCCTCTAGAAATATATGGAATACCAAACTAAGTGTGGGACTTTGAGATGCCAGGCCAACACTAGCATTGTTCCACTGCATTAAATATTGAAGTAGAGTCTCAATACTCGTCTGCAGTAAACAAAAGACTTTCACTTCTACACTCTTCAGTTCTCAGAGCAGTGTTTTATTCACAAATTCCGAATGTTTTTTGAAAAGTATTTAGCATATTTGTGTTTACTTTTTTTGGAGCATAGACTAAAGTGAAATTATGGTAACATTTTATAGTCACTACTAGGCATGTAACAATAACAGAAATATTGTGATGTCGTATCGGCAAAAGTCTCACAATAATACATGGGCTGTCACAGTATATATCGTATTACATCTTCCTTTGCTTAAATGTATGGTTTTATAGTAGCAATACCCAATAAACATAAGGAACTACATATCCCATGATTCATTTCAGTGCAGAAAACATGAAGAAATGTGTTTTTTAGTTGAATTCTTAGGATTATGACAGTAATAATTCACACCAGAATCTTGTAAAGTAAAAGTATCCTATCTACAATAATATTTGGTGCTCCAAAATATCACAATAAATATCGTGCCGTGAGATGCCTATTGTGAAAGTATTGTATCGAGAGATTTGAATATCGTTACGTCCCTTGTAAGTATACCTAATCAACCCTAATATAGCATAAAGAAAAACTGAACAAATAGTTGATGATTCAGATTCACTAAGTACTTAATACCCTTTGCCTAACGCCGACTCCTAACTTCTTTTTTGGTACTTACTAAGCCTGAATAATTCTCAATACATTTTCTTCGTAACTCAAGTCTTTATTCATGCTTTATAAAGGCTGATTAAAGTGTATTTATTTGAGTAACCAAAATGATTTTAATTAAAAAGGTCCTAATTATTTATTATTTTTAGGTCTTGCTTGATTACATTTGGCTTGAACAATGCCAATTATCAATCTCCCAAATTGTCTCAACATCCTTCTCCAAACCCAAAGCATTTGTAATTCCTCTAGTTTAACTTCAAATAAACTTCAAGTCTTTATTGGCACCAAATCCGACTATATAAAATACTGGATGTGTTAATTGGCATATAGAAAAGTGATTGGACGCTAAACACGATGGTTGCCTGGAGAAGATTTGGCTTGGTCCTGGTTTAATCCTGGTTTAGTCCTGATTTGGTCCTTGTTTGGTTCTGAATTAGTCCCGGTTTAATCCTAGTTTAATCCTGGTTTAATCCTGGTTTAGTCCTTGTTTGGTTCTGATTTAGTCCTGGTTTAGTCCTGGTTTAATCCTGGTTTAGTCCTTGTTTGGTTCTGATTTAGTCCTGGTTTAGTCCTTGTTTGGTTCTGATTTAGTCCTGGTTTAATCCTGGTTTAGTCCTGGTTTGGTCCTTGTTTGGTTCTGTTTTAGTCCTGGTTTAGTCCTGGTTTAATCCTGGTTTAGTCCTTGTTTGGTTCTGGTTTAGTCCTGGTTTAGTCCTTGTTTGGTTCTGATTTAGTCCTGGTTTAATCCTGGTTTAGTCCTGTTTGGTCCTTGTTTGGTCCTTGTTTGGTTCTGATTGGGTTCTGGTTTAGTCCTGGTTTAATCCTTGTTTGGTTCTGAGTTAGTCCTGGTTTAATCCTGGTTTAGTCCTGGTTTGGTTCTGATTTAGTCCTGGTTTAGACTTGTTTAATCCTGGTTTAGTCCTTGTTTGGTTCTGATTTGGTCCTGGTTTAGTCCTGGTTTAATCCTGGTTTAGTCCTGGTTTAGTTCTTGTTTGGTTCTTATTTAGTCCTGGTTTAGTCCTGGTTTAGTCCTTGTTTGGTTCTGATTTAGTCCTGGTTTAGTCCTGGTTTAATCCTGGTTTAGTCCTTGTTTGGTTCTGATTTAGTCCTGGTTTAGTCCTGGTTTAATCCTGGTTTAGTCCTTGTTTGGTTCTGATTTAGTCCTGGTTTAGTCCTGGTTTAATCCTGGTTTGGTCCTTGTTTCAGTCTGGTTTGGTCGAGTAACCAAAATGATTTTAATTAAAAGGCTCCTAATTATTTATTTTTTTTAGGTCTTCCTTGATTACATTTGGCTTGAACAATCTCAATTATCAATCTCCCAAATCATCTCCACATCCTTCTCCAAACCCGCCCCGTGTCTGTAGCGTTAGTCCGTGTATTCGTCAGTCCCGTATCACCGTGGAGAGGGAGATAAGCTCGGAGACAGCATGCGGAGATTGACCCAACTGTTCTGCGGCGTTCAGCGTTTTGCCGAAGTGTGGTGCTCTTCTTCATGGTGATGGATGGGGCAGGAAATGACAGCGTAAGTGGTTATTAAAAAGAGGAAATGGAGGCATTTGTAAAAAAGTATGTCTCGATGTGTGTGCAGTGTACATCTGGTGTCACTATGGACCACGTGAAGAAGAAATCTGTCCTTAGTGTTGAGGATTTACTCTTGTTTTAATTGTCCTACATTTAACCCATTTTAGACCTGATTTGGACTTGGTTTAGTCTGGGTTTAGTCCTGGTTTAGTCTTAATTTTGATGTTTGTGAAGTGTGAATGCGAAGAGACTTGGTGCAGAAGTGTGACTAGAGCAGATTTTGAGAGATTGTGAACTGCTTCTGTTGAACGGCTGTTGTCAAAGTAGTTTTTTTTTTTTTATGAGTCTGAGTATTTGCTCAACTTTGTGGTTGTTCCAAATTCAAATCCAAGTGTTTGCACCTGAATGGAGTTTGCACAGTGTGTTGTCTACAGCCCGTCGAGAAGACAAGAGGCTGGTTATGGAGATGTGCTGATGCTCTGTTCTTGTGGTTTACATGTCCCATATTGTGCTTTATTTGGATTTTAAACACCCCTGTGAGAACAAATGAATTAAAATCACAAACACGATTAGCATTTCGCAAAGGTTACAGTTGGTTCAGACTTGCTCACAGTTAAAATGGGAACTTCTCTGGAGTTAAACCTGGTCTAGACCCAGACTAAACCCAAACCAAACTAGTCTAGACTAGGACTACACTCTGCTCACACCAGGACAAAAGCAAAAGTACCCTGAGTACATCCTTAGCGAACAACGTCAGACCGTGTGAGTCTCTTTTGAACAGTTACTTAATGTGAATGTTCGGATCTAATATTTTAAAAGAACCAGATATTTTTCTTTCTATTTTTACACTGATTTACTCTGAACCAACACAAAGATCAATACAGAAACAGAGTATGCAACAAAAGTGAGAGCTTTGTGCACAAAAAAACAAAAACAAAAAACAAAACACATTTGGCATTATAATAAGTTTAAATTATTATTACTTTGTGCAACTTTTTTTTTTTTTAGATTATGCATAATTTGGGTGATCAATAGGTGATCACTAGGGGTGTGCATTGCCATGACTCTGACGATACAATACATATCATGATATGCATGTCACGATTCAATATATCACGATATATCCCGATACTAAAACACAGGACAAATATATATTGAGATTTATCAATAATTACTTCTATTAATACAGTCAACTGCACCTTAACTGAAGTATTATTATATATCACTGAATTTATTTATTTTTTACACCCCAGTGAACACTCTGCCACTCTTAGTTTGAACCATTTAAAACAGATTTTAGCAATTTTCTTCATTTCTCTCTGTGATTTGGTTGTTGTTAAAACGAGTTCTCACATTGGCTTCTGTCATATAAATAACTGGTAAAAGAGCCAGTCTTTTGAACGGCTCTTTGAAGTGAACTGATCCAAAAGATTCAGATACCATAAAAGAGCCAAAAACCCCATTAGTAGACTGTATCTTATTATTAGTTTCGACCATTACTTTTAAAATGCATGGGGTAAAGCTCATATTTGTCTTCTACCAAATCCTTACACCGTGGGACAATTTTTTAACGACGTCTAAAATCAATAGCTTTGCCAATGTCATCCATTCTTATTTGGACAGCTGAGCATTTGTAATTCCTCTAGTTTAACTTCAAATAAACTTCAAGTCTTTATTGGCAACAAATCCGACTGTATAAAATGCTGGATGTGTTAATTGGCATATAGAAAAGTGATTGGACGCTAAACACGATGATTGCCTGGTGAAGATTTGGCTTGGTCCTGGTTTAATCCTTGTTTGGTTCTGGTTTAGTTCTGGTTTGGTCCTGGTTTGGTCCTCGTTTCAGTCTGGTTTGGTCTTGGTTTAGTCCTGTTATGGTCCTGGTTTAGTCCTGATCTTGTTTAGGGCTGCTCGATTATGGAAAAAAATCATTATCTCGATTATTCAAACGGTTATTTTTTAGTGACACGATGCGTTTATCCAGTTATTGATAATTTACGCAAAACTTTCAAATTGAAAATAGATGCGATGCGATGTATAAAACAGAAAATGAATAAAATACACTTGGGATAAGGGATAGAAAAACATAAATGTATCCAAAATAAACTATATATCCAGCTGTTCTACAATCTCTATATTAAAAAAAATAAAATAAACATACTTATTTATATAAAAAATATCAAAAAATAAACTTTGTTAAGCTTTAAATCGTTTCAACCCAACACAAACAACTTCAAAACAAATCAAAATCTCGATCAAAATTCAATTAATTGCACAGCCTTAGTTCAGTTTAGGTTAGTTTAGTTTAGTTTCTAGTCATTGTTTAGTGTGAGTTTAGTGTGGAAATGTGAGTGCATTTGTAGTGAAGAATATTTATTTATTTTATTTAGTAAAATGGTCAAAACAAGCCTAGAGAGGATTTTAAAAACACATGGGAGCTTTATGATGACATTATACACTAGGCTAACGTGTTCCAGTGGAGCTCTGAAGAAGGAGTCAGACTAAATACTGTACACTAGAAAATCTGTGAATAAAACAAAACACAACTCCAGATGTTAATGATGAGGATGCCTAATATTCTTGGAGCCTATTGTTTAAAAGTGAGCTGGAGTCTGAATGCAGAATGTTGACCTGGTTTATGGTTAATATCTTTGTAATTACTGAGCCTTTCCACGTGAAACAATCAATGTCTTCTCTGTCAGTATAAATACAAAATGTAAATTATTATTTTTCACATTATCTTCAGAATGAGGTGTCATTATATAGCCCCAAAGACATGATTAAAGTGCCTATGACAAGTTAGGTCAGTTATATTTAAGATATTTAATGCAAAAACTTTCACACTTGTTTTCCCAATTTGGCCATTTTTTAAGTCTAAAATTGTACTCTCTGGTTGGAAATCGTGAAATCATACGCTAATCTACACAGAAATCATTGTCTCACAAATACAAATAAGAAAACACCTTTATTTTGTTGAAATTGTGTTTAAAGTGTCAGAATTTCTTGTATAAATTGTGCTGAACGTTTGGACAGAATTCTCTCTAGTGTCATCAGTATGTTTTTGAACTCTCTACTTCCTGTAATTTTCAACATATTTTTTGACTTTTCTTCACAAATTTCTTCTTGATTGAGTTCTCACCAAATTAAATCAAAATTAATCATACAAGCAATCGTACAAATCTGTCATACGAACTTTAAATGTGCACTGTGTGAACTACATAGACCATGATCCTTTGCTCCATTACAGTTCAGACTACATGAAAAGAAATACAGAAGAATCAGAATTTTTAAGGATGTTTAATTCTTAATTTAGAAGTCATGTTAAGGCATTTTAAAAGGAAAAAGTTGCATTTCTAGAATTTTGTTATCGTGTATGAAAATATCGCAATAAATATCGTACCGTGGGATGTATATCGTGAAAAAAATCGTGTAGAGAGATTTGAATATCGTTACATCCCTCCTCTCCACAAATCAGACCTTAACTTGGTAAGATAAGAAGGTTTAAGATCACACTGTGAAACATTCCAGGACCATCCACCAGAAAAGTTACACAATGCACCTTTAATTTCATTTAAACTATAAGATTAATATGACAAGTTTGTGGAGCCAATCCTCAACAAATAATAAGGTTGAACGTTTGTGGATCATGTACTTTCTTTCAAATAGTAGCGATGTAATGAATCAAATCTGTCGATACATTTTTTTCACGATTATACTACATCCCATGGTATAATATTTATTGCGATATTTTGTTGACACTAACAAAATTGTGACTTTTTCCTTTTAAAATGCCTTGACAAGACTTTCGTTCTGTCATAAACCAAAGAATTAAGATTAAAATGTGCTTAAAAATTATGATTCTTATTATTATTTGTATTACTTTTCATGTATTCTGCACTGTAATGGAGCAAAGGATCATGGTATATGTAGTTCACTCAGTTTTTTTTTTGCTATTGCTGCACCAAAACAATGAATTTAAGCAAAGAGACTTGTAATTCGATATGCTGTATTAGTGTGAGACTTTTTACGATACGATATCATGATATTTCATTCATATTTATTGTTGTATTCTTATCAGATAGTAAAACTCCCACATAGTTACATACTTTAGGTCTCTGCAATGCACATCTGAAATTATGACAATCAAATTCTCCAACGTGAACGCAACAAAATGTGCCAAAATGTCAGTTTAGCGCAGACCATTGTGCGCGTCTCTATACAAATACCTCTTTGTCTCGCGAGTTTCAAAACCGTCTCCTCAATGAAACAGACAGAACGGCGGTACAGCTGCTCTGACTCTGGGACGTGCTTAATTTGTTCTCCATTCAGGTTGTAAGCTTCTATTATTCCAAGTGGACATTTTTTGAATCTCAGCTTTCTTTAATCCCTCGGCAGGTTATTAGGAAGTGGATGCTCGCTTTTCAATTATTTAACACAAGTTTCAATCAAACCCAGTAAGTGACGGCTCCTTTCCCGTCTCTTCGTAGCCGGGCCCTGTGAAGTAAAATGCCATTTAGTTAACGATGTGGCGGATTCTCTATTAAAAACACACATGCGGAGACGGCCGTTTGCGTATTTTGCACTTAGCGTTGATAGGAAATAGCGGGGAAATCGATGCCTGGCAGAAGCGTTTGTGTGTCTCAGAGAAGAGAGAAGATGGGGCTGGACGACGAGGAGGCGAGTGAGCGAGCGTGCGGAAAACCGGTGACCTTGTGGTTTGAGGTCTCCGCGCAGATGTCAGTTTACGGGAGCTCGTATGTGACAATCCAGCGACACAATGATACTGCTGTACTCATACCACGCTGACAAAGGAAACGCAGCCAGTGTGACTTGGGGGCATTCAGGCATGAGACAGTTAGACAGTGCAAATTAACGCCAAGGAACAAGCTTTATTATGTTATTATCTAATTGCATTGTGTTACCAAGTCAAATGAGCCCCATTCATACTTATTATAATGAGACGAATTGATGAGATACTTTCATTTGTTACGCCAAAAACATGGATTTTTGGATTATTGCTGTTGGGAGCCGTGTGCAGACGTGACAATGGGGGTCCTGACATCCTCTCATTACCCAGCAGCACCTCTCTAATCTACTCTTTGGGCTTCGATTCCTCCTCCTCTCCCTCTTCTCCTGTCCTCCTCCTCTCCTCCGTCTCTCCTCGTCCTGTCCTCGATCTTCTCTACGCCTCCCCTCTTCTTCTTCTTCGTGCTTTTTCTCTACTTACTCTCTGTTTTGTCTCCTCTTCCTTTCTTTTTCCTTTTGTCTTTCTTCCCATGTTCCTCTCTTCTGCGTCTTCTCCTCTCTTCTTCCTGTCCTCCTCCTCTTGCCTTTGTTCTCCTCTACTCCTCCCCTCTTCGTTCCCATGCTATCCTCTCTTCTTCCTCTTCCCTTTCTCTCTTCTTTGTCTTCTGTTCCCCTCCTGCCTTCTCTTCTTCCTCTCTTCTTCCTCTTCTTGTCTTCATTCCTCTTCCCTTTCTCCAACTCTCTTCTTCTTCTCTTTCTCTCTTCTTTGTCTCCTCTTCGTCTTCTCATCCTCCTCTCTTCCTCTCTTTCTCATCTCCTCTTCCCCTCCTGTCCCTCTTCTCTTCCTGTCCTCCTCTCATCGTTTTCTCTTCTTTCTCCTTCACCATTCTTCCCATGTTCCTCTCTTCTTTGTCTCTTCCTCTTCTTCCTCTTCCACTACTCCTCTTGTCTTCATTCTCCTCTACTCCTCCCTTCTTCATCATGCTGTCTCTCTACTTCCTCTCCGCTTTGTCTCCTCTTCCTCTTTTTCCTCTCCATTTCCTTCCCCCTTTCTTTCCGTGTTCTTCTCTTCTGCATCTTATCCCCTTTTCCTCTCTTCTTCCTCTCCTCCTCCTCTTGTCTTTGTTCTCCTCAACTCCTCCCCTCTTTTTCTTCTTCATGCTTTCTCTCCAGTTTCTCTCCTCTTCCTTTCCTTTTCCTCTCTTTCCTTCTCCCTTCCTTCTCATGTTCCTCTCCTCTGCATCTCTTCTTCCTCTCTTCTGCGTCTTCTCCTCATCCCCCTTTCCTCTCTTCTTCCTCTCTTCTGCGTCTCTTCCTCCCCTCTTCCACTCCTCCTCTTCTTGTCTTCGTTCTCCTCTACTCCTCCCCCTTCTTCCTCATGTTCTCCTCTTCCTTTTCTGCTCCTCTCTTCTTCCTCTCCTCTTTCTGTCCACTTCCTCTCTTCATCGTTTTCTTTTCCTCTTTTGTTCTTCTCTTTTTCCTCCTCTCTTTCTTCCCATGTTCCTCTCTTCTGCCTCTCCGCTCTGTCTCCACTTCTTCTCTTCTTCCTCTACTCCTTCGCTCTTCTTCCTTATGCTTTCCTCTTCCCTTTCTCTCTTCTTTCTCTCTTCTTCTTCTCTTTTTTGTCTCTTCTTCCCCTCCTGTCTCTCTCCTCTTCCTCTCTTTTATCTCTTCCTGTCCTGCTCTCACTGTCCTCTCTTCTTTTTCCTCCTCTTCCTCCCCTCTGCTCTCATCCCTCTTCACCGTCTCCTCTTCCTCTCCTTTTCCTCTTCTGTTCCTCTCTTTTTCATTACCACTTTCTTCCCATGTTCCTCTCTTAAGCGTTTCCTCTTCGTCCCCTCTTCCTCTCTTCTTCTTCCTAATGATCTCTTCCCTTTCTCTCTGCTGTGTCTCCTTTTTCTCCCCTCTTCCTCTTTTTTCCTCTCATCTTCCTCTCTGCTTCCTCTTCCTTCTCTTCTCTTTCTGCCCTGCTCTAATCATCCTCTCTTCTTTCTCCTCCTCTTCCTCCGCTCTGCTCTCATCTTCTTCCGTCGTCCTCTCCTCCTCATATCCTCTTCCCGTTTGCTTCCTCCCCTCTGCCTATCCTCTTCATCTCTTCTTCCTCTTCTTCTCTTCTCTTCTCTTCTCTTCCTGCCCTTCTTTCACCATCCTCTCTTCTTTCTCCTCCTCTTCCTCTCCTCTGCCTCTTCCTGCTCTCTTTCTCATCTTCATATCCTCTTCCCCTCTGCTTCCTCCCTTTTCCTTATCCTCTTTACCTCTTCTTCCTCTCTTCTTCGTCTCCTCACTTCTTTTTCCTCCTCTTCCTCGTGTGGCTCAAGCTGCACAGACCCGGAGTGCAGTGCCCTGGTGGTGGGGCAGGTGGACGACTTTGGGGCAGTGTGGACCTTGGGCAGGACTGAGGGAGGGGCAGTTAGTCCAGCTCCAGTGTGAGGGGCAGTTAGTCCAGCTCCAGTGTGAGGGGCAGTTAGTCCAGCTCCAGTGTGAGGGGCAGTTAGTCCAGCTCCAGTGTGAGGGGCAGTTAGTCCAGCTCCAGTGTGAGGGGCAGTTAGTCCAGCTCCAGTGTGAGGGGCAGTTAGTCCAGCTCCAGTGTGAGGGCAGTTAGTCCAGCTCCAGTGTGAGGGGCAGTTAATCCAGCTCCAGTGTGAGGGGCAGTTAGTCCAGCTCCAGTGTGAGGGGCAGTTAGTCCAGCTCCAGTGTGAGGGCAGTTAGTCCAGCTCCAGTGTGAGGGGAGTAGTCCAGCTCCAGTGTGAGGGGCAGTTAGTCCAGCTCCAGTGTGAGGGGCAGTTAGTCCAGCTCCAGTGTGAGGGGCAGTTAGTCCAGCCCAGTGTGAGGGGCCCAGTTAGTCCAGCTCCAGTGTGAGGGGCAGTTAGTCCAGCTCCAGTGTGAGGGCAAATAGTCCAGCTCCAGTCCAGTGTGAGGGCAGTAAGTCCAGCTCCAGTGTGAGGGACAAATAGTCCAGCTCCAGTGTGAGGGGCAGTTAGTCCAGCCCAGTGTGAGGGGCAGTTAGTCCAGCTCCAGTGTGAGGGGCAGTTAGTCCAGACCCAGTGTGAGGGGCAGTTAGTCCAGCTCCAGTGTGAGGGGCAGTTAGTCCAGACCCAGTGTGAGGGGCAAATAGTCCAGCTCCAGTGTGAGGGGCAGTTAATCCAGCTCCAGTGTGAGGGGCAGTTAGTCCAGCTCCAGTGTGAGGGGCAGTTAGTCGTTCATCTGTAGGGCCGTGAGGGGCAGGATCATATGACTTTGTGGGGTGTGTGATTGCACAGTTTCGCATATTTTTAAGTGACAAAACTGTATTGTTAAAAGTCAAAGTCTCCTAATCCTCTCCCTTTCCTCTCCTCTTTCTCTCTTCTTTCTCTCCTCTTCCTCTTCCTCTCCTGTCCCTCTCTTCCTCCTCCTCTCGTCCCCTCCTCTCCTCCTGCCTCTTTTGCACCTCACTATCCCCTCTTCTGCTCCTTCTAATCTTTCTCTGCTTTCCTTCTCCTCCTCTCCTCCTTCCTTGGCTCTCCTCCTCCTCCTCCTCTCCTCCCCTGTCCCTCTTCCTCCCCTCTCCCTCTCCCTCTTCCTCTTCCTCTTCCTCTCAGTCACGCGGTGCATTATTTCCTGTGCTGGCCTGATCCTGCAGTGTTTTTAGCACAGGGTGACACCAGTGTTCCTCGCACCTCTGCACGAGCGAGAGGGGCCAGATGTGCTGTGAAGCCGCACATTCACACACTGCAAAAAATAAATATGGAGTGGCTTCAAATTACACCAGTTCAGTGTTAATTAAAGTGCACTACGTAACTTTTCATGCTTGTCTCCATGGAGATGTTATTGCTATTGTACAGTATTAACAATTGTATATATGTTTCATTGGTCAAAAATATAATGAAAAAGATGGATTCTTACTAGGATTTTGTCATCTCTCCACTGAAATGACCTGAAACTTGTCGCCATGGAGACAGACAAGTTTAATGCCAGCTCTGGAACATTTCAGGCAACACAGTAACTTAATCTACCTGAAAAGAAACTGCTTGCAGATCTTTGCCAGGAAATAGTGAGTTAGGGCTGCAATTTCTTTTCTTCTATTGACTGTGGATTCAGTAAATGTTCTTAACAAATAAAAATGGTGTTCGATCTTAATTTCATGAACATACTTTTAATCAGTGCCAAGAAGGAGTACAAATTATCCTTCCAGAGTCTGAAGCTCTTACTTTTACAGACAGAGGACTGGCTGGAGACCTCTCTTTGAAAAATGACCACAGCTTCTCATTGACAACTTGAATCATTTGGCTTTCAATTCTATTAAGATTTGATAAATTGCACAGTGCATCTTCAAATTTTAAAATAAGTTTGTGAATTAGATAAGTAAGGCTTGAAATAAGATGCAGTATTGACTTGGTTGCATTCACTCTTGTCCTTGTTTGGTCCTGGCTTTGTCCTGATTTAGTCCTGATGTAGACTTGGTTTGGTCCTGTTCTAGTCCAGGTTGAGTCTCAGTTTTTTGGAGTGTGCAAGTGTGACAGAAACATCTTGAAACAAATCAAATAGTCTAGGTTCAGCAGGTCAGTACATCTAAACAACTCAAACCTAAATCCTAAAATGAAGGATCTGAAATCAACTACAGTGGTCCCTCGTTTATCACAGGGGGTTACGTTCTAAAAATAACCCTCAATAGGCGAAATCCGCAAAGTAGTCAGCTTTATTATTATATCAGTTTTAAGACTGTAAAACCCCTCACCACACACTTATACACTTTTCTCAGCCAGGACAGTTAACCCTTTTTGCATTCTTCTTAAAACTTATTTCAGCTATTAGGGCTGGGTATCATTAAGAAGTTGTCGATACGATACATATCTCGATACAGTGCACTTTCAGTTCAGTACGATATATTTCAAATCGATTCAATATGGTTTAATAAAAAATAAAGGCTAAATCATGGCTGTGATACTAAAAGTCTTTGTTAAACCACTTCTTGTGCAAAGTTCAAATGAAACACAAACATTTTAATCATCAAAACAGTGAAAATGTCAAATGTGTTGCATAAACAAGTTTCCTTCCTCTGAACAAGCAACAAAACTGTAGCGCTGTAATAAAATAATGTAGTAAAATATAAATTATACCAAAAAATACTCTTGGTGATATATCGATACAGCAGTCCTGGATATTGAAACTGTATCGTCATATTAAACGATACAATACATCGATTTTTTGATATTTTTGCTCGCCTCTAGCTGCTATCATCCTTATGTTATTTTCCTCCTTCTTTATGTAATAAACCGAAGATTAATTTATCCTGTAATGGCTTCCTACAGCCGCAGCATGTCCAGAAGTCCAACTTTTTGTGCAATGGTTTGCATCTTCCTCTGCCTTTTACGTGCGACCGCAGGAGCCTTTGTCGGTGCAGAGCATTTTGTCGACATTGTGGGTTTTGTAGAGAAGAAAACTTGCAAAGATGCAGCACTTCAGAATCACATGGCACGGCGGAGATTGATTGACAATGATCTACAGTCCCTTAACCAATCAGGACACAATTGCACAAAAAATAAATAAAAAATCCGCGAAACATTGAGTCCATGAAAGTTGAACCGCATTATAGTGAGGGACGTAATTTCAACTTAGACTGCGCTTGTGTTCTAAAATATGTTGATGCCATATTTTCAGATGGAGAAGAGGGGCCTATATAACTATTATAACTATAATTCTCTGTTTTTGAAAGAAATATAAAAAATTATGATCCACAAATATTGAACCTTATCTGTATTTATTTGAGATTGGCTCCATAAAAGTGTCACATTAATAACCTTATGTCTTAAAGTCATTTCAACTCACAACGTTTTTGGAGTTTTTGGAACACTGACACCAGTTTTTGAAGATATTGTGAATAAATAATCTGACTTTTGTTTATTTATGCTCACAGGGAAGAGGTTCAATAAAAAAAAAAAAATCTTCTGTTTCCTGTGAATAGGCCCAGTAATTACAAAGATATCAACTCTAAACCAGGTCAAAACATCTGCAATCTGACACTTATACAGCAAATTCCACCAGTAAAATCATCCCTGTCCTCCAGCTTCAGCTCAGCCTATTTCCGTGGTCCTTTTTTGCAGTGCACATTGTTATGCAGTGTTACTTCTTAAGGAGACAGGATCGGGTTTGACTTCTGTTTAAGCGACACGTGGTATTTGCAACTGAGAGACTGGCTTCACTGCTGCTAAAAATATTTTCAGCATATTTTTGTGGGCACATTTATACAAAGTGTCTGTGTGACCTTGTGAATAGCGTTGGGTATTTATGCAGTGCACTTGGATGTAATGTGTTCTCCGTATGGGTGAAGTTTATACTGTATTTTAATGTAGGGCACGGCAGAGGTGGCTGGTGTTCAAATGGCTGTTCCAAATATTAACAAGGTACTTCACTTTACAGTCGCTTATTGTTGTAATGAATCAAAATTGTGGTCAAGGTTTAGTTCAGATTTGTTCTTGTTAATTTCCTCCTTTAACATAACCAGAGGCACTTAACATTCACTTCTTACATTTCTGATGGCTTAAAAAGTATTGGTTATTTACAATTTAAAAAAAAAAAAAAAAAAGATCCACTTCTATTCTTGTCAGACAGAATTTTGTTTACCTGCTCTGCATGTTTTGACTCCTTCCTGTAGCCTTCCTCTGTATCGTCACGTGATGGTGTAGTGAAGGTGTAAGTGAAGGTGTAGTGATGGTGTAGTGAAGGTGTAAGTGAAGGTGTAGTGATGGTGTAGTGAAGGTGTAGTGATGGTGTAGTGAAGGTGTAAGTGAAGGTGTAGTGATGGTGTAGTGAAGTGTAAGTGATTGTGTAAGTGATGGTGTAAGTGATGGTGTAAGTGAAGGTGTAGTGATGGTGTAAGTGAAGGTGTAGTGAAGGTGTAGTGATGGTGTAAGTGAAGGTGTAGTGAAGGTGTAAGTGAAGGTGTAGTGATGGTGTAAGTGAAGGTGTAGTGAAGGTGTAGTGTGTGAAGTGTGTAAGTGAAGTGTGTAAGTGTAAGTGTGTAAGTGATGGTGTAAGTGAAGGTGTAGTGAAGGTGTAATGGTGTAAGTGAAGGTGTAAGTGATGTGTAAGTGAAGTGGTGTAAGTGATGGTGTAAGTGATGGTGTAGTGAATGGTGTGTGGTGAAGTGAAGTGGTGTAAGTGATGGTGTAAGTGGGTGTAGTGATGGTGTAAGTGATGGTGTAAGTGATGGTGTAGTGAATGTGTGTAGTGATGGTGTAGTGAATGTGTAGTGATGGTGTAAGTGAATGTGTAAGTGTGTGGTGTAGTGAATGTGTAGTGATGGTGTAGTGATGTGTAGTGATGGTGTAGTGAATGTGTAAGTGATGTGTAGTGAGTGTAGTGATGGTGTAGTGAATGTGTAGTGATGTGTAGTGAAGTGTAAGTGATGGTGTAAGTGAAGGTGTAAGTGATGGTGTAAGTGATGGTGTAGTGAAGGTGTAAGTGATGGTGTAAGTGATGGTGTAAGTGATGGTGTAGTGAAGGTGTAAGTGAAGGTGTAAGTGATGGTGTAAGTGATGGTGTAGTGATGGTGTAAGTGATGGTGTAAGTGAATGTGTAGTGATGGTGTAAGTGAAGGTGTAGTGATGGTGTAAGTGAAGGTGTAAGTGAAGTGTAAGTGAAGGTGTAAGTGAAGGTGTAGTGATGGTGTAAGTGATGGTGTAAGTGATGGTGTAGTGAATGGTGTAAGTGATGGTGGTGTAGTGAATGTGTAGTGAAGTGTGTAAGTGATGTGTAAGTGATGGTGTAAGTGATGGTGTAAGTGATGGTGTAAGTGATGGTGTAAGTGATGGTGTAGTGATGGTGTAAGTGATGGTGTAAGTGAAGGTGTAGTGATGGTGTAAGTGAAGGTGTAGTGATGGTGTAAGTGAAGGTGTAAGTGAAGTGAAGTGAAGTGTAAGTGATGGTGTAAGTGATGGTGTAAGTGATGGTGTAAGTGATGGTGTAAGTGAAGTGTAAGTGATGGTGTAGTGATGGTGTAGTGATGGTGTAAGTGATGGTGTAAGTGAAGGTGAAGTGATGGTGTAAGTGATGGTGTAAGTGATGGTGTAAGTGAAGGTGTAAGTGATGGTGTAGTGAATGTGTAGTGATGGTGTAGTGAATGTGTAGTGATGGTGTAGTGAATGTGTAGTGATGGTGTAGTGAATGTGTAGTGATGGTGTAGTGAATGTGTAGTGATGGTGTAAGTGATGGTGTAAGTGATGGTGTAGTGATGGTGTAAGTGATGTGTAAGTGATGGTGTAAGTGATGGTGTAGTGATGGTGTAAGTGATGGTGTAAGTGATGGTGTAAGTGAAGTGTAGTGTAAGTGATGGTGTAAGTGATGGTGTAGTGATGGTGTAAGTGATGTGTAAGTGAAGGTGTAGTGATGGTGTAAGTGATGGTGTAAGTGATGGTGTAAGTGATGGTGTAAGTGATGGTGTAAGTGATGTGTAGTGATGGTGTAAGTGATGGTGTAAGTGATGGTGTAAGTGAAGGTGTAAGTGATGGTGTAAGTGATGGTGTAAGTGAAGGTGTAAGTGAAGGTGTAAGTGATGGTGTAAGTGTGTAAGTGGGTGTAAGTGATGGTGTAAGTGATGGTGTAAGTGAAGGTGTAAGTGAAGTGTGTGATGTAAGTGATGGTGTAAGTGATGGTGTAAGTGATGGTGTAAGTGATGGTGTAAGTGATGGTGTAAGTGATGGTGTAGTGATGGTGTAAGTGATGGTGTAAGTGATGGTGTAAGTGAATGTGTAGTGATGGTGTAGTGAAATGTGTAGTGAATGTGGTGTAAGTGAAGTGGTGTAAGTGATGGTGTAGTGATGGTGTAAGTGAAGGTGTAAGTGAAGGTGTAAGTGATGGTGTAAGTGATGGTGTAAGTGATGGTGTAAGTGATGGTGTAAGTGATGGTGTAGTGATGTGTATGTGTGGTGTAAGTGAAGTGTGTAAGTGATGGTGTAGTGAATGGTGTAGTGATGGTGTAAGTGAATGTGTAGTGATGGTGTAGTGAATGTGTAGTGATGGTGTAGTGAATGTGTAGTGATGTGTAGTGAATGTGTAGTGATGGTGTAATGAATGTGTAGTGATGGTGTAAGTGATGGTGTAAGTGATGGTGTAAGTGATGGTGTAAGTGATGGTGTAAGTGATGGTGTAGTGAATGTGTAGTGATGGTGTAGTGAATGTGTAGTGATGGTGTAAGTGAAGGTGTAAGTGATGGTGTAAGTGATGGTGTAGTGATGGTGTAAGTGAAGTGTGTAGTGATGGTGTAGTGAAGTGTGTAAGTGTGGTGTAAGTGAAGGTGTAGTGATGGTGTAAGTGATGGTGTAAGTGATGGTGTAAGTGATGGTGTAAGTGAAGTGATGTGTAAGTGTGTAGTGATGGTGTAAGTGATGTGTAAGTGATGATGTGTAAGTGAATGTGTAGTGATGGTGTAGTGATGTGTAGTGATGGTGTAGTGAATGTGTAAGTGATGGTGTAAGTGAAGGTGTAGTGATGGTGTAAGTGATGGTGTAAGTGATGGTGTAGTGAAGGTGTAGTGATGGTGTAAGTGATGGTGTAAGTGATGGTGTAAGTGAAGGTGTAGTGATGGTGTAGTGAAGGTGTAGTGATGGTGCAGTATAGCAACAAATGTTGACAATTAACTTTATATATTTTTCTAATTAATTATCCAGGTGTTTTAATTCACAAGAGATTGGTGTGTAGCTTTATTGGGGTCTAATTGTAAATGTATTATTTTTCCCTGCTGTGACTGGATCATTACTCTTGAGAGGTCAGTCCCTTTACTTGTATAAGGAAAGCGGAAGGAGCTGTCCTCATACCTGAGGAAGGTCTGAGTGACCGAAACGTCGTACCAATAAAAGAAAAATCAAGAGTGAGACAGTGTGCAGGAGTTTTCTTTAAAAACAGTGATGTATAAAACATAAAATTAATAAAATATGCTTTGAACATGAAATAAGACATAGAAAAACATAAATGTGTCCAAAATAAACTATATGTCCAGCTGTTCTACAAACTCTATATTGAAAAAAATTATAATAAATTAATAAAATAAAAAATATCCCAAAATAAACTTTGCTAAGCTTTATCGTTTCAACTTTATTATATGAGTTTGGAGATCGTTTGACACACAAAAAATTACCTTATGGTTTAGTGATGTTCCTGCCAGAGAGTAGAGGCATCTCAACATAAACTTTGTTAAGCTTTAAATCGTTTCAACTCGATTATATGAGTTTGGAGAGTCCAGAATCACGATCAAAATTTGATTAATTGCCTTATGGTGTAGTGATGTGCATGTCAGAGAGTAGAGGAAGCTTACGCCTCCTACTGTCTGGCAAAGCCTACACCTTGTCCAGGACTACATCCCGTGTGCATGATAAGGTGTATGCTCCTTCGTCACGGTTTATGCTCATCATTATCTGTTTGTGGATCTCGATGGCCTCTCTGATCCAGCGCTGGTGTCTGTTGTGTTCAGCGTGGACGACCCTGGCACCGTCCCAGTCCATGATGAGGTTTTGTCTCTTGCAGTGGTCGGCTTTGGCTGGTTTCAGATTTTCCTGATGCTTTTTCTTTTATTGCTCTTGTTAATGTATTAGCCAGTAGAGGACGTGTTTGTCTCCATAGAGATGTCCTTGCTTTGCTTAGAAAGTTCCTCAGTATAGCATTAAACGTATTAATTTACATGGAGAAAAGAGACATCACCAGGCCAAGTTATATGTTAAATCTGTGGAGAAGCACGTTTTCAAGGTATTGTCTTGTGTTTTCTCTGTAATTGAATAAATACAAGATATGTTTAAAGCCATATACATTGTGGAACATTTCAGGCAAAAAGCTATAATATCTCCATGGAGACAAGCTAGAGTTATAGGTCTTCAGTCATTAGGCAGTGGAAGTGTCTTAATTAACCAGCATTTTATCTTTATTTGATTGATTTTAAAGGAATCATTTGGAGAACAGCAGAAAGAAAAGAGCGTGGAGTGAGTTAAGCTGGACATCTGGGAATTAATTATGAATTTATGCAGCATTTTTACATGCAAATGTGCAAATGTAGTACTTTTTCTTATCAGTGCACTATATATTTTTGTATCATAGGGTTAGCTTTGAGATTTTTGGTAATGCCACAACACGTTTTAGTCGACTAAACCAGTGTTTCCCAAACTTTATTTTTAAATACAAGGTTTGTGTATTGTAAAAGTGACAAAACTTTGTGACCCAAATCAATAAACATTATTCATAAATCACAAAATAAAGGTGGATTTGACCATTATTGAACATTAATGAGGATATTTTATTGTTGACTGAGTGATCGTGTTTCTCTGAAGAATTAGTAAAAACACTAATTGAACAGTAATAAAAGGATGCATAAGTCGCCAATTTGGACATTAAACATAGCCCATTTCTTTTTCTTTTCAACATTTAATTGAAACAGCAATATTGGAACAAAATAGTCAATAAAATAATTACAAAAAGATTAGAAATTATTCAAAATTCTTTAATGTCTTATAATTTCAACATGGGGAAATGTGTCAGAACCGTTTGTTAGTCGACTACAGCTCTAGGACGAACACTCCCAGCAGAAAAGTTACACAGTGCAGCTTTAAATACACTGTTCCTCACACCAGTTGAATCCATCGTGCCGTTTAGAGTCAAATGCATGTGTGTACGTTTACGGAGCTTCTTCTTCTCCCTTTTCGCTGGTGTGAGGATGTAGCAGGGAGTCCCACCTTCCTCTCCTGCAGGCCTGTCGTGTCTGCTCCTTTTCATCTTGCTCTTTTAATTAGTGACTGATTTAGATCTTGCTAGGTGATCCGAGTGTCTAGCCAATCAATGAGGAAATTAATGGAAGCGCTGGTGCAGGCAGGGCATGGCATAATTGTGAGCTGCAGTTACATCTCGGGATGCTAACGGGTCACGATCAATATATATTTATTGTTTAAATATTTGGGTTTTTGCGTAATTCTATTTAAATGTACAGTTTCTCAGAGTTATCCGCTCGGTCTAATCACATCTACAGAAATATCTCTTCCAATTTGTTCCAGGTTTCAAGCTCAAAGTATTTTTTTTCTTTAGTTCATTATGTAAATTGGCCTGTGCAACCGCGTGTTTATTCTTAGATGATTGCGTTGCATTGATGGCTCCAGCTCCTTCCCCCCCCAAAGCCTTGTGAATTTCTGGATGAGCAGTGAGATATATTCAGATTAAAACAAACATAATAAGTTAATTGCTTCAGGTTATGCGCAGTAAGGATGCCCTGTCAGATCCGAGCGAGGAGAGCAACGAGCAAACAATTTATATGTACATTAAAGATCGTAAAAGAGGGGATTATGGTTCACCTGGGAGCTGCGAGTATCCACCCCCCTTCCCCGCTCTCTACGTGTCAGGAGTCAAGGTGGATAAATGAAATATACCCTCCTTGGCTAGTCCTTAACTCAGCACTTCTATTATAGGCGTTTGACAGTGTCCATAGCGACGCTGTGTATACATGGGATTTCTCGTCACGCTGCTGTAGTGAATTCAGAGCAGCTCGGCTTATTGAAATAATATCTGACTCCTGGTTATGCAAATCTCCCCCAATGCTAGATCCCCAGACGCGGGCCTTTCCACATGAAAGCCTATGACCTTACATGTATTTATATGGGAGCGCTCATGAGGCTGGAGCCCACTGGTTGTAGTGTTTTGTGAATATGTATGGAGGCGTGTGGACGTGAGTGTGAGAGGGTCAGAGCGTGTCAAGTGTTGTTCTTATACAACATGTTACATTACCTGTGTTCTGAGCAGTGACATGGTTATTAAATTAAACTGGAGCTCAGTGATAAAGCAAAAACTGAAACCAGAACACTTTGTTATTGATAATTTAGGCAAAACTTTCAAATTGAAAATAAATACAGGCTACAAATATGCACCTTAGAGCAGTTTTGCAATGTATAAAACATAAAATGAATAAAAAAATATACTTTGAACATGAAATAAGGCATAGAAAAACATAAATGTATCTGAAACAAACTATATACCGTATTTTCCGGACTCTTGAGCACACCTGAATATACGCCGCATCAACTAAATTCTAACAAAATTTTAAAATTGTACATATATAGGCCACACCTGAATATAAGTGGCAGGTGTCCAAGTTTTCAAGAATGTTTTCAAGTTCTGGCCGTCTGCTTTTATCGCCTGTGAAAGCCTTTGTTGACATTTTGCATTGAGTCAGTTCGTCACGCTAAAATTGCCAAAATCTCACCATCGACTCACTGATGCCGAGCTCACATGCAGCAGCTCGATTTCCTTCTTCCACAGCCGCATCAATTGCTGTTAACTTAAAAGCTGCATCATCTGCATTTCTTCGTGTGTGTTCCATGAGGACTGTGTGTGTATGAAACGCAAAATAACTGTTGAAAACACCATGAAACGAGCATCTTCTTCATCTCTCCCTGCACTCTACTGCACATGTCTCCTGCAGAAAGAGCCACTGTCCCATCTGGATCATGTCAGTGTCTTGGGGAATTTCAGCAGATTTCAGACTCTCTCGGGGGCGGGGTTAGTTCTATCAATCAGGTATGAGTGGATGTCCGGCTACTGAAGTTTGAGACGTTTCTTCTCGTCATTTACATATATGAGTAAGATGTATCCCGCTCACTAATGTTCATTTAGCATCATTACTTATTTTATCACACAGTGATAAACTGTTTGAGTGTGCGGACAATATTGCGAGCTAGTGTATCAACTTCATGTGAACCCTAGATCCATGTCTGCACAGACAGCTGTGTTTTCTGCACTGAGGCTGCGTGTATGTGCTGTGTTGCCAAACCATAGACCGTATATACAATATGACTGGGCAATGTGCCAAACAAAGAGTCCGACCATATATCAGCTGCATCGTTTTATTAGCTGCAGGGTTCAAAATGTCAGAAAAAAGTAACAGATTATAGTCCAGAATTTATGGTATACAGCTGTTCTACAATCTCTATATTTAAAAACTAAAATAAATATACCTATTTATATAAAAAATATCTCAACATAAACTTTGCTAAGCTTTAAATCATTTCAACTCGATTATATGAGTTTGAAGAGTTCGAAATCGCATACAAAATTTGATTAATTGCCTTATGGTGTAGTGATGTGCATGTCAGAGAGTCGGGAAAGCTTACGCCCCCTACTGTCTGGCAAAAACATGTAAGCAGCCTACACTTTCTCCAGGACTACATCCCGTGTGCGTGATAAGGTGTGTGCTCCTTGGTCACGGTTTATGCTCATCATCATCTGTTTGTGGTGATGAGGCAAAAACTGAAGCTGAAAACGTTTCCAAACCAAACGCTGACAGAGGACTGGCTGTGGACCAAACTGATCGTTGACAAATTACAAATGTTAGCATCCTGATTTCAACATAAACTTTAAAGGGCATTTTTCATTTCCGTTTGACACCATAGTCTTTGTGTTTAGTCATTCATATGTAAAGAGAATTCCTGCAGGGCTTTATGTTTATTTATGTAGATTCAATGGTCAAACACTGTCCCTGTAGCAAAAGATAAAATCAGTTCTAGGTATTAAAGAACAGATCCTGCTTGAGCCTGCTATACAGTTATAATCTACAACACCCGTGAATGCTCATGTTGGAATTTGCACATTTTAAAATGCAGTATTCTTCTAAAATGACTTAAGAAAAGAAGTCTCAATGGGAGCAGACGTTACAGTAAACATCATCGCAGCATATAGAGTCGGTTACTGCGATGGATAGCTGCACATCACACTAGCAAGTAGCAGTTTCTATTTTCATTCACACCAAAATGACTACACGACGCTGAACCAAATAAAACAAATTAAGCAAAGAGCAATGGCCG
Organism: Boleophthalmus pectinirostris; assembly: GCF_026225935.1. NCBI lineage: Eukaryota > Metazoa > Chordata > Actinopteri > Gobiiformes > Gobiidae > Boleophthalmus > Boleophthalmus pectinirostris. Next base: position 29,747,270 of record NW_026571447.1, read on the forward strand.
TCTGCCAGTGGCGCTTGATCGTCAAAATGGTGTCTTGAAAATAAGGAAACAGCTATGGCCTGGTTAAAAACTCTGAATACACTCTGATAATACGCCTGCTTGAATATATCTTAACTACCTCTTAGTTCTAAAAAAAAACCTTTGGCACATCGCTACGCAAGTGTTCACATTGTCTGACCTCTGGCACAGCTTTAGCTGAGAGTTTTCAGACAGAAAGTGAGTCAGGGTGGACCAAACAGCAATCAGCTCTCATCTATATACTCATATTGTGGCTCAGATGGCTCTTTCTAAGTTTGCTTTCTATAAAATGTTTATAATTAGACGAGGACAGTGTGGAGTTTTCTGCTTTTACAATATAATTTATAGAGAAAAACTAATAATCTGTAAGAGTATGTCACTAATGCAGATTACTATGCCCCAACAAATGCTCTCTTTATTCCATTAAATACATAAAAATGACATGATCTCATTGATCTCATGACAATACTGCAGTTGTCATGTTTAAGGCACATAATAATATGCTCCCTCAGTGTATGTGTGAAATGTCTAAACCCAGAGAGAGTGAGGACAATCTGAGAGGATCGAGCCTCTTTCAGAAAGCTCACGTGAGGACCAGCCCGAAAAGTCGATGAGGTGTTAATCTGTGGAACAGTTTGGAAACATTAAAAGGCTCTGAAACAATTTACACATAAAAAAAAAAAAAAAAAAAAAAAAAAGTATAAGACCAGAATTATAGAGAAATACAGAGAAATAGAATAAATCATATTTTATATTTTACCTCATGTAATTTACAGATTAACTGTATCCCTCAATTATATGAATTGTATTTATAAACCAATAGGTATAAATATTAACCTGTACATCAGGGGTGTTAAACTCAAATTCACAGAGAGCCAAAATTAAAATAAATTTGTTTGCCAAACTAAATATTTACTGAAAAATATTAACAACATCTGCTTGTTTTCTTTCCTTTTCGAGATATGTAATGTTAAACCTTTTCTTATTAAAATATTGTTTTAATTATAGTTTTGCTTAAACATTGAATCCATAACAAGAATAATATAATATAATAACAACATTTTAATTAAATAATGTCTCTATAGTCTATCTGTAGCCGGTGGGCAGCTCTAATACATATTTGATATGATCTCGTCAGCCAGATATAATTATATTATGGGCCAAATTTGGCCCCCAGGCCTGAGTTTGACATGTGTTATGTACATGGTTGGTGTGTGTTTGTGTGTGTATGAACATCGATGTGTATTGAATTGTGTGTCTGTATTGTGTGTGAGTGTATAACAAAAGTAAGTAAGTCTTTAGTTATATAGTACTTCTGACAGACGTATGTCACAAAGACAATTTACAGAGCATTTAGATTTGAGTACATATTCTTTCCTGCACTCATGAGATGAATTTTGTGTTGTTTTCTGTAAATAGTTCTGCCGTCTTGTTTCCTGTTCTATATATTAACAGGGTCAGTCAAAATAAGTGTTAAAACTTCAGCCTAAACCCCTTTGGTCTGTAGAATAACTTTAGTTTTTTGTGTTAAATCGTTGTAATATGATGTATGATTATGTTCACTGACCGAAGAAAATAAACAAACAAACACGTATTTTTATTTATTTATAAACGTACAGATATTACTCTATTTTCTGGTGTTTGCTGTAATGTTCTTTCTTCATCTATGGAGTTGTGTTTTGTTTCATTAATTTGTTTCATGTAGCTCAGAGTGTGTGTTAAATCAATGTCATTTATTGGGATACGTGTGGCTAAAAATACACGTTCCTTCAATACACAGACCATTATTTTTAACACTTTAATGTGACATATTTTTCATGTGTTTTTATTTTTTATAGTGTCAGCTTATTCGCTAGGAAAATCAAAAGCTGTTGTTGTAGCAGTCACTTCAAAGCACTAATTAATTTATACTCTCGGTCGGATTAATTATCTTAAGTGCCTATATTATTTGTTAGATAAGATGTAAAGATGTCCTCCTGTCTCTTTAGCACAATCACATGTACAGACAGTGATTCCCGGCGCATTGGGCTCGTTTAGGGCCGTGTGCAAAGACAGCAGCTTGGACCCAAACACTGCGTTAAGAATGAGGTCAGAGGAAGTGTAACAGTGTGTCAGCTCGTGGGGTCAAATGCATCTCATCCCTCTGCTTCCATAAGCGCCACACACAAGCAGGGCCCTCCACTTTAACTAATGAAATGTATTCCTCAATATGCCCCAGTCAGGTCCAATTAATGAAAGCAATCTCTGGACTATAGCGTTTTATCCCACACTACGGAAATGTGGGATTTAAAGGCACAGGCTCTTCTAAACTCTTGGTGCATGTTAAAGGCGCTGTAGCTGATTTTTACTGACTTAAAAATCTGAAAAACAGAACTAGTTCATTCTTAAACAGTTTGCAGAGGTTCAGTTATACATGCATCTTGAATTCTGGACTTGCGGTCATCGCGCAATGCATACTGGGAAGGATCCTCCGAAAAAGTGAGCATCAAACTGCCATGTTTGATCTCCCAGTGGGATGCATCTATTGTCAAAGCTGATCTTTTCAAGTCTTTTGAAGCAGATCGCTCTTGTTTCTGGTTCTGATATTATTTTAGTTTTGGAATTCGGACATCGTAATTGTGTGGTTGTTGGATATCCTAACAGAACCGGAAAATGGCTTGAGAAATGGGCTTCGGAAGATTGCAAACTCCATAAATGCAAAAGGGAATCAGATCTGTGTGACTGCAAACTTCCGTTCAAACTGTTTCCCTTCCCAACAGAATTGAAAAACAGTGAAAGGCGAAGGTGATAGGCAGTACTGATACACAGGAAGGACCAAAAAGGAAACCTTTTACTGCCTAAATCATCTGAAGTTTGTAGTGAACATTTTGTATGTGGAGCGACATCAAAGCAAATTCCTGTTTGTTAAGCGAGAGGCGCAGAAGACAAGCAGGCTGAGCTCGCACTTTCTTGTTCTTGTGGTTTTACAGCAACATCATGTCTTGGTCGTTTTGCAGTGGAAGGTGTTTCTTGGAGAACAGCTGGTGCCTTTCACTTTGGTGTTGACTTTTTAAATTCATAACCAAGGTTGAGCGAGGGATCGGGATTTTGCTTTTGATGACTGGAAGTCCAAAATTCAGGATGCATATATTCCTCACTTACCTTATGCATTCTCAGCCTCCTAATTATTGACCACGATGAGTTTTATAAGTGAGACCAGAATGAAGTTTTGCCTAATGTGCACTTCCTGATTAGTGAATTTATTTGACCTCGAGAGCTGCTTACACAATATATCTGTACTGAGGCAAGACAAATTTTGCTTAAATACATGGAAGAAAGTAAATATCTGCCGATTCCTGATATTAACCGAAATTAATCAGTACTAGTGTAGGGACAGAAAATGGTAAACATTTAGGCTGCATTTATATGATGACAGTCTGAACAGAAGATGCAAAAGTGGCGTCGCGTCTTCACTTTTTTCCCCGCGTGTAGACAAGCATTTTCGGGAGGAAATCTGCATGCATATGGTGACGCCAAAGTGTGTGGAATTTGACCGGGTATGCATGCCAGGCAGCTAGGTGCTGACGTTAGGTCAGGTTTGGGCAAACTACGGCCCAGAGGCCATATGCGGCCCTTAAATCTTTTTAATTGGGCCAGCCGAACTTGAATAATAATCATAATAACTTTCAGTGTTTTAAGATATATAGTTGTAATGCTTTGTAATGATTTTCAATTATGGAATGTTTCAATAACATAAAAGTAAAAAAAATGCATAGCACACTCAGATGGCCGATGTCCAAAAGCTTTTTTATTTTTAAATAACGTTTTGGCAAAATAAGCTGTGGTCCAAAGCAAGAATAATATCTGACGCTTTTTTTGCCCAAACGTTATTTACAAATAAAAAAAGCTTTTGGACATCGGCCATCAGCTCCATCCATCTCCTCCTGGTTTGGCTGTTCCATCAAATTTTTGAATCTTTGTGGCCCACGAGTCAAAAAGTTTGTCCACCCCTGCTCTAGGTGGTGATGTGTGTGACGTGAGCAGATCTGACCAGAGTTTTGCGTCTTGGACAGTGTAGATGGAAACGCTACGGCGGAGCGTATTCAACTTGGGTTGGTTGGGGTGGTTTCAAATTTTTGTGTTTTTTAAGCTCCAAAAACACTGTCACCGTCCAAACAAAAGGCACTTCCGATAAAATATTTTGTCGTTTTGACCCGCAAGTGTTCTCCTGTAAACAGGCCCTATGAGATGTTCTAAGTCAAAATCATCCAATTAATGGCCCAATCAGGGTTCCGACTGAACCAATTTTTGAAAGCCAATCCCCGATACAGCTACATTTTCAGTATCTGTTCAATTCCAGTATCGGTATGAGTCATATACAGACCCTTTAAATAGAATTCATTTGCAAACCAGATATCTCTGTTTTGAAAATTTGTCTTTAACCATTTTTTTCTTCGACATATAATAAGGACAAAATAGACAGTATAGACGATTTTTATTGCACTAAACTCAGTTTCGCTTTTGAAAACGGGACAAAGTAAACTGCAAGCATCAGATTTATTTATTTATTTTTTCAAATGGTACTTATCTGTTTTTAATGCACTCTTCAAATGCACCAGTATGACGAAGCCTCCTACATTTTTTTTGGGTAAATGAATCAAACACAGGCCAGAGCCATTAGCTGACAGAGCGTGTGTGAGGGGATAAACAGGTGGAAAAAGGATACTGTGAACATAACACGCCTTGGATGACATAAGACTTGATGTGTCTCATGTTTATTTGTGGTTAGTGCATGAAGGGCACTTTATTCTCCATAATCTATGAGCTTAGCCGTACATTTAACTGTCGCACATAAATTCTGTCGGCTTTATGAAACTGTGGCCTCTAATCTGGTTTAGATCTCCTCAAGTCATCTCCAAACCGACGCAACGCATGTGATGGTGATGAGTGGACACAGGCACTGGGGGCAGATGGATGGCTTCATTATGGACACTTGAAAGTCTGATGAGGACCGGAGAGGAGGAGGAGGAGGAGGAGGAAGAGAGGGGAGGGAGGAGGGAGGAGCAAAAGAGGACAGAGGTACAGAGGAAGAGGGGTTGCAGAGGAGAGGGTGGGGTATGCAGAAGAGGAGAAGGTGAAAGAAAAGGAGGGAAAACTGAAGAGGAGAAGGGAGGTGTAGAGGAGGAGGAGGTAGGGGCAGAAGAGGACAGAGGAACAGAGGATGAGGGGTTGCAGATGGGGGGGGGTTATGCAGAAGAGGAGAAGATGAAAGAGGAGGAGGAGGGAGGAGCAGAAGAGGACAGAAGTACAGATGAAGTGATAGGAGCAGAGGAGGAGGGGGAATACGCAGAAGAGGAGAAGGTGAGAGAGGAGGAGGGAACAGAAGAGGAGAAGGTGAGAGAGAAGGAGGGAAAACAGAAGAGCAGAAGGGAGGTATAGAGGAAAAGGAGGGAGAAGCAGAAGAGGACAGAGGCACAGAGGAAGGAAGGAGAAGCAAAGGAGGAGGAGGGTGCAGAGAAGGGGTGAGAGGTGCAGGGAAGTAGATGTCCAGAGAAAGAGGGGTGAGCAGAGGGAGAGAGAAGAGCAGATTAGGTTGAGAGTGCAGAGGAGGAGGAAGGAGAAGAGGAAAAGAGAGGAGTAGAGGAAGAGACCACAGAGGAGGAGGGTCAAGGAGCATGTATGAGAAGGTGAGAGAGGAGGAGGGAACACTTAAGAGGGAGGTGTAGAGGAGGAGGAGAAGGGAGGAACAGAAGAGGACAGAGGCACAGAGAAAGAGGAGGGACCAGAGGGGGAGGAGGGAGAAGCAAAGGAGGAGGAAGGTGCAGAGAAGGGGTGAGAGGTGCAAAGAAGTAGGTGTCCAGAGAAAGAGGAGAGAGGAGGGAGGGACTGAGGAGGCGGGATGAGCACAGGGAGAGAGAAGATCAGATTAGGTTGAGAGCGCAGAGGAGGAGGAAGGAGAAGGAGGTGCAGAAGAGGAGGAGAGAGGAGTAGAGGGCACAGAGGAGTAGAGGAAGAGACCATAGAGGAGGAGGGTGAAGAAGCAAGTATGAACATAGGAGCAGAAGTGGAGTAAGAAGCAGAAGAGAAGGAAGGAGCAGATGAGGATGAAGGGGCAAAAGTGCAGAGAAAGAGGAAGAGGGAGGAGCAGAAAATGAGACAGGAACAAAGCAAAGGAGGAGGGAGGAACAGAGGGAAGTGCACAGAGGAGGAGGAGAGAGTTGCAGAAGAGGTGGGAGCTGCAGAGGGAGCGGAAGAGAGAGGTGTAGGGAACATAAAAGTGTAGAGGAGGTGGAGAGGAGGAGGAGGAAGTGTAAGAAAGCACAGGCCACAGGGGAGGGAGGTGTAGCAGAGGAGAGGAGGAGGAGGCACAGGTCATAGAGGAGTTCGAGTCAGGAGGAAGAGGAGGAGGAGCATGTGCAGTCCGTTGCAGCAGTAGTAGCAGCTTGCCTCTTGCCTCTTGCTGGTGTTTACAGCGCTGCAGTAAAACACACAGAGGCTCTGCTGCACACTGCACTGCTCCAGACTGAGAACACTGCACACACCTCTGCTCCTCAGGCACCGCGATCACACACAGGGACAAAGATGGAGGGAAAGAGAGGGGGCAAACAGAGGAGGAGCAGGCGGGTGTAAGGGAAGAAAACAGCTGAAGGTTGTGTGTCTGCGAGAGAAATAAGGAGCTGTAGTTTAGAGTCAGAGAAGGTCACGCTGCAGTTTACAGGAGCAACACCACAGAGCGCGATTAATGAATGAAGAGGACGACATGAATGAGAGAGTAAATAAAGAAGTGAGAGCAGAGTGAACGGACACGTGTGACCGGATAAAGTGTCAGCAGAGAGAGAGAAAGAGAGAGAGTGAGGACAAGTGGCAGATGCACAGTGGACAGTGGTGAGGAGGGGTGAAGGGCGAGAGAGTGTTTAGAGGGAGAAAGAGCGGGGCAAAAGGGAGGGAGGATGGAGAGATGGCAGCAGAGAGGGAGAGAGGAGGGATAAAAGTGGAAAGTGGGGGGCAAAGGAGTTTTATCAGTTAGTGAAGGGGCATAGAAGGAGGATAGAGGATACAGAGGAGGAGAGAGGATGGATAGAAGGATGCAGAGGGTTAGAAAGTATCGAGGATAAGAGAGGAGGGATAGAAAGGTGCAGAGGGTTAGAACTTGTAAAGGAAAAGAGAGGATGGATAGAGGGAGAAAGAGGGGCAAAACAGGAGAGATGGTGGCAGATGGGGAGAGAGGAGGGATAAAAGAGGTGAATCGGGAGCGGAGGAGGTTTATTTGGGAGTGAAGGGGCCGAGGCTGAGAGAAGAGGGATAGAGGGATGTAAAGGAGTGGTAGAAGGTGCACAGGAGGAGAGAGGAAGGATAGAAGATGCAGGCAAGGGGTAGAAGATGCAGAAGATGAGAGAGGAAGGAGAGAAGAGGGATAGAGGATCCAGAGGAGGACTAAAGGGATACAGAGGAGGAGAGAGGAGAGACAGAGGATGCAGATGAGGAATAGAGGGATGCAAAGGACTGGTAGAAGGTGCAGAGAAGATACAGACAAGTGGTAGAAGGTGCAGAAGAGGAGAGAGGAGTTATAGAGGATGCAGAGGAGGGATAGAGGGAAGCAGAGGAAGAGAGAAGAGGGATAGAGGATGCAGAGGAGAAGAGAGGAGGGATAGAGGATGCAGAGGAGGAGAGAGGATTCAGAAGAGGAAAAGAGAGATGCAGAGGAGGTGAGAGGAGGGATAGAGTATGCAGAGGAGGACTAGAGGAATGCAGAGGAGGTGAGAGGAGGGATAGAGGAGCAGAGGAGGATAGAGGATGCAGAGGAGAAGAGAGGAGGGATAGAGGATGCAGAGGAGGAGAGAGGATGCAGAAGAGGAATAGAGAGATGCAGAGGAGGTGAGAGGAGGGATAGAGTATGCAGAGGAGGACTAGAGGGATGCAGAGGAGGTGAGAGGAGGGATAGACGGATGTAGACATGGGATAGAAGGTTCAGAAGAGGAGAGAGAAGGGATAGAGGATGTAGGGGATGACTAGAGAGATGCAGAGGAGGAGAGAGGAGGGATAGAGGGATGCAGAGAAGTAAAATTCGGGGCGACATGACTGAGGGGTGAGAGCAGGAGAGGATCTGTTCCGTCAGAGAGGACACACTCCACTGGTGTGATTGAAGTATGGGCCAATTAACAGGAGGAGCACTGAGCTGCAGCTGCACTCTCCTCTGCTCTGCTCACACACACATGCACACACATGCACACACACACACACACGCACACATGCACTCACACACACACACGCTCACACATCACATACATGTGCACTCCAGGCACCACACTGCTCCGCCACTTTATCTCATCTTCACCATAGTACTGCTATGGACCCAGGAAAATTACAGAGAGAACATGGCAAAGCTCTGAGAGATGGACCAAAAAAAGACATAATTGAGTCTTCATCTTCAGTCTTCATTCAGACTCACAGCAGCGCTCGGCCGTACAGTACCACTGAAGAAATGTACTTTTTTACTCTTTTAGTCTTTTGTCTGAACTGTTTTTTTTACTAAATTTAGTCAAATCGTTCAGTTCGTTTTTGTGATGCTTGATAACCTGTGCCGATATTTTTGGGCCAATTTATAGAGACGATTTGGATCATTTTAGCCAAATTCTGTAATTTAAATGTACTGCAAACTCACTCACAGTTCTTTTTTTAACCACAAACTGATAAGAGAGCTGTGTAGTCATGTTTTGTGCAGTTATCTTTTCACATTGAGCATTAATCATATTCTTTAGGCATCAGGTCAGCCAAAATATAATATCAGCTATGTCAGAAAGTGCAGTTATCAACCTGATATCAGTTGTCTATCACTGTTCACAATAGGGGTTTGCAAAAATATCAAAATATCGATATATCGTATTATTTAATGTGATGATACAGTATCAATATCAGGGACTGCTGTATTGATATATCGGCAAGAGTATTTTTTGGTAGATTTTACTGCATTATTTTGTTACAGTGCTACAGTTTTGTTGCTTGTTCAGAGGAAGGAAACTTGTTCATGCAACACATTTGACATTTTCACTGTTTTGATGATTAAAATGTTTGTGTTTCATATTCACTTTGCACAAGAAGTGGTTTAACAAAGACTTACTATCACAGCCTGATTTTGCCTTTATTTTTTATTGAACTGTATCAAATCGATTTGAAATATATCGTATCAAACCGAAACTGTATCAAGATATGTATCGTATCATGGCCTGTGTATCGAGGTACGTATCGTATCGACAACTTCTTAATGATACCCAGCCCTAATTCACAACATTCATAATAGTACTTTGCTATGATAAATTGTGTTGCATTGTCTGTTAAAACATGTAAAGATGTATTTCTTGACAAGTGAGTTTATTTGTGGTCTAGTTTGAGGCTCTGTGACTGAAAAGAGAAACTCGGATCTATTGTTCCTTTTATTAATTTATTTATATTTCAAAAATAACTGTACTTTTAGACAACGAAAATATTGACTTTATTTATAGTTTTAAACAATGAAAATATAGTTTGAATCGTCAAAAATCTGACACTGACTTAAACGTAGAGGCTTAAATGATCCCAGTACAGTAGAGTTGGAGACAGAGGACTTGCTCGAGCCCTGTGGGTGGGCTGCAGCTTCATTACCCTGCATGACAGAGGAGAGAGGTGCTCCAGACACTTCCCTGTTCACACTCCGGCTTCACATTCACAGACAGTTCCAGCTCCAGCTCCAGCTCCAGCTCTGGCACTCGGCTGCACTCACAGACCCAGCGCACGTCTCCTCTGCCTCAGCCAAACATGACCGCGGGCCCTGGCTCCAGCAGCAGCTAGAGTTAAGCACCGATAACTGATCAAATGTGGCCAGTTTTCAACCATCTGATTTGCTCACTGTGCGCTGGGGGGCTGTGGCAGTAATGATGTACTTCACAGTGGTTGTCATGACGGAGCAGAGGTACTGTAGCTTTACTGTAATTGAGCTTCCACCTCTTTCCAAAATACGATTGGTGTTTTTTCTGTGGCACTTTCCATTTCTGTTTTTCAGCTTATAGACAATATTTTGAGGACATTTCAAAAGATATTATATTTTGACAACAGTGCTAATTTTTCATCCTAGATATATGTTGGTTTAAAGGTGGTGTAGGGCCCATCACTTCTATCTCTACATGTTCCGCAGTGTGGCATTATACTTATTTATCTCGCTACTGGGCCAAGTTACAGGGTCATATCTATGGAGATGCAAGCCCACTCGTAGTAAGAATGCTTGTTTTAAGGCTATAAAACACGCAATTAAGTAAATGCAACATGGATAGTTTAATGCCATACTGTGGAACATTCAAGACGAAGCAATAACATCTCCATGGAGACAAGCAGGTGATTGACCCCTCCACCAGAAACGTTACACAGTGCATTTTGATTGTAGAATTTGAGATAATAATTTCAGATGGAAGACAAATTTATTGTTTTTAAGAAATATTCAAACTTGATCCTCACATTTTGAGCCATATTATTATTTGTTGAGAACTGGCCTCACAACGTAATAATAATCTTTTGGTTTATGGTAAATGGTCACATTTTTATATAGTGCTTTTCCACCTTCAAGGCTCTCAAAGCACTTTACAACAACTCACCCATTCACACAAACACTGAGGAAAGGTGGGTTAAATGTCTTGCCCAAGGACAAAACAACATTCAGCATTCAGGTCAGTGGCTCAACCAGTGACGTTTGTTTTCGTTCGTTTAGTTTAGTTTGTTTTTTTATGTTGAGAGGGGGAGTCAAATCGCCAACGTTTGGATCAGTGGACAAACAATCTTACCAACTGAGCTATTGCCACCCAACCTGAGCTACTACGCATTTTAACTGTCAGCAAGCATTTTATTTTTACTGTATTATGTATTCATTTTGGGCAAGAAGAGATTTACGTTCTTATACAATGGAACATATAACATAATTTAAATCATAATAGAAATAAAAATAACCACAACAAAAAATTAGCCCAAAATGGAGTGGGAAGAAGAAAACTTATTTAATCCCACCCCCACTCTTCTGAAGATAATGGGAAGATAAAATTTCACTTTTGTTCATTCATGCAGCCAGGCCCATTAACTACAGAGAAATTCACCATAAACTAAGTCAACAAATCTACAATCTCAGAGTTAAAAGGCCTATTGTTATTATTTTATCGTCTGTGTTATAATGTTGTTTCTTCATCAAACACATACTGTACCTAGAGCTGTGTTTTGTTTCATTCATGGATCACTTCTCTCCAACAGTAAACACTCTCCTCCACCTTGTGATGTCATCTGGTAATACAGGACGAGCTCCACTGTGTTTTTAAACTCCATACACCTTCACTAGAATCATTTGGACAAAAAAAGCTGTGGAATTGTCAATCTCTACTGAACAAAAGGTGAAACATAAGCTGTTAACTTGAAAACTACTACTATATGACTGGGATGTGCAAAAATATTGAAATATAATATAATTATGTTTAATGTGATGATACAGTATCGATATCGTGGGCAGCTGTATCGATATATCACCAAGAGTATTTTTTGGTATATTTTACTAAGGACCTGTTTACACGAGAACGCTTGCCGGTAAAAACGACAAAATATTTTAACGGTGACAGAGTTTTTGGGGCTTAAACATGCAAAAATTTGAAATCACCCTCCAGAGTGGAAAAGTTGAATACGCTCCGCCATAGCGTTTCCGTCTACACTGCCCAAGACGCAAAACTCTGGTCAGATCTGCTCATGTCGCGTACGCGTTAACATCACATACGTCACCACCTAATGTCACCACCGAGCTGCCTGGCATGCATACACAGTCAAATGCCACACACTTTTGCGTCACCATATGCATGCAGATTTCCTCCCAGAAACGCTCGTCTAAACATGGAAAAAAAAAGTGAAGACGTGAGGCGACTTTTGCGTCTTCTGTTCAGACCGTCATCTTATAAACGTAGCCTGAAATATTTTGTTACAGTACTACAGTTTTGTTGCTTGTTTAGAGGAAGGAAACTCGTTTGTGCAACACATTTGACATTTTCACTGTTTTGATGATTAAAATGTTTGTGTTTCATATTAACTTGGTTGTGGAAGTGGTTTAACAAGGACTTTTAGTATCACAGCCATGATTTAGCTGTTATTTTTTATTGAACCGTATTGAATTGAAAGTGCAGTGTATCAAGATATGTATCGTATCGTAGCCTATGTATCGAGGTATGTATCGTATCGGCAACTTCTTAATGATACCCAGCCTTGTATATGACATCACAAGTTGGAACAGATCAGATCATTTTAAGCTTTGGACATGTAGACAGACTAGTAATTATTAAAAATAATAAAGTAAGGATAACTAAATAGTAAATAAGGATTACTTAAACATGTGTGAATGAAACAAAACACAACACCAGGTATGTTTTTGATGACGTAACACCATTCTTACATGACTAAAACCTCACAGGAGTTCATTTTGTGCAATATAGGAGCTTTAAACCAGCTCTCCACGTTTAATTTAAACTATGGACATTATAGAGCACTGTGGTGTCATGTGAACGAAACCTGCTACTATTAGTATTCTATTAGTATTCTTAGACTGGTGCACGCAGGAGCCATATAATCAGATGCATATTCTCAATTAGAGAGGAGAGTCCAAAGTTTAATCTTCGATATAATAGTCTTGATAAGATGTATTCTGCTTTTGAAGTGTCTGGGAAGAGAAGGAAAGAGGCGAGCATGTTGCCAGCGTGGATGTTTTCTCTCTCATCTCGTCTTGAGCTGCCACTGTTCTGTCAGCCAGAGACTATCACCGCTCTTAAGTGCTCCGTAAATATTCCTCAAGGTGTTTTTAGTTTGCTTGCAACATCGGCCGGCGTGTTTGCTGTAAATACGCTCTCTTTGTTTAAAAAATGCCAAGTAAATAATTAGGCTGTTGGTAAAATACTGAAGTGCTCATTATGATGATTGACAAATTGTAACATCATCTTTGTACAATCCAAATATTTGAGCTGGGGCATATATGGTGATTGGAACGTCAGATTTAAGATGACAGGAGCAGCTCTGAGAATTCGACACACAGAAGTATCCCATTATTTCTTGACTAACATTTTTTTATTCTTCAAATCTAGGCCATGGTGTCTGTACTGTACGTATTATACCTCTGGATGTGTCAAATTAAAATGAATAAACATCATTATATTACCTTTTTATGGTGGCATTAAAGATGTATTATGCAACTTTTCTGAGGGTGGATTCACCACCCGCTGATCTCCACAAGGATGTTATTGCTTTGCTTGGAATGTTCCGCAGTATGGTGTTAAACTTGTCTCCCTGGAGACAAGCAGACTGCACCACCAGGCTGCGTTACAGATCAGATCTATGGAAAGATGCATGTTTTCAAGATGTGTAGCTATAATAAAATCTAAAATTGAATAAATCCAAGATGAGTAATTTCAATGCCATATACTGTGGAACATTCCAGGCAAAACAGAAACATCTCCATGGCAACAAGCAAGTGGCTCTGTTCACACTTACGTCACGAACCAGGAAAACCAAGAATTTGTTTTTTTCATACCTGACAGTTTCGACTGCTCACTAGCGGTCTTCCTCAGAGTGGTCAGGTGATGTTGCTGTGACGTGTTCGGTCAGCTGATTTATACAGGTTTTGGCGCTGTCTTTCTACCGGCGGGATCCGGGGGGAGGAGGAGGAACCGGGACAAGGGGACTTTTTTTACTCTCACACACCTGGTATTCTGTCCTGAGGAAGTCGGACTGCAGATGGCGCTGTCGTCCTGCCTCCACCGGTAGGAAGACGGCGCCAAAACCTGTTTAAATCAGCTGACCGGACATGTCACAGCAACATCACCTGACCACTCTGAGGAAGACCGCTAGTGAGCTGTCGAAACTGTCAGGTATGAAAAAACAAACTCTTGGGCTGAAAAAATAACCTAATAACATATCGGAAGACCAAATGAATCTCATTGAACTAAACCAGGAAGACGTTTGGAAAGATGCTAGATAGATTCTAGATATTAAAACTGACTGTGATAAAACCCACTGAAGTAAATGTGATCAAAGGTAAAATGAAGACTGTATATGTATATCCTGTTTAAAATCATCTTGAATTTGGCGCCTCATCTCTTCTAATCGCATGTACCCAGTGCGCTCGGAGTTGTGTGTCAGCGGGGAAATTATGAAAACTGAAGTATGGTTGTAATTGTTGATTAGCCGAACATAACGGGACACTACAGTGACATTTAGATGAAGAAAACTGGGCCTGGGAATTTGTAATCACATCTTTCCAAATGTCTTCCTGGTTTGTGACGTAAGTGTGAATAGAGCCTATTAACTCTTGACAGTAACATAACTAGAGTTGTGCTTTGTTTCATTCACACGTTTAAGTAATCCTTTATTATTAGTCTGTCTGCATCTCCAAAGCTCAAAATGCTCAAAATTCCACCATGTGACGTCATGAAGCAAGTTACCTTTTTACATTTTGTTCAGTAGAGATTGGAAAAACCAGGACTGAAATAATGCAAATTATTTTAGTGAAGGTGTATGGAGTTAGAATAGAGCATTTCCTGTATTACCCATAGACCGTATTTATAAATGGACATTGTAAGAGAATTTAAGTCATTTATCTTCCATGTACATCTCAGTTTAACATTGTACGTGGAAGATAAATTACTTAAATTCTCTTACAGACATGCAGGCTCTTCTGGCTCCTTCTGACCCTGGCTCCCGTTGACTTACATTGGAATATTGTCGCACAAATACAGCTCTCTTGGAATAACCAGGACTGAAATAATGCAAATGATTTTAGTGAAGGTGTATGGAGTAGAGCCCGACCGATATGGATTTTGCTGTGGCCGATATGAAACCAATATAATGGAAGTTGGAGCTGCCGATAGCCGATATAATCGCCGATATATTTAGTGATGTAAAAATTCACTGTAAATGTTGAATTGTTTAAAAAACTTAGGTTTGGCTCTGGTGGATTTAAAATTGGGTTTATTTAGGCAACATTTATTGTTATTCTGCCTCTTTACATCATATTTACAGACAGTAGGTTGGCTTAATGGCATTTTTGCATCACATTCTAGACACTAGTGATGGGTATTCCAGTTCTTTTTAGAGAACCGGCTCTTTTGGCTCGGCTCACTAAAAGCTGCTGGTTCTTTTGGCTCCCAAGTGGCTCTTTCAGATTGTTTTGTTGCAAGCAGGTCTAAAGCACGTCTAAAGCAGGACTGAATCAGGACTGAACCAGGTCTAAACCAGGACTGAAAAAGGACTAAACTGGGACTTATTTATTTTATGCTAAACTACAGTCAAATATGCTCGTTTTTTTAATTTTTATTTTTTTTAATCCTACGTACACGCAAAGTTTCGTTTTTAGCCGCTGCTGCTGTCAAACCACGAATCTGCACGCGGCGTGAAGAGAAAAAAAAGTGAGAGAAAGAGAAAACACAGCTCCCAATAAGGATCAGGCTCCCGTCGTTCGCTTCAAAGAGTCGGCTCTAAGAGTCATTTCGTTCGCGACGGACCCATAACTAGTAAAGAAAGTAGCGCTATTAGCCTTTAGCCATAAATACGTGCGCGCAGCGGTAATTAATTATATGCGCAAATGTCATAATTCACATGTCTGTTCACAGCTCATTTACATATCAGTGCAGGTCCAGTAGCAAATATATGGCCAATATAGTCACTTTAGAACAGACCAATAGAAAACAGTCTGTTTATGTGCGGGAGCTACAGCAGCTAACCCATAACAAATGACAAAAAACTAGCTTCAGAGTCGACATATTTCCAACACTCACCGCTCATACAGGCTCCTCCTCACATCACAAATCTGCACTAATAAATGTCCTTTTAATCCAGACTCAAACCGATTGTCCGTAAAAAGAATATAATCTCAGTGTTTGGATCTGTGTCTGCAGGTCTAAACAAACACACGTGAGTGACGCGACTCTGTGGTGTGTTCAGGGACAGTACGGACACACACAAATGACTCTGTAGATAAATACTGATGTGGAGCCACATATTAGGACATTTATCTGTCTGTAAATTGGATTAAATGAACAGAATGTAGAGAGTCTAAGCTTTATAACGAGGTATAACATGCCCACGTGAAATATCGGCCCCTATCAGCAAGCATATCGGCCGATAGCCGATATGCCTAAAGTCGCCCATATCAGCCGATAATATCGGCCAACCGATATATCGGTCGGGCTCTAGTATGGAGTTAGAGTTGAGCATTTCCTGTATTACCCATGGACCTGATTTATAAATGGACATTGTAAGAGAATTTAAGTCATTTATCTTCCACGTACAATGTTAAACTGAGATGTATGTGGAAGATAAATGACTTAAATTCTCTTAAGACATGCAGGCTCTTCGGGCTCCTTCTGACCCTGGCTCCTGTTGACTTACGTTGGAATATTGTCGTCCCTCTCTCTGTGACTGCTGCTGTGAGTCTCGAAATTCTGGTACTAAAATGTTTGTATTAACCCACTCTACATGATCCTGGTTTTTTGGGGGGGGGTTTGCTGTTTTGTCCGTCAAAAAAATTGTATTCATAATATGTATCCACTTTTTTTTAATACAGTCTATGGTACATATGGTACACATGACATCACAAGGTGGGACAGAGTGTTTTCTATTTGAGAGAAAAAAGTAAATAGGCAGGATTTGTGTGTTAAACATGTGTAAATGTAACAGTGATGAAGAAACAACATTAGAACAGACCAGAGAATTGAGTAATATGAGCCCTTTCATGGATTCCTTACCTAAAAACCAGCTAAGACAAATCCTCTGAATTAATTGTGCCTAATTTAAACATTAGAAGTGCGTTTTAAGTCCCGTCGTATTCACCCCACCAGATTAAAAGTGGTTCCAAAAAAGAAAAGGAGGCCTCTTTCTAAAAGCACTGGAGGAAAAAATACTCAACTACAAAGATTTGCATTTTAACAAAAGCTTCATTTACACTGGCAAATCAAATGAAACCGTAATCTCCCACTCTCTTCCCATAATGCCGCTCACCGCTCTGCTCCGTCTGTATCTGCCTGAGCCTGCGTTTCCGGCGTGTCAAGTCGAGATTGGAGCACATAATGAAGTCTACTAAGAGATATTCAATGAGGATTTTTGGGTCTAATTTACTTGTATTTGCTTTGTGTGGGAGAAGGCTGAGCAGAGACAGATGCCAAGTGGACTATGGAAAAATAAGGCTAGTATATAAGAGTCTAGCAGTGGGTAGGTGGAGCACTGGTTGAGCACTGCCACTGAAAACACTTCATAGAGAAATAGTGTGACAGGCCCTAACAGGTAATGACTGGAAACTGCAGCAGCGCAATCCATCTCCACCAAATGATGTGATGACGGCCATCTTGGGGTTTCACTTTTCCTGCATTCTTCAGCGAGTAAAACAACAACAAAGCACTTTTATATGGCTGTCGCTACATACAGCGCTCTATATGCTAAGACTGCACAGCTAATCACATGTGAATCAAGATTGAGATTCTGTCATTTCTAATTGTCGATGCTATGTACAGTTTATTACAGTCTAATCAAAATCTTTATATGAGCTGGCGTGGTTAATCAAACTTAAATGGTCTGTATTGTGCTGTTTTCTGATCTATGTTATAATGTTGTTTCCTCGTGGTAATACAGGAAGTGTACTACTGTGTTTTTAAACTCCATACACCTTCATTAAAATAATTTTGCTGCTTATTTAGAAGTTTATTACCATTTTAAAAAATATATTTTTATATATTTTATATATTACACCGAAATAAAAAAAATCGTCTCTGGCTGTCATCACTGCTTCACGCTGTTTTTATATCCATAAACTCACAGAGGAGTGCGTATCATAAGCAGACGCATATCTGCCTCACAATTTAATAGATATTTCATGCTGCTAGACTGCTGCTAAAAGCGTTAGCTCTGCAGTGCCACATGTAAACAAACAGTGCCATGTGATGACGTCATCATTCGTGGCTCGGTTTGGTTGTGCAGGTGTGAGTGCAGAACATAGAACCCACAGCAATCGTGCTTGAGCACGGCACGATTCTAGTGCACTCTTATATTTCCACACTGCTGACATTTTAAAGAAGCTGCCAGATCACTACATCTCTGCATCACACGCCACTATTCGGCCTTACTTTTAACTCACTCCACCGAAAGCCTAATGTGGCTTTTTTTTTTGCAATATTCAGCTGAATATATTCGTCTGCCGAATATTCGGTGCATCCCTATTTTTTACTCTTCGTTATTGTAATATTATGTGATGTGTGAGCTACTCTGTCCAAATAATTTAATTTAATAAAATCTGTTTAACATGGCTTAAAGAGTGTAGGACCTATAAAATCTGCAACTATTTAAGTAAAAGAATGTTAAAATTACTTGTAGTTTAGACCTCAACAAGTACATTCCAAAATGCATGTGATTCTTGTATTAACAGTGCCATATTACAATGCATGCAATTAGATTTTTTCCCAGAAATTGTGCAGTCCTTCCTAGACCTGTCACACTAACACATTTTGAAGCATGATATATCCCTACAGAGATTTACTGTGATAAATAGGAGTATTGAAACCACTTTCTGCCACTGACACAATAACAATAAAGCAAGATAATCTCACTACACCATTTTAGTGTAATTAAAAGCCATGAGCTGCAACAAATAAATAACAGAATGAACAAATAATTAGCGACAGAAGTGGCTTATTCAAGCTGCTACAGCTCAAATCTTATTGTATTACAACAGAAGTAACCACAATCTCCTCATTTTTGCAAAGAAATTATACACATTATAATTACTGAGCCCCAAAATATATTGTTTTAGCTTTCGTATATTGAATGATAAGTAGATATTGTAATTATCGTGACAGGCCTAATCCTTCTGTCAATTCTGTCAAACTATATATCATTTCTTTCATGTGTCTTTAATTAAACGTCTGTCTTGTTTTGGCATTACTGAAAAACATTTTTCTGTGTTTTTATTAAAGGTGCATTGTGTAACATTTCTAGTGGAGGGTGTGCAAGATGCTCATTTCCATGAAAATGTTTTTACTTTGTCTATAATGTTCCATGGTAGAGATTAAACCTGATTATCTCAAGGGAAATGATTATAGACTGCATTACAGGTCAGATCTGTGAAGAGGCAGCCCTATTCACAGAGAGAATTATTGTACTTTTGAACAATAGAAACACCTGTGATGAATAAATAAATGCTAGATTAGGGCTGCTCGATTATGGAAAAAATCATTATCATGATTGTTTTGGTCAATATTGAAATCACGATTATTCAGATGATTATTTTTTAGTTACATGATGCATTTATTCAGCAATTCTCTCTCTCTCTCTCTCTCAAAACAAACAAACAAAACATTTTGTTATTGATAATTAATGCAAAACTTTCAGATTGAAAATAAATATAGGCTACAAATATGTACCATAGAGCAGTTTTGCGATAGCCTGATTTCACTTCATAGGAACTGATTTTGTAGCGTTAGAATTCGTTCGCTCGACAGTAGGTGGGTACTTTTTTTTAAATCTTGCTGCTATTTGGTCATGATGTATGTAATGCGCCACTAACGGAGCTAACTGGTATATATATTGATAAAATTCAAGAAACATTCTCTTTGTTCTGGCTTTAAATCCTCAATTTTGGGAATCGTTGCCAACACAGAATGTATGACTCATCGCTGATTGGCTGGTGCCCGAACTTGCACTTCTGGGGTTTTTGCAAACCTTCTAGTGAATTCCGATTCCTGACCTAGTCGCTGGAGAGAAATGAAATTGGGCAGAGGCACTAATTGGCACCAGCCTGACTAGTTTTGTGATGAATAAAATACACTTTGAACATGAAATAAGGCATAAAAAACATAAATGTATCCAAAATAAACTATATATCTATCCGTTCTACAATCTCAATATTTAAAAATTAAAAATTAAATGGTTTCAACTCGATTATATGAGTTTGGAGATCGTTTGACACACAAATCGAAATCGCAAGCAAAATTCAATTAATTGCACAGCCTTATGCTAGATAGATGTGTTTAATGCCATACCGTGGAACATTGCAGGCAAAGCAATAACATCTCTATGGAAACAAGTAGGAAGTGGACCCAGCAGCAGGAAAATTGTGCAGTGCACCTTTAAGAAAACATTAAAATCGAGCTGAGAATTCTGATTGATTTTTTGCCATATTCTCCAGCCATAAAAACAAAGCATTTTTACTACGGTCGCTTACATTCGCCCATACACTCTCGCCCACTAGCAGGTATATCTTTTATATTGTATCCTTATCTGTTTTTTTTCCAGTGCATCCCAACCCACCCACCTCTTCTTGTTTGCATTTTTGCCTCAAGCCACGCACACACACACACACACACACACACAGAGAGACACACGCACTAATATATGTCTAAGGCCTGTCACTCAAAACTAAAGAGTTATTTGTTTAGGCCAAACACGTACACACATGCAGCTAATCGATATTTCCTTTCCTTCTGCTCTTCACATATTTGACTCCGCCTCTCCCCAGCGCTCTCCTCCTCGCCACTTTTGTCCTCCCTCTGTCCCCTGCTCTCCTCCTATCCTCCTATACCTGCTCCATCTTGAATCATGTGGCTATGATTTCATTCACCATCTAGTCAGATTTGTACAAAATGTTGATAGAGGTTGCTCAATTTATGATAACCTTGCACCAAACTAAGGAGAGACAAAAAACACAACAAAATGATTCAATAAAACTCTCCTGGTAAAAGTATTCAGAAATGTGTTAAGCGTGTTAAAAATCTCAACCTTGAAGCCTTTTTTTGGAAGATTACATTGCAAGTTTGTAAATTTTGTTCATGTGTGATCTCAATAGTAATGTTGTGTTTTTGTGTATCTTCCACCTTTTCCTGCCTATAATTTTACTGCAGTTTGAGCAGTTTCTTATCTTGTATCTTGTTTTCAAGGTGCAGAATACATTTCAGATATTGATTTGCCCATATTGCAGTATTTTCTGATCCATGTTATAATGTTGTTTCCTCATCACAGACATACCCAGAGTTGTGTTTTCTTTCATTCACATATGTTTACCACTCTGCATATTTACCGTAGCCAAGTTAAAATGTCTTGAATTAAAAAGATTTTATTATGATTTGACTAAATTTCACTTGACAAGTAAAATGATCAGCCAGTGGAACAAGACTTTTTGTACTTAAAATATGAAAATACATCTTGCTGGTCTAAAATAAAAATAAAATCTAATATTGAGTGAATTAAGAAAAATTCACTTATTCCGTAGGAAGATAATTTTACTTGTCAAGTTGAATCTACTCAAATAAAGTAAAATGTTCTTAATTTAATTCATTTTAATTGAACTAGATACAGTTTTTCCCCCAGTGTGCATATTGCATAGCATATTGAGTTCTTCTCTCAAACAGAAAACACTTTTTTTTTTCTTTTTTTTTAAACTCCATACACCTTCACTAGTAATAGTTCATAATTTCACCCTTGGAATTGTGAAACTCCACTGAACTAAAAGTAAAGGTTAGCTGTTAACTTGAAAACTACCGTTTAATGACATCACAAGGTGGAACAGGCCGTGCATGTCTCTGATTGGTTATTCCACCTGTCAGTCAAGCCCAACTCAAATCGAGGAGACAGGAAACAGTTCAGGCACACTCGCCTTTGTAAAGTTTTGTCAAAGCATGTGGTTTTAGCCAGGTAAGTGGAAGATGATATTGTCTAGCAAAAAAGAAAAAAAAGAAACGTTTTTTTTGTTTTGTTGTTAAAATTTGAAAATATCTTGACGTACTTCCCAGAAATTATACCCCAACAATGTCTTTCACACATTTTTTTTAACTCTGCAGATTGTTTCTAGAGCTGCTTATGAAGTTTTCATTTTGGATTGGGTTATTTACACAAGTTAGCGTCCCTTTAATGTGCCAAGCAGAACTGTATTGCTCCAGCAGTATTATAAATAAGAACATATTGAGAATACTATTGATTTTGCAATAACACTAAATTAAAGTATATTGTGCAGCGCTATAGCCACACTTAGTTAAATGTATTTCAATTTATCTATCAAGTCTGAGAAGAGGAGTCAGCATCTAAAGTATTGTTGCTTGTGGCCTATTTATATTGGGATAGGTAATAGTGTAATAGTATGGATAGATGTGTATTGTGCCGTGCTTTGGTAACTGTTTTGTTTATGAAATAGCCTATATAAACAAAGTGGATTGGGTAATAGAACAGTTTTGCAAATGTGTTCATCCACAAGGGAAACTAAATTTACAATTTAATAACATAACATGAGTGGATGTATGTTTTTATTGGTTTATTTTAGCATCATAAAAACACTACAAATAAGTAAAAGGTAAAAGGAGTAGATGGGAGTTCCAAGAGTACACCTGATTTAAACTATAATGTCAAAAGGCACAAATAGGTTACACAAACACATATAAATAATGGTTGTGTGTAATGTAAAATATGCCCAATAGACTATATAAGAGGTAGTGTAAGGAGATGGTTGAAAAGTGTTCTTAGTTTGTAAATAATATGAAAACGACTACTGGATGGCAGCTGGAACCTTCCATTTCAAAAACACTGTCCAGATGTCTCCCTTTGAAACCTTTTCTTCCATGGACCGCTCCTGGACGCAGGAGGCATTACACACACGAGTATAAGGAGATACAGTGCAGAGATAAAGGGAGCTTTGAAATGATGTAAGGATCTGTGGCATAAGGGTCTGTGATTTTACTGCTGTATGGAGTAACGTAAACTTTCACTGAGGCATCGCTGTATTGTTCTCATGATACTAAAACTTCTGTTTTATTGGCGATACCTGATACTGTATACTGACTTTTAAACACTAAATAACAGTATTTTATTTGACCATATACAACTGATGAATAGAGATGTGCAAAAATAATAAAATATCGATATATCGTATCGTTTAATGTTGTGATACAGTATTGATATCATGGGCTGCTGTATTAATATATCAGGAGTATTTTTGGGTATATTTTACTAAATTATTTGATTACAGTGCTACAGTTTTATTGCTTGTTTATAGGAAGGAAACTCGTTTATGCAACACAATTGACATTTTTACTGTTTTGATGAGTAAAATTAGCCTAGTGCCTCTGCTCAATTTCATTTCTCTTCCGCGACTAGGTCAGGAATTGGAATATACTAAATGGTTTGCAAGAACCCCGGAAGTTATAGACCACGTACCGACCAATCAGTGAAGAGCTGAACCAACCCGATTTGCGACAGAAGACTGCATATGCCAGGGGTCTCCAACAGTTTTCCTCCAGTGAGCTACCTTTACAAAACAAAACCACCAGAGAGATACTCATTTTAGTGGTCGCAAAAAAATGATTCTATAAAAGAGCCACGGCCTTACATGGGGTACAGCTAGATACTTATAAAACTTAAACCATTTATTACTGCACAAAGTTAGGCATCAAAATTATACATTTAGAAAGGTAATAGCCATTTAATTAACTCAAATGTTGTTCTTCAGCACATAATTCAGACATCTCTTGGTGTGCTACTTGGAAGGGGTTGGCTCCTGGTTGCTCCCGAGGTACAGGTTTGAGATCCCTGGCATACGCTATCCTCCTTTGGACTTTACAAACGTTGCATTTTTTATTGCTCCTTTAATTTGCAAGTTCATCTCACAGAAACGACAATGACCGTTGACAGACACGTTCACTCTCTGCTTTGTTTGTTGTTCCGACAATTATTTGGGCACCACTGAGCGTTTCGACACATTACATACGTCATGATCAAATAGTAGCAAATGGTTAAATAAAAAAAGGACCCACCTCCCGTCAAGCGAACGAATCCTAATGCTGAAAGGTCAGAAGGTTTCCATGAAGTGAACCCTTTCTGATGAAACAGGCTAGAGTAAAATGAACATGTGTTTCAAATTATTTTTGCACAAGAAGAGGTTTAACCAAGACTCTTAGTATCACAACCATCATTTAGCCTTATTTTTTAATGAACCGTACCGAATCAATTTGAAATATATTGTATTGAATCGAAAGTGCACTGTATTGAGACGTATCGTATCAGCAACTTCTTAATAATACCCAGCCCTACTGATGAAACTAAAGTGTCAAAGAAATGTCAAATTCTTTTCTGTTAGGGGGATTTTTTATCAGTACTTTCTCAAATGAGTATCTAGTTCTTATGATACTAGTTTTTCAACCAATTACTATCTGATTTTTGAAGCTTTTGACATCTGTACAGCATCGCATGATATTTTTGTCAGTGTTATGAACAGCACTGCACAGGCTTGCATATACAGTAGTAGCATGGTATAACTGAAAAATTCACACTTGTTAGAGTGAATATAAAACCTGACTGCTGTGATTTGCACTCCCCTTTCACACTGTAACAGCTTTGATTGAAACATGGACTTTCTAATGATTAGCGGATGGCAGCACTAAGCGTCTTCTCTCAGCTCCTCAGTTGTGCGTCGTCTCATTCATCCCTCCTGACAATTCATGTTTTGTCTGCTCCCCCAAAGACAGATCAGCCACGGTGACAAAGGGACCAGGTCACAGGAAGAGAAATGTACCAAAATAAAGGAACGCAGGGACACTTTGACTGGAAATTGTCTCCAGTTAAAGACCTGATTTTACTGTCTTAAAAACATAAAAAAACAGAACTAGATAATTTCAAACTGGTAACAGTGATCCAAAGTTATTCATCATTTACCTTATGCATTCTGAGTATCCTAATTATTCACCACGATGAGTTTATAAGCACTTTTCATTACTTTCTGAGACTAATGTACTCTTACTGGGCAATTACTTGGACAATAAACCACTTCTACACTATGGCATTTAATTTAACCATCCCCATGGACAAGCAGGCCACATCACCAGGCCAAGTTAAGGTCAGATCTGTGGAGAAGTGGTCCTGCTTAGAGTCAGAATGTATGTTTTTGTGGTAGTTTTGAGCAGAGGTGGGACCAAGTCATTGTTTCGCAAGTCTCAAGTAAGTCTCAAGACTTTGACCTCAAGTCCGAGTCAAGTCCCAAGTCAAAGACAGGAAAGTCCAATTCGAGTCTCGAGTCACTGGCCCATAAGTCCAAGTCAAGTCCAAGATCTGCTTTGAGCTTCAAGTCATTTCAAGTTTTTAAACCAAAGTACTAAATATAGCTTAGATTTTTGGAACTTATGACTTTTAAGATAAATTGTATAAAATAAAGTCATAGTATATTTACATGTGAGTATTTATGAGTATGTAAGAGTTGTACAAACGCAATTTCTTTAATTTTTAAATGTAAAGACTTTAGTGTGAATCATTACAGTCAGAACAGAAAGAATTCAGATTTAAAAATGCTTCCCAAGTCACAGGCCTCAAGTCCAAGTCAAGTCCCAAGTCACTGACCTTCAAGTCCAAGTCGAGTCCTAAGTCTTAGTCCATTTATCAGGTCAAGTTTCAAGTCCTAAAAATAGTGACTCAAGTCTGACTTGAGTCCAAGTCACCACTTGCAAGTCCCCACCTCTGGTTTTGAGAAATAAAAACACCTGTAACTTGAATAAATACAATATATATTTGTTAATGACATACTGTGGTACATCCTAGGCAAAGCAATAACATCACCGAGGAGACAAGCAGAAAGGTCACACAGTGCACCTTTAAATGCAGACTTACTTATTTTAACCTCAAGAGCTGCTTATACAATACACTGGGGTTAGACAAATGTTGCTCACATACATGGGAAAGAATCGGGTACAGGGTCTTTAATCAGTGCAATTGTGTTGGTACCTGAAGCCATGGAAATAGGCCGAAGAGATAGAGAATTCTAAAAGGCAGTGGAGAGAAGGAAATGGAGAGAAAAGGAGGGAGGGCATTTGGCACCAAGAGTAAATTGAAAATGATGTGCTGTGTTGGTGTGCGTGCGCGGCTAACATATTAACCCTGCTATCTCACAGGTAGTCATTATCTTTGTCTGTGCTGGGCCCACAATGTGCGCATATGTTTGTGCTTACTGCATTAACCCTCATATCTCTCTATCATTAGACTAGTGTGAGGGCACGGTGCAGGCCTGCATTGTGCGCTTCTCCAAAAGTGTGCGTGCTTTCTGAGAGTGTGTGTGTTTACAGTCGTCTTAATTGTTGTTATCATTCATGCGGCACAATAACCCCCTCCGCCCCCTCTTTGTCTGTGTTGGCTATTTGCGCTCTTTGGTTTTCACCCTTGCCTCTAACGGCCAGTCTCTGTTGCTTTGTTTCTGCACGGCCGCAGCCTAAATAGCGCTCATTTCATCTTTCCATCTAGTTTTGTTTTCCCGGCTTCATTGTTTTCCTCTCTCTACATTCCATATTCCTCATTCAGTGCTTTTTCCAGCCAACGCTAACTTTTATTAGGCCATGATTGGATTCAGAATTCATTATTCGCTGCTGCTCGTGTGCAATCTCTGATCAGTTTGTGCCCCCCTCTCTCTCACACTTAGCATTTTCCCCACACATGCGTTGCTGTGTGTATTTTATTTCTGAAAATAACAGAAGCTTGTTTCAGCACAAACACCTGAGTCTAACTTAATCTTTTTCCCCTTCTCTTCGCAGGCACCCTCTCTTAGAGCGATATATATCTGCCTCCCCCCTCGGCAGGTTGCCATGGTCGCCATACCTACTCTCTCTCTCCTATTGGTGCTGGTAGAGTGGGCAGGTCTGCTGGACGCCTCCCCCCACCTTCTGCTCCGGCCCAGCCCGCGGGAGCGCGATGCCGGGGCCATCATGAACTTCAACATAGCAGTGATCCACGCCGGAGCCACGGTGCAGGCCGAGGCGGCTGTGGCGGGGCCCGGGGGGCGGGTGCTGTACCCGGGCTTCGGTCGGGTCTACGGGTCCTTAGGAGAGAGTGTGGTCACCCAGTGGGGCTCTGCCAACGTCATCTGGCTACAGGTCAGACACACACTGCTCATTCACTATTTAACACAGGGCCTGACAGTGACCCTCTATTATTCATACGCCCCTCACTTTGTGCTCTGAATGAGCTGCTCACTGCTGTGTGAATGAATCTGCTCTTTGACCACCTGTACTGTCTGCACCACACGCTCTCTGCTCTACACATGCACCTTTTATGTTTTCAGAGACCCACACAAGCACCCTATGTGTACTACACACACACACTCTGTATGTACAGCACACATGTACCCTGTATTTACTACCACACACGTACCCTGTATGTGCTACCACACACGTACCCTGTATGTACTACACACACGCACTCTGTATGTACAGCACACATGTACCCTGTATTTACTACCACACACATACCTTGTATGTACTACACACACGTACCCTGTATGTACTACACACACGCACTCTGTATGTACAGCACACATGTACCCTGTATTTACTACCACACACATACCTTGTATGTACTACACACACGTACCCTGTATGTGCTACCACACACGTACCGTGTATGTACTACACACACGTACCCTGTATGTGCTACCACACACGTACCCTGTATGTACTGCACACATGTACCCTGTATTTACTACCACACACGTACCCTGTATTTACTACCACACACGTACCCTGTATGTGCTACCACACACGTACCCTGTATGTACTACACACACGTACCCTGTATGTGCTACCACACACGTACCGTGTATGTACTACACACACGTACCCTGTATGTGCTACCACACACGTACCGTGTATGTACTACACACACGTACCCTGTATGTACTACACACACGTACCCTGTATGTACTACACACACGTACCCTGTATGTTACTACCACCACGTACCCTGTATGTACTACACACACGTACCCTGTATGTACTGCACACATGTACCCTGTATTTACTACCACACACGTACCCTGTATGTACTACACACACGTACCCTGTATGTACTGCACACATGTACCCTGTATTTACTACCACACACGTACCCTGTATGTACTACCACACACGTACCCTGTATGTACTACTACACACGTACCCTGTATGTACTACACACACGTACCCTGTATTTACTACCACACACGTACCCTGTATGTACTACTCACACGCACTCTGTATGTACTACTCACACGCACTCTGTATGTACAGCACACATGTACCCTGTATTTACTACCACACACGTACCCTGTATGTACTACTCACACGCACTCTGTATGTACAGCACACATGTACCCTGTATTTACTACACACACGTACCTGTATGTACACACACGTACCCTGTATGTACTACACACGTACCCTGTATGTACTACACACGTACCCTGTATGTACTACACACACGTACCCTGTATGTACTACACACACGTACCCTGTATGTACTACACACACGTACCCTGTATGTACTACACACACGTACCCTGTATGTGCTACCACACACGTACCCTGTATGTACTACACACACGTACCCTGTATGTACTACACACACGTACCCTGTATGTACTACACACACGTACCCTGTATGTACTACACACACGTACCCTGTATGTACTACACACACGTACCCTGTATGTACTACACACACGTACCCTGTATGTACTACACACACGTACCCTGTATGTACTACCACACACGTACCCTGTATGTACTACACACACGTACCCTGTATGTACTACACACACGTACCCTGTATGTACTACACACACATACCCTGTATGTACAGCACACATGTACCCTGTATTTACTACCACACACGTACCCTGTATGTACTACACACACGTACCCTGTATGTACTACACACACGTACCCTGTATGTACTACACACACGTACCCTGTATGTACTACACACACGTACCCTGTATGTACTACTCACACGCACTCTGTATGTACTACTCACACGCACTCTGTATGTACAGCACACATGTACCCTGTATGTACTACACACACGTACCCTGTATGTACTACTCACACGCACTCTGTATGTACTACTCACACGCACTCTGTATGTACAGCACACATGTACCCTGTATGTACTACACACACGTACCCTGTATGTACTACTCACACGTACTCTGTATGTACTACTCACACGCACTCTGTATGTACAGCACACATGTACCCTGTATGTACAGCACACATGTACCCTGTATGTACTACACACACGTACCCTGTATGTACTACTCACACGCACTCTGTATGTACAGCACACATGTACCCTGTATTTACTACCACACACGTACCCTGTATGTGCTACCACACACGTACCCTGTATGTACTACACACACGTACCCTGTATGTACTACACACACGTACCCTGTATGTACTACACACACATACCCTGTATGTACAGCACACATGTACCCTTTATTTACTACACACATGTTTGTACTGCACACATACCCTGTATATACTATGTACAAGCACCCTGTATGTACTCCACACAAACCCTGTATGTACTATACTCTTGTGCCCTGTATGTACTACACACATGTAACTTTTATGTACTGAGCGACCTACAATGCACCCTGTGTATACAACACAGATTAACTTCTATGTACTTCACGTGTACCCTGTCTGTACGATACACACATGATGTTGAACACATATACACACATGTATGTAAGACACGCATGTATGTACACACAGATGTTGTGCACATATGCGCACATCTTTGTACGACACAGTTCCCTCTCTCACACTGACCTCTGTCTGTCCCTGCCTTCCTCCTGTTGCAGGTGAATGACAGTAGTCCAAAGACTGTGCTGTCCCAGCTGTGTGAGCTGCTGGCTGCACGGCCCCTGCAGGGTCTGGTGTATGAAGAGGAGAGGCCCCCACGCACGGCCTGGGGCCCACTGGCCCCAATGCTGGAGTTTGTCTCGGCCCAAACGGGACTGCCCATAGTGGCAGTAGGAGGGGGAGCTGGGCTGGGGAGGATGCCTCAGGTAGGAGAAGGCTGTGAGGGGAGAGGGATACAAGCATGTGTTGGATAAAAAGGAAAAATAAACTCGAGAGCTATAAAGACATTAAGAAATGTGTGTGCCCCATGGGAGCAATGAAAAGTAAAACATAAAGTGCCAGGTGTCAGAGTGTTGCAGTAACGCAGTGCAGTGATGTCCTGTGATTTTATTCAGAGGAGCAGAGAGGGTCCAGAGGGAGGGGGGAGACTGAAGGTCAGGGCCGCTGCTCCAGTCCCACTGTTTGATCTGTAAATGGCAGCCATCTTGCTCTAATGTTCCTGTGGGAAGTAATCAGATGAGCAAGTATATAGGTGACTTTTGGTATTTTGTTTGATTTTCTTACATTTGAAAACTATTTAAAGACAAGTATTTATGCTTACAAATAACAAGGTGAGCTCCTGTTGAGAAATAAAATTGGAATTCTTTGATGGTGCTCTTTGAAGAGACACCCTTGCACCATGGGCTGCAAATAGACTCACTTTTTAGAGAGTGTTTTTCTGGACGTCATGAGAGAAGCTGGAACAATGGGAGCTGCTCTGGCCTGCAGCTGCATTAGTGCTGTTCTGTAAAACTTCAAACCCCTTGATGCTGCAACACTGTGAAAAACATGGTGCAGTTCAAAGTGCTGTCTCACACTCTCGTTTTACACTCTTCCTCTGCCAAATATTAACCCCATCTGCTGCTCTGTCCCACATCAGGAGACAGGTTCCATCTTTCTGCAGTTCAGCTCGTCCACGGCGCTGCAGCTGGAGGTCATCTTCGAGGTGCTGGAGGAGTACGACTGGACCGCCTTCTCGGTGGTCTCGACTCGTCACCATGGATACCAGGACTTCCTGTCAGTGGTGGAGGGCCTGACGGACGGCTCGTTCATTGGCTGGGAGAAGAAGAGTGTGGTGATCCTGAACGTGACCGATGACCCAGGGGGGGCTCGCACGCGCAGGCTGCTGAAGGAGAACGAGGCGCAGGTGAGACAGGGGGGAGGGAGGGGGACAGGAGGAGACAGGAGGAAGTGCTGCACATCACCACCAGGGGCCGCTCTCTCACAGGTGGCACCCAGCTTTTTCCTTCCTTCTTCGTCTCTCCCTCTGTACCTCCACATCTCTCTCTCCCCTCTCTCCTCTATCACTCAGTTCTTCTTTTCCTACTCATCTGTAAAAGCACTGAAACTAACAAGAAAATACACAACTCTGTTCTGTCTATTGGCCTCAGTGAGACTAGAGACTTTACATAGGTTTACCTTCACATCAACTAACTTTTATCCATATATTTCCCCTTCATCTCTACTCGGGTAAACCATGTAAAGCTTTTTGTCTCTTTATTATCATCTACGAATTTATAGGTTGCGTTCAAAATAAATACATCAGCATTTCTAAACTGGCCATAGTTTAACATCGAGCCAGAAGAGCAACTCATAATACAGATGTGTGAAACTGGCTCTGCTCTCTGTAATTACTGGGCCTTTCCTCTCTGTCTGCAAAAATGAACTAACCTTTTTTTTAGAATAGCTTCAAAATGTGGTAGCATTACTCAAACAGAAACATGTGATTCTTGTCAGCTGAAAGGACGCTGAGTCATAGGCTTAAATGGCAAGTGCATGTGGACCCAATCTCCATGAAGTCTGGTTCAAAGTTTGTGGATTTTCAGTTTCAAAAATAGCAAAAGAAAATTTAATTCAGTCAACTGGACAAAAGTTTTTGAGTGAAAACAGACGTCACGGACATCTTCCAAAAATAGATAGATAATAGAGTTATATAGGTCCCTACGCTCCATCTGAAACATCCCAACTTTAGAACGTGAACGCAACCTATTTCAAGACTTTCAATGTTTCAAGAGTCAACCAAAACACTCCATATTGACAGAATGATTTGTGTTTTTTGCTTGTTGCATTTGAACACACAATTTGCCTGATCTAACCCCTCAAACTTGCTTGTTGGTACCTTTTTATGACTACACCCTTCATTCGTTCCCTATTCTCCTGCAACACAGTCCATCTTTTATCCCATTGTCCTCCTTTCCTTAAATCTATTTTGACCTTATGAACCACTCCATTCAATCTCCATCCTCTCTACCTTATGTAATTCTTTGCCTAGAGACGAGCTCGCTAGGCTTTGACGATATTCCTTTTCATCCCCCGTAACCGTTTGCCCATCCTGACTACTACTGCATCTTCACCCCCCTCCCCCATAACGGCAAGACCCCTCTGTTTTCCCTGGCTTGGTTTAATCTCGGTCTCAATGTCATTGCTTATGTCTCAGCATGGCCACTGCAGCCCTGTGTGTGCCTGCGCGCTAGTCGATTAGCTAGTGCATGTATTGGATTCCTTAACCTCCTCTTTGCCAGTGTCACCGCTAATAGAACGCTTGTGTGTGTGCAGTGCGGCGCTTTGTGGGCCTATTGCACCATATAACAATCACTTCTTTCTTTAAGTGCGTTCCCTCCTGAGGTTAATAAATGCTTTGATTGCTTTGTTAAGGCATTTTGCATCACGCGCACTTTCGCTGTGTTTCTGTGGAGTAATAAAGGAACTGTATTAGGGCTGGATGATATGGCAAAAACTAAATCCACTAACCTGTTCTTTTTTGTTGATTTGAGTTTTTCTCTTTTCAAAAACACTCAAAAAATGCTTTTAAGGGTACACTATGTAACTTCGCTGGTTAGAATCCAGCACCTAGATGTGTTCATGGAGATATATCAGTAAAATTGCTTTCATTGGAATTTCGTTGGATTAGCCAGGCTTGCACTACCTAGTGCCTCCGCTCAATTTCATTTCTCTCCAGCGACTAGGTCAGGAATCAGAATACAATAGACGGTTTGCAAGAACCCCGGAAGTGAAAATTCGGGCACCAGCCAATCAGCAAAGAGCCATACATTCTGTGTTGGCAACAATTCCCGAGGTCGAGGATTTAAAGCCAGAACAAAGAGAATGTTTGGTGAATTTTATCAAGGGTAAAAATGTTATTGCCCTTTTTTCTACGGGATTTGGGAAAAGCTTAATATACCAGTTAGCCCCGTTAGTGGCGCATTACATATGTCACGACCAAATAGCAGTGATTGGTTAAATTAAAAAAGTACCTGTCTGCAAGGTCAGACGGTTTCCACAAAGTAAAACCCGCTGACGAATCAGGCTACCACACTATAGCATTAAACTTTGCTTATTATTGTGTTATAGGCATTTTTTTAACTATGAAATAATACCTTGAAAAATATGCATTCTACTGTAAGCGGGCCCACCTCTCCACAAACCCGACTTGTAAATTGGCTTGTTGCTTGTCTCCATGGAAATAGGTAACTTTAGTATTGTACTGTGAAAAATTCCTGGCAAAGAAACAGCATCTCTGTGGTGCACCTTTTAACATTAATTTAAATTAACAAGAAAGAGTTTAACACAAAAAAGTCAAATCTGAAATTCAGACCACATGCTTTTCCTGTCAAATTTTGGCTGTAGACCTCTCGATTCAAAAGCCCCGAGCTGATCACTGATGATTAGAAATGACTGAATCTTCAGCACCATTAAAATTTGACTTTGACTTTGGCTTTTTGTAGCTTTAAAGCATGTTATAATAATGCCTTTTGTCTTCATTAAAAACATATCTGCATTTCATTGAAGCATGTTTTAGTAATGCTGCTAATTGTGTCCAAACTGTCTGCATCATGTTGTCTTATTGTCTGCATGTTGTAATCCATGAAGCTCCTCTGTGTTTTTAAAGTCTATACAACTTCACTAGACTTGTTCTGTTTATGCCAGAACTCAAATTACCACCACTGTGTTATTTTTTTAATCTTACTTAGCTTACTTCTACTGGTATTTTGATAAATTTCATGATTATTAGGGCTATGCAGTATTTTCGTGACGGATACATTATTCAAATTATACCACAGGAACAAACAAGATGCTCATTATTGTTTGAAAAGCCTCGTTAAAGCACAATATTCATGGACAATTTTGAATATGAAAAAGTTTAATATTTAGTTTAGAGTATAAGTTGTGTTCCGTTCACAATTTCATTATGTTGTCATTTCAATAGAATATATTTTGGAGATTTAGGTGTCCATTTATATCCAAACTTACGATCCATAAACATTGAATCTTATCATTATTTGTTAGGATTTAGCTCTATAAACTCACCGTATTTATCTTATTGCTTAAACTAGGGTTAAAAAAAATCTGCAGCCAATTCTTAGTATAGAAATCTAACCTGTCCTTTCATTTTAAACTACAGGCGTTATAAAATATTGTGAAGTCAGATGCAAACTAGTGCTATCTGTCATGGCAACGGTGCTATTCTCCTTCCGTCTGAAACCCAGATGTAGTCCCTTTAATACATGCTTTAAGTCCTCTGTGTTTCTACTTGTGCAGTTGCATTTGTCTGTTTTTCTTCATTTCCTGTTTTTAAATGTTGTGTGTGTCTGTGTCTTAAGAGCTCCCCTCCCTCTGTCACTCTACCCCCTTCTAATTCACTGGAGCTTTATTGGCATACGGGTTGGATTGTTTTGCCAAGCCATTACGGTTCAAAATTCAATGAAGCCATCGTTCTTAAAATGTGCTCTCAGCCTCCTCCCCCCTCTTCTTCTGTGTCCTTTAATTCTTATTTCTTCCTCATCTCCTCACAGACCCATTTTTCTTGCCTTTATTTTACTCTTTTTACTTATAGTGTGTTTTGTTTCAGTCAGCATTTAAGCTCACAATCACAACCCTTCCTCCCTGGATCCATTTCTTTTTTTTTTTTCTTTTTTTTTTGTCAATTCACTTCCCTGTTCAATTTCCCCTCTAACCCTTTAAAACCTTCTTTGGTCAATTTTGCACCTCATCTCGAGCCTTCCTTACCTCAGCATTTGTGGCAGAGCTAACCCACTGTCGCTGATGTCTTTTTATATGCACCTGCTATAACTGGTATTTCTGCCTATCTTGCTCTATACAGTAGATAGTGTACAGTACCTGCTCTCAGCTCTCATCTCACCAGGGCCTTGTTTAACTAAAATCTGTCAACTCTTGCTTTTCTGCTGTCCCCAATGGTCCCATTCTCCAAGGAGTGCCCTGTGTTTTGCGTCTGTCCCTCTCCCCCGGCCCCTCCCCTGGCATAGCCCCTCTGTGGTCTCAGGTCCTTTCTTTCTGCTCTGCTCTTAATAACACATGTCCGAGTTTAACCTCTCGCCTTGCTTTCCCTCAGGTGTGCTTGGCTTCTAACCTTCCTCCCCCCTCTTTCTGCCCGAGCCTCTGTTACAGTTTCTCCGTCTTGTTTTACTGTTATTATTCATAAATGTAAATCATTTCATCAGGCCGGGGCTCATTAGGAGCTGACCTCTTGCTGGTGTTGGCACGCGCCCTTGTTCTGTGTGATTCTCTCTGAACATACGGCTAATCCCATGGAGCTTATCAGAGCACTGCTCGCTCTTCTTGCCTCCTTCAGCACATATACACATTCAGATCTGAGTCTTTCCCATGGTTTCATCCTGGTCTGTATCCATCTCTGTCTGTCCCTGTCCCTCCTGATCTCACTAGGCTGTATGTGTGTGTGTGTCCCTCACCCCTCCCTGCTCCTACCGTCCCGTAGGTGCGTTTGCTGTACTGCTCGCAGGAGGAGGCGGAGCTTGTGTTCCGGGCAGCGTGGGCAGCGGGTCAGGCGGGCGCATCCCACATGTGGTTTGCGGTGGGTCCCGCTCTGTCCGGGCTGAGCATGGACACAATGCCCCGGGCGCTGTTCGCCGTACGGCCGCAGGGCTGGAGGGACGAACCCAGGCGCAGGATCGCCCGCGGGGTGTCCGTGCTCACCCACGGAGCTGTGGCCATGCGCAAGGACTATGGAACCACGGGAGGGCCAAATTTTGTCACCAACTGCATGACTGATGCCAACCAGACCCAGAGACTACGAGGCAGGATGAGGTGAGAAGTTAAAAGTTAAAAATAAAAACGGTGTAGTTTGACAGCCTTTTTTTGTAAAAGAGAATCAAACTGGATTGATGCCGATCTGGCTGCTGTGTCAGAGATCATGCGCACCGGGGATATCTGAGTTTGGGTCTGGCTATCATCCATGCAAAATAGATGTTGTTGGTGCGTGTAGTTGTGAGTTGGCAAAATTACCCCAGCATCTGTAGCAAGCAGAGCATGTCTCATGTATATTAATGAAGCCGCTTTAATATATTCCTCATAGGCTTTGCAAACAGACAGCAGTGCACTGTAACAGGTAGGCCAAGCGACCATGCTTATCATTGTACCTCATTTTACGGCACTCTTCAGTGCACATACTGTATGCTCCACATATATTTTTATGTTAGAACTGACAGAATACAGTGAACAGTCCTCAAATATCTTCAATCTGTTACACAATTCACCGGGTCGTTCCTCTTATGCTTGAAAATTCCTAAATAGCATTGCAATTTTTACATCAATGAGTTCATTTATGTTTAAGAGAGAGGGCAATATTAGACAGACTATTTTCTTTTGTACTGCTACCTGCTGTTCACTCTCTGTAATTACAGGCTTCTGCTTCATTACAGCCGATCTGTCATGGCACAGTCTGGCTTTGTGTTGTGAAGTCAGAATAGTGACATAAGGAGTCAGTGCGGCGCTCTCATCCACTGCTGCAGCAGAGGGTTCAAAGACGCAGAAAATGAAAAATCTAATCATTTGTTACAAGATTTGACTAAAAAACACAGACCTTGCACCTAAAATAAAAGGTTGTTTCAGGTAAAAGCACTGACAGCCTTTCTGACGCATGGTACTCTGACATGAAATCATAGAACCAAATCAATAAAGTGTGTATATAATGAGTCTATTGAACGTGTATTTACTCGCTGTCATTCATCTTGCTCCATTGCCCACAGGTATTTTAGCAACATCACGCTCGGTGGCAGGGACTACTCCTTCAACAGCGACGGATACCTGGCTAACCCATTCCTGGATGTTATTTCCTGGACGCCTGGACGTGGATGGGAAGATGTAAGGAATTTATAAATGTTTTTGTTTTATATCATCCATCTAAACATTTCCAGCTCTCTGTGGGTCTCTCTTGTCCTGGTTTGAGCAGAGTTTAGCCCTGATGTAGAGTTGATTTGATCCTGTTTCAGCCCTGGTTTAGTCCTGGTTTGATCCTCTTTTGGTCCTGATTTGGTCCTGCTTTGATCCTAGTTTAGGTCTGGTTTGATTCTGCTTTAGTCCTGGTTTGATCCTGGTTTAGTCCTGGTGTATGCCTTGGTTTAGTCCTGTATTTATTCCGAATTTAGCCCCAGTGTTG
This sequence comes from Boleophthalmus pectinirostris, assembly GCF_026225935.1. Classification (NCBI taxonomy): domain Eukaryota; kingdom Metazoa; phylum Chordata; class Actinopteri; order Gobiiformes; family Gobiidae; genus Boleophthalmus; species Boleophthalmus pectinirostris. The sequence continues at coordinate 29,784,389 of NW_026571447.1, forward strand.
ATGTGGTGGGCAGGTATTTTTTACATCTGGTTCCTAAAGTCTGAATATGTGTAGGGGACGTTGCTCCCTTATGGACAGAAAAATCAGGTCCCCGTGAGGTAAATGCTTTATTATTAGATCAGCTATATAATTTAAAATTCAGATGAGGATAAAAATAGGTTAAGGTTAGGGTTTATGTCAAGGTTAGACAAGTAGTGGCTATGGTTAAATCAGTGTTTCCCATTAACAGAGGAGACTATGGTGGCCCGTAATAGTTTAAAGTCATCCATGCAGGTTTCAGTAATTTAGCTATCTCTCTGGGGCCCTGTTCGATTCGCTGTAAGATTCTGTGCAATGCTCAGCCCCCAAGCCTACGTCATCCAAGGCTCCCATACGACAATTCAAATTCTCCTTATTTATTTTTTTATTTGTAAAAACGTGATACTGTACACAACTTGACAAAGCTGATGGGATATGCAGTAGATTTATTAGTGAGATGCATGATGATCTGAAGGAGGAGAGCAAAGGGAGATGAGACTCAGGAGCGCCAAAAACGAAAGCTAAACTTGTTAAACATGTTAATATGTTGTTTTCAGTAAATATAGCACCTTCAAAACACAGTGTTGGGATTAATGCGTTATAAACATAACAAATTACAGTAATGCATTTCTTTTTGCTGTGACGCAGTAATGTTCAGCATTACAGGGAAAAAAATTGTAATATTTTACTTGGTACAAATGTCAGTAATGAGCATTATAATGCATTTTTAACTTGAATTGAAGTGGTGGGTTTTTAGTTTTTCTTCATACAAATTCGCTAAAATCAGCAGTGATCAGCAGTGGTGAAACGCAAAGTTACATTTCTGAATGTGCACCCGTGTAACCGTGGGCGGAAGGACAAGTGCAGAGCTCGGCGCTGCACAGGACTAATCGCAATGGACACCCGATCGTGCTTTGCGGAAATCCTGCTTCATGGGCTCGAGGTTCTCACAGAGGTGGTCCTAGATTCCAAGTCCTAGTCCAAAATTAGTCCTGGTTTAGATGTGGTTCAGCTCTGCTTCAGTTCTGGTTTAGTCCTGGTTTAGTCCATATACAGTACGTTGCAAAAGTTCGGCATTTTCACTACTGATTGTTATTTGACTGTCAGCGATTTTGGTGAGCGTAACGTAAAAGTAATGCAATAGTCGTGTAATGCCTTAGATTTTAAATGCAGTAATATTGTAATGTAACAAATTACTTTGAAATGACAGTAATAAGTAATAAAATAACGCATTACAGTTTTGAAATAACTTGCCCAACAGTGTCAAAACGATAAAATGTATCATGGCGATCTAAATATGGTGTGTGTTTGCAGTTAATACCCCGTAGAAGTAAAATACCCCCCTTTTAAATATTAAATACAGGCAATAAACGTCATTTCTACTGCATAAATTGTGTAAAATGAAATGATTCAGATCATAATTATTTGTGCCACCAGAGTGTCCCCAGAATCTATGAGAAACAGTGGTTAAATTAATCTAATTCGAGAAAAGCCTAGGAAATCAACTTGTGTGTGTGTATGTGTGAAGGCTCCTATGCATTACATGAAGCATATATTTATTGGATGTAGCTGTAGACTCATTTATGGGCTGCTGCAGGAACAAAAGGCTTTTATTGTAAATGAGAGCAGGGTTTGTGCTGATTTAAGCAGAGCGGTCCATGTGAGTGTGAGTGTGAACATGTGCTCCTGTACCATGATGTTCTTCTGAAGCAGTCAGGGACAGGCAGGTCAGAGCCTCGCTGATGTATGCCTCACTCCACCGCTGCAGGCCATGTGCGCTCACCATGACCATTTGACCACTCTGTTATGCCCCCGCTGAGCTGCCACAGAGGATACTTCTGCTGTGGGGGGCTGCGGACAAGGACTCCATGGAAAATTGATGATCAGTTAAAATAAATAGAGTAGTTGAAGGTATAGTAGATAGCATGTGGTGTTTAGACTGTGTACTGTAGTTTAGGACTGTAGGATGAATCGTAATCAAATCGAAATCGCAATATGAATGGAGGCTGACTATTTTGAATACCATAATTTCCTTTTCAAACAACTAAATATCCTCTCTTTTTCTGCATAAAAACTGCTAACCCTGTAGTTTAGATCTGTACAAACATGTTCTGAAACGTGAGTCTTGTACTGGTTTGTCAGATGGGTGGTATAGAGTAAAATAATATATTTTGTTGTGCACCAGTTGCTGTGGCTTGTCTTGCACATTCTGTAAAGTGCTGCTTTATAAGGCTGTTGTCACCTGCTCAAAATGCCTTCCCTTTAAGACTCCAGGATTTTACACTTGTCAGCGTCAGAAGACATGGCGGCGCTGCTTTTCTGCACACCATACTCTGACACTCAGCCCCTCCCTCTCCGCATAACCACACGTACACACACGTACACACACACACGCACACAGTATAGATACAGTGGATCCACACATTGGAGCTTCTCAGCCTCCTGCTGGGCTTAACAGCTCACCAGAGTCCAGTCACAGCGTGCTGCAGCGAGCTGACTTCTGCCTTATCCCACAAATCCCTTTCAATTAGAAGCTGGTCCTCCGACTCTCTGCTAACCTGGGGTACAGAAACCGCCCACACAAACACACACAACCACATGTGTGAGTGCTATCGTGAGCTTTACACGTTTCCTTACATCGCCTGTACACATACTGCACACAGCCTATAGCCTTTAGCACACAACCTATAGCACCCAGACTACAGCACACAACCTACAGCCTAAGCACACAGCCTGTAGCACACAACCTATAGCACACAGTCTATAACACACAGACTATAGCACACAACCTACAGCACACAGACTATAGCACACAATCTGTAGCAGTCAACATACAGCACACAACCTACAGCACACAATCTGTAGCCTATAGCACACAGACTATAACACACAGACTATAGCACACAACCTACAGCACACAATCTGTAGCCTAAAGCACACAGACTATAACACACAACCTATAGCACACAGTCTATAGCACACAATTTATAGCCTATAGCCTATAGTACTCAGCCTATAGCACACAGCCTATAGCACACAATTTATAGCCTATAGTACTCAGCCTATAGCACACAGCCTATAGCACACAATTTATAGCCTATAGTACTCAGCCTATAGCACACAGCCTATAGCACACAATTTATAGCCTATAGCACACAGACTATAACACACAACCTATAGCACACAGCCTATAGCACACAATTTATAGCCTATAGTACTCAGCCTATAGCACACAGCCTATAGCACACAGCCTATACCCTAGAGCACACAGTCTATAGCACACAGCCTATACCCTAGAGCACACAGTCTATAGCACACAGCCTATAGCACACAGCCTATACCCTAGAGCACACAGCCTATACCCTAGAGCACACAGTCTATACCCTAGAGCACACAGTCTATAGCACACAGTCTATAGCACACTTAATATTAAAATGCATATTTAAATGTATCCAGATGAATTGACAGAAAGACTAATGCAAACTAAACTTTATGCAGAATATGACAGGGTATTTTATAGTTTATGAAGGAATCTATGCTACTTAAAAGATGCAGCCTTTGCGATTTCCAGTTGTGCCCATCCAAATTGTGATTTTGATGTCATTGCGATTAATCTTGCAGCCCAGGCTTATAGCACACTCTATAGAACACAGTCTACAGCACACATATTGCACACAGCTTATATAGGACACAGCCTATTGCGTAGAGTCCGAATAAGGATAAGACGCCTCTCTATCTGTGTATTATGCACATCTTTGCTACTGCCCCTGAATATTTAATGTTCTCTTTACAATCACTGCAGCATTAGCTCGCAGCTCCAGCTCTGCTCAGGACCAGTGACCACACGAGCACGGTTTTACCCCTTTGGACATGAACACACAAAGCTGCTTCCAGGATTTTACCAAAATTTAATGAACATTTCCTAAAGTCACTCTCTGTAATTAACAACAGTATTTTCAAACATGGTTTTGTCCCTTTGCTTTGCCCCTGTGTTTTTCCCACAATATTGTGCCAGTGTGAAATGAAGTGTGATTCTGGCCCTTTCTCTTGTGTGTCTTGAGCTGCTGATAAAAGCTGTGTTTACTGGTGAGACTGTTTCTTGTGGGTCGCTGTGACTTGACTGAGCGTCTATTGAAAAAAGTGTGGCCGAAGTGCTTTCCAAATATTGTCAGTGTAGCACCTTCCTGTGTCACTCGCACAGCCTGGAGACAGGAGGTGCCTGCCAAGCCTTACACCGGTCTGCATAAGCGCCTTATTCTTTGTGTACATTATGCTGTCACTGTTTACAAACTACATCAAATCCACTGTGCAGTACAAATACTACGGGATAAAGCCAAACGTGTTAAAAGCAGAAAATGCCAACAGAAGCTATATTGACAAGTCAAGCACATTTTGGTCATGGCACCTTGACAAAAACCTTAAGCCTGGTGCACATGACACAGCAAATCTTTAAGAAGTTAAATCCACTTGTGTTTGTTTCCTGCGTCAGCGCTTGGTCCCACAAACTCCATGCTCCTGTTTATGGATGCACATGTAAATCAGCTCTGCATGCTTTCATTTTACTCCCACCATTTCTTCATGGAAAACAATTACGCTTTTATACAATCAATTTGCAGTAACCACTACCATCCATCATGAGGTCTTTACACATGCTCAGAACTGTCAGCCGATTGTTCATGTATCACATAACAATAAATATTTAGACTGAGGCTCATATGGAGTGAGGAGCAGCTATGCCCTGTTAAATAATGAAAGACACAACCACTGCCATGTATACTGGTAATTTGTGACAGTGAAGAATTCATTTTGGTTGAGTCCTGGAGGTATTTATTCATTGTAGTTTTGTGAAACAAAGTTGCTTTGGATTGCGTTATACCCTAAGAGTTATTTTTACCCATTTTAAGAAGGAGCATAGACATAAACAGCCAAATACACAAGATGGAAATAAAGAACTCAATAGTGCACAGAATGTAATATTATATTATTGATATTTTACAGTCACATTGCACTGGGGGAGTTCAGAAATGTTCAGAAGTTATCATGGTGACTCAATGCAAACATTAACAATAACTACCAAAAACTCAAGAAAAAACACAAAATGGAATTAAACACATTTTCAAGAGCCTGTGATCAGTCTGAGTGTTCATCGTCCTGTTCAGGTGTCTGATTTTTAACTGAAAATCTGCTGTCTAATGCTGTCTAGCTTGTGACTGTAACGTAATTTGAGATGGACTTTGTTTTGCATAAATCAGCTCTCCTGTTGTAGCTGAACTAAGTCAGGTCTGAGTAACGGAGCTTCAGACAGAGCAGTACTCCCAGGGAATGTTGATGATAAGTGTCCATATTTTTTATTATAACTTTGCATATTTTAACTTATTTTGTTTTGTTCAGAATCCTATATCCAGTTCAAAATTAGATTTATGCAGCCATGTTGTGGACTTGATGCCTTTATTGCAAATAAACAAACCAACAATGGGCAGCTCAATGTATGATCCCCCAGTTCTGAACATATTTTAGTTTTAACGCAAACATCACAATTTGGTGTCCACTTCCTCTTAATGACCAAATAGTATTGGTATCTAATTTACACTTTTCTGAAGACATTTCAACAGGTGCTGTGGATCTTAAAGGTGCACTATGTAACTTTTTGGTTCTTCTTGTTTCTATGGATATGTCATTGTTTTGCCTGGAATGAAATTACTGGCGGTTTTATAGCTCAAAAATACCTAGAAAAACAGGCATTCTGACTTTGAGTGGTTTGCCTCCGCTTAGATCTGATCTGTAACAAAGCACCAGAAGTTACACAATGCACCTTTAATGATTACTGTCGCAGTCAGTGTGATGCCTGTGCCCTGCTTGACTCTCCTCTCCCTGGTTCTCTCAGGTAGGCTGGTGGGAGAACGGGGTGCTGAGGCTGCGGTACCCAGCCTGGTCCCGGTACGGCCCCTTCCTCAAACCTCCTGACGACGCACAGCACCTTCGGGTGGTCACTCTGGAGGAGAGGCCCTTCGTCATCGTGGAGCTCGCCGACGCCGCCTCCGGGACCTGCATCCGTGACTCCGTGCCTTGCAGAAGACCTCTCAATGCCAGGTTTGAATACTCACATTTCTCAGTCTACAGCGTAAATGTGACTTTATTATGCATGAAGGAAATGATCAGGATAAACTAGACATATTCCACAAAGGGATGTTTTAGGTCAGTTCGGGGCTTCTGAGCTTGGCAAGCCCCCATATTGAAAGATGGAAGGGAAAGAGGAGCACATAAAGAAGAAGACTGAGATGAAGGGAACGGATGGTATAAATAGAGCAGGGACATGAAGGGGTGGACCTAAGATAACCCAACTAATTTTCATTTAGTTTGAATTTTGAATTTGCTTATAGCATTGTAACTGTAATTATATATAATATAATTATGATCAAATTCTTTTTATAACTATTATAATACTATTCAAAAAAGGTCAAATTTTGTTGGTTCAAATGAGGGTCTACTATTGTTCTTAAAGTTCTACTATGTAAGCTTTCTGGTAGTCAGTATGTCACCTGTTTTTCTCATGAAAATATTTTTGTTTTGCCTGAATGTTCCATAATTCCATCTAAACTTCTTCCATTTCTTAAATTCTTGGCATTTTTGTTGTGTCTACTTATTTTGCTTTGGTGTAGTCACCTACTTGTCTCCATGGAGATTTCCACGTTTTATGCCATTGTGTAGAACATTTTAGGTAAAACAACTTCTACATGGAGAAAAAAAAGGTTTTGGACCCTCTACCTAAAAAGTTACATAGTACCCCTTTAAGTAAGTCTTTTACTCCAAGAAAGTTCACTTTGTAAAGTGCCATTTTATCTTGCGGTTTATGTCACATTAACTTTACTTAATCGTTCAGAAAGTTTGAATTTAAAGTTGGTCATAGAGGAATGGTGATCTATTAGGCAGTGTGAAATGAAGGATTTCTCTGTTACTATTTGTGAATAACTGAGAAATCATAATGTTTCTCCTTGCAATAATTATAACACTACAATACTATGTGGCAACATCCCAATACCGACACAGAGCGTCCATATAAAAGGACAAAGGACAACATAATGAATGGAGTCTTCATGATGCTTACCAATGGCACTGACATAAATCACTTGTCAAAACTGTGGCCTCTTCGGTGCAGCCCTGATCAATATCCAGTCCCCTCTGAGGATGAGTGAGTCAGGCAGAGTAAAGCTTCTGGTTCAGCAGCCTCTCAAAGGATGACGACACCTCTCCTGCTCCAGTCCATCACTGTCACTGACTGTTCACAATACTCTTTATGGCCTCTCACTCTGTCTGTCTGTCCCAGAGGCCGATGGAGCAGCCAAAAGTTGTACCATTTCTTAGAGTACCACTTCTTTCAAATAATACCTTAGATAAAGTACAGATGCCTGATCCAAGAAATTATTCAAGAAAGTATAAGTGTGTCTTAGAGAGTCTAGTCGAGATGGTGGCTCAAAGTTTAGAGTAGTGGTCCCCAGTGAAGTTTGGAGGATCAATTCCCGCTTGCCCAAAGTTCTATTCTTCTATGGCCTTTGGCAAGACACTTCAACCATTTGTCTGGTATGAAAGTAGTGTGTTCATGAGTGATTGGCAGTGGTCAGAGGGGCCAGTGGTGCAGATTGGCAGCCTCGCTTCCATCAGTCTGCCCCAGTGTGGAGTGAATTTATACTGACTATAGTGTAGCGCTTTGAGAGGATTTGACAAGCCTGTAAAGCACATTACAGGATATTATTATTTACGATTTTCTGACCTATAATCATATCCAAATCTCAATTGAGTTGGCGCAATTATCAAATTGCGAGGGATGCAGTTATTTACATAAAAGAATGTCCTCAGCAAAGACCAAAATATAAATATCCTGTCTCTTTAATACATAGGTTGGAGAAAAGAAAATCTTCTATGAACCTGTTGATGTGATCTTGTATTAGTTTATCAGTTCATATTTCAGTCTTCTCTCAAATATAAACGCTCATGGAGTTGTTTACAATGTGCACTCGGAATATATATCAGAAATCTATATGCAATCACAATACTTGTCCTTAAAATCACAATTACATTTTTCCCTAGAATTGTACAGCCCTAACGTTCGCCCAAACCACTTTCCGTCTATGTAATACTGACCCTGTGCATGTTGTGACCCTGTGTGACTGGTGCAGTGCGATCCATGAAGGCGTGGCCCCCCTGAAGCAGTGCTGTAAGGGCTTCTGCATCGACATCCTCAAGAGACTGGCAAAGATCGTGGGCTTCACCTACGACCTGTACCTCGTGACCAACGGAAAACATGGCAAGAAGATCGACGGAGTGTGGAATGGCATGATTGGAGAGGTGAGTCTGACCCAGCACTGACCCAGCACTAATGAATCTTTGTAATGTCAATGTAAAAAGAACACATGCATTGGATTGTAATAGTATATAAAGATGAGAAAATTGCAATAAACCTGAATATTTATCTAAAACTGTCTGTAATAGAAATTGGACCTGTTCAAACCCAACCTCTTCATAATATTTAGTAGGGATTCACCATCAGATTTTATGTCTTTAAATATCTGACAATTACCAACATTAGCCAATACCAGTGTAAAGACTGAAAACAGCATTTATTTTATTTATACAAAACATTTAAAAAAAGACATACCTGATCCAAATGTGTTATGTAGCTGTTATTTATCCCACAAGTAACTACAGGACAGCTTTGAACAAATAAAAATTCAAATAATATGAGACTTTCTAGGCCAAGTATGACCAGTAAATAGTCTTATTACATTAGTTTACAAGTTGAACTAGGATATCGACTGAACCGATATCCGATCAAGCAAATTCTTTATTAGCGGCGATGATATCAGATACCAGTATCAGGTGAAGGCATCCCTAATATTCAGCATATTTTTAGAGGTTTTGCCCAGTTTTGATTTATTTCCTCTTTGTATACTGCAATTATGTAAATTGTTCATAATATTTCTGTGTGTTAATTTAGCCTTAAATAAGATGTATTGCCCTGAATCAACTTAGCCGTTTTCCCTCATTAGCTTAGTTATTTTAGATTTTTTTTTTGATTCATGCTTGTTCGAGTAATCTTGTGTTGTCCTGCATTTGAAGCTTGAGTGCTACATACCACCTGTCCTCGCCCGCTGCCCTGAATTTAGACACACAAATGTTCAAAATCGTTGCGTAGGCATTTTTCAGAAATCAAAGCACAAAACTGATAATCCACTTGTTGTGATGGTGAGATGCCGCTTTGGAGAGGCGAGAGCAGAACTGCCAATTCATGTTATTTCAGTTGCAAATGTTATAATAATGAAACATGTTACTTTAATAAAATAATTAGGAATGGGTATCCTCCAGGGTCTGTCCCACTGGGGGCGACCCAGGACACACTGGAGGGACTATGTCTCACTGCTGGTCTGGGAACACTTTGGGGTCCCACTGGAGGAGCTGGAAGAAGTGTCTGGGGTGAGGGAAGACTGTTCCAGCCTTGTAGAACAGTGATCCCCCACTGTTTTTGCGCCATGGACCAATTTTATGTCCGACAATATTTCGCGGACCTAAGGGGATTGGGAAGTGGGGGTCATGGCTAAATCCTGTTTTAGTCATGTTTGTAAGTCCTGGTTTTAAGTCCTGGTTTTAGACCTGCTTTAGTCTGGTTTTAGACTGGATTTAGACGATGTTTTAGATGTTTTTAAACCTGTTTTAGACCTAGATTAGTCTTTGTTTAGACCTGGTTTAGACCTGGTTTAGTCCTTGTGTAGACCTGGTTTAATCCTTGTTTAGACTTGGTTTAGTTCTGGTTAAGGTCTGGTTTAATGGCGCAGCCCGTGCGACGTACAGGAGGGGGGACCGGTCATTGCAACGTACGGAAGGGGGGAAGGTAACCGTGACGTACGGGAGGGGGGACTGTCCACGCGACACATGGAAGGGTGACTGCCCACGTGGCATATCGGAGGGGGGGGTTGCGCTTTTGTGACCCGCTACCAAACGACCCACAGCCCGGTACCCGTCCCCGGCCCGGAGGTTGGTCCCTACCTGCTGTAGAAGAAAATGGCTGGATGGACTAATAGCAAAATTTACCTAATGTTGCTGAATTATTAAAACAGATCAAAACATCTCAAATCAAATATATGCTCATAAATCATGTAGAGCTGATTAGTTTACTGCTTTTTTCTCCAAATGCGTTCCATTACTGCAGTGTTGGCGCGCACCTCCTGTACTCCTGTACCCCGGCTCCTGCCTGGTGCCACGGGTGACCAGTTAAAACAAAGTGTCAAATCAATCGCACTGAGAGCTATGGCCACTTAACCAGCAGCAATCAGACAGCTGTCATTTGTTACACTCATGCTCATACGCTCCTGCTAATGGAACCCACAACCTTCTGCACAACACCAGTGGAGAAACAGCTACGGAATTGAGTTATGCAAACACAGATTTATCATTCACATACTGCACGGAACATTGGCTATGCTACATTTGCCGTTTATGAAGGCAAGATGTTGTGATTAGTTGTGGCTATATGCAGTTAATTAGTCATTCGTATTTACATGGGGAGTGTGCCCTCTGCATGTTTGTCTGTGTTACTGTGGAGACTGTGGCGCTCTCAGACTAATACAAAAACAAGTATATTTTAGATGGATATTTGAACTCTTAGAATTATCGCGATCGCAGCTTTAAATGAACACAATTGGCGAAGGCTGCATTGATTTATAATGTCCAGAGCAGAGAGCTAAATGTCGTCTCCATGGGGTCTTATTAAAGAGGGTGTATTACACTTCTATGGGGTATTCACTGCTAATACATTACTTATTTAGATCACTATGTTAGCTTTTATTCTTTTCTAAATGTTAAATGAGCATGGGTGGGGCTTGTGGGTTAAGCATTGGACAGAATCGTACTCCCAACCGTAAGAAGAGTTTGAATAGAGCCCAGGAGATAATGCTAAATTACTAAAATATTCATGGACGACATCGAAATCCTCTCCAGGCATGTTTTTGAAGAGGGAACAATGTTATAACATGGTAGAACAGTGTTTCCCAAACTTTTTTTAAGGGGACCCATATTTGAAAAGTCACAAACCTTCGTGACCCAAGTCAATAGACATTATTCATAAATCGAAAATAAAGGTGGATTTGTCCATTATTGAACATTAATGAGGATATTTTATTGTTGACTGAGTGATAGTGTCTCTCTGAACAGTTAGTATTACTCAAGTTTTAAACAATGAAAAACATTGAACCAGCAATAAAACATATACATAAGTCGCCTATTTGGACATTAAATGTAGCCCGTTTCTTTTTCTTTTCAACATTGAATTGAACCAGCAATACTGGAACAAAACAGTCAATTAAATAATTACAAAAAGATTAGAAATTATACAAAACATGTCTTGACATTTCAACTTGTGTCAGAACTGTATATTTCAGACCTACATGCAGATCGATTGGGTCGACAAGGCAACCCAAAAAAAATCTCTTGCCACCCACCTGAGGTTGGCGACCCAGTCTTTGAGAAACAGTGTGGTAGAAAGCTTCAAAAAGTAAATTTTGTATAATATCCTCTCTATTAGCATAAAACCTGCTAAGCCTGTAGATTTGACTTAGTATGTCATGAAACTGTGATTTTTGTATTAGTAGCAATTTTTATTTAACCTGATTCATCAGCCAGCTTCACGTCGTAGAAACTGTCTGACTTCGCAGCATTAGAATTCATTCGCTTGACGGTAGGCGAGTACTTTTTTTTTTTATTTAACCACTGCTATTTGGTCGTGATGTATGTAATGCGCTGCTACTGGGGCTAACTTCTATATTAAGCTTTTCCCAAATCCTGTAGGAAGAAGGGCAATAACGTCTTTCCTCTTGATAAAATTCACCAAACATTCTCTTTGTTCTGGCTTTAAATCCTTGATCGTGGGAATCGCTGACATCACAGAATGTTGAATGTTTTTTGTGAACTGTCTAGTGTATTCTGATTCCTGACCTAATTGTTGGACAGAAATGAAATTGAGCAAAGGCACTAGGTAGTGCATTCTAGTTTTCTCTCAAATACTAATTTATTCATTTATTTATTTCATGTATTCCAACATTATGCAGCCCTGGCTTGGTCCCTGTCCATAGTTCAGATAAATAGTGTATATATTGTATATTTATCTTAATGCAATTAGAAAAGACATTATTGCCTGTTTATAAATATAGGATTATTGAATGTCCAAACTGTATTTAATCTTGGGACTCCAGTCGGGGATAGTCATTCTGTTAAGAGGATACCCAGCCTAAGGTCTATCGAATGGGCAATTATACTACTGTAGTAGATAAATAAATCAATATTTCTACAGCCCTATGCTTCAAGTTAATTGTTTTCTGTTGGTTAAGATACAATCATTTTAGCACAGACTTCTTCCCAAGAGTCCTTTTTGGTCACTGTCCCAGAATCCAACTGTCACACGCCGCTTGTCATAATATCCTCTGCACTATTATTTATATCCTGGTTTGGCCCGGTGCTGTCCATCCAGTCTATTTTCACACGCAAAAGGTTAAAGAAGAAGTTGTTTTCAAAATCGGGTAATCCACAGAGCAGCTGCCTTCTGTTTTACTTTATTTTCCTCTGAAGCACACGTATGTCTAATGTAGATTAACTCTTCACTTGTACAATCAGCAGACGCAGCACTTTTTCTTCCATAGCGTTTTCTATAGGCTTTCCTGGATAATTTGTTTTGTATCTAGGTTGGTCGGTATCTTGTTTGGAGAGTGATTGCAGGGTAGAGATTGGTATGTTTTGGATTATCGCAATAATTATATGCTCAGTCAGTATTTGCTAATGCATCAAAATGTGCTAAAAGGTGCCAGTAGATGTGCAGTCGAGGTTCAGATGTTGCACAAAAAAGGATGGATTGTAAAATGAACCATAAAAGAGCAGGAATATGACCTTATATGCTATACTCATTTTTTATTTTTTTTATTTTAAACAGATTTTATTATTACATGATTGTAGTTCTTCAGTAGGGTTGCAGCATCTATTACAAAACCAAAATTTTATGTTAAGTCAAAGTTATACTATTTCAAAGGAAGCATTTATTCAGGAAATACTATAAACCAAGAAGATATTCCAGCTTCTCCATGGGGTTTTATTATGGAAAACCTTTTATTTTTAACTTTTACATGTTCTGAAATGCCTGATTCTCCATGGGGTCTTATTAAAGAGAGGGTATTACACTTCTATGGGGTATTCACTGCTAATACATTACTTTTTTAGATCACTATGTTAGTTTTGATCCTTTTGTAAATGTTAAATGAGTATGAGTGACGTTGGCTTGTGGGTTAAACATTGGACAGAATCGTACTGCCAGCCGTAAGTAGGATTTGAATAGGAGGATTGCTAAATTACTAAAACATGCATGGATGACATCTAAAACCTCTTGAGACATGTTTCTGGAGAACAGTGTTTCCCAAACAGTTTTTAAGGGGACCCATATTTTAAAAGTCACAAACCTTCGCGACCCAAGTCAATAGACACTATTTATAAATCACAAAATAAAGGTGAATTTGACCATTATTGAACACTAATGAGGATATTTTATTGTTGACTGAATGATCGTGTCTCTCTGAACAATTAGTATTTCTCAAGTTTTAAGAGATGAAAAACAGTCAGCACCAGCAATAAAAGGTATCCATAAGTCGCCTGTTTGGACATTTAATGTAGCCCGTTTCTTTTACTTTTCAACATTCAATCGAAACAACAATATTGGAAGAAAATAGTCAATAAAATAATTACAAAAACATTAGAAATTATACACAGAGCAGTTGCTCTTAGGAAATACTATAAACCAAGAAGATATTCCAGCTTCTCTATGGGGTTTTATTTATTTATTTATTTATTTATTTAATGAGACAGGGACAGCGCACAATTTTTACATTAACCTTAACAGGAGAGATGCATTGTACCAGGTTGTAGCAGCAGTGCTAATTTCCACGTGTAGTCCCTTGGGCAGGTTCATTGATTGATTGTATTTAATTGACCTTAGCTATCAACTGTTCTTCCGGGAGATCTATGTAGCATGTTTTGGGTTGATGGGGGAAACTGGAGCGTCCGGAGGAATCCCATCCAGACAAGAGGAGAAACATGCAAACTCCACACAGAAAGGCCCGGGCAACCCGAGGATCGATCGAACCCAAAACCTTTTATTTTTAACTTTTACATGTTCTGAAATGCCTGATTCTCATATTGGTTAAACAGTTATTTCAGTCTTCTCTTAAATGACATCTTCAGGTTGCACTCTGTGAACTTGAATCTTGATCATGATAAAATGCCAGTAAGAAGTAAGATATATTTCCTAATGTGCCCTTATTTCACTGCATATTGGTTTGAATTCCCTTCAGGTCGTGTACAAACGAGCGGACATGGCCATTGGATCCCTGACGATCAACGAGGAGAGGTCAGAAGTCGTGGATTTCTCTGTTCCTTTCGTGGAGACAGGAATCAGTGTTATGGTCTCCCGTAGCAACGGCACTGTTTCACCATCCGCCTTCTTAGGTAAGTGGTCCCATTTGTGCAAGGCGACTCAGCTATGCCCAAATCCAATTCAATATGCTGAAGAGAAATGTCGAGTTTGCATAAATGGCTGCTGTCTTTGGCTGCTCGTCCTACATCTAGATTACCCATTACTTTTTCTAGTTGTTCTCGTCTTCACAACTTAAAGTTTCACTCCGTCAGCAAACACAAAGCTCCAGTGGGTTATTGGACGATGCTGCACTGAAACCATTATGGGAAAACAACACTTTTAAAGGAAAGTCTTTACAGACTGTTAGTTTTTACTCTATGCACCATTTTGTTTTTTATGATGATTTTGTCGGACTGCCTTAATAAGGTCATTTGAAATGTTAAATTCTGTTACTGCAAATATTGTGCCAAACGTTATATTATAAAAACAGCGTGCATTACTGACACACTTGACACACTAATCCTAAAACATGGTAATCTTAAGAACCCTTTTAACCACTAAAACCACCTGCTTGCCCTCCAGAGATGTGCACATGTAATGCTATACTATGGATTATTCTAGGCAAACAATATCTCCATGGAGACAAGCAGATGGCAGTGGAGATAAAAGTACGTAGAGTATATACGGAGCCATAATGAGATTTTTTTTTTTACCATTTGTTGATCAGTAGACTTATTTGTGCAATTATTGTAGTTATGCAATAATTTTGTTGTTTTTCAGTAAATAAATAAATTCAATAAATCTTGATATAATAATGGTCTGTTTGCTGTGGCCCTGTTCTCCCTCAGAGCCCTACAGTCCGGCTGTGTGGGTGATGATGTTCGTCATGTGTCTGACCGTTGTGGCTGTGACCGTCTTCATCTTTGAGTTCTTCAGTCCTGTGGGCTACAACCGCAGCCTGCAGACCGGCAAAAGTGAGTCCTATAGTCCCACACGGAGGCAAAAGTGAGTCCTATAGTCCCACACGGAGGCAAAAGTGAGTCCTATAGTCCCACACGGAGGCAAAAGTGAGTCCTATAGTCCCACACGGAGGCAAAAGTGAGTCCTATAGTCCCACACAGAAGCAAAAGTGAGTTCTGTAGTCTCACACAGAGGCAAAAGTGAATTTTATAGTTCTACACAGAGGCAAAATTTTGTTCTGTAGTCCCACACAGAGACAAAAGTGAGTTCTGTAGTCCCCCATCCCGGCACAAGTGAGTTCTTTAGTCCCACACTGAGGCAAAAGTGAGTTTTATAGTTTCACATAATACAACAGCCAGCAGCCTGGCAAAAACCTGCAGACTGACAAAAGTGAAGTCCTGTTACAATGCTTAGCACAGGATTGTTAACTCTTAGCACATTTCTCGCTTCCGGCTCCAAGGCTGAGTGAAAACAATGGGACATGTTTACAATTTCTTTTCTTTTCTCTTTTTTCACCACGACCCATCTCAGGATAAAAGGGATTGCAGTCGTTGCCAACAAGGTTGTTTCAGTAGTTTTGAGAACAGTGTTTTAATGTGACCATAGACAAAACAGCTGCTGGCCTAACCTTAACTTTTAACTTTATCACTCTAACCTAGAAATCAATGGAAGGAAAGCTTCTCTGTCCTGTTAAAGTGTATTCCTGTTCTATAGTGGGAAAATAGAAAATACATTTTGCTCAACTTGGAAAAAATGGGTGCAGCGGCCTCTCAAAGTTTTATTTTGTGTGAGCTTTTCTATAGCAGCATGGTGTTTTGTTGAGACTGAGAGGTGTTTAGAATGGTCAATGCACCTGTTTCTACTATAAAGTCGCTTTTGATCTATACTTTGGTTTTAAAATCAACAAAACGTAAATTACTACTTTATGTGTCCAACAGATTATGCTTTTTATGGTATTTAGTTATAATCTGTCTTTTCTAAACAAATTAGAGCTTTCCTCTTTTTCATTTATTAGTTTATGGTTGTCTTGTCTCCCATAAATCTTTGTGACCACTGAGGCGCACTGAACAAATGGATGCATTGATTACGTTATTAAGTGAAGTAGTAAATACAAATCAATCTTGCAATAGATTGTTTCATTGATGAGGTTTTGTGCACACTCACCTGCAAGCCCCACTTGTAGTCACTATGTTCAAGTTTGCAGCTTGGATTTGCTTCAGTTGCAGTTCTTAAAGTTTGTTTCTTCAGACTTGTTCTGAACAAAATGTAATTATTATCAAAAACCTCTCAGACCTCAGACTTTCATTCCCTGTGGGTAGTTAAAAGCTCACAGGGTTATATTTGGATAAGGTTAGTAGGTTTCAGTGTATTGAGTAATAAGTAATAATCCACCTTTAAATCAACTTTAAGGTGCACTATATAACTTTTTTCGCTGGGAATGTTTCACAGTGTGGCATTAACCCTCCATCTAACCCTCTACCACTTATTTAATTCAGATTTATACCTTTAAAAACCTGCTGTCTTACTGTGAGTGGACTCGCCTCTCTACACATCTAATTTGTAACTTGGCCTGATGACGTTAACTGCTTATTTTGGTCAGACTGATCAAAGATTCAGACAGACACAACACTTGTCTCCAAGGAGATTGATTAGTCTAATGCCAAATTGTGGAACATTGCAGGTCAAGGAATAACATATCCATGGAGAGAATGTATAGTATCAGAAAAGTTACATAGTGCACCTTTAAAGCTTTTCTAAAAATTCATTTAACTGACTCTGAATGCCCTGTTCTTTTGACTTCCATTGTTACAGAGACTGGAGGGTCGACCTTTACTATAGGAAAGTCAGTTTGGCTGCTGTGGGCCATTGTCTTCAATAACTCGGTGCCAGTGGAGAACCCCCGAGGAACCACCAGTAAGATCATGGTTCTGATCTGGGCCTTCTTCGCTGTCATATTCCTGGCCTCTTACACTGCCAACCTGGCCGCCTTTATGATCCAGGAGGAGTACATCGACACTGTGTCCGGCCTCTCTGACAAAAAGGTGCGACCTGAATACTGATTCTAAAGAGAAAGCACTGGAGGAATTAAAGCCTTGATTTAAAACTATGTTGTTTAATATTAAACAGATAAAAGTGTTTTTATACTCAATAATGTCTTATTTATAATAGCAGTGGGGAGTAGGAAGCTTGCCATAGTAATTTAAACCAAACAAAATATAATAGGCCTATTATTGTACAATAAATAGTTGTAGCCCGAGAGGCTGACTCTGGAGTTCTAATACAAAATCATCAATACGGGACCCAACATCTAGAGACACTGTGATAGTGTTTTCCATTCCAGTGTAGTACTGTCCAATCTGGCTATGCTTCTCTTGTAAGGAGTATTATACCTCTGATGATGCTGGCCAAGATAACAAGAGTTGAGCTGACAGTAAGTGCCTAAGTACAGCACAGAAACAGAATTTCTTTAACACCTATCTATGGTCTAGCTATATTTTATACATCTATATATCTATCCATGCATCTGACTTATATATGTATTTGTTGTGAATGGTTAAAGGGCCCATAGTACACAATTTTCTGATCCATGATATAATATTGTTTCCTCATCAGAAGCACTTTTTTGAGTTTTTTGTTTCGTTAACACATGTTTAACCACAAATGTTGCATAATTAGGCTGAGGTTTTGTTTTTTTTTGTTTTGTTTTTTTCAAATTAAAACCACTCTTCCACCTTGTGATGTCATGTGGCAATACACTGTGCACCACTGTGTTTTTAAACTCCAATTGAATCATTTAGGTAATTTTAGCCCTGGAATATGACTATTTCTAATGAACAAAAGGTAAAAGGTAGCTGTTAACTTAAAATCTTGCTTTTTAACATCACATGGTGGAATACAGCTTTTTTTGAGATTTGGAGATGTAGACAACCTAATAATGCAGGATTAATCAAAACGTGTGAATAAAGCAAAACACAACTCAACATGCATGTTTAAATGAGGTAACAGCTTTATAAAATGGCTTAAAGCTCATAAGAGTCAATTTTGCGTAATGTAGGACCTTTAAAAGTCTCAAAATGGTGTCCATATCAGGGAACAGTAATCTGATTGAAACCTATAAATAACCTGAATATTTCACAGATGTGGAACAGACAAGAGAGATGAGGATTGTATCATGACACTTGATACTAATGTTAAACCAGTGGAGATTTGTGTGATGAATGTCTTTAGCGGTGGGTGGTTCCACAGCTCATTGTTTACTTTTTCTTTTTGTTTTTGCTAATTCATCTCTTTGGACGTCTGCCACATTTTCCCAATAACATAAAGGTTTCCATGCTTGATTTGAGTTCTACACAATTAAACATAAAAGTGCACTAATATCCACTTTGTTCCCTTTTGTAGAAGATTACACCGTAAGTTTCTGATCTTCATTTATTTTGCATCTTTTTGTAAGATTATTATAGTTTAAAGGTCCACAAAAAATATTACACAAAATTAACTCTTGGTGGAAGGTGGAACAGAGTGTTTTCGGTTTTAGAGAAGAACTCAGACTAACTATGCAGGGTTTGTGTGTTAAACATGTGTGAATGAAACAAAACACAACTTCTGGTATGTTTTTGATGTGGAAACAACATTATAACATACAGTAGATCAGAAAATAGAGTAGTACGGGCCTTTTAATGTTGCATACCTTTAAAACTTCTGTCTTATCTTGAGTTCTAGTATTTTGTCTTTTGAAATGTTTGAGGAAAGTGTTGGTAGTTTGTGTTGTCCGTGGACAGAAATGGGTCAGGCAGATTGTTGCACAGTCGGGTGTGTCTCTCTCTCTTTCATGCCTCTCTTTGCCCCTCAGTTTCAGCATCCAGAGGAGCAGTACCCGCCTCTCAAGTTTGGCACTGTGCCCAACGGGAGCACCGAGAAGAATATCCGTTCCAACTACCCAGACATGCACCAGTACATGGGCAAGTACAACCAGAGGAGGGTGGAGGAGGCCATTATCAACCTCAAGACCGGGTACGTTTACCAAGGATTTTGGATTTAATTTTT
This sequence comes from Boleophthalmus pectinirostris, assembly GCF_026225935.1. Classification (NCBI taxonomy): domain Eukaryota; kingdom Metazoa; phylum Chordata; class Actinopteri; order Gobiiformes; family Gobiidae; genus Boleophthalmus; species Boleophthalmus pectinirostris. The sequence continues at coordinate 29,803,851 of NW_026571447.1, forward strand.
CTTCATTAACGTTTATTTTGGTTGTTACAATAAGAAACACATAGACAGTGATGTTGTGATGAGACACGCAGAAACACAAGATGAGATGTTGATATATTTTGTAATACAGAAATGGTAAACTCCTGTGTATTAAATCAAGACTAACATGCCTGAGCTTTTAACCACATTATGTCCCCACACCATTTACTTACCTTAAAGGGACAGTTTGGAATTTTGTGTGGAGACACTTTTTTAAATATTCCATCCAGTCCTTGTATTTACAGAGGTCACTGGTGCTAGACTAGTGCATGTCAATGGCCATAGTTATCCTGCCACTAAAAACAGTCTTACCCACTCCACAAAACACCCGAAGCAAAACAATTATTACATTAGACTGTCGATGTAAATGTTTTTCTGTATTGATAGAATAATTTTAGAAGGAAAACCAACCTTGCATTTGAAGGATTTATGCCTGAGCAGCAGTGAGTTGTACTTCCTGATAGAAAGTTTGGCAGCGGCGGAGTGATCTATGAGAAAATAGTCCCTCAACATGCGACGATTCATGCAATGCAAGGTTAGTTTTATTTCAAACATTATTCTATCAACACAGACATTTACATCGACAGTCTGGCATAATAATAGATTTGCTTCAGGTGTTTTGTGGAGTGGGTAAGTGGGTGTTTTTAGTGGCAGGATAACTATGGCCATTGACATGCACTAGTCTAGCACCAGCGACCTCTGCAAATACAAGGACTGGATGGAATATTTTAAAAAAACTGTCTCCACACATCTCCAACACTCTAAGAAATGAGGTCCTATGTCCAAAATTCCACACTGTCTCTTTAAGTTGAATTTGGAGTGATTTGTGCATGTTTGAGCAATCTTAAATCGCTTTTTTCAAGATGCAAGGTACAAATGAAAAAAATGGTACAAATGAAAAAGAAGAATCCATTCCTACTCGACTTGTTTATTTTATTACATTGTTTTAGATCAATGGTCTCCAAACTTTTTCCTCGGGTGAGCTACCTTTACAAAACTAAAATTTCATAGAGTTATTCATTTTAGCAGTCACAAAAAATAAAGTAAACATAAGAGCTACAGCAAAACTTAGATGGGGTACAGTTAGGTAAAACAACATAAAATATTATTTATTTATGAGACCACAAAGTCAGGCATCAAAATGTTAGATTTACAATAATAATAGACATTTAATGCATCAAATTTTAGTTATTCAGAACAATACCTGTACTCCTGTAACCCCTGTTTTAGATTAATATTGCGATAAAAAAAAAAGTCCAAATTAAAACATAAAGGGGTCATAAATTATAACTATACAGCAGACACAAGCACAATAGAGCTTTTTTAAACACTTTATAATTCTGTGTTTTTACTCTGCAGTTTAGATTTCAATAAATATGTTCTGAAATGCATGTGACTCTAGTATTAATTTAGCAGTTTTTTCAGTCTTCTTTCAAATGTAGATGCTGCAGGAATAGTCCAAAATCTGCACTGTGAGCCAAATTTTAACCAGATGTTGATCGCAAACCACAAATCTAGCCACAATTGCAATAATACACAAAATCACAATTAGTTAGACCCATGTTTTTCATATTTATTGAGCCCGATTACTAGTATACATTATATCACTGTATCGTTAGTTGATGCAGCCGTAGCCATCTTGTCTCTTCAGTTCTCTAATGTCATCTCTGCCTTGTGCATGTGATCTTCAATCTTTTGTCACACATCCTGCTCCTCACACTCCTCCTCTCACCTTTTCTCTTCAGCGTCTCCCCCTCCTCTTCCTCCTCGTTCTCATTCTCCTCTTCCTCGCCGCACAGTAGGGCTGGGAATCACACGGTCCTGCTCGATTCGATGCAGTACACAACGCATGGCACTGAAATTGAATATATATTAAACCATTATTTATACCATAGAATGCACAAAATAATAGTACTTTCTTTAATGACTGGACTTGTACTAGTTCTGATATAGAAGGTAATTCTTGAAAACAATTATCTTGTTTCCATTCTAGTTTTAGTTTACCTGTCCAGCCACAAACACACACACACAAAGACGAGCTGATGTGGAGCTTTATCTAGTTTCCCACATTTCAGAGCTAGTTACATATTAAAAAAGGGGAAAAGACACCAAACTATTGCTTATTTCTGGTTAAAGAAGTTATATACTGTATTTTGTTCTGAATGTTGTGTGAATTTTCAAGAGGAGATGCATTTTGAGAGACACGTGATACAAATTAGAGGCTGTGGTTGGACCGTCTTAAGTTAAAGACACATATTATGCTAAACCAACTTTTTCAGCTTTTTGATAGTGTTTCCTGGGTATATAAGGTCTGTTTTGACTCAAAAAAGCTCAGTTTGAAGCATACAGTACTTGCAAAGATATCTTTATATCTTTTTAGACACCTTTCAGTTTCGGTTCAGACAGGCGATGTTCATTTTCATCTTTATGTTATGTTTTCTCTATCTGAATTTCAGAGGAAAATCTCCTTAAGTTAAAGTTTTTACCCTCTATTGTCCGGTTCAGACCCATGTGGATTTGGACAGATGTAGAAGTGGCTGGTCAGGCAACATTTTAGACAACCCTACATGACACAAAATACCAGAATAGTACCAACTCTATGATAATAACAGTATATACACAAATGGTATATGATCCTAAGATATATTACCAGGTTTTAACAAATTAAGATGTTTATGAAATACATGTAACAATTAAAATGGTGAATACATTGCCAAGCTCCCACAACTTAGTTTAGTGAAATGTTCCAGAGCTAAGTATTTTGCATATTTTGTCTCACCTCACTTCACTACTTCCTGTGTTTTAGCCTCTCCATCACTTGTCTCGTCTTTTGCCTAATCCCAGTTTACATTAAGCCTCTGTCGTCCTGAGCTCCTGATTGTGCTATTGTAACTTTAACATACACCAATGACGAGCACTTCTTTTTACTTTCTGTCATCACACTTCGTCTTATCTTACTCAAAGGTGGGTAGGATTGTCAAAAATTGTTCTCAAATAAGAGTAGTGTTACTTCAAAATAATATTATTCAAATTGTAGTACAAACTAGAGTCCAAAGCAGCTTTTGCTTTTTAATTAACTGTCTGGATATAACATCTCATTTATAATTTAAAGCAGATCTATTATTCAAAATCAACTTTTAGAGCTTTTAACCGTGTTATAACAGTTTCCCCTTTTCATTTATCCTCTTGAAGTTGTATTTATTGAATCGTCTTTATACTCCTCTATTTAAGACATCATTGCTACGATCAATCCCTGTTTTCATTGGTACACGTCCACTTTTCCGTACTCACTTTGTACTCCAGTTTTATTTTCTTTATCGGTGATGCGCGTAGGATTCTGCAGCATCATGTTCATCAAATTAAAACATGCTACTTGCTAATGTGATGTGCAGCGATCCATCAGGGCTGCAAACATCTGTGCAGCTCTTTGTTGTGATAATATTTACTGCGACATCAGCACCCATTGTGCACCACGGTTTCTGAATGCAGAAGTCAGGACAGAAGGACTTGTTTCTTTTATTAAGTAATTTTAGGTCAGTATTGTGATTTAAAATGTCCAGATTAAAACATAATGATCCTCAAGTGTCATAGATTAGAGCTGTAATGCGGACTCAAGCACAATATGTTTTCTTTAAAAGGTATGTAATGCAATTGGAAGGAGAATCATTAGATAACGCACCAAATTTGCTATTTTCAAACAAAAGATAGACCACAAAAAATAGAATAACTAAATCATATCTGAAGGAGCTGTGCAAGAAACACAGATGTTCAAATAATCTAATATCGTCAACTTAAAGCTTTTATCTTGACTTGTTCACAGTGGGAAGAATAGCCAAAACTTTTACTCAAGTAGGAGGACTTTTATGCTGTACAATATATTACTCAAGTATAAGTACTGTTACACTGTACAATATATTACTCAAGTATAAATACTGTTACAATGTACAATATATTACTCAAGTATAAGTACTGTTACACTGTACAATATATTACTTAAGTATAAGTACTGTTACAATGTACAATATATTACTCAAGTATAAGTACTGTTACAATGTACAATATATTACTCAAGTATAAGTACTGTTACACTGTACAATATATTACTCAAGTATAAGTACTGTTACACTGTACAATATATTACTCAAGTATAAGTACTGTTACAATGTACAATATATTACTCAAGTATAAGTACTGTTACAATGTACAATATATTACTCAAGTATAAGTACTGTTACACTGTACAATATATTACTCAAGTATAAGTACTGTTACACTGTACAATATATTACTCAAGTATAAGTACTGTTACAATGTACAATATATTACTCAAGTATAAGTACTGTTACAATGTACAATATATTACTCAAGTATAAGTACTGTTACACTGTACAATATATTACTCAAGTATAAGTACTGTTACACTGTACAATATATTACTTAAGTATAAGTACTGTTACAATGTACAATATATTACTCAAGTATAAGTACTGTTACACTGTACTATATATTACTTAAGTATAAGTACTGTTACAATGTACAATATATTACTCAAGTATAAGTACTGTTACACTGTACAATATATTACTCAAGTATAAGTACTGTTACAATGTACAATATATTACTCAAGTATAAGTACTGTTACACTGTACAATATATTACTCAAGTATAAGTACTGTTACACTGTACAATATATTACTCAAGTATAAGTATTGTTACACTGTACAAAATATTACTCAAGTAGAAGCAAAAGAATGCGGTCTGAAAACTACCTTGAAGTACAGTCTTACTAAAAGTCACTCAAGTAAAGGTAACTGAGTATGTGACTGAGTACACCCCAGGTCTGATCTTACAGTACTTTGTCTTTCTTTGATTTTCTGATCTCTTTCTGTGTGTCTCCGCTTGTGTATTTTACCGTTTTAATCCTCATCAGTCCTCCTCCGCTCCTCCGTCTTTTGCTCCTGAAGTCTGTAAATCTTTCTCTGTGTCTGTTGGCTCCTCGCTCTGTATAAATCCTCTGCTTTCTCACATCTGATCTGTGCCTTACTTTATTCTCCCTTGTCTTCTCTCCCTCGCGCTGCCATATGCGTCACCACTCCACTCGTCTTTCATTCCTTGGTCATGATTTCTCTTTTCCTGCTCTCCGTATGAAGCAGCGACCTGTCTGCCTCATATGCATCTCTCTCAAAGAACAGACAGCACCAGGCTCAGCTGTGCTCGCCTTCTCTGTCACAAGCTGCAAATCATGAATGAATTCTCACAGGGCCTCCACATAGTATTTACATCAATGGGGAGTCTATGGGGGAAATTTATTATGCTGTATAGATATAAGGGATCACAGATGGCTCGCAATGGAATCTCAGGTTTAATGGTGGCAATGAGTTCGGTAAATAGCCTTTTTTTAGTCACAAATTGCAAATCCAGGCTATTTATTTTGTTTAAAAAATATGCATATATAGGATTCACCAATAGACTGTTATGTATTAATGTAGTGAATAAATTTAGAATCTTATTTGTAATTTTTCTGCAGACTACAATATATTTCAGCAATAGCATTTGAGAATTAAAGGATTTAGTGATTTGCAATTAGTTTTCTTTTGGGGTTACCTTTTTTAACTTTGGAAAAGTTGTCCAATTATATTCTGAACTAATGTTAAACTCTCCTTTTGTTTCTTTACAGGAAGCTAGATGCTTTTATTTACGACGCTGCAGTGTTGAACTATATGGCCAGGAAGGACGAAGGTTGTAAGGTCAGTACAAATGGCTAATGTTCATACTTTTTCTCTAAAATGAGCCTCATATTTCGGTAAATACTAAATTTAAAACTTGATTTTGATACTTTTGGTTGAGAAATATCAATCTCAATGCCACAATAATTATAAAAAGCTCCTTATAAAGACTCTATGAGGAGACTTTTTTCACTATCTATACTTAGGGATGCCACAGTACTCAAGATAATATTAAATCTTTCAATTCAGTATTACACACTCAAGTTACCACACCATTTGACCATCAAGAAAATGGTTACTTTGAAAATGTATTTAGTTACAAAATACTGAATACCTGCATTAAAATGTATTCTGTAACATATTCTGATACATGGCTCAATCAGATTACTGTATTCTGAATACTTGGAATACTTTCACATTAAATTGCGTTATATAATAGTGTTGAAAACATGACAGATGACAGCTTAATTTTTATTTGTTTGTTATGGAGTCATTTATGCCTCATTAGAGACAAAAAGCCAAAATTGCATGATGAAGTTCTGCCATGTACTCCTTTTAATTTAAAACGAAAATAACTGCATTCTGAATACCACCAAATGAAAAACAGGTACTCAAAATTTGTATTCAGAATATGTATTTTCGGTACATCTATTCAATTACTTCTTAACACTATAGGGCCGCATTGAATCATGAGAAACCTGTATCACTGCATCCCTAGTATTGATTAGTATCTGTGTATTGATTGTTTTTTGACAGCCCTAACAGCCGCTCTCTGTCTTATTGATGGTGCTGTGTCCCTCCTCAGGTGATGACCATAGGCTCGGGGAAGGTATTTGCCACCACAGGCTACGGTATCGCCTTGCACAAGAACTCGCGCTGGAAACGTCCTCTTGACCTGGCTCTGCTGCAGCTGGTGGGAGATGGTGAGTGGCCCGTGGGTGGGGGGAATAATTAGGACAATGGAGGGTGCAGGGAGGCGCAGTCGGTGTGACAGAGGTGAGGAACGAGCAGCGGAGGAGGGAGGTGGGGAGGGGGGAGAGGAGGGCATCGTGGGGGGTAGATGAATCAAGTGGAGGAGGTGCTGAGGGGGTTAGGGACGTGTGGAGAAGGCAATGGATGTGAAGACATGTGATTGTGAGTGAGGGAGAAAGGGAGCAGCTCTGATGGGTAGTGATGATGAGTCACATTTGAGTAACTTTCACACACATAAAATGTAATGTAGTTTTAAAGGAGCCTGTACCTGATTTTTCTCCATGTGTTTGAGCAAAATCTGTCTTATCTGAGCAAGGCAAGCAACACAAAGTAATTTAAAGTGCTTTGTAGAATAAGAAATGCATTAAAATCACAATACAAACTAATTAAAACAGAAATAATCATCATAAAATTAAAAAGCGAGACATTAAATGAGAGAGAAGAGTGCAGCATGAAAACCTTTCAGTCATATGCATAGCTAAACAGAACTGTTTTGAGCCTGGATTAAACAGGGTCAAAGTAGACGCCTGTCTCACATGTTCAGGAAGACTGTTCCAGGTTTTAGCTGCATGAATCTGAAATGCTGTCTCCTCGTGTTTAGTCCTGACTCTGGGCACCAGCAGGAGACTGGTCCCTGAGGTCCTCAGAATGCAGGTGGTTCATATGACACTAACATGTCAGAGATGTACCTTGGTGCAAGGCCATGGAGAGACTTGTACACAAGCAGAGCTGCTTTAAAGTCTATTCACTGAGCCACAGAAAGCCAGTGCAGAGACCTGACATACACTACAGATGTATTGTATAAGCAGCTCTCGAGGTCAAAATATGCTCCTGTGTGCACTCTTTGCAACTATAAAGCAGTTTATTATTTGATTATCTCTGAGGGTTGTGAAGAGTGCTTATAAACTCATCATGGTGATTAATTCGGATGAGCACAAGGTAAGTTCGGTCCTATAACTGCAAGCCTCGATGAGCTTCATTTGGCTGGAGCAGAACGTTGTAGGTGATGCCGCGCTCCTTTAGTCTACTTCTTTATACAGTCTATGGTTTGGAGAGGAATTTTGTGGGTTTAAAGCTTGGATTTCACCAAATGCTTCTTTATTTTTACTGTAGTACTTTTGTTGACTATATTGGCTGCTCTCTCCATATTGTGTTGCAAGTGAAGAATACAAGTGTCTTTATTGACTGGCAAGGAGACAGTGAGAGCAGACGCCATGTTGGATTTGAGTTGTGAGGCAGGATTCCTTAAGTGACTCTCTGTGTGAAGTGTGAAGAAGGGATTTACTTGTGAGTCAGTGGTGTCGCAAAACCCAACCGAGCAGTAACAGAAATACACTCATTACATCTCAACTTAGAGACAGTGAAGATGTTAAAGGGCACATATTACGCTATTTTCTGATCTATATTTTAATGTTGTTTTCTCATCAAAAACATAGTGGAGCTCTTCTCTCGAACAGAACACGCCTTGTGATATCATACGAAAATACAGGAAGTGCTCCACTGTGTTCTTAAAGATCACAGGAATCCATTTTGTGTAATATTTATAGAAAAACATGGGGGAAATGATGGATATGATGTTTTAAAATTATACTGGAAAGACTTGAAACTGTCTGACTACATTTTGAAAGGGTTAGAGGGCTACTTATAGGAGACAGACTCAGGAATATGACAATATGACAATCCATTGGTAATCTAATCTCCATAACGCTGTGCTATTTTGGTGAAACTGTCATATTATGATTCAGTGCAGCTCTGTGCTCAAACACAGACACTTCCCCATCCTGTCCTCCCATTGGTCAGCCTCTGTCATGCTCTGAGTGAGTGACAGGTGGATGTAACCAGTCACAGTGAATGGTGCCATGTCTGTTAACAATTTAAAACTAAATATCGTGTCATTTGAATGGTAAAAAGTCTTCAAAATTGTTGCCTTTAACAAAAAGATGAATGGACTTTTGTTTTTTCTTTACATCTCAGTCACACTGGACAAGCCAGATGTATTATTTTTAATGGGTACTTTTTTAATTTAACCAATCGCTGCTATTTGCTCGTGACATATGAAATGCGCCAAATTCTGTAGGAAGAAGTGGAATAATGTCTTTCCCGTTAATAAAATTCACCAAACATTTTCTTTATTCCGCCTTTAAATCTTCGATCTCCGGAATCATTGCCAACACAGAATGTATGACTTTGTCTACATCCATCTCGACCGCTTTGTTTACTGTTGTGCTGTACCACAAAAGGGACCCAGACAGGTGCATGAGTTTGACGTCATGGCTTCACAGCTCTTCCAGGGTTTTCTGATTCCTGACCTAGATGCTGGAGAGAAATGAAATTGAGCGGAGGCACTAGGTGGTGCCAGCCTGGCTGGTTTTCAACAGCTGTTCATAGAAAATATAGAGTACATGCATAAAAACAGACAAAACACAAGATAACTTACAGACAGGAAATATACACTATTATTACATTATCATTGAGAGCATTTTTATTTGGAAACATACAGTTATTTTAATTTATGTTTACATTTGTTGCTATTTGTTTCCAGTATTATTTCATTTTATTGAGCTGGCACACAGTTCCACAGTCTGGCCTCTTTGGCAGAGAAAGAGGACTGACCCAGAGTCCTGTACTTTAGGACAACAGAATTACCACTAGTAGCACCTCTTTAGTAGCTCTGTGTGTACAGTTTATGGTCCTAGCAAATTCTGAATTCAGTGGCATACCAGAGTTAAGACACTTACAAAAGTAATTTAAGGTAATTAAATTTGTTAACATTTTCCAAGTTAAGTAGGTTATGTTTCTTAAAATGTTCACACTGATGCCAGTGTTTGGTAGCCAGGCTAGAGCCAACTAGTGCCTCCACTATTTTAATTTAATCTCTCTCCAGCGACTAGGTCAGGAATTGGAATACACTAGACGGTTTGCAAGAACCCCGGAAGTTTTAGACCGCGCACTGGCCAACGAGCGAAGAGCTGTGAAGCCATGACGTCAAACTAAAGTGTCTGTCTGGGTCCTTTTGTGGTACAGCACAACAGTAAACAAAGCGGTCGAGATGGATGTAGACAAAGACAGACATTCTGTGTTGGGAATGATTCCTGAGATCGAGGATTTAAAGCCTGAACTAAGAGAATGTTTGGTGAATTTTATCAAGGGGAAAGACATTATTCCACTTCTTCCTATGGGATTTGGAAAAAACCTAATATAACAGTTAGTCCCATTAGCGGTGCATTACATACGTCACAACCAAATAGCAGTGATTGGTTAAATAAAAAAAGTAAACTACTATGAGTGAGTGAATGAATCCTAATGCTTCAAGGTCAGACAGTTTCCACAAAGTGAAACCAGCTGATGAATCATGCCAAGTGTTTGGGATTTTTGTCAAGGACTTTAACGGTCAAATATGCATCACCATCAATCATACTCTAATCCTAATTGAGATTTAGGCTATAAGAAAATGGTGTTAAGAATTCTTTATCATATTCCTCAGCCTTGTAAAGAAGATTTTTATGTGAGGAATCCAATGTTTTTGAGCTGACTCTAAACTGATGCTTGAATGTCATTTAACACAGTTGAGCACTCACGCTTATTGTCCCAATTGGATAGCGCGTGTTTGGCTTTTCCTCATGTATTCAATCAGCTTTGATTATGGTGTAGCAGACAATGCCTTCAGCTGCTCTGGCACCCAAACACAGAGCTGCTCACTCTGATAATGTGTGTGTTCTGCCAGGAGAGTTAAAACAAGACTACAACTCAATGACTGGACTACAATGTGGACTGCAGCAAAAATACACTCCAGACAGCTGTGACTTACTGATGTAGTTAAAGACGTACTGTGTAACTTTTCTGCTGGAGGATATGCCAAGTGCTTGTTTGTTGTTTCCATGGAGATGTAACTGTTTTGCTTGAACTGTTCCCCCATAAGACAGTGGATTTATCAATGGAAAAAGCCAGGCCAAGTTACAGGTACAAATATAGACAATGCAAGATGTGTGGCCCTGACCAGAGTCCTGCACTGGTCCATTTTTGGAGACCTGCACCCGCCCACACCCACGTAGTATAGCGCCACACCCGAAACCTAACTGAAAGTTAAATTCACACCCACCCGGACCCCTTAACATTCTACCCATTACCTGCCCGTGCCCGTGATAAATCAGGGTCAGACCATTAGTTTGACAGCCCAATAGGCCAGGACCGAACCAGGACTGAACCAGGACCGAACAAGGTCTAAACCAGGTCTAAACCAGGTCTAAACCAGGACTTAACCAAGACTAAACCAGGACTGAACCAGATCTAAACCAGGACTAAACCAGGACTGATCCAGAACTAAACCAGGAATAAACCAGGAACCAGCCGCTGAGCCGATCACCTCCGCTTATGGGTTTTATTTAATAAATACACTAAGTCTGGTCTGCTGTTGTTCCGGGAAAAGACCGGAAAATGACTTTTGTTTCCTGGGCAACGGACGTCCTGGACGCACATCAAGTATTTTTCTCTTGTTCGTCGTTCATTTGATTCACCTGCCCATTCAATAAAATGTACACATAATAAATACTGACCCCAAAAATATATAGTTCCAAGTCAATATAGTGTTTATCTTGACAGGCACAGTTACAGCTAAGATCTGAGTAGAGGCAAGCCCAAACTAAAAACACCCATAGTTGTTTAAATGCAAAATTGATAAGTCCAAGGTCATATTGTGGAACATTCCAGGCAAAGCACAATAACACGACAAACGAACCCCCACTTGAAAACTTACATAGTGCAACTTTAATGCTTTGTACTTCTTTATGAGTATGGGAAAAAATCTAAATTTTCAAATGTGATTTTTCAAATAGATTTGCAATATGTGTTTAAAGGGCCCAAAATAATACTAGTTTCTATGATAATCTATGATAATGTTGTTTCCTCATCACAAACAGACCTGGAGTTGTGTTTTTTTTTTTCATTCACACATGTTTAACACACAAACCCTGCAAATTTAGGCTGAGTTCTTGTCTCAGACTGAAAACACTTGTGATGTCATGTGATAGTGCACTGTGTTTTTAAACTCCATACACCGTCACTAGAATCATTTGGATCATTTCACCCCAGGAATTGCCAATTTCTACAAAAAAAATTGAAATGGTAGCTGTTAACTTAAAAACTGACATGACATCACAAGGTGGAACAGAGCATTTTGACCTTTGAAGATGTACACAGACTAATAATAAAGGATTTCTCAACATGTGTGAATGAAACAAAACACAACTCCAGGTCTGTTTTTGATTGAAATATGCACTGATAAATTTCCCATTGATTTCAAAACACATTTAAAATAATAATAAAATACAGGTTTGTTTATCAAATAACAGGATATGTTGTTTTTTTTACAGAGGAATTATATTATCTAAATAATTGTAGCCTTTGTGATCTGATGCAATTGCAAATGAACCAACTGAAATCTCTGTTAGACTGTGATATATTACACACACACACACACACACACAGCCCTAGTGGTAAAGCTCCTTACCCAGCGGTTAAAGAGTTGGCTGTGCAGCGTTGACTCACCTCATGTCAGAGCTGTGGAGATGGCGCCACAGAAACATGGAGTGTTGCCATGACAGTGCTCAGATTCTATCATTCTTCATCGTTATTCCTACTGCTGGTCTCTACTTCCCGGATAAAAGCAGTTTTTGCAGAATAGCAAAATTTCTTGTTGCCTCTTATCAGACAGCTCCTTTTTAGCATCAAGATTTAGATCCCTCGAATGTACCAGTCAGTGAGAAATAATGCAATATTGAAGGATTTGGCAGTGTTTTTCAGACACAGGGCTGTGGAATTAATCAAGGTTTAAAAGAGATCTAAATTCAGCTTCAGAGTCTTTTTAACTGAGAGGTCTACAGCGAGTCCTCTCTCAGGAAAATCATCTGGTTTGGAGCAGAATTCTGACTTTAAAGGAAGATATTGTGTTAAAAGGCAATATTAAAGGTGCTGTATCTGATTTTTATGCTCATTAAAAAGGTAAAAAACAGAAGTAGTTATTCCTCAATTACCTTATTCATCCAGAACATCCTAATTATTCACCGCAATGAATTTATAAGCAGTTTTCAGTGTTCTCAGAAACTAGTGTGGAGTTTAGCATTGACAGTAAAGCTAAAAATAACTAGCATGCTAAAGAGCACATCCTGATTAAGTAACAATAAAATGTCTTTACCTTTTGACATTTGATATACACACAGGAAACAGTAATATATGAAGTATGATATATGGAATTATGAAGAAAAGGAACAAAAAGTAAAATAACGTAACACATTTTTTGATATATTTTATAACTAAATCCTCAAATTAGCCACACTTTGCTTTGTCGAAAATGATTTAGCCTATATAAAATGTACAAAGTAGTAAACACAAAAAAACTTTGAATGGTGTGTCCAAACTTTTGATTGGTAGTAAACATGGGGAGAAAACAGGTCCTGGCCCTTTAAAGGTTTTATAAAATAACTGATTCCATATTCATACATGAGCACCGTAAGCCATTTGTCATGTAGATAAAACACTGGACCTTTTGGGCAACTGTTTATTGCCTGTAAGGAAAAGTCTGGCACTGAGCCACTTTTGGAAATATAATGTCCTGACTTCTGCACATTTGCATATATAAATATAAATACATACACACACACACACACACACACACACATATACACACACACATACACACATACTCAGTGAAACAGCAGTGCAGTTTTCTGTCTAAATAACAGCTGTGTGCTACATGCAGAGCTAGCTAGTGTTTGCCAGCTCTACCTGACCTGACCTGCCACGAGAAACAGAGGTGGAGTGTGGATTTGACGCACCTGTCAGATTTGGCAGGGCTGATCCGCTCTGAGTGAGAGCTGAGACAAGCGCCATCAGAAGGGCCCAGGAAGAAAGAGGCAGCCACAGTATAAAAGCAGACACACTGGAATGCAAGTCAAGTGTCTCCAGGAGCCATGTCACCATTTCAAATAGAGCTACCATTATTGTGAGAAGAAACAAGATTAAACCATTATTCACCGCTGATAACGCCATAACCAAACGACAGTCAAATCCTTAATACACTTTCATTCAAAGTTTTTTATACATCAAAATTCCTCTTGTACCAAAAATCTACTTGTGCAATATTACGCCATGTTATAATGTTGTTTCCTCATCACAAACAGACCTGGAGTTTTGTTTTGATTCATTCACATATGTTAACTCACAAACTATGCATATTTAGGCTGAGTTCTCTCAAATAGAAAACACTCTGTTCCACCTTGTAATGTCATGTGGTAATACATGGAGAAACACTTCCTGATTGTATTATTAAACTCCATACATTTTCACTAGAATCATGTAGATAACTTCAGCCATGGAATTGACAATCTCTACTGAACTAAAGTAAGCTGTTCACTTGAAAACTAAAGCTTCATGATGTCACAAGGTGGAACAGAACATTTGGAGATTTGGAGATGTAGACAGTCAGGTTGGTGCCACCTAGTGCCTCCGCTCAATTTCATTTCTCTCCAGCGACTAGGCCAGGAATCGGAAAACACTAGACCAGGCATGTCCAAACTATGGCCCATGGGCCAAATGCGGCCCTCAGACAAATTTTTCTTGGCCCTCAGGCTTCCAGGTGAATTGGCCCAAATGACTTTGCATCAATTAAAAATTTACTTTTTACTGCAAGTTTTTTGAAAATCTACCTTGATAAAGCTGATATTTCATATTTAGTGTGTGGGTTTTAAGGATCTTAGCATGAATAAAGACTGATGGCTCATTCTAATGTGTTAAACATGCACATATTTCATTATTCATTGTATTGAGCACCAGTCTACGGCCCTCGATCGGCCCTCTGCTTCATCTGTGTTTAGATTTGTGGCTCTTGATGAAAAAAGTTTGGACACCCCTGCACTAGACGGTTCACAGAATCCCTGGAAGTGTGAGTTTTGGGCACCAGCCAATCAGCGAAGAGCCATACATTCTGTGTTGGCAACAATTCCCAAGATTGAGGATTTAAAGCCAGAACAAAGAGAATGTTTGGTGAATTTTATCAAGGGGAAAGATGTTATTGCCCTTCTTCCTATGGAATTTGGGAAAAGTTTAATATACCAGTTAGCCCTGTTTGTAGTGCATTACATACATCATGACCAAATAGCAGCTATTGGTTAAATGAAAAAAAGTATCGGCCTACCATCGAGCGAATGAATTCTAACGCTGTCAGGTCGGACGGTATCTACGAAGTGAAACCGGCTGATAATGCAGAATTATTCAAACATGTGTGAATGAAAAAAACCACAACTCCAGGTCTGTTTTTTGATGAGGTTACGACATAACAACTTATAAAACATTATAAAAGACCTTTAATTTGACATATAAAAAGATTTAGATTTAGACTGAAGTGAAATTACTTATTTTTGCCTCCAAATTTCAAAGATTATCATTTATTTGTTCTTGAATTTAGTCAAATGGTGACATATGCTGTTTTTTAATGAAATCCAATAGCTGCTACGGCTTTCCCAGTATTTTCATCTGTGTGTGGAGATTGGGTCCGTTGTGTGCTGGAATGCGAGTCAGGCGTTGTTTCCTCGGTCTGCCAGTGGGCTGCGCTAGCCCAGGGTCCATCTGTTGTGGAGATGGAGAGCACGGCTGATTGGATAATGATAATAATGTTCTACAGGAGGCACAGTAGGTGTCTACGTCTGCTTCATCTATTAGTACGGTGACAGCTCATAGGAACAGAGCAAGGTGTGTTTGTTGCTAGGGCTCAACAATTTTGCAAATTTACAAAAAAAGTCATGCAGTTTTTCTGATCGCTTGCAGAATTGTGATTTACGCTTTGAAATCAGGAATCGTATGTATTTCACAGGCGGAAAGTAGCCAAATGTTAATGAAATTGAGATCTGTTTTAAATAGTCACTGATACGTTTGGAGTGTACAGAGCAGTCAACTCTTGATTAGTAAAAGCACATTTTTTGGAACTGAAACTTAATTTTCTAAAGCTATTGAATAAAAAAAAAAATTAAAAATCAAAAACAAAACAAAAATCTTGATTCATTTTTGCTGTAACACCCATGGAGCCTTAAAGATGCACTATGTAACTTCAAAGATGGAGGGGTCTGCTAGTTTCTTGTCTCCATGAAGTTATTTCTTTACATGGATTGTTCCACTGTATGGCATTAAACATACTGTATTTCCCTTGCATTTATTCAATCACAGGTGTCTTATAGCTCAAAAAATCCAAGAAAAACATTTAGATTAGATTAGATTTATGTATTTATTTTGGCCAAGTAAGAAATTCACATTCTTTTACAACAGAACATATAACATTAATGAAATCATAGCAGAAATAACAACAACAAAAAATAAAAAAAATAGCCCAAAAAGGACTGGGAAGAAGAAAACTTATTTAATCCGATCCCCCAACATGAATTCTCGCTATGTGCAGGCTTGCGTCTCCATAGATCTGACCGTTAACTTCATCTTCATTGCGATTACCTAGTTTATTTCCATACTGTGGAATAAGGGCAAAGCAATAACATATCCATGGAGACAAGCAGGTGGCGGACCTTCCTCTAGATAAATTACACAATGCAACTTTAATTTCAGAACATATTGGGTTAGATCAGACCTGGGCTTGCAACTCCCGGGCAACATACGGCCCTTTGGTTGACTCTGACTGGCCTGTTTAAGCTTATTTGGAATCACAAAATAAACATATTTGATCATTTTACCTCATGCATGGACTAAAACTGCATTGCTTTTATTTTAGATTTACATTTTTTGTAATGCAACCTCACTTTCTCATTGCTTAGTCATAACATAAACTCTTACCAGTCTTACCAGCTTGTCAAAACACTGCTATTTACGGCTTTTTATAAAGAAATACAATTAATATTATGCAGAATTGAGATAAGAGACGTGGCTCTGGATAAGCAGAAGAAAATGGATGGATGGATGAGTTAAGCATTTTGGCCCGGCCCTCCCCAATATTTTCTGCTTCTCATGTGGCCCCATGTAAAAAATAATTGCCCACCTCTGGGTTAGATGTTGTTCCTCCCATTAAAAAGAATATTTTGTTGTTTGCAGAAGAAGGGACCTTACAGATACTGAATTTAAATAACAATTCTGATTCAGTTGTGTTCATCTATTGGCAGTGTTTTATAGATTTAAAAGCTTTTAGCCTGCTAATATCCAGACGAAGGCAGCAGCTCTTGAAAAGTCCTTAAGTGCTGCTCATTTCGTCATTGCAATTATTCAAACTCAAGCACTTGTGTCTTGAACATTGTTTAATTCTCTCATGAATGAATCACCACATCTTTTCGCTGTCATCGCTATGGTAACATCTGCAATGCTCACAGCCATCTTCAGAGAGACAGCTACATGTAGTGGGATTGTGGAGGTCTTAATAATGAAAAGACCGGCTTCGTGGTCCAGCTTAGGCGCTTTATATTTGGAGACTTGTGTCCCTGGGGTCTGGCACCTGGCTAGAGATTCGGACTATCCCCTCTGCTACAATTAAATGATTAGGATCTTCTTCTCCATCTTATTCTGTCTCTCTCGTTTCCCATCACCGCTCTTTTTTCCGAGCGCGCCCTGTTTTTCACTCCTCAGATCCTCCGTAATCTCAGGGCGGGTTTCGCGGTTTCCCCTCTTCCTATTGTCGTAAATCGTCTCCACTCCTTCTGTCTATCTCATTTAGTCTTCTATTTTCAAATGTTGTGAATCGTATCAATCTGTAGTATCTTGGTTTTATAGTGACTTTTATTGTGTAACACTCAAAATTTATTCAGCTATCTCTTTTATGTCCAACCTTTCTATGTTTATGCTCTTATTTTTAAGGGACCAAGTCTGTTTCCTTTCAAGGTATATGATTATCTGTAAAAGTTTTACACAAAATTGCTATTTGAATGGTCACAATTACCAAATCAGACTGTTATTATTTTAGTTATATAATATCTTTACCAGATAAAACCCATTGAGACACATTTGCAAACAACCTCATAGGATAGTTTAGCTGTCCATAATATTAAAGGTGCACTGTGTAACTTATCTGGTGTTACTTGTTTGTCTCTGTGGATATGTTATTTTTTTGTTTTGAATGTTGCACAGTAGAGCTTTAAACTTGTCTATTATGACCAAGCACCAGACCATGTTAAAGGGACAGTCCAGAATTTTGGACATAGGACCTCATTTCCTAGTGAGCCAGAGTGTGGGGGACATGTGGAGACACTTTTTTAAATATTCCATCCATTCCTTGTATTTGCAGAGGTCGCTGGTGCTAGGCTAGTGCATGTCAATGGCCATAGTTATCCTGCTACTAAAAATAGTCTTACCCACTCCACAAAACACCCGAAGCAAATCTTTTATTACACCAGACTGTTGATGTAAATGTCTGTGTCGATAGAATGATTTTAGAAGTAAAACCACCCTTGCATTTGAAGGATTTATGTCCGAGCAGAAGCAGCAAGTTGTGCTTCCTGATAGAAAGCTTGGCAACGGCGGACTGATATATGAGAAAATAGTCCCTCAACATGTGACGATTCATGCGATGCAAGGTTAGTTTTATGTCAAACATTACTGTCACACTATATCACACTATCACGCACTACACTATCAACACAGACATTTACATGGACAGTCTGGTGTAATAATAGATTTGCTTCGGGTGTTTTGTGGAGTGGGTAAGACTGTTTTTAGTGGCAGGATAACTATGGCCATTGACATGCACTAGCCTAGCACCAGCGACCTCTGCAAATACAAGGACTGGATGGAATATTTAAAAAAGTGTCTCCACACATCTCCAACACTCTGGCTCACTAGGAAATTCCAAACTGTCTCTTTAAAAGTCAGATCTATAAGCGTGCATGTTTTTTCAGTGTGCTTACTTTTTTTTTACAACGGAAGCATCTGTAATTGAATAAATGCATAGGTAGCTACAGTAGGCATATGGAAAAGCAATAACATCACAATGAGTGGAGGACCTACCTAACCTATAAAAAAGTTACATAGTGCACCTTTAATGCTCCTGAACGCAGAGTTGCATTTTGAGCTTTGGAGATAGAGACAGACTAATAAAAAACAATAACTCAAGCATGTGTGAATGAAACAAAACACAACTCCAGGTCTGTTTTTGATGAGGAAACAATATTAAGTCAATTTAGGATCTTTAATTTCTAGTCCAAAGCCAATTCACAATCCTAATACTTGTTACTAAATGATCAATTAGAGATTGCAGTTAGTTTCCATGTAAATCCTAGGATTGCCGGCTGTCCTTGTCTCTCTTGCTCTACCTATAAAAGCACCATCCCGGCCCCTTCATCCCCTCTCTCCTCTTCATCCATGCTTGTTTAACTGAGCGCGCGTCACGGTGCTCCCGACCACCTCCTCTCCTCATTTGTGGTCCGTTACAAAGCTGAGATTAGGTTGTCTGGGCCATTTTAGCTCTCCCTGCGACATCATTGTTTTGGACTCTCTTTCTCTGCCTCTGACTTCTTCCTCTTTCCCTTTCGGCTTTGTACACAATTGTTTTGTTCCAGTGACCTCTGACCTTAAGCACTCTCCTTGGTTAATGGAAAACAACAATGTATTCCTCTGTGTGGTATACTCATGCACCAGCCAAGTCTAATTACTTTTGCCTATTATTTCCGTGCCTTCTGTTGGTTCACTTTTAAGGCCAGTTGCTGTAACGTGTGTCTACTGGTTTGGAAATGTGAATACAATCCCATTAAACCATTAGCGGTCATATACTGAGGACACATCATTTTATAGAGAGCCCTTTTGGTTTCATTGCAAAGCCTTTTATAATTTAATTATAATTTGTGACATTAAGCTGGACAGGGACGGCAGGTGGAAGCTAATTCCGTTTTTTTTTTCTAAACCTGGCACATGGCGTTCTTATAAGGTTAAGGTTTTCTTGTGCATTGTCCCTGATCAAATAATAAAATTCAAGCAGGCTTTAGTCGTAGGATCTGGCAACCCAAAGTGAGGAGCTCATTCTGCATTCACATTAGATCATATATTTTTAATTTTTTATATTATTTATTGATTTATTACCATATTTTCCACACTATAGGGTGCACTCATAAGCTTCTAACCCCATCAAAAAACGACTGCCTGCCCCGCAATCCAGAGCGCCCTATACAAGAATCCACTCAGGTGTCCCAGCATGACTTCAGTAAACTACAAAGCCACACCACCCGCAGCGCACGCAAACACACACAGAGCAGACAGCGACCGCACAGTGAAAAACACCCGCAGCCACACTTATCACTCCACACGGATGAGGAACGGAATGGAGGAGTGCAATGTGCCACTTGTAGACACAACTGAACAACTGAGTCACTGCGAACACGCCGACAATCCAGCGGTCCCAGACAGCACCCTCCCTACACACCACAATTGAACAAAGACAAGCGTCACTGTGAACGCGCCAAACAAAGTCCCACTGACCCATCGAACTGTTGTGTTTCGCCTTATAGTCCGGTGTGGTTTATATGTGAAAAAAGTTTGAAAATAGACCATTCAGTGACAGTGCGCCTTATAATCCAGAGCGTCCTATAGTGCGGAAAATACGGTAAACTGTGGTGTAATCAATATTTATTTCATTTTCAGTAAGAAATCAATATTTGATTTGAACATGTACTTATTATCTCGGGACACAGATAGGTCATGAAATATTCAGTTAGTGCCCTACACCCTGTGATTGAATTATGGTTTATGGTTAATTATCCAATTAAAAGCCCTGTACCTGTGTTTTGAGCAAAACATATCTTGCCTCAATATAAGATAATTTATTAACAGCTCTTCGAAATATGTGTACTGTGCACTGTTTCCTACTAATTATAAAGCGTTTCACTACTGCTTCGGGTCTCTGAGAGCTTTGAAAAGCACTTAAAAACTCATTGTGGTGAATAATATGGATGCTCAGAAGGCATAATTTAAGTGAGGAATAACTTAGGACAGTAAAAATCGGGTACAGTGCCTTTAAGATTGAAGTGGGATGGAACTGAACCATTGATACACAACTTATTTTTCCATGTTTTTCACTGTTTTCCCTCTTTCTCCCCCTCTCTTTTACCACCCCAGATGAAATAGAAATGCTGGAGCGCCTTTGGCTGTCTGGAATCTGCCATAATGACAAAATTGAGGTGATGAGCAGTAAACTGGACATCGACAACATGGCTGGGGTCTTCTACATGCTCCTGGTGGCCATGGGGCTCAGCTTGCTGGTCTTTGCCTGGGAACACTTGGTCTATTGGAAATTACGCCACTGCATAGCCACCAACTCTGGGAAACTGGACTTCCTCCTGGCCATCAGCAGGGTAAGACTTTTCAACATGTATATATATTTTTTTACATATATATATATATATATACAATATACTCTGTAGACTTTTGATAGTTTTTCTGTAAAATTCTATTAAAAAATGCATTTATATTGTATAGTTTTCTAGAGAAATGTATCCATGTCTGCTGAACATTATGTAAAAATCAAACTGTCCCTACTGTAAATGAATTATAAGATCAAGGTCAGATTTATTTATATATCACATTTGCACATCTGCATTTATAAGATATGGCCAAAAGTGCTTTAGAGTACAAAACGAAAATTACAAAGTGAGACAACAATTAAAGTCAGTATCTAGCAGAGGTGGGACCAAGTCGTTGTTTTGCTAGTCTCAAGTAAGTCTCAAATCTTTGACCTCAAGTCCGAATCAAGTCACAAGTCAAAGTCGTCTGCTTTGAGCTTCAAGTCTTTTAAAGTCTTTATACCAAAGATTTTTGTAATTTATATGAATTTTAAACTTTAACAAATGTTAAATATTTTAATTGTACTTAAAAAAAATCATAATATATTTATATATGAATATTTATAGAATATCTAAAAGTTGTAGAAATGTTAATTTTTCCTTTTTAAATGTCTGGACAAGATCTTGTGTGAAATATTACAGTCAGAATAGAAAGAATTCAGTTTTAAAAGTGCTTCTCAAGTCTTCTCAAGTCACAGGCCTCAAGTCTAAGTCAAGCCCCAAGTCACTAACCTTCAAGTCAAAGTCCAATCCCAAGTCTTAGTCCATTTTATCAAGTCAACTCTCAACTCCTAAAAATAGTGACTCAAGTCTGACATGAGTCCAAGTACTTGTAAGTCCCCACCTCTGGTGTCTAGTCAATATAGCAAAGCAAAATGTCAAAGAACAACAGTAAAATAGAGATAAAACAGCTCAACTTGTATTAAAAGCCAGTGCATATAAGTGAGTTTTTAGTGTGTATTTAAAAATGTACAGTTTGTAATGCTGAAGGGCAGACTATTCCAGAGTATAGCTGTGAACACAAAGATCTTTTAATACAAACAGAATTGCTTTTTGGGATATTGGAATTGGTCTTACGAACGCATCTAAAAATAATGACTAGCCCCTTATTATGACTGTATGAATTTGCGTCAATCTTTTTTCCTCATTATTGATTGACCTTAATGAGTACGGTGTGGGTATTAGAGTAATTGATATTAATACCATGTGAGGAGTCTGCCCATATTATCAAACAGAGCAACTGAAATTCAGACTTAACCTCATTTATTGCATACATTAGGTCTGCGTACAATTTAACCTGCAAATTGGATAGTGGGGGTAGCTGTGTGTGTTATTAGCCAAATTAAAAATCAGCTTTATTTGACTGGTGAGCTTGTGCTAATGCCTTGATCATGCATGCTATAGCTATTCCCTGCACACAGCTGTATAAACATGTGTATCCTAGGATATGGTGCCCTTGTGTCGCGCAGTAGGAGTGGTGCGGAGGTCAGAGGTCAATTTAATCCCACTCTGTCAATTGGAAAGATTAATTAAAATTCAATTCTGCTCACATCCTGGATATCCTGTTCCTTTGGCAGTGACCTTGGCCAACCAGACCATGTGCATGTCATTATAGTAGCATCACTGATAACATTTTTTTCTCTCCCTCCGCTGTGTGTAATTTATGCATTGGTTTAGAAATCTTCATTAGGCTAACAATGTAATACAGAACTATAAATAGAAAGTGTAATGTTTGTGCGATAACAATTGGCTATGTGCGATCTGGAACAACTCTGAATACAATAATTATAATTGCATTTCCTCTATCTCAGCTCCTGTCTGTTTCAATTGCACTATGTGTCTGTAAGTGTATTCTTTAACACTGCAGCATCTAAAGTCACACTGTTTAAATCTTCATGTCTTCTCTGCTGTGTTGATTGGTGCTACTTTCTGTGTTGTGTTATTTCAGGGCATGTACAGCTGCTGTAGCTTTGAGGATGAAACTGCACCAGGTGGCCCAAAAACTCTGCCCTCTCATCACCACGCTGCCATGGTGACCGTCCCGTCCCAGGCTCACGTTGTGTCCACGTCTATGACCAGTCCAGCCATGGCTCTGACCCAACAGCAGCCGCCTCCACAGCAGCAGCCTCAGCCTGTGTACAAAACACCTCTGCCCGGCTCCCCTCCCACCGTGCTGCACTCGGGATCCGCCCTCGGCCCTTCAAACAATCCTATTGCTGGTGCACCTCTCCCCTGCTCCACCTTCCTGCCTCGGCCAGATCGCCGCCTGGCTGTGGTAGATCGATGGAGGCTGCCCAAATCTGCTACTGCAACCAATCCTCTGGCTCTCAGGGGTGGGATCACCGACATGGGACCGTTTGCTCAGAAAGTCCCTTCAAACTGGCCTTCATCTGCTGGAGGAGGCGGGGGACTGGATGGCTATAAGCGCTACTATGGTCCCATTGACCCTGAGGGACTGGGGCCCTGCATGGAGCAGCAGGCAGGGTCCCAGACCCCCAAGACTATCCCCCGGGGCCACCCCCAGCCTCCCCCTGCCAGTGTGGCCTTCTACTCAGAGAAGGGCTTGGACCATGGGGTGGGGAAGAGGGCTGTGGGAGGTGGCAGTGGAGGTCAGGGCAAAGGGGGCACTAAACCCCTGGCCACGCCCAGACTGCCTCCAAAGAGCCAGGCCCCTCTGCCCCCCACACCTCCGCTGCCACATCCCTCTCCCCCTCTCCCCTCATCCTTCTGGAGGAAACGAAGGCCCAAGAAGCCCAAAGAGCCTGGAGGGCCGCTCTATGAGAACATTCTGCCTCTGGGACGGAGGGGTGGGGCACGGGACATTGTGAGGGAGGGAGGAGCGAGAAAAGGACGACCCTTGTCTCCTCCCCTCTCACTCCCAATGCCTGTGCCCCTCAGCCCCACTTATACCCCTCCCTCCCCCTCAGCGTCCCTGCACTACACCACCACCTCCTCCTCATCCTCCTCTTCATCCTCGTCCACGTCCTCCTCCGCGTCCTCGTCCCGCTCCACCTCTCCCACGTACTCGTACAGCTCCTCCCGCAGCACACGGGACCGGACCGGAGGCATCGACGCCGAGGATGACGACGACGATGAGGAGCTGACGGAGGAGTCCAGCCTTCTTTTAGGGAGAGGGAGGGAAAGAGAGCGCTCACTTATACGACCTCGATCCCTGAGCCACGGGCGCCTGCCGCCTCCTATTCCTCCCAGGAAACCCCGCACGTCCTGGGGCGATCGGGAGAGGGAGCGGGAGAGAGATAGGGTGGGGAGCCAACTGTCCCAGCTCCAAGAATGGTGGGCTAGTTGGAATGAGAGAGAGAGGGGAGGGGTGGGTGACACCGATAGGCAGAAGCGAGAGAAAAAGAGGAGAAAGGAGAAGGAGAAAGAGAAGAAGAAAAAGAAAAAGAATAAAAAGAGGAAAAAACGTGAGGAGCGAGAAAGGGAGAGAGAGAGGGAACGGAAGCGCAGGAAAGTTAAGAAGAAGAAAAAAAAAGCTATCAAGACAAAAAAGCATAAAAAATCCACCGGCGGAAAGCGCAGTGAGAACGAGGAGGGAGATGTGGAGGCAGAGAGGGAGGGGGATGCAGAGGGAGAGAGGGAGGGCGGCATACAGGACTACTCTTCCTTTTCGGCACAGTATAGGAGCACATTTGGAGAGAAAGTACGAGATTCGTGGGACGGGGACAGGGCCAGGAGGGAAGGGCCTGATGAGGGGAATGATAGAGAGGAAGAGGACAGCAGCCGAAGCAGGGAAAGACGACCAAAATCCTCCCACTCACGCTCTGCACATCGCACTCCCAAACGCTATCCAAACCTCAACAAACTCCCCGCGTCTGTTAAATTCTGGGTCAACGGCAGAGAGGGAGACTCAAATACCACTCCGACATCTATCCATCCACTTCTTCCATCCACCAAGCGACGGAGGAGTGGAGGGATGGACCGGGAGGACAGTGGTAGACAAGGGGAGCGGCGACCTTTATTAATGCATTATGAGAAAGAGAAAGCACAGGCGAGAGAGGGACTGTCGTTTCCTGAGTGGGATTCAGAGGATGATGATGATGACGATGAGGATGAGGAGGAAGATAGAGGAAGGAGGCCAGGCAGAGGGGCGGTGTCCGAGTCAGAGAGGGACAGGGTCAGGGTCGAGGACAGTTATTCGGATGAGGGCTCGTCAGGTGAGTTTGGACGGTTTGAGAGGTACTGGGAAGGGGGCGCAGGGGGCAGTAGCTCTGGGATTGGAGGCATAGGTGGAGGAGGTTGGTTCTTCGGAACATACCCCTCCAGAGAGAAAGGGGGCAGTGTGAACAGCAGAGATGACTCCCTGCTTGGCACCCGCGCAGAAGGCTGGATCGGTTCTGATTTCTGGGGGTCCGGACCAGGCGTGGGCTGGGGGTCCGGAGGAGGGAGCGGCGGTCTGGGGTCACAGTGGCCCCCGCCCCCCGCAGCCTTCCCACCACCGAGAAGATACTGGTCCATGGACAAGATCCCAGTGAAAGGAGAGAAGCGGTGGAAGGGTGGGAAGAGTAAGAGGTCTCGGGACAGAGATGACCCTGGACGATCCACCATATGCTCCTGCAGCTTGTACCCCCACCCTCACCCCTACCCCCACGCCCACGGCCGCTCGCACACGTCTCACAGCAAGAGAGGAGCCACCACACTGTCCCACAGCCAGGAGGAACTCCTGCCCCATTGTCACAGCTTCAGTGGTGGGTCTCGACCCAAGCCCCTCCCCCCAAAACCTGACCCAAGTCAGTCCAAATCAGGCAGCCAATCTAACCTCAGCCTCGGTGCGCAGCCTGCTGACCATCCAGCCCAAGCCTCTCCGTCGCCCCCTCAGCAGCCCTCCCTGTCCCCCACGTCGCTCCCCATGCCCATCCCCCCTCCCCCCTCGTCGGCCTCCGTCTCGCCTCCTCCGGGGGTCGGGATGGTGAGCCAGGGACAGGCTCCGGCTTCAGCCAGTGCCAAACTTCAGTACCAGAGACTGCGCTCTGTGCCACAGCCACGGAGGTTTTACTCCCCTCACCTGCCGCTCAAAGCCAAGAGCCTGTGCTCCCGCAGAGGCTCCGCCCACTTCTCCAGCCTGGAGAGCGAGGTATGACAGGGGGACAGGAGAGAGGGAGACGTCAGAGCCAGCACCACAGCAGCACCCCAGGGTGCCACCGCAGCACGTGACATCAGAGACATGGCTGCCTTGGTGACCCTCGGAAATCAACTAGCAACCATCACTTCAAGATCAGACCTGGATTGTAGCTCTGTTGCTGGGCCCAGTGCGAGCCACAGCGTTCCCACACGGACTCTTGTACGTGTTCTGGTGAGAGCCACAGTGCGACGCCACACCCAGATGAGCTACATCCGCTTGGATGGTTCCCATGACGACGAGAGTGAAGGTGAGGCTGCATCACTGGAGACAGCACCTCCTGAACTTCTTCTCCGCTCTGAATTGAGCTTTGTGATGTCATCGTCCGTCCTCCTCCCCTCCCCGAGTCACAACTGTGGATAAGACAGTCTCCAGTCTGTGAGTAATGATGTCATATTTGTGCACCGACACAACACGCTGACACACACACGCACACAGACGTCTCCCTCCCTCTGGTTCTAAGAACTCGGTGGTGGGAACCTCCTGAGAGGGTCCAGGGTTTTTGCTCAAACTCTGGCTCTGTCCTTTTGGCTGTTGGCCTTTGAACTGAAGCTTTTGGCCTTTGGACTGCTCCTTGCTGTTGGAAGGACTGCCCCTTTTCTTCCCTTTTGTAAATCATTAATAAGAAAAGCAATGCAGTCACCCTCACGTTCTGTCTGCCCAATCACACTCACTGGGCACAAGGACAGTGTTTGGTTTCTTTCCTTTTGCTGTTTGTTGCCATCACATGCCAGACCCATCTAGCTCTACCCCAGGACCATATGAGAGATGTCACGGTTTATTAGAAGCCCTTTTAAGATCTGCGTCTCCTCCGCCATGTTGGAGCTGGTCACCTCTGGTCCGCCCAGGACCTGAACAGTTGAGTGTCTAAGGTTCAACAACAAACTGAACTTTAAATCAATATAAACAAGAAGACGTAGCAGATTAATTTCATATCTGTCTTTGGTTTTGTAGACTCTTCTCCCAGTCTCTGTCCTTTTTTATTCACTGTGTTAGTGTTTTAATAAAGAGGGTGCTGGATGTGGCTTGTGTTACCGGTGGGAGTGAATCAATAGTAATGCCAAAATTTCCCCCTTGAGATTTTAAGCAAGATTGGTTTGTGGAGCTGTTATTTTCCCAAATCCCCACTCTCTTCTCCTCCTGTGAACTACACCTATTGTCAACATGTTAGTGGATAAGGGATGATGGTGCAATATCTGTAATTGGCACTAGATGGCTGCATAATATTTAAATAAGCATGAGTGAAAATGGGGAGAGGCTTCATTATTATGTCTATATGATGTATAGCATGAGGCTGGAGCTATGGCAGAATTATGCAGATGACGCTGAGGGAATTAGAATACAGCGCAACTGAGACATTTTGTAATTGTCAATCAGTGGAGCGATGCAGAAATGGATAAAGATGGATTTTACGAAGCACAATTCCTAATCACATTTTTTACCCACACAATTATTTATAGTCAACTGGAAATAGTCAATGTTACCAAGTTGTGTTAGAGCTAGAGGTGTATTCTTGGTAATATGAGGAGGAGGAGCATAATAACAATAACGTGCTACGAGATCATCAGACTGTTGACTTTGAGCAATATTCCTCCTTTAATGTGACAGGGATGCAATGGGACTTTGTTTGCACCTGATACAAAGCATTTTTCTTCATTTAACTTTGCTTAATCCAACTTGGTCCCATTTGTAATTGTAATGTCTGATTAAAAAGCGATTTGTTTAAGCGGTGAATTATTACATTGTGTATCTCTGTGTGCCAAAAGCCATCTACTGTGTAAACTGTGCCAAGTTGTGACGCATAAAATTTTACGAGTTTTACTTTTATTGTTCCGTGCGCGGTCAACCTATCCACCTCACCTCTCACACTAAGACCAGCCACAGCCCAGCTCTTCTCCTAATGTAGTTGAATGTAGCTTTGACATGATGTAGCAAAACAACACCTTTTAGACTCCTCTAGTAGCTTTTTGGTTGCTGTTGCTAAGGCTAGCTGAAGTCGGGGTTTAGCCTGGGATGTGAGACTATGTGTTTGTGCATGTTGTCACAGAATAAGACTTAGTCCACCTTTACATCTCCCCCCTTTTTTGGACTCAAGAGCAGAACTGTACTTTTTTACCTGCACATGAATATTGCTTTTTCTAGACCATCGCGGGGCAGCTTTGAAAAAAAAATACTGACTTTGTTTTAAGGAAAAGCTTTTGTCTCTCTCCCCTTCGTTAAGAGGCCCCTCATTGCATGTTTGAATGGTAAGATTTGAGGCAGAGGGTCGCGTAGATCAGTTTGCAAATGCGTTGGATCCAGGTAGCCACTTTTTAGATTTTAAGCTAAGCACGCTAAGCAGCAGTGGGGACTCAAGGGCAGCCGCTTGGTTCTTGTGTAGTAAAGACACAATCCTTTTCCACCAATATACAGGGCTTTAACCTGGGATGTCAGTGGTTTGCATTGATTTCTATTGAGGCACTAAAACTTACGTCTGTGACTGCATGAACAGAAGTGACTCTTTAAAACCCTCTGGCTTATTTTCCTCATTTATTTTCATGCTGAGAAAAGAATATATTCAAATATACTATGTTTTTTGAGAATGTACTATGTTATACTGTGATTTAACTGAGATATTTTATTGTATTCATTTGAATTCTATCATTTATCTATAAAGAAATATATATGTACAAATAAATATATACATATATATATACATACAGGTATATATATTAGTTAAGTTTGGTATATTTGGAGGAAGTGTTAGATAAAATAGTTTTCAATGTTTTAGCTTTGTAGCGATTCTAGACACTGAAATCATTTTTGGATTTTGATTCCTCCTATATGACTGTGAAGACATTAGTGCCTGTGACAAAAAAAGACAAGTAAAAGTCAAAACTCTATCCATCTGTATCTACTCTAGCGATCAGTCTATCACTCTCTTGTACTACCTAGCATTGCATTTTGACACTCGGTTCCTTTACGCTTTCTGTCCTCCTCAAACATCCTGCTGTTTGCTTTCGCCTGCTTAATTCTACAATATGGTTTTACTATGTTCATTAATAATCAAAGAACATTCTCCTACAATTCCCTTCTTCTGAGTTTGATCCTGTGGTACTCATCTATTTTTGTCCTTTCACTTTTGTGTCTCACTTAGCAAAAAACAGAGACCAGTAGATACTGTGTTCTTGCTCCTATTGACTGATTGTTAAAGATGATGCTAATTACCTGACTGAAGAAATTATTAATGAACTATGTTACTGTTGCTGATGTGACTGAAGTGTGTATCTGACGACCACGCCACTGTAGCAAGTCTGGGCTGCATCACACCACCACACTGAGCAATGGAGGCCGCTGTTGCCATGGTGTTGCAAGGCATTTTTCTGGCGTTGCCATGGTGTCCCTTAGCGCCCGCATCACCTGGTACCTGCTGGGTAATATAGAATAATGTCCCTCCCCAAAGTACAGGTCCAAGCCGCCTTCGCTCCTGCTTTAATCAATGAAAGGTGAAATATTTAAATCACGCTAAAGGCACTCTGAAGCTCCAGACCTGCCTGCCCACCGAGACTAGACTGGGATCAACTTTGCATGCTGAATGTTAGGGCTACACAATATGAGAACGAACATTCGAAGTGTGTTTAAAAATTGTCATAACAATCTTGTTGGGACTTTTTTCACATTGAAAAATATCAGAAATACACAACATTTATGATGGATGGTTCCCAAAATAAACTATAAGAGCTTAAGAGGTTGCAACCTTCATGATCAATGTGCATATTTGAAATGAAAGATCCTATTTTATGAGAAAAGCTATAAATATATGTATATATTATTTCATATTATGCATTTTTAC
Organism: Boleophthalmus pectinirostris; assembly: GCF_026225935.1. NCBI lineage: Eukaryota > Metazoa > Chordata > Actinopteri > Gobiiformes > Gobiidae > Boleophthalmus > Boleophthalmus pectinirostris. The sequence continues at coordinate 29,833,842 of NW_026571447.1, forward strand.
AATCAGCTTACAGTCAAGCTCAAAAGGTAGGTCAAAATGTCAACATACTGTATAAACATAGTTCAGGTAAATCAGTGTATTAGTCAAATTACAATCAAAGTTTAATAGAGACTAGATCAAGATGAAAACAAATAATGACATAAGAAAATATCACAACTATGAACATATTTTTTACAATAAAATTTTAAATGGAACTATTTATCTCTGTCAGATCATGAACTTTAACATTATCTGCAATATTTCGTCTTGTCATATGTACTGGTATATTATGTGAACCAATATTGTGATACTGTTGATTTAGCGATATATTGTGCAGCCCTCCTACCCCCCTCCTCGACAGCAGCATGCCCCCCTCCTCCTTTATGCTAAATGTGTGTGTTTTGATTTGACAGGGCGCGTGCTGCGAGCCTGCCGCATGTGCTCTAATCAGTCCCTGCAGCATGACTCCAGCGCGCCCTTGTTCTCCTCTGACTGATAGACGTTCAGGAAAAGCCCACACACTCTTTGTATCGCATGCATATTTAACACACAATATCTGCTCAGCTCATGATCCCCATTTCAATCCAGACCTCAATAAGCTGCAATCAAAAGCATGGCCTGCAGTCGTCTGATCTCACGCACACATAAAGATCGCTCGCACTAAGGAAACGAACAGCCAGTGCATTTACAAACTTAATGTCACGTATTTCTCAGCTTTGCACGCTTCTTTTCTCATTCTGACTGAACTTCAGGCGTGGTTCTGTGCTTTGAGACCTGGGAGGCAGCGCGTGTGGTGCTCCTGAATTCAAACAGGGTCCTCATTGGCTAACACAGCCATGAATTATATCATGGAAACACAGGCGTGCCAGACGTCAGCTGACCAGGCCTATAGCTGCAGTTTGTCATACACAGAAAAGACATATGGGGCTTCTATATTAAACCCAGCAGTTCCCAGAGTGTGTGAGTGGCTCCAATACTGTCCAAAGCCCAGTTCTGCTCTAGTAACCTTGCCAACACTAAAGACCTACTTCTGGGTTGCTAAGGCAGGTTGCTATAAGGGTGATGTCGCTCCTAGCCCAGACTGGTATGGTCTATGCCCTATTTTAAATGTGTTAGTTTATTTGACATTGTCTGTCTGGGGTGGGGCTGGAGGGTCAGTGCTGCACTTAACTTCCTGAGAATTGCTTCATAAAATATGATTCTCTTTAATTAACGCCAGTGGTTCTGTGTGTGTTTTCTTTCAAACATCAGGATAATGTGTCCATGGTTGTACATTGTTGCTGTGTCTGTTCTTTCTTGTGTTACAGGATATTAGCCCTCACGTAGGGGTGGGCGATATTGACAAAATTATTATCTATGCTGATAATCAAATCCTATTTTTGCAGCTCATCAGAAGCCTAATGTGCTAAAACATGCCTGGGAATATCTTGGTTGTATCGCACAAAAAATTAATGAAGTGTAAAATTAAACATGCAGAAATGACACCTTATAGCCTTGGTTTGTTTTCATCTATTATTTGGCCGTTTTTCCTTTTCTAATTTCACATCCCCTCAAAGCAAAAATCTGGAAACTATGTGTTAGACGACATATCGCCCACCTCTTCCGTCATGCATGGAGAGACCGGAGTATAGTTTGATTGACATTCAGACCGGCGGCGTCTCCCACAGTGTGCGCATGTATCCTTTGGGTGCTTGTGTGCGTGTGTGCGTGTTCTGTGCGTGTTCTGTGGGCACTTGTGTGGGTTTTATCACATTGTGGGGACTAAAATCTGTACACACACTCACATCACAGGGGCGTACCTTCATTATGGGACAAAAAACATGTCCCCATAATGTAAATCCTTTTCAAATTAAATCAACAATATGGTTTACACTTGAGATATGGGTTAAAATATTAATATTAGGGTTTATGGAAAAGAGGGGGTATTATGCAAAACTGACTTTCTACCATGTTATAATCTTGTTCCATCATCAAAAACGTGCTTGAAGAGGATTTATATGTCATCCATGCATGTTTGAATAATCTTGCAATCTCTCCTGGGCACTATTTGAACCCTTCTCACGGTTAGAAGTACAAGCCTGTTCAAAGCTCAGCCCGCGAGCCCATGTAACCCTTGCTACTGCACAGACATTTTTAAATATACAAAAGCAGGATTGTGTTGAGATAGCGCTCTAAAGGAAGAGTAGCTTAGCACAGAGGTGGACTTAAAAGAAACAGAAAGTTATATTGTTTTTGGCAAATATAGCATTTTCAAAATGATAAAAGGTAACATGGTGATGGCAATTAATACCCCAAAGAAGTGTAATACTAGTCAGGCTGACACCACCTAGTGCCTCCACTCAATTTCATTTCTCTCCAACAACTAGGCCAGGAATCGGAATACACTAGACAGTCTGCAAGAACCCCGGAAGTGCGAATCCGGGCACCAGCCAATCAGAGAAGAATCATACATTCTGTGTTGGCAACGATTCCCAAGATCGAGGATTTAAAGCCGGAACAAAGAGAATGTTTGGTGAATTTTATCAAGGGGGAAGACATTATTGCCCTTCTTCCTACGGGATTTGGGAAAAGCTTAATATAGCAGTTAGCGACGCATTACATATGTCACGACCAAATAGCAGTGATTGGTTAAATAAAAAGTACCCACCTCCCGTCTAGCGAACGAATCCTAATGCTGGAGGTCAGACGGTTTCTACAAAGGGAAATCAGCTTGATGAATCAGGCTAGGGGTAACTTGGCATGGATAGCAAAACGAGAAGGAGGACTGAAACAAAACAGAAAGTTATTATGTAGTTTTTGGCAAATATAGCATTTTCAAAACAATAAACGTTAACATGGTGACGGCAATTAAGTGTAATACCCCCTCTTTAAGTTTAGGTAAGTAGTGATTGGTTAAGGTTATAATCAGTCTCCAGAAATCAATGTGTGTCACTGTAATGTCGCATGGAAACACAACTTGTATGTGTGTATATGTTTTGTGGAGGCACATGTGTCCTTTGGGTGCTTGTGTGTGTGCGTGTGTGTCCTTAGGGTGCTTGTGTGTTGTAGGTGCATGGGTGCGCACACATCTGAGGCTGTTTCTGTCAGACTGGAGCTTTGATCTGGCCAGGGCTGACCTAACACAATCCAGTGCTTTCACCCACACACTCAGACTGCAGCCCACCGACCCTATGCCTCCCTTTATCAAAGCAAAACAAATGTACGTTTTTTTCTATAAAACTATATGGACTGTATAAATAAATAAATGGACTGTGTGTATAAATAAGGGAGATTTACCCAAGACTCAACAATCACTGCAGGAAATGAAAACACAAAGAAGACACAAAGCAGTATTGGAATAAAATGCGAGAGAAAATGGTCATTTTGTTATTGATTCGTAATCGGTAACGGTTTGGTTGGGGGGTCCATCACCTGCTTATTTCTATGGATGTGTCTCTACCTGGAATGTTCCACAGTATGACATTAAACGACTCTACCTTACTTTTTTTTAAATTACAGATGGCTTTATAGCTCCAAAATACCTAGAAATACAAACATTCTGAGTGTGAGCAGGGTCGCCTTTCCACAGATCTGGCCCGTAACTTGGTCTAGTTTGGTCTCCATGAAGATATAAAGGTTTAATGCCATACTGTGAAGCATTCCACTCAAAGCAAAACATCTCCACGGAGAAAAGCTTTTGACAGACTCTCCACCAGAAAAGTTACACAATGCGCCTTTAATAGTTAGTCCTGCACTGGATTGGATGCAGGACATTGTTGTTATTTGTCTCTCCAATTGTCTCTCCTCACTCGTCACCCCCATTTCACACCACCGTCTTGTCCTGTGAACCACAAAACTCTTCTGTTCAGTGGAACTCAGAGTGCTACAGTGGCTAAAGGTGCACTATGTCACTTTTTCATGCCTTCTGCTTGTCTCCATGGCGATGCCACTTTGCCTGGAATGCTGAATGTCGTTCTTACTGTGAGCAAGATTGTTTCTCCACAGATCTGACCTACAACTAATCATGGTTTCACTTACTTTTCACCATAGCGATAGATACATTTAGATAGATGAAGGAAAAGGTTAAGGTATACTTTATTGTGTGTTCATGACATGTATCCTTTGGGTGCTTCTGTGTATGTATTTGGGTGCTTTGGTGGGTTTTTATCACATTTCTCACATCATGTAGGACCTACTTTCATTATGAAAAAAAAATTAATAAAATCAGGTCCCCATGACATAAATCCTTTATTAGATAAACAACATCGTTTAAATCAAGGGTCTCCCATAGGGTGCATCATTTGCCTCGATGTCAGAAATTCAACTTGTACCCAATTTTAAAATGTGACAATACCAAATAAAAGAAAATCTGTCTGGCAGAAAAATAACTTTAAAAATAATGCATTTAGGACCATGGTGTCAATGAAAGTTGAATATAAATGTTGCTATTGTGCATCTTTTGGTACCAATTTTATATCTCTATCTCCATAACTTTTTAAGACATGACAATTTTGTCCAAATTTTGTGTTTTTTTTTTTTTTTTCGTAATTATCCAATACCCACAAAGGCCAAAGATGAAATGAGAGACATAAAGTTTGTCCTTTCTGTAGTGATCATAGACTGATAACGTCTCAATGACAGGTACAGCTCAGGGTTTGGTAAACCCAAGCTTCCAGAAAGGTTAAGTTTGTTATTAAAGAAACACAGATTTTTCAGCTCAGATTTAAGGCATCCACAGGCACTAAACTTCAGAGGCTTGGTGGACCCAGTAAACATCAATAGAATTTCATCATATTTCTCACGGAAGTTTGGCCAGTGTAAAATATTGATACTACATATAGATTGATTTTCAAAAATGTTTCAGAAAGTTGAGCAAATGATGCACCCTAGTTTCTAATCTGTAGCTCAGAGGCCATCAGTCTTCTAAGTAGCTCAAGCAGGGATTAAATTAAAGTAAAATTTGATGAATTAAATTCCTTTTCCAGTTGTACATGTAACATTTTGATGCTTAACTTTGTGACTAATAAATGGATAATGTTTATGTTTTATAGGCATCTAACTGTACCTCATCTAAGGCTTGCCATGGCTCTTATATGCTCATTTTTTTGTGACCGCTGAAACTAGTAGCACTCTGGCATTTTTGTTTTAAAAAAGCTCAGCGAAGGAAAAAGGTTGGAGCCCGTGGTTTAAAGGGTCCATATTACAACGTTTTCTGATCAATTTTATACATTGTTCCTTCCTCACAAATATACTTGGGGTTGTGTTTTGTTTCATTCATACATGTTTAACACACAAATCCTGCTTACTGTATTTAGGATGAGTTTTTCCTCTCAAACTCCATATGTCTTTGATTTGATTTGGATGATTTCAGCCTTGGATTCTCAAAAGTTAAAAGGTCACTGTTAACTTGAAAATTACCGCTTCGTGACATCACAAGGTCGAACAGAGCATTTTGACCTTCGGAGATGTAGACAGACTAATAATAAATGGTTACTGAATGAAACAAAACACAACTCTGGGTATTTTTTGAGGAGGTAACAGCATTCTAACATGGCTTAAAGCTCACAAGAGACAATTTTGCCTAATAAAAAGTTTTGTTTAAGGTTCATATATGGGTTATGGGATGGTATTTTAATGCTGTACTGTGGAACTTTAATGTTAAAAGTATGAAAGTAGAAGGAGAAGTTCATTTTACCAGTTCAATCAGCATTTCTGCAGTTCACCTTATTAAGAGACAGCATGACTAAATAAACAGTGTATTGCTCCAAATCTGTCAGAGTGCACGCAGCCCACATGTGAGTCTGAGCTTTGCGCAGATGGGTACATTACAGTGTTTTTGCCGTGGCGCCCGTACACTGGTGATCAGCTCATTAGCCATGCTTTGTCAGTGTGATGGGCTAATGGCTAATTGCATTGTGAGGCCTCGGTGTGTACATGCCGTAATGACTTAACGCTCTAATAAGATTGAGTTACAGGCAGTTGGATCGGAGCAGCCAAAACACTGATCCTGGGTCAGTGCTGCGCGTGGCCCCCTAATGGCCGTGATGGGAAAGTGGATAGGATAAAGTGATCTCCAATGTCCCGTGTGCCTACTGCAGCCACTGAGTGCAATCCATCATCTTAAGCAGACGCAGTTTAGATGCCAGAGCACAGGGTTCCTCTAAGAAAAGCTTTTACTGATCTTTAATAATGACTGGATTTGATAAACTACGTATTATATTTAGTGGCACTGTGGGATGCAGAGAGTGGATTGAATTGTTGATTAATTTTCCGATTCAAGAGCGCGTCCTTGTTTACATCACCAAAAGACAGAAACACAGGCTGCAGTTTGATTTGAAACACACATAAATCATCTAAATTGAACTGAGATGCATCAATAATCAGACATGAGAGTCAGTTCATTTAATCCCTGCCCCAGTTGTTAATGTGCCTTCCAAAAGTGTGAGTCATGTGCCAAAATGAGTTAACGCTGGAACAAACTTCCAACAAATATGTCTTTTTCAGAAAGACATTCCTACATTCAACTCACTGTTGCAGTAAAACAAGAAAGACTGTTTGGTGCACTGGTTTATTACAAAGCCCTGTACTTTTCTCACAATCTAAATAGGAAAGCACTGATCCAGCCTTTTCAGTTTTGATACCAATATCGATACTTTAGCTGCCAATACCCCAATACCAGTGCGCAGATGGACAATAGCACTTATTTCTTTAAAACACAGTAAACACAAGAGATCTAATAATATTCTGTAACTGTTATTTATCGTTCACATTACTGAACAGCTTTGTATGAATAAAAGCTTAAACATTATGTGACGCTCTAGGCCAAAATTAGCCACTAAATAGTCTTATTATATCCAGTTAAAGGCCCAACCAGAATATCCTCTGAAATTATATCATGGAATCGATAACCAATCCAGCAAATGTATCAGTATTGGTGCCGATATGTGATACTAGTGTCCAATCAGTGCATCCCTACTCTCAAGTATTTATTTGTTTAGGACTTATCTATAGCTTAAAAACAAGAATTATAGTTACAAGAGTTGAAATTGGTGGTTTGGTGATTCTAGAAAGTGATATGTCATAATCTCAGAAGCAAGTCAGGAGACACTTTTCCCTACTGATAACATTGTAAGGTCAATTCACCAATTTTGAACATGATAATTTTTCTTTCTTTCTTTCTTTTTAAAACATAAAAAAATATATATGATTACTGTACTCCTTGTTTAATGCTGCACACCATACCGCCAGAGCACTAGCTAGGCTGGCCCCGCCTAGTACCTCCACTCAATTTCATATCTCTCCAGTGACTAGGTCAGGAATCGGAATACACTAGATGGTTTGCTAGAACCCCAGAAGTGCGAGTCCGGGCACCAGCCAATCAGCGAAGACCCATATATTCTGTGTTGGCAACGATTCCCAAGACTGAGGATTCAAAACCTACACAAAGAGAATGTTTGGTTAATTTTATCAAGGGGAAAGACATTATTGCCCTTCTGGCAGTAGCTCAGTTGGTAAAGCATTCTCCCACTGATCTGAAGTTTGGCGGTTCGATTCCAGCTCTCGACATAAACATCACAGGTTGAGTGGTTAGATCCACTGACCCACAGGTTGGCTGGTGTGATTCTAGCTCCCACAGATGAATGTTGTTGTTGTGTCCTTGGGCAAGACACTTAACCCACCTTGCCCACAGTGTCTGCATACACTGGTGTGTGAATGGGTGAGTGGTTCCTTGTTGTAAAGTGCTTTGAGTGCCTTGAAGGTGGAAAAGCGCTATAGAAAAATGACCATTTAATATGCCAGTTAGCCCCGTTAGTGGTGCATTACATACATCACGACCAAATAGCATTGATTGGTTAAATAAAAAAAATTACCTGCCTACCGTCAAGCGAATGAATCCTAATGATGCGAGGTCAGATGGAGTGAAACTGGCTGATGAATCAAGTTACCAAAACGCAGCCCTAGTTAAAGAACTGTGTTCATTGACAGTGGGAATAAAGCTTTTTTTGACATTCTGATTCAATAAAAAAAAAAAAAAAGTCAATCAAGTCAAATCTAAACTGGGCCCATTGTGTTTTATACACATATATTTTCTTGCATACAAAATAGTGATACAGCTGCATGTGACATGATCATGCATTATTTTCATGGCTTGCCTCTGAGTGCTTTTGGAGCCCGGCCTTAACTTCTGCTCAGTACATTTGAATAGCACATCTCTCTCCCACTGCACCTGTATCAGCCTTCATACATAAACATTCACATATGCGCCGTGTGCTACGAGCCTCAAGTCTGATCTACAGCTCATCTCCTCTCTCCTTTCCATGTAGTATAATGCAATCTACTTATCTGGCAGTGTGATTCTCTGTCCATCATAATTGTCCATATTCATATCCTTTTGTTCCATGTAACTTCAGTCCCACAAAGCGCATGTACGGTGGCCTGCATGTACAAAAAGAGGCCTGTTTTGCTTTCATCATGTCTCAGCGCCGCGGGGTTCTACAACTCACGGCTTGATCTGCGGAGTTGAAACAGCAGTATCCCTTTCATCCTCTGTGCTTATCCCCCCCCTCCCCCCTCCATCTTCACACTAACCCTGTTTCTGCATGCACCACTGTACGCACTGTACTGGACACCGAGGAGCAGGCGCACCACAACTATATCAAATGCATGTTCAAAAGCATATATATCTGTTATTTAAAAATAAAGAGAAATGTGTGCAATACATAATGCATTCACTGAAACTTTTACTTTCTCATATAACGTAAGAAAAAACAAATGCACCCAGTTGATACTTTGCAGTGACATTACGCTGAGGGATGCTCTACATGTATCTCTATGGTGTAATGTTCTGTTTAGGTGTTTGATTTTCAGCAAAAAGGTGAGAGTGACTAACTGAAAAACTGTTGGCCAATATTATGCAATTTTATGTGAGAGGGTTTTGTTTATCAGCACCTGCTGTAGGTTCAGCTAAGGCTACATTTACATGATGACAGACTGAACAGAAGACGCAAAAGTGGCATCACGTCTTCACTTTTTAATCTGCGTTTAGAGAGAAGGAGATCTGTGTGCGACAGTGGCTCAAAAGTGTGTGGAATTTGATTGGGGATGCATGCAAGGTGGCTCGGTGATGTACGTGACGTAAACGCGTACGCGACGTGAGCAGATCTGACCAGAGTTTTGCGTCTTGGGCAGTGTAGATGGAAACGCTACGGCGGAGTGTATTCAACTTTTCCACTCTGGAGGATGATTTCATATTTTTGCGTTTTTAAGCCCAAAAAACGCTGTCATCGTCTAAACAAGGCACTTCCTATAAAATATTTTGTCGTTTTTACCCACAATCGATCTTGTGTAAACAGGCCGTAAGTCAGCTCTTTCTGTTCTGATTGTGTTAAAATAAAGCTCAAATTAAAGTTTAATAGAGCCTCAGACAGTGCAGTGCCTACAGTTAGCATCACATCCCCAGGGAATGTTCATGAATCTTGTGTAAAGTATCAATTGTAAAGCACAAAAGAGATCTAAATTAAAATATGTAATGTCTATGCTCTGTAATGTAGAATAGAACTGTAATAATGTTAATATCCCCTTATAATATATACTATTACATAAAACTGCATATTTATCTAGAGGAGGCACATCACCTGCATATTTTCATGGAAATAGAAAACCAGACTTTGGAACATCCTTTATGGAGAATAGAAGTTTTATGTCATATTATTGAATATTATAGCCAAAGGAAGTTTTTCATTGCAGTAAACACAACCAAAATGAAAAAAATAAACAACAGCACTTTCCTTTTAGTCCTTTTTTGGGGCTAAAAGTTATATAGTGTAGCTTTAAGTATACCATAATGACTAGGAGTGTGCAAAAATATTGAAACATCGATATATCGTATCGTTTAATGTGATGATACAGTATCGATATCGTGGGCTGTTGTATCGATATATCACCAAGAGTATTTTTTGGTATATTTTACTAAATTATTTTGTTACAGAGCTACAGTTTTGTTGTTTGTTCAGAGGAAGGAAACATTTTCATGGAACACATTTAACATTTTCATTTTGTGATGATTAACTTTGCACAAGAAATGGTTTACATGAGTTAGGCTTTATTTTTTTATTGAACCACATAGAATCAATTTTAAATATATTGTATCGAATCGAAAACTCACTGTATCAATATATGTATCGTATCGTGGCCTATGTATCGAGCTATGTATCGTATCGGCAACTTCTTAATGATACCCTGCTCCAATAACGACATGACCCAACTTCTCTTCTCTTACTTTAACCTTAATCTTTACATTGACATTAACCTTAATCATGTAATTGCCTCATGTTGTAGATTGTTTTATAGGTAGATAGATAGAAGGGATGTAACAATAACCAAAATATTGTGATATCGTATCATCAAAAGTCTCACAATAATATCGTGGCCTGTCACAATATATCGAATAACAAGTTCCTTTGCTTAAATGCATGGTTTTATAGGAGCAACATTGTATAAACATAAGGAACTCCATATCCCATGATTCATTTCAGTGCAGACAACGTGAGGAAATATGCTTTTTGACTTGAATTCTTGGGATTATGGTGGAAATAATTCACACCAAAATATTGTTAAGGTATTTTAAAAGCAAAAAAGTGTCATATCTACAATTATACAAGCCTCTTCAAAATATCGCAATGAGATGCATATCGTGATGGTATCGTATCGAGAGATTTGGATATCGTTACATCCCTGAATAGACAGATGATTAGGCAGCTTCAAATTAAACTAAATCTATACTATAACCAAAATAATCATTACAGATAGTGCATCATCATTGTTGTTTTTCCACAAAATAATTCAATATGAGACTTGGCATAATAATTGGTGGCAGCACAAAGGCAGAGACGCTTCAGCTGAATGCTCATACGTTTAGCTCTGTATCGCCTATTTAAGCTGAGACTTTCTCCTCTCAGCACACTTTCTCACCTGTTATAAGAAGGGCTGTTTACCAGTCCCATGCATTCTGTCCAAACAGGGAAATAATGACCAATCAATGCCAGCACTGAAATGCATACTGTCTCCCGGCGCTCATGGTACCTCCAAACAAACAAGGAGCTCTTCCCAGTAGGACCTCTCAGAAACAATTACATTTAGCTTGTTTGCTGCTTGTATCCATGGAGACGTTGTTGTTTTGCTTAGATATACAGTATATCTATCTTCACGGGTGATTTTATTCATCAAAATTACCTCAAAAATCATGTATTCTTACTGTAAATGAGCTCTTGTATGTGTTGATAGCGACATCTGCTCGTCTCCATGGAGATAGATAAGTTTAATGCCATATTTTGGAGCATTCTAGGTAAAGCAATACAATAAGGAGGCATGAAAGTTGCATTGTACATCTTTAAAATACAAAGAAAATACAGTGAACCAGTTATGATCGATATGATATTTTCACGATGCACATTCCATGGTATGATATTTATTGCGATATTTTGTAGACACTAATTGTGAAAATGCAACTTTTTCTTTTTAAAATGCCTTCACAAGACTTTTGTTCTGTCATAAACTAAAGAATTAAGATTTAAAGGTGCTTAAAAATTATGATTACCGTATTTTCTGGACTATAAGTCACTCCAGCCAAAAAATGAGCAATGAAGAAGAAAAAAACATATATAAGTCGAACCAGACTATAAGTAGCACTTTTTGGGGAAATGTATTTTATAAAATCAGAGACCAGACATCAGAGAACCTTTCATCTTGAAAGGCAAGTTCTAGTAATATCAACAGAATAGAGAACAACAGGCTGAATATCGCATAAACAACAGAACATAAGTTTACCAAACTCACGATCTCACTCCAAATCACTAAATCCATTGAATCCTTCATCTTCGGTGTCACTTCTGTGCAACTTCCTGAGATAAATCATAGATCCATGATGTAAATGGAGCACCGTTTCTTCTTCTGTGTAGCTGTCGTCAGACTCAGCATCAGTTCCAGTTAGAATTATTCTGGCCTTTCTGAATCCCTACAGGATGGTTTCAGTTTTCATTGAAGTTCAGGCTTTGTCGATCCATCCAGTGACTTCCAAAAAAGATTCATGGTGCACCCTCCCGGTTGCCTTGAAGCTGTGTTCTCCATTCCCACTTTCCGCCAGTCCCTCACAGGTTTCTCATTCACTCCAAACTTTCTTTCTGCTGCTTGATTACCTTTTTTGGGTGAATATTTCACTATTTGCAGCAGAACAATGGCTTTTTCTACAGGAGGCATGCGCAGTAGAGAGCGAAGTAGTACAGGAGTAATAGATGCTGACACACAAGCCTAGAGCGCCCTCTTGCTGTTGTCAGTCTGAAAATTTTAATATTGAAGTTGCACTGGAGTATAAGTCGCAGGACCACGCAAACCATGAACATAGTCATAGTTATAGTCTGAAAAATACTGTATTATTATTATTTGTATTCATTTTCATGTAGTTTGCATTGTAATAGAGCAAAGGGGTGGGCAGACTTTTTGACTCATGGGCCACAAAGGGTTTTAAAATTTGATGGAAGGGCTGGACCAGGAGCAGATGGATGGATGGATTTTAGCTATTGCTGCACCAAAACAATGAATTTAAGCAAAGAGACTTGTAATTCAATATATTGTGTTATTGTGAGACTTTTCACGATACAATATCACGATATTTCAGTTATTGTTACAGCTCTATAAATAATATGAACTAGTGAATGAAATGTATTTTGGGCTACAGTGCTGCACTATACTGCTCCCTGTTAAACACATCGAGATCCATTCATTACACCAAGAAATGAAAACAAATACGATGCCAAAACCTCTCCATCTGGTCCGGTCCATCTAAATAAACCTAAAAGCTGTCAAAATTACTCATACAGGACTTGCTATGCTTCGTAGATATTCCTTTGAACTGTGTATTTCAGGCACATTTTTTGCCAGAGAATCATTTGTAAGCAGGATTTCCCCGTAAAACTCCAATTGTCATCTCTCTTGTGTCTCGTGTATGGGACAGTGCGTGCCTGTGCCTGTTGAATGCCGGTGTGTGTGTGTGTGTGTGTCTGTGCTCGTCTCACACTGTCACAGCCTAAAGGGAATCCATCTTGGAAGCCTGGGATGAAAGATTAAGATACCCCCACAATTTACCTTGTTCTGTGGCGCCTCATTATCCCAGCAGCCCCCTCACCCTCTCCCCCTCCTCCCCTCTTTCATCCTCCCCCTTGAGCACATTTTGTTCACAACCTGCTCGCCTCTCTGTGCTGTAACAAAGGTTGGGTCCACAGCTGAGGCTTTCTCTGTCCATTTGTATTGTGCACACATTGTACTCTGAAGGTTACGCTGCCACATGTTAGTTTACTTTAGGCTAGTGTTGGCAGAAGTATTGAAAATCAAGTACTAAAGCTAGTATCGAAACTACTTTTGAGCAAGTATCGATACTAAAAAGTCACATTCACAGGACAGAAATGAACCTTTCCTGAACAAATTTAGAATGATCTTTTGCTGTATCAGAACAAGTACAGAACCTATGGAACCTGCCAGGACGACTCTGAATTAAAATGGAGGTTTGAATCTTAATATTGTGACAGCTTGGGCTGGGTATCATTCAGCAGTTGCCAATACAATACATACCTCGGTACAGAGAGATTACGATTCAGTACGATATATTTAAAATCGATTTGATATGGTTCAATACAAAATAAAGGCTATGTCATTGCTGTGACACCGAAAGTTTTTGTTAAACCACTTCTTGTGCAAAGTTTATATGAAACACAAACATTTTAATCATCAAAACTGTGAAAATGGCAAATGTGTCGCATAAAAGAATTTCCTTCCTCTAAACAAACAACAAAACCGTAGCTCTGTAACAAAATAATTTTGAAAAATATACCAAAAAATACTCTTGACGCCCATGATATTGATACTGTGTCATCACATCAAACGATACGATATATATCAATATTTCAATATTTTTGCACATCTAGTGACACTACAACAGGTTCTGTTCAACCAATTAATGCTGTAACAGTAGAAATCATTTTGCATGGAGATTTAGCATTTTTTGCATTTATATAATAAAAGGCAGATTTCCTAGTACTTACTTCTGTATAAACTGTCATTTTTGCATGAGCTCTCGTGCAGTTATAGTCTTGTGACTTTAGGTCAGATAGAGATACGTAATAGTCGATTAATCATCTTTAGTCAACTACAGCCCGATGTTACTGGGGAGCATGAGTGCAACCAGTTACTGTTGTTACTATAGTAATCGTGTCGCATGGTGATTTGGCAAATATTTATGCCAGATGCCCTTCCTATCACAACCAGCCAGTGCACTCTGAGGGCTGCCGTGCACAGATGTTTGGTTATGGGCTCTGTTCAGCCAGTCAATGTTCTAGCAGTAGTAATCATTTTGCCTAGTGACTTTGGCAGATTTTTATGCCAGATGCCCTTCCTATAATAACCAGTTCCCTCTTAGTTTAGTGCAGTGCCAATATGTTATATGGCTGGCTCAACCACTACTATTGATTTATTGAGAGGAAGCTGAGCTACCTGCTCATTTGAGTTGAGTTTTTTATGTTAGATGCCCTTACATCACAATGAACGTCATCAGAAAAGTAGTAGTAGTAGTAGTAGTAGTAGTAGTAGTAGTAGTAGTAGTAGTAGCCTTGTAGTAGTGGTAGTAGTATTAGTAATAGTAGTAATAGTAGTAATTGTAGCCATAGCAGATGCTGTACCAGCATTTGTGTAATTTGAGTTTATTTTTAAATGACTAGCCTTTCAAATGAAACATGTTGTGTTTGTTCCACTTGTGACAGACGCAGCTGAATTTTTGCCATGGCTCTCCTCTTCACATGTTTGGTTTCAGAGCATGTTGTTAGCTTATGGTAATGCTATCGGTTGGAATAGAGCTGGGTACACAGTGGAGTAAATATGGAAATGATGCTTCTTTGGGTTTGTCGGCCATGTTGACAGGTCCTAATCTGCTGCCAAAATCCTCATGGGGCTGCACGAGGTCATTTGTTTTTCTCTTGTCCAAATCAGAGCAGACTCCCTTCATTAAAAAACATACAGAGGCTTACTGTTACATGGGAGTGAGTAATGCTGACAAAAATACATGATTTTCTTAAAGGGCCCATGTCACGCTATTTTCTGATCTATGTTTTATGCTCTTTCTTCATCACAGACAGACCCGGAGTTGTGTTTGGTTTCATTCACACATGTTTAAAACACAAACCTGCATATTTAGGCTGAGTACTTCTCTCAAATTGGAAACTCTTTGTTGCATCTTGTGATGTCATGTGTTAATACAGGAAGTGCTCCACCGTGTTTTTTAAACTCCATACACCTTCACTTTGGATACTTTCAGGCCCCATCCACACTAGTACGTATTTGAGTCGTTTTCGTTGTGGATGCAGTGTTCATCCACACTAATCTGATTGAAAATGACTCCAGAGACGGAACGATCTGGTGCCACCAGCTCCCACAAATTCATCTGTGTATGGATCTGATCCAGCACTGTGTGGACGCCTGAAAACGCTGATACACTGATGTAGTTCGATACACCGTGAAGTAAGAAATTAAGAGGTTAGAATATATGTCCATTCATATATATGGTCTATGCCCTGCAGACGTATAATCTCTGAAAAGTTTAACATGGACCATGTCCAACGCGACAGAAGCACAGACTCACCATCAGCAGAACACCCCGCTGTCACAGAAAGAACACTCATAATCCACTGAGTTGTGTCCTTTAGTCCGAAGGAAGCTGAACCGCATCAGTGCACAATAGCGTGCTGTTTTTTTTTTTATCTTAGTTTATGCAAATTAGCCATGCAGTTTAAAGTTTTGTTTCTATAAAATGTAAACAAATATGCTCAAAGCTGTGTGGATAGGGAAGGTTTACGGACGGACACAGAAACGACGTGTCTGGATGCAGATCCATTTCCGATACGGTGATTTGTTTCAGTGTAAAGTTTCAATTGAAAACTCCTACTTCATGACATCACAAGATGGAACAGAGCATTTTGAGTTTTGGAGATGCAGACAGACTAATAATGCAGGGTTACTCATGTGTGAATGAAACAAAACACAACTCTGAGTATGTTTTTGATGAGGTAACATGACATAAAGGTGCACTATTACATTTTTTGGCTGGGGGTCCATCACTTGCTTTTTTATATGGATATGTCAATGTTCTGCCAGGAATGTTCCACACTGTACTGTTTAGTACCTTACCCATTTGTTTTCAGTTACAGGTGGTTTTACAGCTCAAAAACAATCCTACGTTTCCTTACAGCAGGGGTCTCCACCCTTTTTCCTCTGGTGAGCTACCTTTACAAAATGAAAATGCCAGAGAGCTACTAATGTTAGCAGTCGCAAGAAACTGAGTGTATATAAGAGCCGCAACGAGCTTTAGATGAGGTACAGATGGATGCCTAGAAAACATTTATTCAGTTATTAGTGCACAAAGTTAGGCATTAAACTTATAGATTTACAATGATAACAGACATTTAATTCCTCATTTGGAGTTCAGCACAATAAGTAAAATTAAAAAATCCTTTGGTGAGCTACTTGGAGGGTGGTGGAGAGCTACTGGTTGGAGAACAATGCCTTACAGCCACCCAACCACCACAACTACCCGACCCCACACAACCAAACATCACAGTCACATGCACACAGTCTCACCCACATGCATACACTCTGACGCATGCACACACACTCGCACACACTAACATGCTAAAATACATACAACTACATAGTAAAACATGTGGCACTCTAGAAAAAAAGGTATTCTGTCTGTTTGTGGGGTCGCCTCTCCACAGATCTGACCTGTAACTTGGTGTGGTTTGGTCTCCATGAACATAGAAAGATTTAGTGCCATATTCTTCCAACATTCCAGACATTTCAGAAAAGCATTTGACGGACCCTCCACCATAAAAGTTACACAGTGTATCTTTAAAGCCCACAAGAGTCCATTTTGCGTAATATTGGGCCTTTAATGATAATTTGTCAGCAGTATGTTTGAAGTCCACTCGAAATGTGCTTGTCAGTTTGTAGAGGAAAGGATTAGAGAGAACAGTTGAGATCTCGATAAAACCTTTTCTTTTACAATCATAATTTATTCAGTTTTATAGCGCTTTTTAAAACCCTCGAAGGCACTTTATATTACATTACTTCTGCCACAGCTATCATGGGGCTGACTGGCATGATAATGAGAAGAATATTGTTCAGAAATTCCTTAAAAGACCATTTCATCAAAAACATACTTTTTATGGTTCATTTGTGCTAGAACTCTTAAGTTTCTATATTACTGTCTCAGAGCAAACAGAGCCATTAAAAACTTAAGCATGTGTTGTTCAAAGAAAATACAAGTGCATTTATCTGGAGGAGGGTCTGTCACCTGTTTGTCTCCATGGAGATGTCATTGCTATGTCTGGAAGGTTCCACAGTATGGCATTAAATAAGCAGCTACAAGATGCATGATGCCGCTGCGTTAAACTAAGATCAGATCTCACAGTCTTTCCATAGTGAATACATGTGATATATCTAATGCCATTCTGTGGAATATTCCAGGCAAAGTAATAATATCTCCATAGAAACAAGCAGGTGGCAGATTCTACACTGGAAAAGTTGCATAGTGATTCTTTAACTATGATGCATAAATGTCACTTTATACTATTGTTTCAGGGTTCCTGCAGTCATGGATATCCTAGAAAATGTCATTTTTCAGGCCCGAAAAAGTCATAGAATTTTGTAAATTTCCTGAAAGTTTTGGAAAAGTCATGGAATTTTAGTTAAGCTAAGTCATTAGGCTATTATGATTATTTCTGAACAGGTGCGCCATTTTTTAAAAGAAGAGACAACAATAAATGCACTGACAGTATTTTCAATGTTAAAAAACTATAATACAAAACCATAAGGTGAGTGGAAAGGTTAACATTTCATATTTAGCCCTAAAAGTCTGATCAATTCTACACATGTAGATACTGTAAAGTCATGGAAAATTCACTATAGGTCATGAAAAAGTCATGGATGGAAAAGTTCTGAAATTTTATCAGTGAAAAAGAGTGGGAACCCTGTTTATAAGCTCTTTGCTGGTTTAATCATAATGTACTTAGTATTTTCGTTTGGGATATCACTAAATTTGACATCTTTTTGTGTACACTACCGGTCAAAAATTTTAAAACACCACAATTTTTCCAGTTTCTTACTGTTTACTGTTGACCAAAACGTATTCTAAACTTTTGATTCATGGAAGTGTTCGCCTTTGGCAGATATAACAGCTGAACACACTCGTGGCTCGTTCTTTTTACAATAAAAATCAAATATCCTTCAGAAAGTTCTTCCCAAGTCTGTTACAGAAGTTCCAATAAATCTGTGACACTTGTAGGTTTCTTGGCTTTCACTCTTCTGTCCAGTTCATCCCAAAACCAGCTCGATGGTGTTTAAGTCTGGAGACTGTGCTGCCAAACCTTTCCTGAGGTAGTTTTGGCAGAGCTTAGACTTGTGTTTTGTATCTTTTATCTTTTTTTTTTAACCTCTGGCTGTTTAGTACTTACCTTTGTACCATTTCAAGCTCTTTATTGGACTTGCACGACTTGAATTGCAATAATTAACTGGAAAAATGAGGGTGTTCTAACTTAACGGTAGTGTATATTGCCAAGATATATTATTGTAAGATTTTGAAGTATGTTCTGTATGCCTATGTTTTTTAAAGTTGCATTGTGTAACTTTTCTGGTAGAGGGTCCACCACCTGCTCATCTCCACGGTGATGAGATTGTTTTCCCAGCAGTATTAAACATTTCTATTTTGCATTTACTCCATTACAGATGTTTTTACTGATTACATATTCCACGAAAAACAAGCGCTCTTACTCTACACTGAGACACCTCTCCACAGACCTTGTATCTTGGCCTAGTTTAGTTTCTGCTTATTTTCTTGGAGGTAGATGAGTTTACTGCTTCATTATGGAACATTCCAGGCAAAGCAATGGCATCTCCACGGAGTCAAGCAATTGGCGGAGCGGGCCCTCCACGAGAAAAGTTGCACAGCGGACCTATGACTAAGTCTGTTTCTCTTGGATTTGATTGGAGGAGAGCGGCGGGGAGTCGGACCAGGTTGAATATGCTTTGGTGTGAGTGAGCGCTTGTTAGCCGTAATGGATGCGTGTAATTGGTGAAGTGCTGATAGCTCTCTCCCAAAAAGATGCCATCAGAGGAGGATTTTCTGTTTCATTAAACCGTGGTCCTGAATAATAAGATAGACATCTGTAGAGAGGGGAGAGAAGGACCGCGCCGAAACCCTGCTTACAGCTCCTGCTTTTGTTGTGCTGTATGATTACTGTATTCATTTGCATATAGCTCCTCGGAGAAGGATCTGCTTGGACAGTTAAATTACAAAAGGAAATGATTTGCCTTCTCTGTTGCTATGAGAGGGGAAAATGATGGCTAGCGGTCAAATGTA
The DNA here is from genome assembly GCF_026225935.1 of Boleophthalmus pectinirostris. NCBI lineage: Eukaryota > Metazoa > Chordata > Actinopteri > Gobiiformes > Gobiidae > Boleophthalmus > Boleophthalmus pectinirostris. The sequence goes on from NW_026571447.1 coordinate 29,853,256, forward strand.
GCTATTGGTAATTGAAGACGGAAGCACTGCAGCTGTGTTCAGATCTCTCGGTAATTTCAGTCTTACAGTCAGAGTCATTTGCATAACTCCAAATATCCCTCATTTGTTATAAATATTTGCTGGTAGTAAAAATTATTGAGTTTTATAGTTCCCAGAGATTTGGAAGTAACTTTATAGCAATCTACCCAGGTGCTAGTTAGTGATTCAGTGTTTTTTATTTTAATTCAGCTCTGTGCTCAACCACAGCCACATTCTTTTGTAGTTACCAACAAATCCAAATCCACTTTATTTATATAGTACATTTCACAAACAAAGCGGCTTCCAAAGTGCGGCGCAGAAATCAACAAATGGTATCATTGCTAAAAATTTGATCAGATCTGTTCTAAAACAATAAAATCAGTTTCCTATTAAATAAAAGCAAAACCATAAAATCATGAAATAGCAATTTTTGGAGTGTTTTAAATGATTGGGCAAGCTCTCCCCTCCATAGACTTGACCTGTAACTTGTTCTGCGTCAGCTTCTTGTCTCGTGGTGATATATAAGAATCAGAAAACAGCTTTATTTCCATTGTCAGTATATAACTTTAAGTGCAAACTATGGAACATTCCAGGCAAAGCAGTGACATCTCTCCACCAGAAAAGTTACATCGTGCAGCTTTAATGTTTTACAGTCCTATAGTGCAGAGTTTCCCACAGTAGGGACACACAAGCACTAACCAGGGGGTACTTGAAATGGTTTCAGATGTAAAAGAAAGATGGAACGGAATAGGATATGAATCTAAAAGGTTCCTAGTGATACGATTTACATCTTTAATAATATTTTGTCATTTGTAATCTGTAGGATAATTTTACATAATCATCATTAGAATAACAAATTACAGAAGTTATAAATGGCTATATTAGTAAACAATAGGGGGTACTCACTTTTAATGTCTCATGATGGTGCACTTTGAGCTTTTTGCTGAGTTTTTTTTTAACTACAAATACATTTTGCCTGACATAAGAGTTGGGTTGTTGGAAGTGAAGGTGAAAGTGCCAAACCTAAGAGTTGATTTGCTGAAAGTGTAGAAAGTAAGATATGAATCAATATGAGTTTTAGTATCAAAACTACAAATGGCAAATGAAGTAGCCAAACCTAAGATTTGGGTTGTTGAAAGTGTAGGAAGTCAGATATGAATCGATACTAGTTTTAGTATCGAAACTACAAATGGCAAATAAAGAAACTGAACCTAAGAGTTGGGTTGTTGAAACTGTAGAAAATCAGATACTAATAGATATTAGTTTAAGTATTGAAACTAAGGATAGGTAAATTAAATACTTATCTGAGCAAATATCGATACTGACAGGATCAAATTGGACCTTTCTTGAACAATTTATCTTGAGTTTTATCAGACCACAAGTTATAATGCCCACAAACATTATTAAAATTGTCAGTATTGTCTAAAAAAAAATCTTTCAAAATGATCTTGTGGACGTCAAAATCTGTATCAAGCATCAAGTGTACTCTTAGTATCGAAATTGAGTTTGAAGTTTTTGTGTCATGACAACACTGCCCAAGAGTGTGAAACAACACTTTGGAGGTACACGAGATAAAAACAGCTGGGAAGCACTGGTCTATATCAGGCTGGTCTCGTGTACAAGGCCGGTCTCTTTATGGCCCGGGATCAAAGAGTGTGAAACATGAGGAGAAAGGCACGCACACGCACACCATTACCCACACTTCACATCCACAAGTGCTTACTCATCACCTCTCTCCCTCCTGCAGCACCACTGGCCTGTTTATGTGCCCGGCTTTGTAATGCTCTGATTACTCAAGAGGAGAGCTAGCCCCACCGATATCACCTCTTAGACTTTTTTTTCCCTCTCCTCTCGCTCTTTCTACAATGAATGAACTGCTTATTTACTTGTGATAAACGGACATGACCATCCAATATTAGACTGATCACTGTTGTGGACCAGAAAATGAAGGCGCCGGGGCATAGAGAATCTGTGTAATGCGCAGAGAGACTGAAAAAATCTGCTTGACGAATGCTGAGATGACATGTCGCTTTGCAAGATAGGCCATGTTCACACACACTTTCTCTAGATTTAAAACAAAGGAACGCATAAGGACACACCTAAACTCCCTGTTATCCTGCCAGCTGACACAATTCTGCTCTCGAACAATCTTGCTAATTATAATTGTTAATTAATTCTCTGCCTGCGTCCTCATCAGGAGACTAATAACCTACATTCCCATTAATTAGACCTTCCACCCCGCGCTCTTTTGGCTGGTCTCGGCGTCCCTCTCCAATCGGACCGCAGTCCCCCGCCCCGCCACACAAACAACAGTGAAACAGCAAAGTGATTAGTGACGACTGTGTGTGAGTGATGGGTGTCATGACGCAAAGCATTATGGGAAATCAGAGGGTATAACTGTAGACTGTATATATAAATGGACATGGCTCATACACTAGTCACCGTGTTCTAAATAGGAAGCTCCATCGACTGTCAAGTGTTTAGAATTGACTTTACACTGAAAACGTCACTCTCTCTGTAACTGCGGCACTGAGCCTTGTCATTTTGGTCTTAAAATGTTTGTATTAACCCGCTCTACATGATCCTGGTGTTTTAATACCCTATTTTGTCTGTAAATAAATTCCTATTCCTAGTGTAGAACTCGTTTCCAAATTTGCTCCTATAATGAGGAGGGTCGGTCTGCAGCACGGGCGTTTCAGATGTGCAACAGAAACTCCCTAATGGATATTTCTGTAGAGTGTAATCAACTAATCAGAAAGAGTTTTGCACTTTTCTGCTTTTTCGCCTCTTCTTGGCAAAAGTCTATACTGCCTCTGGTCGAAACAAAGGTGCAACACATGTGTTTCACGAGTTTCACAGCATGAGCCTTGACATTGGCTATTGATAGACTGCATAGCTGTGGTGTTGTTAATTGACTTGTTAACATGGTTGCTTTCATTTTCAGCGTACTTACCGGAGAGGGTCTGATCACATTCTAACATTGTTCTGTTTATGTACATTTACCATGATGCTGGAATTGCTCAAACTGTTCAAATAAATGATACTTACGGACAAAACCTCTTGTGAAACACACGTGTTATCGCTTTGCTTCGACCATTGAAGTTTCTGCTTTTACTATTCGGTTCAATCATAGATGTATCTACATGCATATATGTCTATGGGTTCAGTGCTAACATCAATGTACAAATCTGACTTTGACATACAGTATATGTTAGACCGGATGTTGACAGTTCCTTGTGGAAGGAGAAGAAGAAAACAGGAGGTGCTCCCGTTTAGAGAAGAAACGCCCATTTATGTTCTGCAGACTTTGCTTGCCTTTGTGACTAAAACCAAATGCTGTGGGTTACGTCACACTCCCTTAGTCCACTTCTTTAGAGTCTATGGGTCTAACATAGCAGAAAGCCCAGTGAGCTGACGGTGTATACACAGTAGAAGTTATGTTGGTAAGTTCCATATAGGTGCGAACAGCTTAGGGCACTTGAATAATTCACTTTTGGGGAGTTTTAAAATTATATAATGCAGAGGATCTCAAACTTTTCACACCAAGCACCACTTAAGGGTCTGTACCTGATTTCAAACTATGAGTCAGGAACATGTTTTAGTTTGAACTTATTGCCCCATGACACCGGTGTAACTGTCTGGGATAGTCTCATTGTAGCAGATGTTTCCATACAGTTCCCCATCTCTGCCTGCTATTAACTCTTCTGACGCTCTGGAAAATGCACCAAGACAGAGAATCAAGTGTCTGGGATCGTGCCAGGCAGTTGGTTTCCCATGATTCTTAGTAACAATGTGCCTGAGTGGGCAAAAAAGGTGCCAGTAGCTTCTGTGTTAGATATTACTACCCAAGAAAACGCTATGTAAAATGAATACATTAGATTTTACAGCCCAATTTTTTTCTTTTCTTTTTTCTTTCTCTTATTTAGCAGTTTTTGCGATATTATGCAAGATGTAAAGAGCATCTATCTTGACAAGAATAAATTAAAATCATAACAGGCCCAGATGTAAACCCAGACTCAGACTTAGGACAAAACTTGAACATGAAATTAAACACTCACAGTTTAAGAAATTATCTAGTGGTTCTGAATTTAAAAGAAAAAATTTGTCATTCTAGTATTTCAGGACTTCTTTATGTTCTGTTCTGAGTTTTTAACCATTTCAAAAATTCAGTATTATGAATTGTTATTTGCTCTAAGATAAGTGTCAAGTATGAATGTAGTGTGTGAGTAAGTTATTTGTAGTGTATGGTAAAGACAGCCACGTTTTCACTATTCAAGGCGGCTGTTTCTAGAATTAACTTTCTGAAATTAGTTCCTGTACAGCACTGGTGTTTATGATGTGTAATCTATCTGTTATTCTTAAAGGTGTTGTGTAACTTTTTGGGTAGGGTTGTACACCACCTGTTTGTCTCCTTGGAGATGTATTGCTTTGCTTGGAATTGTCGACATGGCATTTATTCAAGTACAGGTGTTTTTATTGCAAAACACAGGGTTCCCACAGTCATGGAAATCCTGGAAAAGTCATGAAATTTGAAAATGTCATATTCCAGGTCAGAAAAGTCATGCAACTACAGTGTTCTGTTAAGTTATCATTAGGCTGCTTAGATTATTTCCAAACGTGTGCACTTTTTGTTTAAAAGAGACGACAATAAATACACTGACAGTATTTCAGATGTTAAAAAACTATAATCCCAAACCATAAGGTGAGTGGAAAGGGTTAACATTTCATATTTAGCTACATTCTAAAGATGTAGGTGCTGGAAAATTCACTTTAGGTCATGAAAAAGTCATGGATGTAAAAGTTCTGAAATTTTGTCAGTGAAAAAGAGTGGGAACCCTGTTTATAAGCTCTTTGCTGGTTTAATCATAATGTACTTAGTGTTTTCGTTTTGGATATCACTAAATTTGACATCTTTTTGTATACACTACCGGTCAAAATTTTAGAACACCACACTTTTTCCAGTTTTTTACTGTTTACTGTTGACCAAAATATATTCTAAACTTTTGATTCATGGAAGTGTCCACCTTTGGCAGATATAACAGCTGAACACACTCGTGGCTCGTTCTTTTTACAATAGAAATCAAATATTCTTCAGAAAGTTCTTCCCAAGTCTGTTGGAGAAGTTCCCATAAATCTGTGACACTTGTAGGTTTCTTGGCTTTCACTCTTCTGTCCAGTTCATCCCAAAACCAGCTCGATGGTGTTTAAGTCTGGAGACTGTGCTGCCAAACCTTTCCTGAGGTAGTTTTGGCAGAGCTTGGACTTGTGTTTTCTATCTTTTATCTTTTTTTTTAACCTTTGGCTGTTCAGTTCTTCCCTTTGTACCATTTCAAGCTCTTCATTGGACTTGCACGACTTGAATTGCAATAAATAACTGGAAAAATTAGGGTGTTCTAAAACTTTTGATCGGTAGTGTATATTGCTAGTGTATATTCACTTTAGGTCATGAAAAATTCATGGAATGTTTTGAAATTTGGTCAGTGGAAAAGAGTTGGAACATGAGCTGAAAACATGAAATCTTACTGTGAGTGAGATTTCCTCTCCATGGATCTAACCTGTAACTTGGCCTGATGGTGTCACCTGCTTGTCTCCATGTGGACAGATAAGGTTAGTTACATAGTGCACCTTTAATACCATAATAGACATTTCAGATACAGTATATGGAACAGATTGGAAAAAACACTTGGCAAGCTAAATGGAAATTAGTTAAAACATATGACATCTCAACCACTGCGCTCCAGTCCGCCTTGTGTGGTTTTTCACTGTTCTGTTTCTGTCAGAGCTGGACACAGGGCCCACCACAGCCCCCCCTGGAGGCGGAGACGACCTGCTTTCAGACGAGCTGTTTCTGTGCCACACTGCTCTGTTTGCATGGCATTGTTCAAACTAAATTAACATGTTCATTCTCAGGCCTGCTTCTGCTGTCAGCCCCAGACCAGCAGCACAATGTGAGTGTGTTCCAGTGTTGTGTCATAAGATTCTAAGGAGGCCATGGTTTAAAATGGAGATCACAATGTCTGGCCCAGTTGGCGGCTTAAAGACTCCACCTGTGTGTAGATTTTGCCACGTCAGTTACAGAAATAATTACTGGATGTATTTATATGGCACGAAGTTGTAACATAGAAGTGAAGTAGGTCATTACTTTTCTTCATTTGGATTTCTATCAGTTTAGATCACTTTATATTAAATGTTTGTCCTTACACATGTATTAAAGCCACGAAACCTTTTCGTGATTTTTCACTTACAAAAAATTATATTTGTGATTTTTTTTTACTGGATAATTAAAGCAAAATTCTCAATTTGATTAAAATTAAATTCCCAAAAATGAATGCAACCTATTCACTGGCCATGTTTTGGACCTTGGTGAGCTACATATTTTTACTGATGGAGGTCACACCACCTGCTTGCCTTCATGGAGAGGTTTATGCTTGATCCAGCAGACAAAGTTAGAGGTCAGATCTGTGGAGAGGCTGGATGTTAAATTAAAGCAATTAAAACACCTAAATGAAGATTCCAGATTACATGAAATTGACTCTTGTGAGTTTTAAGTCATGTTATAGTGTTGTTGCCTCCTCAGAAACATACATGGAGTGTTTTGTTTCATTCACACATGTTTGAATAATCCTTAGTCAGCCTACATCACTGTTTCCCTAAGACTGGGTCACAAGAGATTTTTTTTTTAAGTCACCTTGTCACGATCTGCATGTAGGTCTGCAATTAGACAGGCTACTTATATAGGCTACTTCTGGATACCTTTTATTGCTGGTTCAGTGACTGTTTTTCATTGTTTAAAACTTGAGTTATACTAATTGTTCAGAGACACGATCACTCAGTCAACAATAAAACATCCTCATTAATGTTCAGTAATGGTCAAATCCACTTTTATTTTGTGATTTACGAATAATGTCTATTGACTTGGGTCGTGAAGGTTTGTGACTTTTAAAATATGGGTCCCCAGAAAAAAGTTTGGGAAACACTGATCTACATCTCCAAAGCTCAAAATGCTTGTTTCAACTTGTGATGTCATGAAGCACTACTTTTCAAGTTAACAGCTATCTTTTACCTTTAGTTAAATTGAGATGGGCAATTCCAGAGCTGGAATTATCCAAATTACTTTAGTGAAGATGTATGGAGTTTAAAAACACTGCGGACTTTTTACCACCTGTTTTACCACATGACATCACAAGGTGGAATAGAGTGTTTTCTATTAAACGTGTGTGAATGAAACAAAACACAACTCCAGGTATTTTTTTGGTGAGGAAACAACGTAACATAGATGTAAGAGAAAACAGAAAATGTCATAATATGGGCCCTTTAAATGCCGAACAGGCAAGCCGATAGTATCCATGGAGACAAACAGGTGCCATAACCGCCCCCAGAAAAGTTACGCAGTGCACCTTTATGCCTCTGCTGTGTCTTTCCACGTTCTCTCCCCTCTCTTGTCCCTAGGTCCTCCTCTCTCCTCCCCCGGCACACGAGAAGACAACTTGGCTGGTGGTTCTGCATCAACCGGTGGCAAAATGGCAGCTTGCGTGGTGTTTTTTAGCCGTCCTCCTTCCCCTTCTCTCCTCGCTCTCCGGAGACAAGTAACCCAGATTTCAAAATGAATCGCTGCCTATTCCCCTCAATCTTTCTCTCTTTCTCTTCCCTCTCTCTATCTCGCTCTCTTCTGGTCCTCCTCTGCGTCTTCATCTTGGAAAGAGACTACCACCACCTCTCCATCCTCCTCATCCTCCTCATCCTGCCTGTGGGTTCACGGATATACTCGACTTCACTCTTCTATCTTTGGTTACTAGAAAGCTCCAATCTCGCCCAACACTTGCTGCTTTGTTTTCGAACGTTGATTACTTTTTAATTTTTCCTCACAACTTTCTACATTTTTTGGAGCTGCTTCGAGTTGGCAAGCTACGAGTGCCACTTTTGGACAATTTAAAAAGGAGCAGCTAAGAAAAGCAAGTGAAGATTGCATCCAGAATTCCAGGTAATTATCTGTTTTTCCTTTGCAACATTTTGCTTTAAGGCTTGATAGACTTACTCCCTCTCCATCTTCTCATTCCCGCCACAGGTTTCTAGCTGCAGGCGTAGTTACAAGCATTTATTTATTCATTAAAATCTGTTTCATGTATCATTTATACAAGCAACGCTGGTATGCTCCCCACACAGTATTTGCTGCTTTGCACTTTTCACAGCACCCCATAGACATCGAGAATTCTCCAAACTTTTTCCCCTTCTCTAAATGGCGCTAATTAATAACAAGGGCGGCCAGGAAGTGGAGAGAAAGAGGCATGCTATATTGGAGCAGGTGCTGGGGGTGTAGTCGACATGGCAACAGGAGGTGCAGCTGACACGAGGAGAGCGGGGGCGGGGGGAGGGTACGGGGAGGTGGAGGTCCGTAAATGGGACAGTAGCGCTAATCGTTCCGAGTTGTGGGTCTCAGAGGAAGGTTCTGTTCCAGCTTTAAATTAACCTCTCTTTCTCCTTCATCGGTAAAGCGTTTCATACTGTAGTGTACGCGCACTTGTCGCCTGGGCAGTGCTTTGCGTCGCTTTTCTGGAGCTTTCTCGACTTCATTCGTAGCCTACTTCCTGTGCACTACCAGTGTAACTGTCTCCTCTCTTGTGGCCACTGCAAAAAAGTCAAATGAAATAGTGTGTGAAATAGCGTCTGGATTTTGTGGTAGTTTTGGATAAAATTGAACTTATTGAGTCTAAATAAAAAGTTAAAAAAGAAAAAATAGTGAAAATAAAGTTACTTTTGACTGAAACGAGGAAACCTAAATTGTGAAAACTGTCAAAAATATGTAGGAATAACTTAAATATCCTTGATCAGTTTACTAAATGAATATAAAGTGGTCTAAATACCAGTACTACAAAATTACAAAGGTTAAGCTCTCTCATAGTTTTGCAGTGTAGTGTCCTTGCTTCGTTCCTATAGCCTAGTTTCCGGCGCTCATTATCCTCCTCTTTTCCAGCAGGTGCGATGTCCACCCCGGTCTCCCCGATGCTCTCCCCTCTGAACCTGGCCTCCCCCACCTCCCCCTCCTCAGCTGGAACGTCTCCCCTCCCCTCGCCCCTCTCGCCCCCTCCCCGCGTGCCTGTGTTCCAGAGGAAGGGGGCGCTCAAGCACAAGCGCATTGTGGAGGTGAAAGACCACCAGTTCACCGCACGCTTCTTCAAGCAGCCCACCTTCTGCAGCCACTGTACTGACTTCATCTGGTAAGACGCTGTAAATGTACAGTACTCTCGTAAAACACAATGGCAAAACATAATATTCAATGCTAGAACGGGGAAATACACAACACACAATTAACTGCACTAACTTTATGCTGTTTATGTTATTGCTTTCCCTGGATTATAATAGTAAATGTATCTATCTTGCATTTATTGTCACTTCCCACTTCCCGTCTCCATAATGGTATAGTGTGGAATGTTCAGTGTAAATAGGGTTTCATCGGTGGTCATCTGTTTTGCAATCAAAACGTTTTTTTTAGCTCAAATCGTTAAATATGAAAATTACTTAAAGGGACAGTCTGGAATTTTGGACATAGAACCTAATTTCCTTGTGAGTCAGAGTGTTTAAGACATGTGGAGACACTTTAAAAAAAATATTCCATCCAGTCCTTGTATTTGCAGAGGTCATTGGTGCTCAGCTAGGGCATATCAATGGCCATAGTTAGGCTGCCACTAAAAACAGTCTTACCCTCTCCACAAAGCACCCGAAGCAACTCTATTATAATGTCAGACTGTCAATGTGAATATCTGTGTTGATAGAATCATTTTAGAAGTAAAACCAACCTTGCATTTGAAGGATTTATGTCCGAGCAGCAGCAGTGAGTTGTACTTCCTGATAGAATGCTTGACAGCGGCGGACTGATATATGAAAAAATAGTCCCTCAACATGCAGCAATTCATGTGATGCAAGGTTAGTTTTATTTCAAACATTATTCTGTCAACACAAACATTCACATCGACAGTCTGGCGTAATAATAGATTTGCTTTGGGTGCAGGACAACTATGGCCATTGACATGCACTAGCCTAGCAAAAGCGACCTCTGCAAATACAAGGACTGGATGTACTATTTAAAAAAGTGTCTCCACACATCTCCAACACTCTGACTCACTAGGAAATTAGGTCCTATGTCCAAAATTCCAGACTGTCCCTTTAAGAACTTGAACTGGCTTGGTACATCATATTGAACCTACCGTAATTTAAGGACTATAAGCTGCGAAGTGACTCAATGCAAAAAGACGACAAAAGCTTTCAGAGGCAATAAAAGCAGACGGCCTGAACTTGATAACATTCTTGAAGACGTGGGCACCTGAGGCTTATATTTAGGTGTGGCCTATGTATGTACAATTTAAAAATGTTGTTAAAATTTAGTTGATGCAGCTTCAATAGTCTGGAAATAACGGTATATTGAAGCACCTACGCTGAACCACTCCTGGACGAATAAGGGAATACGCTATATCTTGGAATATTCCAGTCAAAGTCATAAAATCTCCATGGAGACAAGCTGGTGGAGTCTGCTCACCAGAAAAGATATATAGTATAGCAGAGTGTAATAAGTATATTATGTTATTCAAAAATAGACAAACACAACACAAAGGAAGTGTGTCCATGTCAGCCGCCTCAGGGCTACATATGCAAAACATGAATATATCAAAGCAGCATATTGTATTTATAACACATCCATCACACTGTTATATAATGTGTGATAGACAGTGGAGCTGTTTATATTGTAAAACATGGCACTTTGTAACTTTTCCAGTAGAGGGTTCACTGTCTGCTTGTTTCCATGGAGATGTTAAGACTTGCCCAGATGTTCCGCAGCATGGCATTGTACTTGCCTATCTCCATGGAGACAAACAGAGGGCCTCGCCAAGCCAAGTTAGTGATGTGGAGAGATTTGAAAAAGTCTTTACAGCGCTGTTTCTTATTTCTACACAAAAAACAGGACTAATTTGTTTTAAACAGTTTGCAGTGGTCCAAAGTGATTCCCCATTTACCTTATGCATTCTGAGCATCTTAATTTTTGCTGTGATGTTAATACTAACAACAACTAGCACACAGCTGACTGGTTTTGACCTAAAGAGCTGCTTATACAGTTCATTAGGGACAGTGGCAGAGTCAGCAATTTGGGGGCCTGAGGCGAACTTGAGTTTGGGGCCCTCACTATAATGCACTGTTTTTCTGTTGTTGTTGTTGTTTATATATAGATTTATTATCTGTTTTTCCCCATTGTTCTTGAGACATCCACATCTCCGTTTATTTATTATTATGGTGGATTGGAAACTTGTCTTAATAGTTTGGTCGCCTACTAGATAACCAGAACTGAAAGTAGTTTTATTTTTTTGCTAGTACAATTACATTTTTGTTTATATCATTACACATGTTTATTATAATTTTTTACCATGATTATTATTTAAAAGTAAATTACTCTCATTTAATGTCATATTGAGAGAAAATCTGATTACTCCATTTGGCCATTAGAGGCACTGAGGGTAGTCAGTTGGGGCCCCTCCAGGTTCGGGGACCCTAGATAGCCACCTACTTTTGCCTAATGGTAGCGCCGCCTCTGATTAGGGATGTAATGATATCCAAATCTCACGGTACGATATTTACTGCGAATATAATTGTAGATGGAACACTTTTTTGTTTTTAAATTACCTTGACAATATTTTAGTGTGAATTATTACCGTCATAATCAAGAATTCAAGTAAAAAACATATTTCTTCATGTTGCCAGCACTGAAATGAATCATGGGATATGTTGTTTTCGATTTTTATAAGCTGTTGCTACCATAAAACCATGCATTCACACAAAGGAAGTTGTAATTCGATATATTGTGACAGCCCACGATATTACTGTGAGACTTTTGACAATACCATATCACAATATTTCGGTTACTGTTACATCCCTTCAATATATCTGTAATTGAGCAAGGAAAATTTCGCTCAATAACATGTGAAAAAGTAGGGTACATGACCTTTAATATCAGCACATTCAAATCAGATTATTTTAGTCGATGGTATAAACAAATTCTTACCTCAAAACCATTCAACAGGCAGTTCCTCTGAAAACCTCTGCTCCATCTTCTCTCTGCTGCTTGTGTGTGAGATGGAGAAACCACCCACACTGCTTAGCAACCAACTCTGCCCCATCTGGTCACTACAACCTCACCTCTGCACATGGCACGCCCCCGGGACCTCAATTAAGGCACACGGCTCCACTGTCAATATTTATGCATGTTTCATATACTGTACTGTGGGGGCAGGCCTATTCAAACCTACACACATGCACCCATCCAATCTCCCATCTCAATCAACTGGTTTTCAGCCGCTGGGTTCCAGTTAGGGGGCGGTGGAGAGCTGAAGCCCGTGTAATTTAGCCCGAGGCGCATGCTGGTTAGGTGCAGGGCTAACATGTAACATTCACTCTTGACTTCGTTCCCCATGGGCAATTTAGAAATACCATTCCTTATACATCCATACCTTTGGACTTGGATTGCACCATATTGGAAAATGTTGTGATGGGTGAGATACAGTAGTTCTTAAAAGTCCATATTACGCTATTCTCTGATCTATGTTTTTATAATGTTGTTTCCTCATTAGGAGCATTCCCAGGGTTGTGCTTTGTTTAATTCACGCATTTTTAACACACAAATCCTGCATATTTAGGCCGTGTTCTTCTCTCAAACAGAACACACTCTGCTCTGCCTCATTTGGATAATTCCAGCCCTACAATTTCTAATCTCTTCTAAAGAAACGGTAAAAGGTAGCTGTTAACTACAATATTTTTCAGACTATAAGTCGCTCCGGAGTATAAGTTGTACTAGCCAAAAAATGCGTAAAAAAGAAGAAGAAAAAAAAACATATGTAAGTTGCACCGGACTCGCTAGATCGCACTTTTGGGGGGACATTTATTTTATAAAATCAGCGGACCAGGAACCGACATTTTATCTTGAAAGTAAAGTTATAGTAATGACAATAGAATAAAGAACAGGCTGAATAGGTGTTAATATGTTAACGTAATATATGAACAATTCAGATAACTATAGCATAAACAACAGAACATAAGTTTATCAGAACTCTTGATCTGATTCCAAATCACTACATCCATTGAGTCCATTGAATTCTTCATCTTCAGTGTCACTTCTGAGCAACTCTGTGCAACTTTGGTTGTCACTGAAGTCCAGGGTTTGTCATCCAATGACTTCCAGGAAAGTTGCATGGTGCACCCTCCCAGTATCCATGAAGCTGTGTTCTCCAATCCCGCTTTCTGCCAGTCCCTCACAAGTTTCTCACTCACTCCAAACTTTCTTTCTGCTGCTCGATTACCATTTTCTGCTGCATATTTCACTACTTCCAGCAGGACAGTGGCTTTTTCTGCAGGAGATATTCCCAGAAAAATGAGACACAAGCCTAAAGTGCCCTAGAGCGGCTGTCATATAATTTGCACCGGAGTATAAGTCGCAGGACCACCCAAACCATGAAAAAAAGTGGTTGAACAAAGTTTTTGAACTTTTGGAGAAGATGGAGACAGATTAATAAAGTGTTTCTCAAAACTCCAGGTATGTTTTTGAGGATAGGAAGCTTTACTAGTGTCAAAATAAAATTATACAGACACAAAACCAGGCCTAAATCAATGCTAAATTTGAGGAAAATCATTAATAAAATCAGCTTTTACTAATTCATAAAAACGTCAATTTAAAACCTTGGTGGTACTGCAAAGTCATTAGGTTTTCTGCGATATCGATTAGTGCGTCAGTGAATATTGCATTATCGATTTTTTTGCGATATATTGTTCTGCCCTACTTTGGACACTCAATTCTTACAATGAAGTATCCGCTCTCCATTCACAACAAGTCATATTTGAAAAGCCAATAAGTGTCAATGATGTGAAATATTAGGCCCTGGGTAGATGACATTTTATTGCGGGTATGGTTGGAGTGATTCATTTGCCTATAGTGACTGAATGTTTAGTGTTTGAATGGGCTGTGAGTATTTACCCTGCACTTGACTGCCAATCCCCCCCTCCCGAGTGTAGCTCACCTCAGGCTTAAAGCAGCTGCACATAATCCAATGAACAATGGAAGTGAACCAAACAACATTTTCATATACATTGTACCACAGTACGACATCAAACTGCTGTGCATTCATCTTGAAGGGTCTTGAAAATGATGTCGGCTTTTCTAACTGTAAAGGGACTCGTCTCTCTGCAGCCTCGTAGACTCACCTGCTCATCTCTATGGATATAAATGTGTTTAAAGTCATACTGTGGAACATTCCAGGCAAAATCATAGCTGATGGGGGGCCGTCCACCAGAAAAGTTACATAGTATAACCATGGATCTATAATAAAAACTGGATAAACATTCTCTCTCTGCCCCGGCTCCAGACAGACTAGTGGTCGCTCCAGGTACTGCAGCTCCCGGGAGCTTGACCCCAGAATGAATTCTCCCATAGAAGCACAATGCATTTTTGGGGAATTCAGACTGCCCGTGTTTGGCTGACAGGGCATCCACAACTTTCACAAAGGTCGGATTTGTAGGGATTCTTCTCTATTTTCACAACATAAGCTTTTTAAAATTATTAAATCCTCAAAGCGCTTAAAATTGACCTTTGTAAGAGTTAGCCTAACTTTGCTTTGAGCCACTCTAGCTCTGCACTAGCACCTCTCGATCTGATTGGTCCAAATGCTCCACGCTGTGCACGTTACAGACATCACACGGGTGGGAGGCGCTCGCCCCTATTGAGGAAGCAAATGCGGAAGTGAAAATTATTTTTGGGACCATGCACCAATGAGCACAGGCCACTGAAAACAATACAACGCCACCTTGGATTCATCTTCCAGATTTGATTATAGTTCTATGAGTACAACAGGGTATATTGGGTGTAATATGTTATGCAAGGGTTGAACTTTTTTTTTTTAATCTAATTTTTCTGTCAATTGTTGTTGTTGTTTAAAATTGAGATAGTTGACTAAACATGCCAATGTTCAAAAAGGGAGAAATTTCAGATGTACTGAGAAATATTAATTGCTAAACCAACATGCATTCCACCTTAGGGAAACTAAGGGTCAACATGCTTTATTGACAGACAAAGATAAGATCATTTGTTGTTTGCAGAAGAATCCCATTGCAATTTGCTAATTGTGCCCATATTGTAATATCAGTTGAATAGGCTGTATTCACGCTTTTACATCACAAACCAGGAAGACATTTGGAAAGATGCGTTTACAACTTCCAGTGTAGTTACCGACACTGGGCTCGCCTAACATGGATCTATTATAACCGGCTGTGATAAAACCTACTGAAGTAAATGTGATCAGCGGTAAAATGAAGCCTGCATATGTATGTGCTGTTTGGAATCATCTTGAATTTGGCATCTCTTCTAATCGCATGAACCAGTGCGCTCGGAGTTGTGTGTCAGTGGGGAAATTAGGAAAGCTGAGGTATGGTTGTAATTGTTGATTAGCTGAACATAACAGAACTCTACAATGACATTTAGATGAAAAAATTGGGCTTGGGAAGTTGTAATTGCATCTTCCTAAACGTCTATTGCTATTACTCATCCCGCCATCCTGCTCACTACTCCCCCTACAGTCTGCACACAGAATACTCACACTCCTCCAGCTTCATTGTCTGTTTGTGCGTCGTAACAGCGTTGTTGTGTAAGCGGAGATGACTTTGTAGCTCACAGTATGAGCGGGCGAGCGGGCGCGGGGTGGACATATGGTGGGCGTGTTTTCAGATGTGGGGCAGAGCAGGTGCCAGCAGCCTCAGGGAAACTCTCGGGACATTTCTCCAACTGTCTGTGGCTCTGTGGTCATTCATGGCATTTAGTTCAGGCTGAAGCAGTTTCCTTTACAAAGATGTCACTGCGGCCGCTCCTCAACCTGAGCTCTCACTTCTTCCCCGCGGTGGACTGTGACATTAATTAAAGACTAAGGAACATGGCCAATACAAGGAACATCATTATTCAGGGGACTTCTGGTTTTACATTCTTCATTACTTCTCTCTGGCATTTATCAACTCTGTGAAAAGGTTACAAATCTGTCACAGTTTGATGGTAAAAAATATCTCCAATTATGTACAAAATTAGAAACAAACATAACTGAACTTTTGAAATTGAGTTCATTGTTATCATAAAACACTGTCTTCTTCACTAAAGCCTCTTCAAAACCTCATGTCACGTCAAAACCGAAAACTTATTGATGCTTTGTCTGCTGTCGTCAATATTTCCTGGGGTGTGATGCTAACTGATGGCACTGCTCTGTCTGAAGCTTTGTTACTCAAGTTAGACTTTAATCCGAGCTTTGTTTTAACACAATCAGGCAAGAAAGAGTTGATTTAGCCGGAACTATAATAGGTGAACTGATTTGTGCTGTTAAAGGTGCATCGTGTAGCTTTTTAGGTAGAGGGTCCGCCAATTAATTGTCTCCATGGAGATGTTACAGCTTTGTCTGAAATGTTCCAAAGTGTGCCATAAAAATCTGTAATATTTGATGTTTTTTACCTCAAAATGTTGCAGAATCATGTTATTAACTTTAACGCCGTTCATAATCACCTACAGAACATAAATCATAGACTACAACACATGAACCAGGACTACACCAGGACTGGATCAGGACTAAACCAGGTCTAAACCAGGACTAAACCAGGACTAAACCAGAGCTGAACCAGGACTAAACCATATCTAAACCAAGACTAACCCATGACTACACCAGGACTAAACCAGGTCTAAACCAAAACTGAACCAGGACTAAATCAGGTCTAAATCAGGACTAAACCATGACTACACCAGGACTAAACCATGTCTAAACCAGAACGGAACCAGGACTAAACCAGGATTAAACCAAGACTAAACCAGAACTAAACCAGGTCTAAACTAAAACTGAACCAGGACTAAACCAGGTCTAATACAAGACTAAACCAGAACTAAACCAGGTCTAAAGTTTAGACCTGGTTCAGTTCTGGTTTAGACTCTAAACCAGAACTGAACCAGTACTAAACCAGGACTAAAAGGACAGAAAATTGGTTAGGAAAGGCTGAGATTCTGTGCGATGACCGAAGTTTTGCGAGGATTCACATGGGTCGGAGGTACATTGTCAAGGTGGCCACCTTAACTATAAAGTGTTGCGGGAAACATTGGTGTAGTCGCCTCTCCACAGATCTGACTTATAACTTGGCCTTGGCCTTGTAACATCACTTGCTTGTTTATGTATTTTGAAATGGATATGTTTAATCCATGCTGTAGAAAATTCCAGGCAAAGCAAAAACATCTCTATGAAAACAAGCTGTTGGCGGATCCTCTACCAGAAAAGTTACACAATGCACCATTAAGCAAGTCATTCACACATAAAATTAGAATCACAAGTTTTAACAAACATTAGCAAATAGTCACACTTAAATCACATAGTCACACTTAAACAAGACCATAAACACTTGGATTGATCACAGGCTCCTGAACATGTGCTGATTAAAGCCATTTTGGATTTTTTCTTGACTTACCAGACGATCTTAAAAGTTGACTGCATTGTGTGTCCATGGTAACTGCTGTCCACCATACACATACATGCAGAACCTCCCCAGCATGGCTTTAACTTCTTGGGTTCTTTTTAAAGACAATTCAGTGAAGTGTATGTACCTTGTTGAAATGTTTTGGCTGCTGCTGCAAGCCATCTTCAGAACTGTCACCTGTGTTGGTGGTGACTTGTCGTAGATCAGCTGGTGTTATGTCCTGTCAGCCTGATGGACCTGGTGGTTCAACAACAAGTTCAAACGCTGGATCAGGGAGGCCATTGAAATCAGGAAAAGAGGCACAGACGGCATTAACCATGATGACAGAGCATTCCTCCTTTTACACACCTGGGACACCCTCCTCCTGAGAACACCGGGCGACGGGAGGCGTGGTCAGTATGAGAATCCTGCCAAGCCCATCAGGCTGACCACACCTACAGGAAGTAACAACAGCTGATATACAACACGTCACCACCAACACCGGTGACAGTTCTGAAGATGCCTTGTAGCAGCAGCTGAAACATGTCAACCAGGTAAATACACTTGTCTTTAAAAAGAACCCAAGAAGTTAAAGCACATAAGAAGACAAAATGAACATCTTTGGCTCCCCAGCATGACGTCACTGCAAAGTATCAAACGTTTTTTTATTATATTTCCTTACCCACCTCAGAGCTTCATAATTTGATCCTTTTTGACACTAATATATTGCTATTTTTATGCCAGATGTCCTGAGACTACCCCTTCATTTATCTGGTCTTGAGAGCACACAGACTTCTGACACTTAGTTGAATTATATTTTAATGTCCTGCCCAATCAATGAAACTCTCAGTCTGGAATCCCAATAGTTTAAAATGGAGCTGGAGGACGGGTCAGGATTCAAAAGTGGAATTAGCTGTTTAAAGTGTGTCTGACAGGTTAGACTACTCAAATCACTAAAGCAAATTTGCCCAGTTTTACTTCTTTCCTTTTTTTTTTATTTTGGTGAAGTTCATTATCTTGCTTCCTGGTTGGAGACGGGAAACAGATGTTGAGGTAATTTGGTAACTGTTACCTAGCAACCATAATATTAGCAGTGGTCTAAACCAGTGGTGTAGAGGGGATTTTTTAAGTGGGGGTACGCGAAATCGTGACGTCATCGAATGTGATAAATTCTGCCCACTGACCCCCCCAAATAAACATAAAGGCGCCAGCTCAGTTAAAATCAGTAATATTTGATGTTGTTTACTCAAAATGTTGCAGAATCACATTATTAACATTAGCGCTGTTCATAATTACCTACAAAATATAAACCAGGACTAAACCAGGTCTAGACCAGGTCTAAACCAGGTCTAAACCAGGTCTAATCCAGGACTAATCCAGGACTAAACCAGGTCTAAACTAGGTCTAAACCAGGTCTATAACAGGATTAAACCAGGACTAATCCAGGTCTTAACCAGGTCTAAACCAGGACTAAACCAGGTCTAAACCAGGTCTAAACCTGAACCAAACCAGAGCTGAACCAGGACTAAACCAGATCTAAACCAGGACTAAGCCATGACTAAACCAGAACGGAACCAGGTCTAAACCAGGACTAAACCAGATCTAAACCAGAACTGAAGTAGGATTAAACCAGGTCTAAACCAGGTTTAAACCAGAGCTGAATCAGGACTAATCCAGGTCTACACCAGGTCTACACCAGGTCTACACCAGGTCTACACCAGGACTAGACCAGAACTAAACCAGGACTAAACCATGACTACACCAGGACTAAACTAGAGCTGAACCAGGACCTAACCAGGACTAATCTTGGACTTGGAGTCAGAGGGAGAACCCAGAGTCCGTGGAGCAGGGTGTCTGCGATCAGGCGATGGCTGTGCTTAGCCCCGTGGAGCTCGAAGCTCTGCACTGGTCTTTTCTCCTGCGATCACCCGACAGACAATGCGGGCGCACCCCCGGGCCCATCCCTACACTCAGTCCTGGTTCAGTCCTGGTTCAGTTTTGGTTTAGTCCTGGTTCAGTCCTGGTTTAGTCCTCTGGATTCAGTCCTGGTTCAGTCCTGATCCCCTCATGTCGCAGGTCACTATCGGACAGTACTGGAGATATCATGAGTCTATGCAGGTTTTCACCATTGCCCATAGCTCCAGTTTGGCATTTAAGCTGTAGCTATTTTATATTTGTTATTTTTTTTATGTCTCTCATCGGGAGAAGTGGGTGGATGGCGTAACCCCGCATACCACGCCAACTACACCCCTGGTCTAAACTAAATATTAGTTATGGTTAGACTAGTAAAAGTATGTTCAGTTCAGGAGTTTCCAGCAGGTACCATTCCACTGAACCAAGCCAAGTAATAATTAAAAATGAAAAACTCTACACTTTAACTTTCAGATTGCAGATTTGTTGACCTGGTTTACGGTTAATATCACTGCAATTAAAACTCTGTAATTGGGCCTATCCACATGAAACCAAAACTTGTTCAAAGTTCAGCGCCTCCTCTCCCTGCATAAATAAAAGGAACTAGAATTATATTTTTTTACAACAGTTTAAGAAAGCGGTGCCATTACTCAAGATTCAAGATATTCAAAAGGTAGAATATTTTGTCAATGGAAAACACTGCGGTGAAAATCTGCTTATTCATTTTCAAACAGAAGTGATAAGAAAGTCCTCTATTTTCAGTCATTATTAAGCCAGTTAGTAGAAAGTAGTGTACACCCATGGAGAATACTTTGACTGTGGAGTGTGGGTTATTTTGAGTCCACTATTAAGGGTATGATAATTTTTGCTACACAATCAGAAAGCACTAACAAGGCCACTTATTTAAAGAGGCACTGTGGAACCTTTTTGGTGGAGAGTCCGCCACCTGCCTGTCTCCATAGAGTTGTTTCGCTTTGTCTTGAATGTTCCAACATTTTAATTGCATGGTAACACTTATTAACATCTAACTACCTGCTGATTACCATAGTTATAAATGGTTAATTTGTCATGAATTAGTATTTATTCAGCACTTATTAATGTCTAATTCCCCATAAGCTTATTCTCCTATTAGTTAAACATTTACAAACACTTTCTTATGAATACACTCCTTATTACTGCTTATTAATATGATAGTAGGTCATTTTTGTCCATGAATTAAATAAGTCAAAACTACATTTCTTGTGGTACTAGTCCTTAACAACACTAGTTTATTAAAATCATAATTAATATACAAAAATGGCCTAGTATCGTAATAGTGTGCAATAATAACAAGTGTATTAATAGGAAAGTGTAAATGTCTAATAAGGCTGGGTATCATTAAGAAGTTGCCGATACGATACCTCGATACGTAGGCCATAATACAATACATACCTCGATACAGTGCACTTTTAGTTTGATATGATATATTTCAAATCAGTTCGATACAATTCAATAAAAAAAATAATGGCTAAATGATGGCTGTGATACTAAAAGTCTTTATTAAACCACTTCTTGTGCAAACTGAATATGAAACCCAAACATTCTAATCATCAAAAAAGTGAAAAATGTCAAATGTGTCACATAAATGAGTTTCCTTCCAAGAAAACAAACAACAAAACTGTAGCGCTGTAACAAAATAATTTAGTCAAATATACCAAAAAACACACTTGGTGATATATCGGTACAGCAGCCCACAATATCGATACTGTATCATCACATTAAACCATACGCATAAGCATATGGGGAATTAAATACGAATTAATCACAAATTAACCATTTACAACTATGCTAATCAGCAGGTAGTTAGATAAGTTAGTAAGTGTACCTAAAATAAAGTGTTACCAATTGCTTTTGTTCAATTAAAGATGTTTTAGTACTCAAAAACACCTTGAAAATGATGCTTTCTTACTGTTAGTGTTCTCGCCTCTCCGCAGGTCTGATCTGTAACTTGGCGTTGCTTGTTTCTATGTAGATATGTAGATAGAAACAAGCAAGGCCAAGTTACAGATCAGACCTGTGGAGAGGCGAGAACAAAACTTTATTTTAGGGTGCACTTACTAACATCTAACTACCTGCTAATTAGTGTAGTTATAGATGGTTAATTTGTCGCTAATTAGTATTTATTCAGCGATTATTAATGTTTAATTCCTCATAAGCTTATTCTGCTATTAGTTAGACATTTACAAACACTTTCCTATTAATACACTGCTTATTATTGCATATTAATATGATACTAAGCCATTTTTTTACATTATAATTTAATAAACTAGTGTTGTTAAGGACTAGTACCACAAGAAATGTAGTTTGTACATATTTGTGCCAAAAGCTTATTAGAATCATAATTCATGGACAAAAATGACTTACTATCGTATTAATAAGCAGTAATAAGGAGTGTATTCATAGGAAAGTGTTTGCAAGCGTCTAAGGGTAGGTATTTATTCAACATTAATAATCGCTAAATAAATACTAATTAATGACAAATTAACCATTTACAACTATGGTAATCAGCAGGTAGTTAGATGTGTACCCTAAAAATAAAGTGTTGTTCAATTAAAGATATTTTTAGTACTCAAAGCGATCTTGAAAATGATTCTTTCTTACTGTTACTGTTCTCGCCTTTCCACAGGTCTGATCTGTAAATTGGCCTTGGTTGTTTCTGTGTAGATATGTAGATAAGTTTGATGGCACACTGTGGAACATCTTGGCGTACGACACCTCCACGAAGACAAGGAGGTGGCAGGTGGCTTCCTCTCCTTCAGAAAAGTTACACAGTGCAGCTTTAAGTAATCCACCTTAGCTGTAGTGATTTGAAGACTGCAGTAGTGGAAATGACTGTTATTTCTGTTTACTTGTAGCCTTTAAATGTTGAGAGGGACTGAAATCAAGGGACGAGGAGACAGAGGACATGACAAGGAAGTATTATCCACTCAGGCAGGCTTCATATTGAGGATGCGAGACTTTGTGATGGCTACTGTTTTGACAGAGGTCACCACTACACAATATTGAATCTTACACAGTCCTGCCTTTCCCACTGAATCCACTGTCATATTTACTGCAGGGTCTATGGTGAACGCGCTGTCAGGCTGCCGCTATCTCTGACTGGCTCTCTTATGCCCTCTGCTGGCAGGAAGTAGAACAATCCTGATGGAGACTTGAGTGTTGAATACAAATGAAGAATGCGATTACTCTCTGCGAAACATCTTCAATTATTCCTGAGCCAGATGGTGAACCAAAGCATGATGAGTAATTATGGTCAGTTTAAACCTTGTCTTTTGCGATTGTGGTGGTTGAACTCGTCTCTTGTTTTCTCTGATTTCTCTAAAGCTTCTCATCAAAAAGCTGATCCGTGAACAGACAGGCTACTGCTGAGTGGACCCTTTAGTCAATCAATGGCTTTAATTATTCAATTACAGCTCTAAGGAGAGGCAGGAAGCTAGTCAGCAGCGCTCGGTGCAAACTGGAGTAATTGTGTTGGGCGCTGCATGTGGCTGCGTGTGAATATACTCTCCAGTGTCCATGAATAAGAATGAGGGAGGGAGGGGAGGGAATTGAGTACAAAGCTGCACTATGGAACTTTTCTGGTTTTGCCATGTTATGACATTAAACATATTCACCTGTAATTTATTCATTACATGTGTTTCCATTGCTCAAAAATACAAAATTCTGTCTGTGAATGGGGTGACTCTCCACAGATCTGAACAGTAATGTGCTTAATCTATACTGTGGAACCTGTGGAAATGTTACGCAGTTCACCTTTAAAGCTGCACTATGGAACTTTTCTGGGGAGGGTCTATCGCCTGCTTGTCTCATGGAAATGTTGTTGCTTTGCCTGGATTGTTTCACCGTATGGTATAAACTAGGAATGTAACGATTTGGGATGTAACAATAATCAGCAGGTGTGTTAGTTTCAGTGTAGTTAGCTCCTCTCTGCAGACAGATATAAGGAAGTGTCCACCAGCGTCTGACCAGAACTGAAGAAGCAGCTTGGATGAGCTGCGAAACGTCTTCAACCAAACTTACTTTTGTCCAGTCGACAAACTGAATTTTCACCTCGCCATGGATTCTACCTGGACAACTCAGGGATTCTTCACAATAACCAAACTATCGTGACATCGTATCGTCAAAGTTCTCGCAATAATATCGTGGACCACCACAATATATCGAATTAAAAGTCTCTTTGCTTAAATTAAGAGTTGGCCACCTAGTGCCTCCGCTAAATTTCATTTCTCTCCAGCAACTAGGTTAGGAATCGGAATACACCAGACGGTTCACAAAAACCCTGTAAGTGTGAATTCGGGCACCAGCCAATGAGCGAAGAGCCATTCATTCTGTGTTGACAACAATTCCAGAGATCGAGGATTTAAAGGCGGAACAAAGAGAATGTTTGGTGAATGTTTCAAGGTGAAAGACATTATTGCTCTTCTTCCTACGGGATTTGGGAAAAGCTTAATATACCAGTTAGCCCCGTTAGAAGCACATTACATACTATATGTCATGACTAAATTGCAGCGATTGGTTAAATAAAAAAAGTATTTGCCTACCGTCGAACGAAAGAATTCTAATGCTGCGAAGTCAGACGGTTTATACAAAGTTAAACCGGCTGATGAATCAGGCTATTATGGTGCAGCAATAGCTAAAAAAAGACAGAGGGAAATACACACCATGATCCTTTGCTCCATTTCAGTGCAGACTACATGAAGAAATAACAGTTCTAAGCATTTTTAAGTCTTAGCTCTTTGGATTAAGTTTTGTCAAAGAATTTTAAGAGGAAAACACAGCATATTAACAGTTTTGTTGCCTCCACAAAATATCACAATAAATATCGTACCGTGAGATGTATATCGTGAAAATATCGTATTGAGAGATTTGGATATTGTTACATCCCTAATCATGAGCATTCCCACCATATCGTGAGCTCTCCCATGATATCGCAATAAATATTGTACCATGAGGTTCATACCGTGACGATATCGTATTGTGAGACTATCCAAATCTCACAGTATGATAATTATTGCGATATTTTGGGGAGGTTAACAGAATTGTACATACACTATTTTTTCCTTTTTAAATACCTTGACCTTGTCTTGAGTGTGGATCATTGCTGCCATATTCCAAAGAAATAAGATTTAAAATGCTTAATAACAGTTACTTTACAATGTAGTAAAGTAAGTAAAGTATCATGGCCTATGCAGGTACATCTTTTTTAATACTTTCAAGTGAAAAACCTTGCAATTCGATATATTATGACATCCCTAGTATAAAAGTATCTATCTTTCATTTATTCAGTTCTTGGTGTTTTTATATCCAAAAATGCTTGGTTTGAGGGAGTAATTGGCTTGTTTCCATGGAGATAGCTAAGTTTGTGCAATTTTGTGGAAAGAATGACATGGAGAGAAGAAGGTTAGATGAAGGACGTAGACTTAGACAAACTTTATTGATCCAACAAGGGAAGTTATTTGAACACTGTAGTTGACACATCACAATATAATATAATAACAAACAGCGAAAATATAAACAGACTAATTTGAGGCACTATGTAAAATTACACCTGTTTCTACCTGTCTCCATGGAGATGATATTGCTTCGCTGATGGTTCCACAGTGTGACATCAAGGCCCCGTTTACATATACATGGGTATTTTTAAAAACTGAGACATTTCCCTTTGTTTGTACCCATCTTTTACTTGCAAACAGTGAAGTCGCCTCTGAAAACGAATCTTTCTAAAAACTCCGGCTAGAGTGGAGATTCGGGAAAACTACAGTTTGGCATTTGCATGTAAAGTGAGATAAACAGAGTTTTAGGAGCTGACGTGCCAAAAGTGTGACCAATGTTTCCCTTTTGCTCTGATGGTGATGATCATGGAAACATTCAGAGCAGCATTCATATTTCTTCTGGTGCAGACACTTTTCATGTGTTTGCATTTGCACACACAGCTTGATGTTTTATATCCATGACCAGAGACGAATGAGGCTCTGAGGTCAGCAATTTTGCCACTTCTTAAACATGTCTGTAGAGAGGTGAGCCCGCTCCATAATGCAAGTTTTAAAAATATTTTTGAGTACAGTAATACTTACAACTGGAATGAAATAAACGCTACAGTTTTGAATCTAATCCAGGTGCCGTCCAAAGACTTGGCGTATTTATGATGGCGCTCAAAGGTGTATTTATGTGGGATGATGTGAACGAAAACTTTTTTGAAAACGATGCTATGTGCACGATGTTATTTTGGAAAACGGAGGGAAATATTCGTTTCTAAACATACCCGGTTATGTGTAAACGTAGCCTAATATCTATCTGTATGGAAACACGCAGATAGCACATCCAGACCATGTTCAGGTTTTGTCTATGGAGGCTTTTTTTAAAAATACTTTTTGGACCAATAAAGAGGTTTATTTAATGCCATACAGTGGAAAAGTTACACACTGAAGTACACATTTACTTTCATATTTAGACTGTATTTCTGTGTTGGTATTTTGTGACAGACATTTACATATGCAGTTTACATTTTCGCTGCATAAGAAATTGAAAGGCCATTTTTCAGCACAGTTAAAATCAATGCTGTGGTTCCTTCACTCTGTGCGGACTGAATGCAGAATGATGCAGGAGAAACACAGAAACTTTTGATCATCTTTTGTTTCCAACTTGAACTGTATTTGAGGCTTGATGGTTGGGTTAAAAACATCATTCTGAGCAGAAGTGTTTTGGGCACATTTTGATGACAATGGATTTTCCCGTAACAGCTATTGCACCCACAGCTATTGTCGTGTCTCTGTCATTTTCTCCAATACCTATACTCCACTGGCAGCACATAAAAACGTTTTGTGTTTTAATCCTCGTCTCCCTCTTCTCTCTCCCCCTCTCTGTTTACTTCCTCTTTTACTCTCTCTCTCTCTCTTTCTCAATCCCTTCTCTCTTCATCTTTCTGCCACTATCTTTCTGTCCGTTATAACCCTTTCTCTCTCTCCTTCTCCTCCTCCGCATCCTCTCCTCTCTCCCTCTCGATCCACTTTGTTGTCTGTCTCTTTTTTGTTTTCACTCTCTGTCTATGCTCCTCTCCCCACTTCCTCCCAATCTCTCTCTCTTTCCCCCACTTCACATCCTCCTCTTTCTCCCTCACATTGCTCTCTCTGCCCCCTCTCTCCACTTCCTCCCAATCTTTCTTTCTTTCTTTTCATTCATTCCCTTTCTCTCTCTCCTTCTCACCTTTCTCTCCCGCTTCACATCACCTTCTCTCTCTGCTTCTCTCTTCACTTTCTCCCAATCTCTCACCCTTTCTTTTCATCCATATGCTTTCTCTGTCTCTTTCCTTCTCTCCTCCTCTTTCTTCTTCTCTCTCTCTCCCTCTCTCTCTTTCTCTCTGCTCCTCTCTCCACTTCCTCC
Source organism: Boleophthalmus pectinirostris (assembly GCF_026225935.1). Lineage (NCBI taxonomy): Eukaryota > Metazoa > Chordata > Actinopteri > Gobiiformes > Gobiidae > Boleophthalmus > Boleophthalmus pectinirostris. The sequence goes on from NW_026571447.1 coordinate 29,880,103, forward strand.
CAATCTCTCTCTCTTTCTTTTTCATTTATATCTTTTTTTACTCTCTCTCTCTGCTCCTCTCTCCACCTCTTCCCAATTTATCTTTCTCTTTCTTTTCATTCATATTCTTTATCTCCCTCTCCTTCTCACCTCTATCCCCCACTTCATATCCTCCTCTCTTTCCCTCACTCTCTCTCTCTGCTCCTCTCTCCGTTTCCTCCGAATTTCTCTCTTTCTTTTCATTCATATCCTTTCTCTCTCTCTCTCTCTCTATCTTCTTCTCACCTCTATCCCCCACTTCACATCCCCTCTCTCTTTCCTCCACTCTCCACTCCCTCCCAATCTCCTTCTCTCTTTTTTTTCATTCATATTCTTTCATTCTCTCTTACCCCCTCTCTCTCTCCTCATCTCCCTTCTCTCCCTTCATCTGCCCTTGCTCTCACTCTTTCTCCTCTCTCTGCCACCATCTCTCGCTCCCCCCTTTTCTTTCTCTCTGCTCTATGCCTTCTGTTTCTCTCTCTTCTTTCTCCCCCTCTCTCTCTCTCTCTCAGGGGCATCGGCAAACAAGGATTCCAATGTCAAGGTAGATATCCACTTTTGGCCCTAGCCTCCTGTTTGTCACTATTCCATTTCCTCCGGCCGTGTTTTGTAAACCCGCTCTCCTTGTTTCTCCTCTTTCCTCCGCAGTCTGCAGTTTCGTCGTGCACAAAAGATGCCACGAGTTTGTGACCTTCACTTGCCCCGGCTCGGTGACAGCGCCCAGACCAGATGTGAGCCGATCTATCACTCTTTACACCTCTGCCTCCTATACACGCCATTTATCAAGTCCTATGTGTCATCATCATTATATTTAACCAGCTGCTTCGTGCCGCCGATAGGTGCCAATGAGTCATCCGTCAGCGAGCACGGGTGTAACTCAACCGTGACGCGCAATCATGACATGTCAGCTACAAGGCCGAAACATAAGAGAGAGAGATTTAGGGAGGAGGGGCACGAGAGGTGACAGTCGGGGTAACTCTTAAAATAGGCGACGTTTCAGATGACATCATGAAATTCTATCACTATTTTTAATTGAGTTGGGAAGAGTAAAAAATCAATTAGGGCAGTTTAATAATAGAAAATTTAAAGGGGCGATATTACAGTAATTTGAGTTTAGTTTAGCCGTGTTATAATGTTGTTACCTCATCAAAAACACGCTAGAGTAGTGTTTTGTTTCATTCACACATGTCTGAGTAAACCTTTATTATTAGTCTGTCTTCATCTCCAAAGCTCAAAATGCTTTGTTCCACCTTGTGATGCCTTTTACCTTTTGTTTAATAGAGACTGTACTGAAATTATCCAAATAATTGTTGTGAAGGTAAATGGCATTTAAAAACACAGTAGAGATCTTCCGGTATTACCAGGTCACAAGGTGGAACAGAGTGTTTTCTGTGTGAGAGAATTCTAAATATGCAGAATTTGTGTGTTAAACATGTGGGAATGAAACAAAACACAATTCTAGGTATGTTTTTGATTAAGGAAACAACATTATACTTACTGTATTTTTGGACTATATACCGCACTTTTTGAGGGAAATTTATTTGATAAAATCAGAGACCAGGAACCGACATTTGTCTTGAAAGGCAAGTTATAGTAAAAACAATAGAACAGAGAACAACAGGCTGTTAATGTAACATATGAACAGTTCTTCAGATAAACTATAACGTAAACAACAGAACAGAACAAGTTTACCAAACTCTCCATCTCACTCCAAATCACTAAATCCATTGAATTCTTCATCCTCTGTGTCACTACACAACTTCCAGAGGTAAACAGAGCGCTGCTTCCACTTCTGTGTAGCTGTTGTCAGACTCAGTATCAGTTCCAGTTAGAATTATTCCGACCTTTATGAATCTCGACAGGATGGTTTCGGTGTCACTGAAGTCCAGCCTTTGTCGATCCATCCAGTGACTTCCAGAAAAGTTTCCTAGTGCACCCACCCTTTTGCCGTGAGGCTGTATTCTCCATCTCTGCTTTTCGTTAGTCCCTCACAAGTTTCTCACTCACTCCAAACTTTCTTTCTGCTGCTCAATTACCGTTTTCAGCTGCATATTTCACTACTTGCAGCAGGACAGCGGCTTTTTCTACAGGAGACATGCGCAGTAGAGTGAAGTGACAGTGGTACAGGAGTAATAGGAGCAGCAGATACTGGCACACAAGACTAGAGTGTCCTCTCGAGGCTGTCAGTGTGAAAATTTTAATATATAAGTCACACCGGAGTATAAGTCGCAGGACCGCCCAAACCATGAAAAAAGTGTGACTTATAGTTCAAAAAATACTGTACATAACTCAGAAAATAGTGTAATATGGGCACTTTAATTGTGATATGGCCCCTCTACCAAAAAACAAAAAGAAAAAGATAATACATATATAATAAGTTTGTTATTTTTTTGTTTAAAGTTTAGTGTGAAACTGATTTATTTAAATTTATTCAATTATAGGTGTTTCTAATGCACAAAAAACTGTAAGCGAACTCTCCACAGATCTGACTTGCAACTTTGACTGACAGCGTAAACTGCTTGTCTCTATGGAGATAGATAATTTGAATGCCATAAGGTTAATTCAAACCGTTAGTATCAGCCCCAACTCACTGCTGGCTCTGAGAAACCTTTTTCCATAGTTCAGTCACTTCAAACGGTTTACTATGCAGAGAGCACACGGGTCTATTTTTTACTGCTAATTGCTCCTTTTGCAATATCGCCTGTTTATACTCTATTGAGCAAAAAGGACTTATTATTGTTGTTTTTCAGATATTCTCAGTACTCTCAGTCAGATGGGCGACAAGAGACAGTTTTAACTATTAATTACGTTGTACTTTTCCATGAAATATCCAAAAGGTAAATACACAAATGTTGAACCTCTTACTTTATATTTTGACTAGATTGAAGAACTTGCTAAAAATCTGGATTAACAATATGAATTAGTTTTAGCTGCGCCCATCTGTACGAAATATTATTTGTATTTACAATGTTGTGATGTTGTGATGAACTCAGCAATATACAAAGACGAGTCAGCTGTAGTCTTCCAGATTGTGTTATGTGGTTTTAATTATTTACACTGGACCTATTCCCAAGTATGGAAGCTAGAGCTCTTCATAACATTTGTGTAATTTCCTTTTTCATGTATATTTCTCGTGTAAATACAATGCAGTGAGTACAGGAGAATACTACCTTTTGTCCTCCATCTGACAGAGCAACATTAACACAGTTTACAATCTGAAAACACCCATCGCACCAACAGCTTTCCATTTATACTTGTCCTCTGCTGCCTGTAAAGAGGCGAGCAGGAGGAGAGCGGTCAAGGGTAACGTACATGCGCGCACCATGTGACCGGCCCACAGAGGGTAGGAGGGGACGGGACACTATAGGTTGTGTTCGTGTTCGAGAAGTCAATGACGTCAAAATAGTCTCAAGTGGGGGGCAAGAGCCAGATCTAACCTTTTCATGGGTTTCAGGCTATTGCAACCGTCCTCTGTGGTCATAGCGATTAAGCAATTCAGATCAAAATATTATGTCTTGCGTGGGAAAAGGTCCTCACTAAATCTTTCAAATCAGGGAGAAGCTGTTTGTCTGAAATGCATGAATTTGAGATGATTTTTAGATGACAGAATGTGATGTTTCCTATAAAATATCCAAAAGTTAAATGTTGAATCTGATCATTTCTGTTATTTACTACAAACTCACTGCACTGCAACAAAAATTTGCATTTAAATCATACACATTTTAGCTGTTCCCATCTGTTTTCAATCTTTTTCGCTTATAGAATGCCGAGATGCGATCTGAAACCCAGCAATTGATTCCTGTGTATGGTTTGCTTTATGAGAAATATCTGAAAGGCAAATCCACAAATGCTGAACCAGATCATTTGAACTTGCAAACCAAACCAAAAATCTGCATTTGAACTGTATTCATTTTAGCTGCCCCCATCTGTATCTCATATTATTGGCCGTACACCATATTGTAAATGTGATGTCATCTGTACTCCAGGCATAGTGCAGCTCTGCAGTCTGTGTGGGGCTGAGTGCTGATGGGCTCTGCAGAGCTGTGGAGTGATAAACATGATTCATCATTACATCCATTCATATGGCACATTGTACAGTCACACTCCCCACTGGACAAATGTAATTGGATTCTCCATAAATACCACTCTCAACATTGCTCCACTTTCGGGCTGCAGAATATAGTGTCAAAGTGTTGTAACTGCAATATCAGCTAATGCCGTATACTATGCATACGGACAAAACGGGATTAAATCATTTGCATGTGGTAAGGTTTTTCATTGGACAAATTGTTGATTTACGAATCTTAATCTGCAGAATATGTAAATTATGCTTTCAAATAACGACCACACTAACCTAACCTTTATTGTGGGTCTGTTTAAGTCCTTGATTTGACTTTGACACGGCTAAATCAGTGAATATTTAAATTTACCAACCTTAAAACATTGCCAAAATTGTATTAAATGTATAACAAATAAATTATTACTTGTAAATTATTGCTGGTATGATCAGAATACTTAGTTGGTGCAGTGTTTGTCCACTAATCTGAAGTTTGGTGGTTCGAATCTCGCTCTTAACATAAATATCTTTGGTAGAGCAGTCAGATCCACCGTCCCACAGTTTGGCAGCATTATTCCAGCTCCCACAGATGAGTCCTGTTGTTGTGTCCTTGGGCAAGACACTTAACCCCCCTCTCCTCCAGTGTGAATTGATTTTTTATTTTATTTTTGGAGATTATAGTTGTGATGAGCAATGTAAAATAATTGCCTTTATGTATCTGTTGATTACTACATCATAATGCAATTTATCATTTATGGAAACATCCGAATAAAATTATCATCATTTCATTTCACTGAATAGGTGGTTTCTTGATGCAAAGGCCCTGAAGTTGGAAAAGCACTATATAAAACCGTGACTATTTACCAATTAATCTACTAGAAAGGTCAAATAACACAGTGTTGTTATATTTCAGTGTGACTGTGAGGAATAGTTGGAACAGCAGAGCCCCATATCTCTATAGAGAATTAGATATCACATTTTTCATATGGACCATCCTTTTTCTACTTCCATGTACTTGTAGTTTATTGTGAAAGCGTCCTTGCCTTGCTGTATAAATGTTTTTTGTTTTTTTCATTGTGTTTTAGGACCTGAAAAGCCGACACACCTTTAAGATCCACACATACTCCAGTCCCACCTTCTGCGACCACTGCGGCTCTCTGCTCTATGGGCTCATTCACCAGGGCATGAAGTGCTCCAGTAAGTACCACAGCTACTACGTGTATCTATAAAGGGCCATATGAGTCAGTGTAATCCCTCATTTGTCCTGGAGTGGTTCAATGTAGAGACGAGCAGTGGACATCTGGACGTTGTTTTTGCGATCAACACTCACGTCCAGAAGCCATTTTCAGTTTGATGGAATTGAAGCACAAACATTATCCTGATGACCACAGCTGAAACGTCTGAAAAGGGGCATAGATGTTATAACAAGCAGTATTGATACGATTGCATTGGATAAGTAATAGGGCTGAGTATCGTTAAGAAACTGCCGATACGATACATACCTCGATACAGTGCACTTTTTCAAATCAATTCGATACAGTTCAATGAAAAGTAAAGGCTAAATCGTGGCTGTGATACTAAAAGTCTTTGTTAAATCATTTATTGTGCAAAGTTCATATGAAACACAAACATTTTAATCATCAAAACAGTGAAAATGTCCTTCCACTAAACAAGCAACAAAAACTGTAGCTGTAACAAAATAATTTAGTCAAATATACCAAAAAATACTCTTGCCGAAATATCGATACAGCAGCACACGATATCGACACTGTATCATCACATTAAACGATACGATATACTGATATTTTGATATTTTTGCACACCCCTAATAGGTAATAATTTACATAACAAATGTGTGAGTTATTGTCAAACAAACTATTGTGATGAACTATTTGTAATAAGAAAACTAAATCAAATTACAGTTTTTATTTTTAAGGGCCATTATTACACCATTTTCTGATTAGAGATTTTAATGTTTCCTCATCACAAACCAAAAACAATACGTGGGGTTTGTTTTATTCACAGAAACCCTGCATATTTAAACTGTGTGTTCTTCTCTCAAACAGAAAACACTTTGTTCCACCTTGTGATGTCATGTGGTAATACAGGAAGTGCTTCACTGTGTTTTTAAACTCCATACACCTTCACTAGAATCTTTTGGACGGTATGTGTTAACTTGAACATGACAAGGTGGAACAGAGCATTTTGAGCTTGAAAGATGTAGAAGAAATGTTTTTTGAGGAGGTAACAATATTCTAACATGGCCTAAAGCTCACAAGAATCAATTTTGTATAACCATTAAAAGTTAAAAGTGCATTATATAACTTCTCTGCTCTGATGATTCAATCCAATTCACTTTATTTATATAGCACATTTTACAAACAGTTTCCAAAGTGCTGCACAACTACATACTAATACAACAATAGTAATATAATGATAAAATAAGCACTCAGATTTAATCATACTAGTCTTAAATTAATAAAAGCAGTAAAATAAAATAAGAGCAAAACCATAGAATAGCAACAAATAAATAAAACCAATAAAATACATTGATGTTTTCACTTCACATGACACCACCAGACCAAATTACACGTCAGATCTGTGAAGAGTCGACCCCGATCACTTTGAGAATGCATGTTTGTCAATGTACTTTTGAGCAATAAAAACACTTGCGACTTAATAAATGCAAATATACAGGTTTAATGCTCCACTGTGGAACATCTCCATGCAGACGAGCAGATCACACTATGTAACTTGTGGAGGTTCTGTTTTTTTTTCTCTTTGGAATTAGTTGTACTTCATTATACTGTTATACTAGAAACCTGCAAATGGGACAAATCCGCTTTTATAATTTTAGCAGTAATTCTTTGGAAATTATTTCACTGTGGTTGAGATCCACACCAAAAACTCGTTTATTACAGTCTTTCTTGATCCATCACTAATCTTGGGCTGTTTTGGAATTATCCTGCCAACAACCCACAATGAAAAATAACCAGTGCTCTCGGAAACATAGAGATAATGAAGCATCTTGGCTCGACTGGCTGCAGCTACACTGTTTTTCTGTCAGAAGCCAACAGCCTTTGATGAATTATTCTGAGTGATAGTTTAGTGTTGTGTTTGCAGCTGTGATGTGATCTGGTTTTGACCTGGTTTGGGTCAGTCCAGGTTTAGTCCTCGTTTAATCCTGTTTCGGTTTTAGTCTTAATCTAGTTTAGTCTGGTTTTGTCAGAGTTTAGAATGGGTGTGAAAGTGTTACGCTCTGGTTGAGTTGATTTTCATGAATTATTAGATGTGGTTTAGATCAGGGGTGTCAAACTCAAATTCACAGAGGGACGAAATTAAAAACTGGGGCTAAGTGGTGGGTCAAACTTATTGAAAATAAAGGTGGGTCAAAATGTATTGAACATTTTCAACAACATCTGCGTGTTTTCTCTTTTTTTGAGTAATGTTAAACCCTTTCTTATTAAAATAAATGTTTAATAATAGTTTTGCATAAACATTGAATCCAGAACAAGCATAATGTAAAATAATAACAAAATTTTAAATAAATATTGTCTCTATAGCCTGTCTGTAGTGGGCAGGCCAGCTCTAATACACTTTTGATAAGATCTCGCAGGCCAAATATAATTATATCGTGGGCCAAATTTGGTCCCCGGGCCTGAGTTTGGCATGTCTGGTTTAGATCCTGGGTACATATTGCCAGGCTGGCACCACCTAGTGCCTTCATTTCTCTCCAGCGACTAGGTCAGGAATCAAAATACACTAGACGGTTTGCAAAACCCCGAAAGTGCGAGTTCAGGCACCAGCAAATCAGCGAAGAGCCATATATTCAGTGTTGTCAACGATTCCTGAGTTCGAGGATTTAAAGCCGGAACTAAGAGAATGTTTGGTGAATTTCATCAAGGGGAAAGATGTTATTGCCCTTCTTCCTATGGGATTTGGAAAAAGCTTAATATACCAGTTAACGCCGTTAGCTGCACATACATCACGACCAAACTGCAGTGATCGCTTAAATGATAAAAAGTATCGCTGCAAGGTCAGACGGTTTCTACGAAGAGAAACAAAGTGAAACTGGCTGATGAATCAGGCTAGTCTACATAAACATGAGCAAAACAAATATACAACTAGAGTCATCAGATAACACAATAATGGTAATTAGTAGATTAGGTGCATATGGAGAATGAAGTACAATCAATTTTAAAACAACCCCTGCAATCTTTAACATTTTATTTTTGTCTTTTCCACATTACTTTGCCCCATTTTTGCTTATTTGCTCTTGTTAAAAACCTGCACAGATGGGAACAATCAGAAGGAAATCACATTACACAGATCTGATGCAACTGGTTACACTGAGATGCACACTCCAAATCTGATTATTATGAGATGTTTGAAGTTTTCAGATGTTCACCAGTTGACACCGTTACATTTTCTTTTGCTATGAAACCTACCTGGAATATTGAGGCATTACACAGATGAGTAAAATGATCAAAAAGACACAAAAACAGACACATCTGATGGGAGTAATCTGTTTTCTCTCTGATTGTGGTCTTACTCAGATTTGCTTGTCGTAAAAAAAAAAAATAACTGAATGATTATCAAATCCCTCTGATGTACACAGACACATCCAAGACAACACAGTGAAGCCAGACACACTACATATGAAAGAGACAACATTTATGGCAGAGAATTATTTAGCACATTGAAGGCTGTTGGAAAAAAGCATTTTGATTATTTTAGAGGTTCAGAAAACAAATAATGACAGATCTTGTGTGTATGTTTATGTATATATATTGTTTGTTGTCCTGATAATGGCTATATATTATGCAAATTGACCCTTGTGAGCTTTTGGTTAGGTTAGAATGCTGTTACCTTCTTAAAAACATACCTGGACTTATGTTTTGTTTCATTCACACATGCAATTTTTTTATTATTAGTCTGTCTACATCTCCAAAACTCAAAATGTTCTGTTTTATCTTGTGATGTCTTGAAGCGGTAGTTTTTAAGTTAACAGCTCCTTTTACCTTTTGTTCAGAGATTGGTAATTCCACGGCTGAAATCATCCAAATGATTCTAGTAGATTCGAGACCTCAGAGCAATTAGATTTTCTCTCAGTATGACATTAAATCAGAGTATTTGACTTTTAAACAATAATCATTAGAACAATAATAATAATCATATGTAATGGATGTAAAGAAAAATGTAATTGTACAAGCAAAAAAAAAATAAAACTACTTTCAGCTCTGGTTATCTAATAGGCTTTCTAACTAATAGGACAAGTTTCCAATCCACCATAATTCAAATAAATATAGATGTGCGTGTCTCAAGAACAATGGGGAAAAACAGACAATAAATATACTAAAAAAACAAAACAAAACAGGAAAATGGTGCATTATAGTGAGGGCCCTAAACTCAAATTGCTATCTCCGCCACTGTTAATGAAGGTATACGTTTCCGTTTGAGCGAAGAACTAAATATGCAAAATTTGTGTATTAAACATGTGTGAATGAAACAAAACACAACTCCATGTATGTTTTTGATGAGGAAACAACATTATAACAGAGATCAGAAAATAGTATAATATGGGCCCTTTAAGATCTGGTTGAATACACACTTTAAATTCCCCACTGAATCTTTACTTCTGAGCCGTCATGTGACTGTTTATTATATCTAAGTGTATGTTGTATTATTTTTGAGGCTGTGACATGAACGTGCACCGGCGCTGTGAGACCAGTGTCCCCAGTCTGTGTGGACAGGACCACACAGAGAAGAGAGGCAGAATCCACCTGACCATCCGTGGAGAGAAGGAGGACATCTACGTCACAGGTTAGAGCAGGGCCCATGCCACACATCCACACCCACACATCATCGTCATGTTCATACTGCATTTATTTAAACAAGTCAAATTACAGTGCCTATACTCATTTTACTAAAACACAGTTGACATCATATTTAAGATTTTTACTAAATTTGGCCATTTTTTTTTAGGTTTACACCAGTACGCATTAGGAAATTTGATAAATGTTACCTAGAAAAGCTCCTTGAATGTTTACAGAAATAATTATCTGACAAATACAAACTTTAATTTGTTGAAATCATGTTTAAAGTCTCAGAAAAAATGTGTTTCTTGCATATAAATTGTGCTGAACTTCCTACTGTGTTATCAATATTTTTTTAGAACTCTCTACTTCCTATAATTTTCAGCATATTTTTCAACTTTTCTTGCAAACTGGTTCTTGATTGGCGTAAAACTATCATTTATATTTATATTTATAATTCCATGAAATTAAGTAAAAATTTTAGAATCATAAAAATCTCTCATACGCATTTTAAATCAGTTAAAAAAATCTAGTTTGCAGCTATGTCATGTATCTGGGTTTATGGTTAAAGTCTCTGAAATGACTTTGCCTAGCCACATGAAACCAAAACTGGGGCAAATTTCATGCAAATATTAAAGTGAATATGGCGAGTTTGTGGAGTGAGTCCCTAACATATAATGATACGGTTTTGGATCATAAGTTTTCATGTATAAAATAAGTGATCTCCATAGAATGAAATAGGCCCCGGGGTCTCCATCAAAAAATATGACATCGTGAAACCTCTAAAGATCCAAAGATGACCCTTTTTACAGATGTAGTATCACTGTCTGTGGAAGGTACTATTTTCACACCTTGCATTAGTGATTTTGCCTGTATTCCTCAAGTAGACCCACAATTTACACTTGAAAACAGCCGTTTCGCGTTCATAGTGTAGTTATGTTATGTATTACAGTGTATTACTTGGAGATGTTATTGCTTTGCCTGTTGTGTTCCTTGGTAAGACATTAAAAATATCCATCTAGCATATAGTCATTACACGTGTTTCCATTGGACAAAAATAAAATCCAAATTCACTTGGAAAAATGCAATAAATCCTCCTGTGAATATCCAGTCCACTTTATTTATATCACACATTTTATAAACCTGGCAGTTTCCAAAATTCTGCACAGACAATTTATACAATAAAAGACAGTAAATCATAAATTTAAAAAAAATTAATAAAAAGTGTTCCAGCCATTCATTTTCTTCTGTTTATCTGGGGCTGGGTTGTGGGGGCAGCAGTTTAAGCAGGGACTCCCAGACTTCCTTCACTCCAAACATTTCGTCCGACTCCTCCAGGAAACCCTGAGGCGTTCCCAGGCCAGCTGAGAGACATTGTTCCTCCAGCATGTCCTGGGTCTTCCCCGGGGCCCCCCTCCAGTGGGACATGCCTGGAACACCTCCTGGGGAAGGTGCCCAGGAAATAAAGTGTGTGTGTGTTTGTTAGTTTTTGGGGTTTTTTTACACAGAGGACCACAAAACTCAATATTAGAGACTCCACAGATCTGAATTGTGATGTAGCATTCTGCTGTGCTGTTTAATGCAGCTTTGCACACATTTGTTTACGTTTTACAAAAACAAAACTTAAAACCACATGATTAATTTGCATAAACTATAAGTACTGAAAAAAAAAAAAACAGCTCACTCCGTTTGCGCTGATGCGGTCAGCTTCTGACGGACTAAGGACCGTAAATTAGGCTTTACTCCTCGAGGCTCCTGACTAGAGTGGCTGTAATGCTCTGACAGTCCATCAAGCGGTGCGGCTTCGTAACTTACCAAAGTTGTACTAAAACATTTTGACAGATTTTTGAGCACCGTGTACCACATAAAATCAGTTCGAGATCAGTAAGCACAACCAGAATTAATACATAAGGTGCACTGGATGATAAGGCGCACTGATGATTTTTGAGAATATTTAAGGATTTTAAGTGCTCCTTATAGTCCGAAAAATACAGTATGTATTTTGTATTTAAATAATTAAAGGTATGTTTATATTAAAACAAACTTGGAAAAACATGCATTCTTACAATTAACGGGGTTGCCTCAATGCAGATCTAACCTGTAATTTTGTCTGGAAGCGTTATCTGCTTGTCTCTATTGATATAGACACATTTAATGCCATACTGTGGAACTTTTAAAGCAATGCAATAACATCCATGGAGACAATCAGGTTGCGGACCCTCCACCAGAAAAATTACACAGTGCACCTTTAAGAAGATTACATACAGTGTCATATCATTTCTCAGCCTTCACCTCAGTATCATCGCTCTAACATGAACCAGAATAAAATAACATTCTTATAATAAAACAGTATTATACCAAGGACATTCAGGTGGTGGCGCTCTGTAGTGTGTTTCTGTGTTTCTGTATGTTTGTGAGAGAGGCCATGCCCAAAACAAAGCCTTGGTTACGCGGGTAATGAAGGGTTTGGCTGTGCTGTCGTGTCTAATCAGCTCCTCTCTCTTCTCAGTGAGGGAGGCCCGGAACCTGATGCCCATGGACCCTAATGGCCTGTCAGACCCCTATGTTAAACTCAAATTGATTCCAGACCCAAAGAGCCACAGCAAACAGAAGACCAAGACCATCCGCTCCACTCTCAATCCTGTCTGGAATGAGAGCTTCACCTTGTGAGTTTCTATGAACTTGAACACAAAACTTATAGCTCTTTTACTTAAAGGGCTCACGTTACAACATTGTCTGACCCATGTTATAATGTTGTTTCCTTACTGAAAAGGAAATTGTGTTTTGTTTAACACACAAACCCTGCATATTTAGGCTGAGTTTTTCTCTCAAACAGGAAACACTCTGTTCAACCTTGTGATCTCATGTGGTAATACAGAAGTGCTCCACTGTGTTTTTAAACTCCATACACATTCTCTAAAATCATTTGGATGATTTCAGACCTGGAATTGACAATCTCTACTAAACAAAAGGTAAAAGAAGCTGTTAACTTGAAAACTATCACTTAGGGATGTAACAACAATCAAAATATCGTGATATCGTATTGTCAAAGTTCTCATAATAATATCGTGGATCATCACAAAATATATAAAATTACAAGTCTCTCTTGTGGTGCAACAATAGCTAAAAAAAAAGACAGAGCAACTACATCGCCCATGATCCTTTGCTCCATTTCAGTGTAGACTACATGAAGAAATAATTGTTCTAAGCACTTTTAAGTCTTAGTTCTTTGGATTAAGACATTTTAAGAGGAAAAAGTAGCATATTAACACAAAATATCGTACTGTGAGATGTATATTGTGAAAATATCATACTGAGAGATTTGGATATTGTTACATCCCTAATCATGAGCCTCCCCACCATATCATGAGCTTTCCTACGATATCTCAATAAATATCGTACCATGAGGTTCATACCGTGACGATATCGTATCATGAGACTTGGATATCATTACACCTCTACTACCACTACATGACATCACAAGGTGGAACAGAGCATTTTGATCTATCACAGGGGTCTCCAACCTGTTGCTTGGGAGCTCCTAGTAGTTCCTCAGGAGCTCCACCCCCTTCCAAGTTGCTCACCAAGAGATTTCGGAATTCTGTGTATTGTGGATAATAAGTAACATTTTATTAATGGTTTATGTTTTATAAGCATCTGTTCCCTATCTGTTCCCCATGGCTCTTATATTTACTCAGTTTCTTTGCGACTTCTGAAATTGGTAGCTCTCTGGCATTTTTGTTTCATAAATGTAGCTCACTGAAGAAAAAAGGTTGGAGACCCCTGATCTATGGAGATGCAGACAGACTAATAATGCAGTTTAATAATGCAGATTGAGAACTGACCAAATGTGTGAATGAAACAAAATGCAACTCCAGGTTTGTTTTTGAGGAGGTAACAGCATTATAACATTCTCACAATTCTGCCTTTTGTTAACATGTTTTCCCCAGTCCAGCTCCATTTCCCAGTCTGTTCCAGTCCTCCTTTTGCTGCCTCTGTCCTTTTCCTAAAGCTGCCTCTCATTTCCTAATCATCCCAAAGTAGTCTATATAAACTCCCTCTGTTCACTCAGTCTTTGCTAGAGTGTTGACCTTTCAAGACATAAACTCAAGCTCTTTATCTGAAACTCTGAATCTGAACCCTGTTGTTTGGGTTTAGTGCCTGGTATCATTTAGTACCTGTTTCTAAGTTTATTCCCAACCCATTTCTACTTAGAGTATTTCCCAGTTTTGGAAGATATTTTAGTTCCCATTTGATAATCATACATTCTTCTGTTGTTTTTCAGTCAGATTTGCCATATTAAACATTATCTGTTATAGGACTGAACTAAGACTTTGTTTGCTTGTGTTGCATTTGAGCCCAAGTTACCTGCGTGATTAAACATGATGAAAAGAGAGTCCATTTTGTCTAATATCGGACCTTTAAGTCTTGATTGGGTGTTTTCATGAGTTTTTAAGTTTTCCATTATATGAATTTTGAGACCTGCCATTCAAAATTCAGTTTAATATTTTGTTTTAAGTAGTTAATCGCTATGATAACGGTCCAAAATTGTTATTATTCTAAAACCCATTCACATGACTTGATTGGGTCTATGGATTAAGTGGATTCACTGGTTTCAATGTTTTGTTTGTTAGTTTCTTTGTTTGTTTTTTTCAATCAAAAAATGTCTTACTACTACACTACTCCTGTCTAAACATGCAACATATTCCTAAACTTGTATAATTTTTACTCATATAGTATATTTTTGCTGTGATATTTAGGTCCCAATTAATGAAGAATAGTCATATGTTTTAATCCTTTTTAGTAGCGTGTTGATAAATTGTTTGACAGATACACCATCATTTCTTTTTCATTTTTGTCAAGTCATCTGCTCCATTTACTTGATGATTCTTGATGATGCTATCTGATCTGATACGCCACTTAGAGTTCAAATAATAGGTTAGAGTCAGACCACTCAATTTATTATTTGACAAACAAAAACAGATGACAACATTAAACTAGAGGATAAGTGTTTCTGGCTTGTCGTTTTTGCCTTTCGCATATGGAAGGAATTTGAATCAGTTTGGATGAAATTGCTCCAACTATGTCATCAATGTGTATAGAAAATATAACTCAGCATCGCTTCCTGTAATTTTTCCCAAGAGTTCTTCACAAACTATTTGTATAAAATTCAGATTTATAATTATCACGAGTATTACGCCAGCAAACCAAGTAATCATTTGAAAGACACGAAAATCTGAGCTGCTAGTTTTTCTGCCTGTTTATAGTCAACATTTTGAGCACTTTAAGTTTCATAAGATAGTATACTTTTGCTTTGAATTGTTAATTGCTATGGAAACCGCGCTCATTTCTCACTATCCTCGACCGGAGATGATCTTGACTAGATTTGAAATACATGAAAATCTGCACCACTAGTTTTGCTTTCTGTTTATAGCCGCCATTTTGAGCACTTTCAATTTCCAAAAGATGGTTTATTTTTGCTAATTGTTAATTGCTATGGCAACAGCGCTCATTTCTCACTACTCTCAATGTTGACAACTTTTTGGCTGGAGCTGATCTTGACTCGATTTGAAAGACGTGAAAACCTGCACTACTAGTTCTGAAATTTATGAGTTTCAGGTTCATGTTTACAGGTGCCATTTTGAGCACTTTTCACCTCAAACATAGTAAAATAGAAGTATATTATGCATTGAATTGTTAATTGCTATGGTAACAGTCTTCACTTCTTACCAGAGGTGGGGCCAAGTTGTTGTTTTGCAAGTCTCAACTAGGTCTCAAGTCTCTGACCTCAAGTCCGAGTCAAGTCCCAAGTCAAATACAGCCAAGTCCAAGTCGAGTCTTGAGTCACTGGCCCATAAGTCCAAGTCAAGTCCAAGTCGTCTGCTTTGAGCTTCAAGTCATTTCAAGTCTTTAAACCAAAGTACCAAATATAGCTTAGATTTCTGCAATTTATATGACTTTTAAGATAAATTGTACTTTAAAAATCATAGTATATTTATATTTAAAGTATTTATAGAGTATGTATGAGTTGTAGAAATGCAGTTTTTTTCATTTTTAAATGTCTTGACAAGATCTTACTGTGAATCATTACAGTGAGAATAGAAAGAATTCAGATTTAAAAGTGCTTCTCAAGTCACAGGCCTCAAGTTTGAGTCAAGTCCCAAGTTATTGAACCTTCAAGTCCAAGTTGAGTCCCAAGTCTTAGTCCATTTTATCAAGTCAAGTCTCAAGTCCTAAAAATAGTGACTCCAATCTGACTCCAGTCCAAGTCACGGCTTGCAAGTCCAAATCTCTGCCTCTCACTACTCTCAACATGAACAGCTTCTCTGGCTCAGAAAATCTTCAACTGGTCATTGTGGATTTTCTCACTCAAAACAATTTTCTCCATGGCAGTGTGTTCCTCCTGTGGGATGTTGAGTTTGTGTTTCCACTTTGCTCCAGCTCAGTGCGCGGACACCAGTGGGACCGCCGCCTGTCAGTGGAGGTCTGGGACTGGGACCGTACTTCCCGTAATGACTTCATGGGGGCGCTGTCGTTCGGAGTGAGTGAGATTTTCAGACGGCCCATTTGTGGCTGGTTCAAACTCTTGGCCCAGGATGAAGGAGAGTACTACAACATCCCTGTGCCTGACCCAGATCTCCAGGTAACTACTGATTTATAAAACATATAGGGAAAAGTGCATGGAAGTTTTAAATGTTTTGGTTTTATCCAGTTTTGTCCTGGTTCAGGCCTTGTTAAGTCCTTTTTTAGACCTGATTTAGTACTAGTTTTCTTGTTTCGTTTAAGTTCAGATGGGAGGAAAACTTGGGAAACATGTAATATATCATGCTTATTTGGGGGTTGGGGAAAACCTAATATAGTCCTGTTTTAGACCTGGTGAAGTCCTAATTTAGAAGGCTTGGTCCAGTTCTAGTTTAGTCCTGTTTTAAGCCTGGTGTAGTCCCAATTTAGACCTGGTTTAGTCTTGTTTTAGGCCTGGTGTAGTCCCAGTTTAGACCTGGTTTAGTCTTGTTTTAGGCCTGGTGTAGTCCCAGTCTAGACCTGGTTTAGTCCTGTTTTAGGCCTGGTGTAGTCCCAGTTTAGACCTGGTTTAGTCCTGTTTTAGGCCCAGTTTAGACCTGGTTTAGTCCTGTTTTAGGCCTGGTGTAGTCCCAGTCTAGACCTGGTTTAGTCCTGTTTTAGGCCTGGTGTAGTCCCAGTTTAGACCTGGTTTAGTCCTGTTTTAGGCCTGGTGTAGTCCCAGTTTAGACCTGGTTTAGTCCTGTTTTAGGCCTGGTGTAGTCCCAGTTTAGACCTGGTTTAGTCCTGTTTTAGGCCTGGTGTTATAGACCTTGTTTAGACCTGATTTAGCCCTATCTTAGTCCCATTCAAAACCAGATGAACTCCTAGTCTATAGTTTAAGGCCTAGTTAAGACCTATTTTACAGATTTTTCCGATTTACTCCGGGATTTGTGTTGGCTCAATAGTAAATTCATTTTACTGCTGACTTTTATGAGACTTTTATGGAGGATACAAACAATGTCAGTAGTTTGGGGATATCTGTGTAATTAATTCTTATGATTAGCTCTCTGCACTGTGAGGATATTACAACTATTATTCACTATAATTGTAGTCATGGATAAGTCTTATCATCACCTGAAGTGCAGATAGAATCCACCTGCAGAAACACATTGAAAAGTTATTTGTTATCAGGCTTTTAAGCAGACGCGGGTATTCAAAACTATACTCAAGTAAGAGTAATGTTACTTCAGAATTATATTGCGCGAGTAGTGGTATTTTCAAATGATGGGCAGTGTTCAAATTATTTAATTTTGTCAACATAAAGCTTTTGTCACTTAAAGTGTTACTCACAGTTGGAAGAGTAACCACAATTTTTACTTTTAACTATTTACGTTTTAATAGGTATTGAGTAGGGATGTATCGATATCCAAATCTCACAGTACGATATTTATTGCGATATTTTGAAAAGTCTTATATAATTGTAGATAAGACACTTTGTTTTGCTTTTAAAATACCTTGACAAGATATTGGTGTGAATTGTTACCATCATAATCCCAAGAATTCAAGTAAAAAACATATTTGTTCATGTTGTTTGCACTGAAATGAATCATGGGATATGTAGTTTACGATGTTTATAAGCTGTTGCTACTATAAAAACATGCATTTAAGCAAAGAAACTTGTGTATCAATATATTGTGACAGCCCACAATATTATTATGAGACTTTTGACGATACGATATCACGATATTTTGGCTTATTGTTACATCCCTAGTTTTGAGTACTGTTACTTCAGTAAAAATAAGCTGCTAGAAAAGTTCACAGTAATGATAATAACTACTCATGTGAGACTTTATTATGACTATTATTTAATTTGAGCTATTTGTGTGAAGTGTTTTGCCAAATTTGTCAGTGAAAATAAGCATTTGGACAATTGTAATTTAAGAAAAGTCAGTTCAAAGTGTGAGCGGTCTCTTTGCCTCTTTGTCTCTCCTGTAAAGTTACCAAATGCTTCCTCTGTTTTGACTCTGAGGCCTTAATATGGAAATGGCTGCAGGGGGAAATATGACCACACCTGGACCGTGGACAGGCCCACCATTTCTTTGTGCTAATCACCATTTATCCTCAGGCCTTGGCGCTACCTTTTAGGAATATAATTATCAACTTATAATAAACAACATCTGTCACCACTCGCTATGGGTCACGATTTTCAACTGTCCCTCTGCTTACGATTCACTTAAAAAAAAAAAAAAAAACTACCAGAGATTTATGCAGCGGCTGTTAGCTAAATAATGAGATAATAAATAATGTCCTGGCTGTAGCTTTAGTGCAGCCTCGCTCAGACTGCGCTGCAAAAAGAAATATGTCCCAGTTAAATGGCCTCTATTCCCAATATTAATCTTGGTTTCAGTAGTTTTGAATGAAGATTGATTCGGTTAAAGGGTTTAGATCAGTGGCTCTTAAAGTTTTCATACCAAGCACTGCCCCAGAGAATATTTAGCTTCCCAAGTTCTACCAGGACAAGACGGGTTACAATTCAATGCTAAAGCTAATCTGTAATAGTTATTAACGGTCTGAATTACAACTAATCTGTAATTAAACCAAGAAAGTAGCTGGCTTTATTGCAGTTCCAAGGCATACATAAAGTTCTAACATATTAAAATGATAAAGTACAACTATAATGCAGGATCTTGCCTAAAGTAGCCTGCTTATTACTGATTTGACCTATTATGATGAATTGATTATGAGATATTTGCTCTTTTCTGCTTCTGTCGAGCTAAATGGTCTTCAAGAGCAATAACTATAACCAACTCTTTTAGTTTTCTTTACTCCACTGCATGATATATATTGTCGAAAGTCTATCAGTAACATCGTGGACCATCACAATATATCAAATTACAAGTATCTCTGCTTAAATTCATTGTTGTGGTGCAGCAATAGCTAAAAAATCAGAGGGAACTACATAGACCATGATCCTTTGCTCCATTTCAGCGCAGACTACGTGAAGAAATAACAGTTATAAGCACTTTTACATCGTAGTTCTTTGGATTAAGTCTTGTCAAGGTATTTTAAAAGGAAAAAGTAGTATAGTCACAGTTTTGTTATAGTCCACAAAATATCACTATAAATATCAGACCGTGAGATGCATAACATGAAAATATCGTACTGAGATATTTGGATATTTCAGATGAAGAATGATCAAACAAAAGAGCCAAATGTAAACAGAAAGTGAAAAAGGTTGAGACAACTGTGGTATGTTTACTACAGTGGGGCTTTCAGGGTCTCCTGCTATTTTAGACTTTATTTAATATAAAAACTAAAAATTCATGTAACCATAGCGATGCATTCATGATTTGGGTCTCTCCCTGCTAATCAAATCTTGCTGAGTAAACAAATGCAATAACCTTGTGTACTAGAACTATTCATCGTGTTTGCTGTGGTCAGCCCCATAGTAAGTGTGTATATGTTTGTTTCAGGAGCCTCAGCCAGATGCCCTGTCGCCCTTACCCCCTGTCTCCCCTGTCCCCCTGTCGGAGAGTACCCCGGGGCCCCTGTCGCCCTCCTCCATCGCCCTGCACCCCTGTGTGCCTGTGCACTGTCCCAGCCCGGGCAAGCACAAGGTCACCATCCACGACTTCAACTTCCTCATGGTGCTGGGCAAAGGCAGCTTCGGCAAGGTATGTGTATGAGTCTGTACACACTATGAGTCCTGTACACACTATGAGCCTGTACACACTATGAGCCTGTACACACTATGAGCCTGTACACACTATGAGTCCTGTACACACTGTCATACATTTATGAGTCTGTACACACTATGAGTCTGTACACACTGTCACATTATGAGTCTGTACACACACTACTATGAGTCTGTACACACTATGAGTCTGTACACACTATGAGTCTGTACACACTGTCAGGATACATTTATGAGTCTGTACACACTGTCAAAGTACATCTTGAGTCTGTACACACTGTCAAGGTACATTTATGAGTCTGTACACACTATCAAAGTACATTTATGAGTCTGTGCACACTATCAAAGTACATTTATGAGTCTGTGCACACTATCAAAGTACATTTATGAGTCTGTGCACACTATCAAAGTACATTTATGAGTCTGTGCACACTGTCAAGGTACATTTATGAGTCTGTACACACTGTCAAGGTACATTATGAGTCTGTACACACTGTCAAGTACATTTATGAGTCTGTACACACTGTCAAGGTACATTTATGAGTCTGTACACACTGTCAAGGTACATTTATGAGTCTGTACACACTGTCAAAGTACATTTATGAGTCTGTACACACTGTCAAGGTACATTTATGAGTCTGTACACACTGTCAAAGTACATTTATGAGTCTGTACACACTGTCAAGTACATTTATGAGTCTGTACACACTGTCAAGGTACATTTATGAGTCTGTACACACTGTCAAAGTACATTTATGAGTCTGTACACACTGTCAAGGTACATTTATGAGTCTGTACACACTGTCAAAGTACATCTATGAGTCTGTACACACTATCAAGTACATTTATGAGTCTGTGCACACTGTCAAGTACATTTATGAGTCTGTGCACACTATCAAGTACATTTATGAGTCTGTACACACTATCAGCTACATTTTTCAGTGTGTACACATTGTCAGGGCGAGACAAGGACTTTTCCATTTTCCCATAGACCTTTCGGACAATAAAAATAAAGAGCCATGTCAGGAGGTAATCAGCTAAGTGGTCACGATTTACCAGTCATATCAATTCCAACATCAATGTTTAAAGAAGGCATTATTTTTTGTCTGCAATATTTAAATCTATGACCCGTGGATCATTAAGACAATTTAAAATGCAATAAGGATATAAAAAAGTATAAAACTACAGCTCTGGTGATGAAGCAAATTGATATACAGAATATTTATGAAGATTTAGAATCAAACGATGATGATGATCTTTGGTTCATCTGTATGTGAGACTATAAAACTAATAGTAGTACTTGTAGCAGAGGTGGGGACTTCAGTCACTATTTTTAGGACTTGAGACTTGACATGACAAAATAGACAAAGACTTGGGACTTGACTTGGACTTGAAAGTCAGTGACTTGGGACATGACTCTGACTTGAGGCTTGTGACTTGAGAAGACTTGATGCTTCTCCTAAAAATGTAGGTTTTTAGCAAATGCTTTTCTGTTTACAGCTGATAAATGCCGCGCTGAATTTTTATAGGAATAAATTGGAACATGCCCCTCCCACTTCTGCTTGTTACTTACTGAAGTACTGTAATGTGGTATCCTCAAATGTACTACAGTAAAATACAGTACAATACAGTAAAACGGAGGGAACTACATAGAACTTGATCCTTCCATTTCAGTGCAGACTACATGACAGAATGAAGAACTGTTGTTAAGTGCTCTTAATTAAATCTTAATTGTTTCTATTCTGACTGTAATAATTCACACTAAGATTTTCTCAAGACATTTAAAAAGGAAAAATTGCATTTCTACAGCTCTTATATAAACACTCATATACCATGACTATTTAAGTACAATTTAGTTTAAAAGTCTCATAAATTGCAAAAATTTGAGTTATTTGCTTTTTTTGGTTTAAAGACTTGAAATGACTTGAAATGTAGCTCAAAGCAGATGACTTGGACTTGACTTGGACTTATGGGCCAGTGACTCCAGACTCGATTTGGACTCGCCTGTCTTTGACTTGGGACTTGACTTGGACTTGAGGTCAAAGACTTGAGACTTACTTGAGACTTGCAAAACAACGACTTGGTCCCACCTCTTGTAGTATCAGGTAGGAGTTTTGGCTGTAGCAAATACGTACTTGCAGTAAACTCCAGGGTCCATAGCGAAGGGTCATTATTACTCTATTTTCTATTATTCTCTTTTCTTTGTTATGTTTTTCTTTCTTGATCAAAAGAGATGTAGACAGCCCAAGAATGCAGAATTACTCCAACATGCATGAATGAAACAAAACACAATTCCAGGTATGATTTTAACAAGATAACAATATTCTAAAATGGCTTAAAGCTCCCAAATCTCCAGTCAATTTTGCATAATACAGGACATTTTAACAAAAGTGCTCTTTTACCACTTCTGTTTAAAATTTTAATTTGCGATTATAACAGTGATTATAACTAAATGACATGTTTTCTTTGGCATTTTACATCCTTAAATGAGATAAATTACTCATGAGTCCCCTGAAAACATAAATGGGATCAGTGTATTCTGCCTCTTAACAAACAGTGCTCCCCTCAGTATTTGGAGAGGCACTTCACGCGGCGACAACACCATCATTGGCCACTTTAAATAACTTTCTCTATTGATATCCCTGACCTTCAAATGGCATTTTATGCACGAGCGGCCGGCACCACCACACACTTTATTTGCTTTGATAAATCCTCCCTCCCACTAACCTGCCTTTTGTGGCTCTTTTTCTGCCAAGTGAACAGGGACTCCTTACACTGCACTTCTCACTAACTACATGGACTTAAAGGACCTTCACAATGAGAATTAGAACATTTATTTTGGACATGTTTCTTGGTATTTCTGTCTCAATCCAATTTATTTTTCTTGTTTCAATTAAAATGATGTGTCCTCAGAGTAAGATGGCCTTTTTATTTGATGCATAAATTTTGAGTGATATTTGAGTGTAATTTCTTACACCATTTGTTATTTTATTAAAGGATATTATGCTAAATTCACTCAGAAATACCAGAAAATAACCCTGAAAACTTAGTCTATGAACTTGAAGTGTTAAGATATGTTTAGTTCACTGTTCTAAGTGAAATGTTTACCTCATCACAAACTTACATTTCATTCACACATGTTTGAGTAATTCTTCATTATTAGTCGCTAGGGCTGAGGATCATTCAGAAGTTGTCAATACGATACATACCTCGATACAGTGCACTTTAGATTCAATAAGATATATTTCAAATCGATTCGATACAGTTCAATACAAAATGAATAATGACTAAATCATAGCTGTGACACTGAAAATCTTTGTTAAACCACTTCTTGTGCAAAGTGAAGATGAAACACATCCATTTTAAATAATCAAAACAGTGAAAATGCCAAAAGTGTCACATAAACAAGTTTCCCTCCTCTGAACAAGCAATAAAACTGTAGCACTCTAAGAAAATCATTAGTAAAATATACCAAAATCTCTTTGTAGTAAAATATACCAAAATACATATGTTACTCATGATATTGATACTGTATCATCACATTAAACGATACGATACATCAATATTTCGATATTTTTGCACACCCCTATTAGTTGGTCTGCATCCTCAAAGCTCAAAATGCTCTGTTCCACCTTGAAGCAGTAGGTTTGGTGAATTTGTATGAAGAAAAACGAAAAACCCATCACTTCAATCCAGGTAAAAAAATGCATTGTAATGCGCGTTACTGACATTTGTACCAAGTAAAATATGACCATTTTTCCCTGTAATGCCTTACATTACTGCATTACAGCAAAAAGCAATGTATTAATTAGTAATTTGTTACTTTTATAACGTGTTACTCCCAACACTGTTGGTTTACAGCTACCTTTACCTTTAATTCAGTAGAGATGTGAAATTTACAAGTCTAAATGATTCAGGTGAAGGTGTATGGAGTTTAAAAACACAGTGAAGCACTTCCTGTATTACCACATGACATCGCAAAATGGCACAGACTTACACAGCCTAAATATGCAGGGTTTGTGTGTTAAACATGTGTGAATGAAACAAAACACACTCCAGGTTTTTGATGAAGAAACAACATTATAACACAGAAAATGTCGCAATATGAACTCTTTAAAATGCATATAGTATATCTGTTTCCCCATTGTTGTGAGCTCCAACTACTCCCCGCATCACTATCAGTTTGTTCCCCACTTTATTATGAGTCTAATCCCACAGCCAATGAGCAGTTACAACGACAGCTCTGAGTTCTCGGTCCTCTTCTTCTTATTTCCCTGCACGGTTTCATAACTGTCAGAGCTATTCCACCGAGGACAGGAGAGATAGACCGACTCTCCTTACATAAGATCAGAGGGAAAAAAAACACAGTTGGGGAAAGAGAGACGGACCCTGCGGCTGCAGAAAACCATCTGAACACGCATTACTGTTCAGAGGAAAATGGCCAAAATGAAATGGCTTGACAAGATGGGAAAAGGCGTTAAAGTAATATTATTAGGGCTGTGTGTAACTAAGCTTTGTAATATCGTAGAATTGATCCCAAAAAAGCCAGCAGTATCAAAGGACTTCTCTGACTGTCAGCTTATCAATACCCTGAGTTAATACGACAAAATAACCCTATTCTAAGTGAAAATTAGATTCCCCTATCTCCCCGAACCAGCGGCCATTACACTGGGCTTGCAGCATGGGCAGATAAATAGCGGAATAGAGCAAGGTCTAAGTTTCATTTGAACTACACAAAAACAGATACGTGAACGCCAGGGCGCCGACTGATGGGCCCATTAAGTTTCAAAGTCATGTGCTCGCAGACACTTTTACAGCCGAGCATCGGAGGAGCTAAGCGAAGCAAAGTTACAAAGTGGTAGGAGCTGAAAACAGAATTTGAACATTGTGAACTTGAGCTGACCTTCCGTGAAAAATACTTTGATGCTTTTTTGGGTTGATTTTTTTCGATGCGCTCTTTAAATGTGATGTGTGCGATTTGTCTTTAACATGAAAAACACTTCGAGCTGGTTCATTTTAAATGGTTTGCAGTGGTACAAAGTTATTCCTCATTTACCTTACGTATTCTGAGCATCCTGTTATTCATGAGTTCTGCTGTGACAGTAAAGTTAACAACCAGCATGCTAATGTACAGTTCCTGATTGTCAATTAAGTGCTTTCAAATTAGATGCAAACTGTTCACAGAGACACTTACTTTGACCCCAAGAACTGCTTATACACAGTGATGGGAAGAATTCTTTGAAAATAAAATGTATTTTGTAATGTATTCTGAATATTTTTACATCAAGTTGCATTTAAATTATAGTGCTTTATGTTTGTTTCTCTGTTTGTTATGCATTTCCTATCACTGACTAGAGAAGGAACAGTTACACTTTACATGTACCACAAGAGCTGTGTCTATTTTTCTCCAATTTTTGGCAGTTTGAAGCCAAAATTGTGAACTCAAATACAGCAAAGAATTCCTGGGATTTTAGAAAAGTAACTATATTCTGAATTCCACCAAATGAAAGACTAACTGTAACAGAATAGACTCAAAATCTGTATTTAGAGCACGTATTCTGGGTATATGTGTTCAGTTACTTCTCAACACTGCTTATACACTAAAATATCTGTACTGGGGCAAGACAAATTTTATTCAAATGCGCAAAAAAAAACTTTCAACTTCATCTTATGAGGGGCTGCTACAGTGAGTCAGTGGCATTTTGGTTTGGCTGTAACTATTAATCCACTAATTGTGACTAAACAGTGTGTTGTATTTTGATAAATATAATCATTATCTTGACATTAATAACTTTAGACTTAGACAAACTTTATTGATTCACAAGGGAAATTATTTGGACACAGTAGCTCACACGTCACAATATAATGTAATAACAGAGAGCGAAAATAGAAATGCTATATAAATTCTAAATAAGTAGCAGAAAAAGATAGACAGGTGTCAAATAAGACATGATTATATAAATGTAAATAAATGTAAAATAGAAAGATGAGAAATAAAATATAAAAATAGAAAGATACGTAATAAAATACAAAAATCACAGTTTTATACAAGAGGTCATAGGAATACAACTTTATCACTTTATTTATAAATATTCTCAATTTAGAAGCCTTCAGTCACTATTTCTCAACATTTATTTATTTAAAAATGTTTGCAAAGTCAATATGTACATTTGAAATATTCATGTATTTTGTCGACTAATTGAAAAATAAGCCCTGAAAACTCCCAGGTATTTTTTTTTTTTGTATAAACAACATTATAACAGGGTTTTAAAGTAAAGCCTAGTTTAGCATAATATAATAAACCTACAAAGGAAATGCATCTAAACTTCACAACTCCTCCAAACAATATCAGTATTATGAATTGTTTGAATTGAACTGAATTGAATTGTTGAATTGTTGAATTCCACCAAATGAAAAAGTAACTGTACTGGAATACAGTTACTCAAAATCAGTATTCAGAGTGTGTATTCTGGCTGTATGTATTCAGTTACTTCCAACACTGCTTATTAGGGGTGTGCAAAAATATTGAAATATCAATATATCGTATCATTTGATTTGAAGATACGGTATTGATATCATGGGGTGCATAATTGATATATCACCAAGAGTATTTTTAGGTATATTTTACAAAATTATTTTGTGTAAGAGCTACGGTTGTGTTGATATTTTCGTTGTTTTAACAAGTAAAATGGGTAACGAGTAAAATGTTTTTCATATTACTTTAACTTTGCACAAACTTAGTGGACTTAGTTGACCTTTAGTATCACATCCATGATTTAGGCTTTGTTTTTCACTGAACCGTATCGAATTGATTTTAAATATATCGAATCGAATCGTATTGGATTAAAAGTGCACTGTATCGAAAAGTGTATCGTATCGAGGTATGTATCGTATCGGCAACTTCTAAATGACACCCAGCCCTCTTACTTATACAATACAGTCTGTACTGGAACAAGACAGATTTTACCCAAATGGAAAAAAAAACTTTCAGCTTCAACTTGTGAGGAGCTGCCATAGTGAGTCAGTGGCATTTTGGTTTGGCATTTGGAGTTTTATGCCAGATGCCCTTCCAGTGTTATTGTGGGAGTGGGTCACGTGTATGAATTTTCCCTTCCGACCTCGGACCTGAACTTCATCTGTTTGGTCACTGGGCTCAAATTCTCATAAACTTTGCATTTGTCACGTTACATATTTAAAAAACTACTTCTTAACTTAATTGTGCACTTCATCTGAGAAACAGTTTTAGTCTTAATAGAATTGCCTGCAGCTATTTTTCTCACCTTTAAATGAGATTTCTTGTATGTCTAAATCTAATTAACTCTTGGCTTTGAATTGCAGTGAGCTTGTTCTGCTTTGTACTCGTGCAAATGACAAAACATTCCAGTCTATTTTCAAAACAAACCAATGCATTAATAAGTAGTAATTGGTAGGAACTAGTCTGCTCAAAACGCTATCACTTTTTCCTGTCAATAATTAAAGGTGCGCTGTGTAACTTTTCCACTGGAGAGTCCGCCACCTGCTTGTTTCCATGGTGATGATATTGCTTTGTTGCGCAGAATGGCATTGAACTTATTTAGTAGCACCACTGGGCCAATTGGCAAGTCAGATCTGTGGAGAGGTGACCCTGCTCGCATAATAAAGCACATACATTTCGAACTATAAAAACATGTCTAATTAAATCCAAGCTCTAGATGTTTAATGCTTTACTGTGGAACATTACAGATGACTTTATAACGTGTAATAGCTCCACAGACCAGTGAAGTTCATTTGGTCTTTTGATAATCTATTCTGACTGATTCTTTTTTCAAACCTCCACAGTGGTTGGCAGACACCCCAACATAAAAGTTACACAGTGCATCTTTAATCGAGCCCTATTACACAATTTTCTGAGCTGTTATAATGTTGTTTCCTCGTCAAAAACTGACCTGGAGTCGTGTTTGATTTCATTCACACATGTTTAACACACAAATCCTGCATATTTACGCTGAGGCTACGTTTATATGATGACGGTCTGAACAGAAGACGCAAATGTGGTGTTGCATCTTCACTTTTTATTCCGCATTTAGACAAGGGTCAGGTCAAGCGGTAACGCAGGGAAACAGGGGCAGATTTTTTACATTCCAATAGCTCTTATTCAGAAACTAGAGGGACTATTGAAATAAGTAAGGTATTAGAATGTAGGAAAGAGTTAGCACTCCAACAGGGTAAAGTTAACCCTGCGATATTCTTTCAAAAGTACCAACTCTTGTAACAGAGGTAATGAAATATGCAGCACTTTTTGGGCAATAAATACAAAAAGCGATAACTAGCGGTTCTCACTTACATATCCTTAACAAACTGGTTTGAATATTTGCTTAATATAGTTTTCTATCATATGGTACAAGATTAGGTTGAAAAACTTACTTACTTTTTGAATAATGAGATTTTTTATTAAGAAAGGTCATGGTAACAGACGGAAACATAACAGAGGGAAAAGGATGGCAGCATCATCTGCAGTCCGATTTCCTTAGGACAGTATCTGTGAGGAGTGTGAGAGTAAAAATGCCCCCTCGTCTCAGTTTATAGTCCCATGAGCACATTTTTTTTTTTTTTTTTTTTTTTTTTTTAGCATTTTGAGTTTTGGGGATGTAGACAGACTAATAATAACTGGTTATCAAAAAACATGAGTGAATGAAACAAAACACAACTCCAAGTGTGTTTTTGAGGAGGTAACAACACTCTAACATGGCTCAAAGCTCACAAGAGTCCATTTTCTGTAATATTGGACCTGTATAAAAAATAGACTTTTTTAGATTATAACCCTGTCTTTAATTGTCTGTAGGTTTTGCTGGCGGAGGAGAGGGGCAGTGAGCGTCTGTTTGCGGTGAAGGTTTTAAAGAAGGACGTGCTGCTCCAGGATGAGGACACAGAGAGCGCCATGGTGGAGCGCCGAGTCCTGGGGCTGTCCTCACGACCACATTTCCTCACCGCCCTCTACTGCGCCTTCCAGACAGAGGTGTGTGCCCTGATATTCTATTATACTATTAACTCAATACTTTGCCATGAAATATCCAAACAGTAAATTCACAAATGTTGAACCTGATAATTTCTATTTGCAGTTTAACTCTAGAACTAGATATCACTACTATGTCTTTAAGCATCTGCCAATATCTGATGTTTACCGTTATGAGTGCAAGGACTGAAAATTACCAAAAAAAATGCAGAAAATACAGTTAACTTATTACAAAATTGTCTCCTGCAAGTAACGACTGAAGAGCTATGAATTCAAGTTTAAACACTGTGAGACGTCCTGGGCCTACATCACTCAGTAAAGAGTCCAATCAGGATATCAACTGAAGTTATATCAAGGAACCAATACCTGCAAATGTTTCTGGATCGCTACTGATATTCGGGTTAAGATAAAGGGATTCCAGACTGTTGGGATGTCACGTGAACCTAATTCAGTTCATTTTGTTTTGCCCATTGCTCAGTTTTACAGAAAAGTTCACTACAGTTATTGCATTAACTTTCATTGCATTAAACTTTTCCTTTAAAATGTGCACTCTGAACACAATCCTATTAAAACATAAATGGCAAATCATAATTGTATTGCATGTCAAAGAAAAAAAAATGTGATTGGATATTTTTCCAAAATGCAGATAACTATTCCAATAATGAAACAATTACACAAACACTGCAGAGGAGGAAAGGCTGATATTGGTAACATGCTGCAGTCTTAATGTGATTTCTTCGGGATTAGGGCAAGAAATCACATAAACTCTCATAATACATGAGATTATTATGACTCACATAAATATAAGAAAATAATGTATCACAAGTTTTTCATCATGGGTTATTTTCATATAGAAATAAAGCATTTTATCAATTCAAAACAGAAACATGAAAAGAGCCAGATTTTATTTTCTTGCTTCATTTTATTTTTATATTAGATACTAAGAAATATACAGAGGGGAGTTTGGATATATTTCAGATTTAAAATTCTAATTTTGTCTCATTTTTTAAAGTTAAAACTTTAATAAATCAGGCTTGGATTTAGATTTTTTTTTAAATCCTTCTGTACTTGTCGCCAAAATGTTGTATAAGATTCAAAGGCTTTAAAGGGAGATTACAAATAATTTCCCTTGTGGATCAATAAAGTTTGTCTAAGTTTAAGAGTCCCTATGAGCGGAAAATGCATTTTCAGACAACAGCCTTTTAAATTACAATGTCCCTTATGGATTTGAAAGCTTAAATGCTAAGAGACCAAGAGACTGGCCAAAAAACTAAACATTTTTTAAAATGAGCTGTAGCGTCTCACCTTAAGACTATACAACCTCCAAATGATTCAGCTGGTTTTGATATGAAACAGTTGTTAAAAGTGCACTGTGTAACGTTTCTGAAAGAGAGGAAGGCAGAATTGGTTTATGTAGAATGTTCGACAATAGAGCATTATCTCGCATTTATTCAATTCAGTTTTTGTTGCTCAGAAAATACCTTGAAAAACATGCATTTCTACTGGGAGCGGGGTCACCTCTCCACAGACTTGACCAGTAACTTTGGAGTTATATACCTTACAGTGGATCAAATCAATACATTTTCGCTGAGACATACAGGATGGTGTTCTCTCCTCCAGAAAAGTTACTTAGTGCACCTTTAAATAAAATATCTTGGCATTTGAATTTGAAGTTTTCACAGTGTTGACCTGGAATATACAACCCCATATGAACCCAAATTGTGCACGTCTGGATACTTCTGAGCAGGTTCTAAAGTTGCTGTATTAACCTTGGGACAAATCGAACTTTTTTTACTGGTAAAAAAAACTTGTTGAAATTCTGTGAAATGCGTTTAAACTGCTAATTCATGTGAGAGAATAGAGCGGAGCTGAGTGAACCGAGTGACTTCAGATGTAACAGCTATTGTTGATGATAATGAGCAAACACAAACTTTTTTCTATCTCTTTCTGCGAAATAGTCAAACTTTAATTTACTGTATCTCAATTTAAACTCAGCAATACTCGGGGCTACAGCAGACAGAGCAGACAGAGCCAATAATAAACATGTTTAAAAGAGTTAACCCTTTACAAATCCAGCCTTTATATTTCCCTAAAATGCACAAAATGACTCAATTCAAGCTGATTCTGTGTCTGAACCCTTTGGAGCGCAGACAAATGGCTGGGCTCTTTGTGAAGCTGAGGCTCTGTATTTTTGGCTTTCTGTCTGATCTGCTCTCATTATAAGTGGGAACAATCTCTGCACAGAGCAAAATCAGATTTCAAACCCTGCCTGGATGTTGCTGGTAAATATAAGAACAGGTAGCTGCTGTCTGGAGGCATCGTCCCGTAAAGAGATTATTTGTTGTTTTGACAATTCCCATGTCAAAGCTGATGCATAAATCACTTAAAATGAGGTTTAGAGACTGGTTATTAAGTCAAAAAAATAAAAAGTCCATGCAGAAATCCTACAAAAGTCTTTTTAGGAGTTGTTTTTAATCTGTGGGTTTGGAGTACAAACTGGTCCAGAACGGTTGACTTGTCAGAAAATAAGTGGGTTACAGCTTTGCCTTCATCTTTCACATACCTTGCAGCTTCACAGTTTCCTGATGGTGGACAAAGAGAGAAAAATCTAATTCAGAAAGCCCGCGAGCAGACTCTTGTGAAGTTAAATGAAACGGGTGCAGACTTGGGCAATGACAGTTCCTAGTTCCGAGTTTTGGCCTTCTGTTTGTAGGCGCCATTTTGAGTAATTTACACAAGTCAAAAGAAAGTAATATTTCGTTTTTCATCACTCTGAAACCCATAGATAGGAGCAATAAGAGTTCCACTGTCCCCATACCGTCTTCTTTGCCATATGGGATCTGCTGTTATTATCCAGATTGATAGTGTGCGTCCTCACCAGTGTGTGCCCCCTGCAGGACCGGCTCTACTATGTGATGGAATATGTGAACGGAGGAGACCTGATGTTTCATATCCAGATGGTGGGCAAGTTCAAAGAGCCTCACGCAGCGTGCGTTAAAAGTGCCTTTTCTTCTTCTACCTTTAATCAGTGTCTCCATCGGCTGCGTCCCATTTCACGCTCTCCTCAGTCCTTTGTTCCTCATGCTCTTGTCCGGGCTTCGTTCACCTGAGGCACTGGACAAAAAGAATATCTACATGAGTTGAAAGAACTTGGATTCAGAATATAGATTGAATACTTTTCACTAGTTTAGATTTATTTAGATAAAGGTGCACTACAGAACTTTTCTGGTGAAGGGCCTCTCACCTGGAGATGTTGTTTTTGCCTGGAATGTTCCACAGTATGGCATTAAACTTATCCATCTCCATGCGACAAGCAAATAGAGTCATCAAGCAAAGTTACAAGGTCAAATCTGTCAAGAAGAGATCTCACTCACAGCACAGAACAGAACAGTCTGGGAACATTCCAGGTAGAACAAAACCATCTCTATGGCGATAAGGAGAAAAGTTACAAAGTGCTCCTTTAACTGGTTTACAAAAAGATTAGATTAGATTTAGATTTATTGTCATTGTACAAAATACAACGAAACTTCGACAGAGCAAATCTGTAGCAGTAAAAATGAATAAATATAGACACATTCTCACATCCTTACCAATAAAAACATTAAATAAATAAAGAGATTATAGCACTGAGTCCCTCCAGGCCTTTTATCTGTGCCTGCGCTCCTGGAGCACGTCCACTGAAAAATGGTCTCAGAACTGTAGTATAGTTATCCCCGCAGGTATACAGAGGGATCTATGCAAAGAGAACAAAAATATATAAACCATTATCCTTTTGTTACTGTTTGTTGATCATTTCTATTGTAGCTTCAAGCTGTTTGCAGTTTGTTCTTTTAAATTGTGCTTCATTTTACAAATAATATAAATCTAGTTATTCATCACAACAATAGAATGTTTGGGAACAAAAATTTTGGACTTTTTTGAGTAATAACCTGAAGAAATAAATAAATACACAGTTTTACTCTGAATTTACTCTGAAAATTAGAGCTGCAACTATTAATCCACTTATCGTGACTAGACAGTGTAGTGTATTCTGATAAATGTAATCATCATTTTGAATATACAAACTCAAAAATACATATGAAAATATATTTTATAACAAAACCAGTGGGATTGTCAAAATAAAATGTCCAAAATGATCATTAATAACTATCACTTTATTTAGAAATATTCTTAATTTAGAAGGTGTTTAGGTGTCAAATAAGACATAATTATATAAATGTAAATGTGCAAGTAAAAATAAAAATAGAAAGATAAGCAATAAAATACAAAAATCACAGCTTTACACAAGAGGAAGACAACTTTATTACTTTATTTATAAATATTCTCAATTTAGAAGCCTTCAGTCGCCATTTCTCAACACTTATTTATTTAAAAATGTGTGTAAAGTCGATATGTACATTAGAAATAATCATGTGTCTAGTCAACTAATCGAAAAATAATCTCTTTTTATGTGTAAACGACATAATAACAGGGTTTTAAAGTAAAGCCTAGTTTAGAATAATATTATAAAAAGGAAATGCATTTAAACTTAACAACTTCTCCAAACAATATCAGTATTCTGACCAAGTCCAAGTCATTAAAACTCATTTCATATTCTCTTTATACAGTGTGACTCATCCCTGGGAGCATCACTAACTCTCGTCTCCTCCTGTCGCCTCCTTCTGGCTGTTCGCTGAATCAATAATCTTTGATCAATCATGTACGACTAATTGTTTTCCTGTTGTTCATTTCCGTCTCCGTCTTCGTTATCCCACCGTCATCTCACCGTTGCTTTTGCCTTTCATCATCCTCTGTTCCTCCACCGTACCCCTCCTCTCTCTCTCTCTCTCACGCGCTCTCTCTCTCTCTCTCTCTTTTTCTCTCTTCACTTTCTTGTCGTCCTTTGAATTATCTCAAATTCAAAGAGAAGCCAGCGCACGTAACTGTGTCTCTGTCCTCCGCAGGTTCTACGCAGCCGAGATCGCCGTGGGCCTCTTCTTCCTCCACAGTAAAGGAATCATCTACAGGTGAGAGAAGAAGAAGAGAAAGAAAGAATGAGAATGAAAGAGAGGAGAGGGAGAAAGAGAGACACTGAGAAAAGAGAGAGAGAGAAATAGGAGAGTGACAGAGCGTGAGAGAGAAGGGAGAGAGATAAAAGGGAGAGAGAGACAGAGAGAAAGAGAGAGATACATAGAGGGAAACAGAGCGGGGGCGAGAGAAAGAGAAACAGAAGCGAGACAAAGAGGGAGGGAGAGGGAGAAAGACAGAGAAATGGGAGAGAGAGAAAGAGAGGGAGACAGAGAGAGGGAGAGAATGGCAAAGAGAGAGAGGAGGGAGAGACATTGAGAAGAGGGAGAGAAATCGGAGAGTGACAGAGAGAGAAGGGAGAGACAGAGAGAGGGAGACAGAGAGAGAGAGACAGAGAGGGAGACAGAGAGAGAGAGACAGAGAGGGAGACAGAGAGAGAGAGACAGAGAGAGAGAGACAGAGAGAGAGAGAGAGGGAGACAGAGAGAGAGAGAGAGGGAGACAGAAAGAGGGAGACAGAGAGAGAGACAGAGAGAGGGAGACAGAAAGAGGGAGACAGAGAGAGGGAGACAGAGAGAGAGAGAGAGCAGAGAGAGAGGGAGACAGAGAGAGGGAGACAGAGAGAGAGGGAGACAGAGAGAGGGAGACAGAGAGAGAGAGACAGAGAGAGAGACATTGAGAATAGAGAGAGAAATAGGAGAGTGGCTGAGAGGGAGAGGGAGAGAGAGAAATGGGAGAGAGAGAGAGAGACAGAGAGAGGGAGGGAGAGAGAGACAGAGAGAAGGAGACATTGAGAAGAGAGAGACAGGGGAGTGACAAAGAGAGAGAGAGAGATGGGAGAGAGAGAGGCAGGGAGGGAAGGACAGAGAGGGAGAATGAAAAAGACAGAGAGGGGAGAGACATTGAGAACAGAGAGAGAGAGAGAGAAACAGGAGGGTGACAGAGAGGGAGACAGAAAGAGAAAAAGAGGGAGATAGAGAGAGAGAGAGACGGGAAGAGGGAAAGAGAGAGAATGAGAAAGCGAGACATTGAGAAGAGAGCGAGAGAAAAATAAGTGAGTGATGGAGAGAGAGAGAGAAGGGAGAGAGACAGAGGGAGGGAGAGAGACAGACCAAGAGAGGGAGACAGAATGAAAGGGAGAGAGAGAGAGAGAATGAGAAAGAGAGGGAGAGAGAGAATGAGAAAGAGAGTGACAGAGAGAGAGAGAGAGAGAAGGAAGAGAGACAGAAAAATGGGAGAGAGCCTGAGAGAGACAGAGAGAGGGAGGGAGAGATGCTTGAAAACACAGCCGTCTTTCCGAGGGGGTTCATCTTGTAAAGAGTTCAAAAACACACCATAAAATATATATATTGCTCAGAGATGTGTTCGCCAAGAAAGAAAGAAAGACAAGATTGTAAACAAGAGGAGCAGCGTGCACCAGCAGCAAAAGACAGGCACGCAACAATACTCATTATAATATCAAATACTTCAATACACTTTAACCCTTTGCAGTAAAGTACACACTTGTGACTGAAGGGTAAAAGTCTGAAATATTTGAACAGAGAGGATACATAATGCGACTGAATAAGAAATCCACTGAAAACTAACATTAAAAATCTATCTCCTGAGGCCTAAACATATCAAAAATTGTATCGATATCACGCCCCCGAGTATCGTACAGAACTTATTGAAATTTTGAGAAGGCTAAACAGTTGCATTGGTAACTTTTCTCGCCAAAATAAACCTCAAATGTTTCAAGGTTTCATAGCGAGTTTAGTTCACTTTTCACATCAGTTTAATCCTCAGTTTTATCCTCATTTATAATTTGGTTTAAATGGTGTATTTAATGAACGAACGTGTCAAGTAGATTATCAAAAATATCAGTAATCATAAACGGATGTCTGATCATCTGTATTCACGGGGATTAAAAGTGTGTCTGACAAGAAAACGTTTTCAACTTTTAAAAGAGACATATTATGCCAAACTTTTATGAGCTTTTAACCATGTTATGATGTTTCTTACTCGGCTTGATAAAAAATGTTGCATAACCATTTTTCTCAAAACACTATAAATTTAAATGTGCTGCTAAGAAGTGGAGCGCTCGTGTTATTAAGCCCATTTTGATCAATGTCGCTGTTTACAAAGAATAACATGTAAAAATAATTATATACGTTTAATAATAATACCAGCAAATTAAGTCCTGAGCTAGTCCCAGTTTAGTCCTGGTTTTGTCCTGGTCTAGTCCTGGTCTAGTTCTGGTCTAGTTCTGGTCTCACTCTGGTCTAGTACTAGTCTAGTCCTGGTCTAGTCCTGGTCTAGCCCTAGTCTCGTTCTGGTCTAGTCCTGGTCATGTTCTGGTCTAGTCCTGGTCTAGTTCAGGTCTAATTCTGGTCTAGTCCTGGTCTCCTCCTGGTCTTGTTCTGGTCTAGTTCTGTAAATATACAAGTTAGTTCTGATATAGTCCTGGTCTACTTCTGGTCTCGTTCTGGTCTAGTTCTGGTCTAGTCCTGGTCTAGTCCTGGTCTCATTCCAGACTAGTTCTGGTCTAGTCCTGGTCTAGTCCTGGTCTAGTCCTGGTCTCGTTCTGGTCTAGTCCTGGTCTAGTACTAGTCGAGTCCTGTCCAATCCTGGTCTAATCCTGGTCTCGTTCTGGTCTAGTACTAGTCTAGTCCTGGTCTTGTCCTGGTCTTGTCCTGGTCTAGTCCTAGTCTAGTCCTAGTGTCGTCCTGGTCTTGTTCTGGTCTAGTTCTTGTCTAGTCCTGGTCTAATACTGATCTAGTCCTAGTCTAGTCCTGTCTAGTCCTGGTCTAGTCCAGGTCTAGTCCAGGTCTTGTCCTAGTCTAATCCAGGTCTTGTCCTGGTCTTGTCCTGGTCTAGTCCTGGTCTAGTCCTGATGTAGTCCTGATCTAGTCTTAGTCTAGTGCTGGTCTAGTTCTGGTCTCGTTCTGGTCTCATTCTGGTCTTGTTCTGGTGTAGTTCTGGTCCAGTCCTAGTCAAGTCCTAGTCTAGTCTTAGTGTAGTGCTGTCTAGTCCTGGTCTAGTCCTGGTCTAGCTCTGGTCTAGTTTTTCTCCTTTTGGATGTTTTTATCGCACTGAAAAACATGCAGTGTTACTATGTGCTTGCATCTCCACAAACCCGACTCTTCCTTGGTCTGAAGGAGAGACTTTTCCTATTTATAGAAATGTTTCTTTATCTGAAATATTCCGCAGTCGCCATAAAATATGTCTATCTGCGCGGAGAGTGTTCCAAAGTATGATTTTAACTTTCTATTTCAGTTTTGCGTTTGACATTTACAAACATGTCAACATTTGGAGGATATTTTATGCAGCTCCTTCTCATCCGACTGCGGACGACACCGATTTATCATTTCTGTTGTGACTTCTGCTCAATATAAAACGTGTATCCATCAAAGTGACTGATGCCGTGTGCTGCGTGTGCTCTCAGGGATCTGAAGCTGGATAACGTGCTGCTGGACAGTGAGGGACACATAAAGATCGCTGACTTCGGCATGTGCAGGGAGGGCATGTTTGAGGGGGACACCACGAGGACCTTCTGTGGGACGCCTGATTACATCGCTCCAGAGGTACAATACACACACACCCACACACACACACACGCGCACACACACACACGCACACACACACACACACA
The DNA here is from genome assembly GCF_026225935.1 of Boleophthalmus pectinirostris. NCBI lineage: Eukaryota > Metazoa > Chordata > Actinopteri > Gobiiformes > Gobiidae > Boleophthalmus > Boleophthalmus pectinirostris. The sequence continues at coordinate 29,917,818 of NW_026571447.1, forward strand.
CCAGAGTCTTGTACGGGTCCATCAGAATATGAACTGAAAAATTACGACTTCAAGAATTACAGTCACGAAATGAAATGTGCTTTCTTCAGTACGAATACAAATGTCTAACTAATCCAGGACTAACCTAGGACTGATTCCAGGACTGATTCCAGGACTGATTCCAGGACTGATTCCAGGACTAAACCAGGACTGAACTAGGACTAAACCAGGACTGAACTAGGACTAAACCAGGGCTGATTCCAGGACTAAACAAGGACTAAACTAGGACTAAACCAAGACTAAACCAGGACTAACACAGGACTGATTCCAGGACTGTACCAAGACTAAACTAGGACTGAACTAGGACTAAACCAGGACTAAGCCACTGAACTAGGACTGTACCAGGACTAAACCAGGACTAAACCAGGGCTGATTCCAAGACTGTACCAGGACTAAACCAGGACTAAACTAGGACTAACCCAGGACTGATTCCAGGACTAAACCAGGACTGAACTAGGACTAAACCAAGACTAATTAAAGACTAAACCAGGACTAAACCAGGATTAACTCAGGACTAACCCAGGACTGATTCCAGGATTGATTCCAGGACTGTACCAAGACTAAACCAGGACTGAACTAGGACTAACCCAGGACTAACCCAGGACTGATTCCAGGACTAAACCAGGACTGAACTAGGATTAACCAGGACTAAACCAGGACTAAACCAGGACTAAACCAGGACTGAACTAGGACTGACCTAGGACTGTACCAGGACTAAACCAGGACTGATTCCAGGACTGTACCAGGACTAAACCAAAACTGAACCAGGACTCACTGTCGGGACAGATCCGCAGATCCGTCGAGTGACCACAGGTGAAAGAACCGGAGGTAAGTGCTGCGTTTTGCGGACACGGGCTCGGGGTTCTCCCTCTCTTTTAAGTCCAAGATTAGTTCTGGTGTAGTCCTGGTTTAGACCTGGCTTAGTACTGACCCGCCCGTGTGTAATCACTACCCGCCTGTAAAATTCTAGAACGTTATAACCCACCCGTTTCAGGAACTATTTGCCCGAACCCATCGACCTGGTGCAGGACTCTGACACACACACACACACACACACCTACACACACGCAAATACCCCGATGCCCTTTCCGTTTGTAGTCCTGTGCGGGCTAATCCAGTCTCCTGTATGCTGACCCGCTCCTCCTCTGGCCTCCGTGTGCCCACCCCCCACTCGTTTGCTTGACCCCATTACGCGTTGGTACACGGCCCCCCGCTCGCTCGCCCTGTGTAACCTTGTCAGCATTTTTGAGTAATTAACTGCATATGATTCTATTAGCGGCTGTTTATAGGAGGAATTTAAAAAGGCCTTAGGGGGTCCGTGCTGGAAGAGAGCACTGTAAAAAAAGGCACACACAGAAGCACGGGTTGTAAATTCAGAATCTTTATTTAAAACTCATTTGAAGATTATTATTGTTATTACTTTAAATGCACTGCGGCGTGATATAAAACCCAGAACCTCAAAGTCATTTAACAATTTGACATTTTTTGCCATGTCACAATTGGTTCGTCTGCAGACTGTAAAAATTCAACCTGGAAAAACTCAAGGACACAAAGAGAAAATATTAGTACATACGCTTTCTGGAATGAGACGACATTAGCAGAAGACTTTGCAATGACAAGCAAGGTCTTTCACCAGGGGCCTGGACACTGGAGTTGGTGAAGGGGAAGATGAGAGGAGCTGAAAAGCGAAGGGGACAATGAGAGGATGAGGAAAGTGAAAAGGATGAGGAAAGGATGAGGAGAGCGAAGGGGACGAAGAGAGGATGATTAGAACGAAGACGACGATGAGAGGATGAGAAGAACAAATTGGGCGACAAGAGGATGAGGAGAGCGAAGAGGATGATTAGATTCGGATGAGGAGAAAGTGAAGGGGATGATGAGAGGATGAGGAGAGTGAAAGGAATGATGAGACGATGAGAAGAGAGTGAAGGGGATGATGAGAGAATGAGAGGAGCGAAGGGGACGATGAGACTCGGATGAGGAGAGTGAAGGGGTTGATGAGAGGATGAGGGGAGAGCGAAGGGGACGATGAGACTCAGACGAGGAGATAGCGAAGGAGACGATGAGACTCGGATGAGGAGAGAATGAAGGGGGGCGAAGAGACTCTGATGAGAAGAGCGCTGGGGATGATGAGAAGATGAACAGAGTGAATTGAACGATGAGAGGATGAGGAGAGTGAAGGGAATGATGAGACTTGGATGAGGAGCTAGTGAAGGGGACGATGAGAGGATGAGGAGAGTGAAGGGGACGATGAGACTCGAATGAGGACAGAGTGAAGGGGACGATGAGACGATGAGGAGAGCGTGAAGAGGACGATGAGACGATGAGGAGAGCGCAGGGGACAATGACATTCGGATGAGGAGAGAGTGAAGGGGACAATGAGAGGATGAGGAGAGTGAAGAGGATGATGAGACTCGGATGAGGAGATAGTGAAGGGGACGATGAGAGGATGAGGAAAGTGAAGGGGACAATGAGAGGATGAGGAGAGCGAAGGGGACGATGAGAGGATGATGACAGCAAAGGGGACGATGAGACGTGGAGAGTGAAGGGATTGATGAGAGGATGAGGAGTTGTGGTGAGTATTTGGATTGAGGTGATGAAAGCTGAGGAGCAGGAGTTTGGTCTTCCAAGCTCCATTTGTAAATCACACCTCAAGCAAAATTACTTAAATTCAGAATATTAATACTGATTTGAGTTTTGTAGCTCATTTCCATCTAGTTACAATATAATTTACTTTGAAATAACTAATTTAAAACAGAGGAAAATGCTTTTTCTTACCTCATTAGCATATAATTTGTCAAGAAATAAGAAGTACTGTGTAGAAACAAGTCAGAAACCTCTTGAAACTACTTAAAATAATCTCACTTCATTAAGAAAAACAACATTTTATCTGGTCAACACTCCTCAAGAATGTTTGACTCATTTTTGCAGTGCATCACATCTTATCAATGCAGCGCGCGCTCCCTCTAACCACTGTATTATTATTATTATTATTATTATTCGACAGAGCCGACTGTTAGATCTCTCAGTATTGAATTTGACACGGCCTCTCATTGCTCACTGAATAGTTAATTATCTTGAGTGTAATTCCTCCTGAAGCGAAGAAACAGGTATAGTGTGTGTACAGTTCCAGGTTTGTATCAGGCAGACAGGATGAGCAGATGTGGCTGTTGAACTCATCTTTGATTCGGTAAACCTTTGTGTGGAACCCCTGGGTATTGAGCCGGTTATGTAAACACTCATTGATTCTGCTGCAGCTGCCATTTTGGAAGAGATACAATATGTTTCCCCTGCAGCTCCTCTGCTCCCGATCTCACACTGTCTGGGTTCAGTGTCAAATCCATCCACTTGTGTTTGGAGATTACTCACTTTTATTTATTTATACTACACTGCAAAACATATGTATGATTTTGATTTAAAAAAGGTCTTCAGAATACTAATATTAAGTAATTATAGGGATGTAACTATATTCGAATCTCTCAATACGATATTATCATGATATGCATCTCACGGTACGATATTTATTGCAATATTTTGGAGAGACTAACATAACTGTACATAGGACACTTTTTTTGCTTTTAAAATACCGTATTTTCCACACTATAGGGCGCTCTGGATTATAAGGCGTCATTAAATGGTCAATTTTCGAACTTTTTTCACATATAAACCACACGGGACTATAAGGCGCATTAAACGAAACACAACAGTGTGATGAGTGTGGCTGCGGGTGTTTTTCGCTGTGCGGTCGCTGTCTGCTCAGTGCGTGTTTGCGTGTGCTGCGGGTGGTGCGGCTTTGTAATTTACTGAAGTCGTGCTGGGACATCCGAGTGGATTCGTGTATAGGGCGCTCTTGGATTGTGGGGCGCACAGTCGTTTTTTTGATGGGGTCTGTGGCTTATGAGTGCGCCCTATATTGCGGAAAATACAGGTACCTTGACAAGATTTCTTGGAATCATAATCCCAAATTCAAGTAAAAACATATTTCTTCATGTTGTCTGAGCTGAAATGAAACATGGGATATGTAGTTTCTAGGGGTGTAACAATATCCAAGTGTCACGATACAATACAATCGTCACGTGTGAATCTCACTGTACGATATTTATTGCGATATCGTGGGAAAGGTCACGATATGGTGGGGGATTAGGGATGGTGTGGGGTTAGGGATGTAACAATATATTTTCATGATATACATCTCACAGTACAATGTTTATTGCGATATTTTGTGGAGGCTAAACAGCTAAAAATGTTCATATAAGACTTAATCCAAAGAGCTAAGACTTAAAGTGCTTAAAACTGTTATTTCTTCTTATAGTTTACATTGAAATGGAGCAAAGGATCATGATCTATGTAGTTCCCTCTGTCTTTTTTTAGCTATTGCTGCACCATAACTCTTAATTTAAGCAAAGAGACTTGTAATTCGATATATTGTGATGGGCCGTGATATTATTGTGAGAATTTAGATGATACAATATCACGATATTTCGGTTATTGTTACATCCCTACTAGATTATTTTAGTCATATACTTGTTTAAATAGATTGCTTTTCATTTCAAGTTTTATTATTTGTCAAAACTGAGGCACTAATAGCATTTAGGTCTATTGATTTCTCATTTTCTTATCTTTAAAGATGTAGATGTAGCTTTTTCTGTTGGCAATCTGTCTCCATAGATTTTTTTTTTTTGCAGTCATATCAATATTGCATTCCTTCAGCTGCATTTATTGCTCAAAAAGTACTTTTAAAAAAATAAGCATTTTTACTGTCAATGGACTATCCTTTCCTCTGCCAGAAAAGTTACACAGTGCGCCTTTAAACTTGCCTGAGATCCGCAATATTCGATGTTCAGATGAGCATGACTAGCAGATGGATTCCCAAATCAGCGACATGCACGGTTTGTCCGTATCAAAACAAATATGGCTGCTCAGAAGGAAAAAAGAAACAAATAAGTAAATAAACTAAATAAATCACAGAGGACTGAAAAACATCACAGATTTCTACAGAATCAATGAGCGAAGCAGCGAGAGGGAGGGATGACCAGACTGATATGCCTCTGTACAAAAAACACAGACAGACATCATTGTGGAGAAGCTTTTAACCGGCCATATCGTCTGAAATACTGAAAATATTTTGAATTCATTTTAGCCGTGTTAGATAAGCTCTTTTTGCAGTGTACTAATATTGAATCTGTAGTGTGGAAGCCTCGGCCTGTCTGATAGCTGCGTGTCATTGTAGCACTCCTCTTTCACTCCTCTTATCTTCACTCTTTCTCATTCTTTACTTTTATCTTGTGTCTCTCTCCTCTTTGTCTTTCACTCCAGATTGTGGCGTATCAGCCGTATAACAAAGCTGTGGACTGGTGGTCATATGGAGTTCTGCTGTATGAGATGCTGGCGGGTCAGGTAAGTTTGCTCTCTCAATAGAAACAATAATTAAAGCTGCACTATGTAACCTTTTGTGTATAGGGTCCACTGGATGCTTGTGTCCATTCGGGTTGGATGGTAATACGGTATTACGGTATACTGCGGTATCAAAAAGTAGCAACGGTATCAGTTTCATTACAAAAAATTTAATTTCATTAAAAAAATCTGCAGCTCATAAGGACCCAATATAATATTATAATTTATTAATACCTACATTTGTTTGCTCAGCACGAATGAATATGACGATTTAAAACGAATAATGTTTCTTTTAACTGCGTGGGGAGACAACTTTCAGTTAGTTTCGTTCTGTTGTCATGTGACAGCACATAACAAAGACCAAGACAAGACAGCAAGTCCGGCCACAAGCGACTTGGTCCCCCCCCAAAAAAATACTAATTCTTCTGCAATTTGGCAGCATTTTGGCTTCAGGTGCACATTTGTTTACATTTTACAGAAACAAAACTTAAAACCACATGGCTCATTTGCATAAACTATAAAGCGCTGATAAAAAAGCTCTTCCCCTGTGCGCTGATGCGGTTCAGCTTCTGTCAGACTAAAGGACACGACTCAGTGAAATATGAGTGTTCTTTCTGCGACAGAGGATGTGCTGCTGATGATGAGTCTGTTCTGTGCGTGTATCGCGTTGGAGATGATTCATGTGAAAAGATTCTAAGTCTGTAGGTCACACGCATAGACCGTACAGTGGTGCGGCCCGTAGCTTACCAAAGTCGTATTAAAACATTTTGGTAATATGGTAATACTGTATACTGTGGTGAAATGTTAAGAAGGTTTAACGGTATCAAAATTTGGATACCACTCAACCCTAGTCTCCATGGAGATGCTTTATTTCGCTATAAATTGCTTAAAAATACCTTTAAAACATGCATTCTTTCTGTTGGCAGGTTGGCCTCTCCACAGATCTGACCTGTAACTTGGCCTATTTGTGCTATCTTCTTTTCACGAATATAGATAAGCGTAATACCATACTGCAGAACATGCCAGGAAAAGCAATAAATCTCCATGGAGACGGACCCCAGAAGAGTTACATGGTGCATTTTGAAAAGACGGCCTTAAAACAATATTTACATGAGTTAAAATGGCACAACAAAAAATTCTGACAAATATAACACCGCCCTGAGTGACTAGTAAGTACAGAAGACAGAAAATAGGTGCAGTGTGCCTTTGGTCAGGTGTTTTTTTTTTTTTTTTTGTTTTTTTTTTTTTTACTTTGATTTTCTTTATTTTCTTAAACCTGAGCATTTACCAAGATCAAATTTGTACATGTGAATGCCTGCTCTGCGTGTCAGTGTGTGCCTCCAATGAGATGTTCAATGTGCAAACAAATGATTAATACTGGTAAACCCAACATCAAATATTTGCTTTTACATCCTTTGTTCCTTGTCAATACTCTTCAGATGTCAGCTAAAAAAAAGAAAGAAAGAAAGAAGGAAAGATGTGAGCACGACATGGGGATAAAAACATTCAGCAAATTGTTGTAAGTGAGAATTGATTTGACGACGCTGAGAGCGACGCAGAGCCCGGCTTATGTGCTGCAGCTTCAAACACTAGACTGCGTGACTGCTCGGGAAAATCTTCAGTCTGTAGAGTCACATTTGTTGACTCATCAAGTGCACTTTTCATTCCCCATGGACAGATTTGTATTTATGTTTTATAGAAATTAGCTAAAACAGTGCTGATATCAGTCTGAAATACCTCAAAACCCTCATCTATGCAAGTCAAACAAAATTAAACGTCCTGTATTACACAAAATGGATTCTTGTGAGCTATAAGCCATGTTATAATGTTGTTACCTCATCACAAACAAAGCTGGAGTTGTGTTTTGTTTCATTCACACATGTTTAACACACAAAGCCTGAGTATTTAGGCTGTGTTCTTTTCTCAAACTGAATGTGGTAATACAGGAAGTGCTCCACTGTGTTTTTAAACTCCACACACCTTCACTAGAATCATTTGGATAATTTCAGAGTTGGAATTGCCAATTACTACTAAACAAAAGGTAAAAGGTAGCTGTTAACTTGAAAACTACCAATTCATGACATCACAAGGTGGAACAGGGCATTTTGAGCTTTGGACAGGTACACAGACTAATAATAAAGTATTACTCAAATACGTGTCATTGAAACAAAACACAACTCCAGGTCTGTTTTTGATGAGGTAACAACATTATAACATCGCTAAAAGCTCACTAAAGTCAAAGTTGCACAGTATAGGACAGACCTGGGCATTGTACAGCTCTCCGGCCATATATGGTTGCCTGATTCATCAGGCAGTTTCACTTCATGGAAACCGTCTGACCTCGTAGCATTAGGATCTGTTTGCTCAATGGTAGGCGGGTACTTTTTTTAATTTAACCAGTCTCTGCTATTTGGTAGTTACATATGTAATGCACTGCTAACGGGACTAACTGGTATATTCCCAAATCCTGTAGGAAGAAGGGTAATAACGTCTTTCCCCTTGATAAAATTCACCAAACATTCTCTTTGTTTTGTCGTGGTTTACATTTTATAATACCCAATGTATCTTCTCACCTGACTGTGATGCTTCCTGCGTTGGTGTGGAGTGTTTAGAGAAGAATCCAAAAAGAAGCTCTGATAGTGTAATACTATTTATTACAAAAAACAGAGTAAAAAGCCAAATTACAGACAAAGGTCCGGGCGAGCTCTGGCCAATATGAGAGACACCTCTAAATCAGATATTCTCAGATTTTATAGTTTCTATAAGCCATCCCCTTTCGCAACCTGATTACTTATTGTCCAAGGGTTTAAGCATTTCCAGATGTTGCCTATATGTTTATCTTACAGTTCTTGGAATATGGACCCCCTGAACTTAACTCTTCCATATATTAAGACCTTATAGGGAGCTACGAGGCTCAAAGGCCTCAAATGGAGAATATCAGACACCACAGTTTTGGCTTTAAATCCTCAATCTTGGGAATAGTTGCCAACACAGAATGTATGGCTCTTCGCTGATTGACTGGTGCCTGGACTTGCACTTCCGGGGTTGTTGCAAACCATCAAGTGTATTCGGATTCCTGACCTCGCTGGAGAGAAATGAAATTGAGCGGAGGCACTAGGTGGCACCAGCCTGGCTACACATACGGCCCGTTGACTCTGACCGGCCCGATTGAGATTTTATAATTTTACCTCATGCATGGACTAAAGCTGCATTGCTTTTAATTTAGAGGTGTTTTTTTAAATGACATTTTTTGTAAGGCAACCTCACTTTTGTCATAACATCAACTCTTACCAGTATTATCAGCTCATCAAAACAATCCTATTTACTGCTTTTTATAAAGACATACAATTAATATTATGCAGAACTGAGTTAAGCATTTTGGCCCTCCACAATATTTTCTGTTTCTCATGTGTCCCCATGGAAAAAATAATTGCCCACCCCTGGACCCTTAAACAGACACAACACCAGCATAATTTCTTGTTGTTTTTAAGATTTGATGAGACATCGTGTATAGTCCCAGTATACAGTTGTACGATGTAATTTTCTGTCTGTAAACCCCCAGCCTCCGTTTGATGGCATAGACGAGGAGGAGCTGTTCCAGTCCATCATGGAGCAGAGTGTCTCGTATCCTAAAAGTCTGTCACGTGAAGCTGTGGCCATCTGCAAAGGAGTGAGTTCATTCTGTCTATTCACACGTATAAAAATACATACAAACACATACCCCAGAGCTGCAGAGCATTTTCTTTGCCAAACTTTTAATAAATGCCAGCAGCTTGTCAGATTCTCTCAGCATTAGCCAAGTGCAAACACGGAGAGAGAGAAAAAGAATATTTGTTTTGAAAGTGACTGAATTAAATATTTAAGGGGTTGTTTTTCCATGTATTTGAGCAAAATCTTTCTTGCCAGAGTAGATTGTATCGTGAGGTCAAAATAAGTCAGCTTACTACATGATGTCTGAGTGTAATTATAAAGCATTATATTTTCTGACAATCAGGCAGTGCACATTAACATGCTAGTTGTGGTGAAATTTCTTCTGGCCTCCGAAAGTTGTGAAAAGCACTTATAAATAGTTTAAAATCAGCTAGTTTTGTTTTTCACAGTATAATGTGCTCTGCAAAAGACAAAATATTTGGAAAAATCTGCAAACAACTCCATATTTTTGTTCATTTATATATACAATCTATAATTCATACCTTTACAAAATATGTTCTGCTTCTTTTATTCGTTTAACAGTTCGTATTTTAGTCTTCTGTCTGATTTTTTTGGCCCTGGACTTGTTTGTGCACTGTGAACTGAATCCTGACTTGAAATCCTAAATTGAAATCTTCTCAAAATTGCAATTCTTGTCAGAAAAATTGGAATCAGATTCACAAATTTGTTTCCCAAACTTTTCCTGACCTTATTCTTTTAGTTTGAAATAAAACGAGAAAGCAGCTCTGCCATGGGTACAAAAAGTAATTTGTTAGATGTTCATAATACTAAATTAGATTGACTATTTAAAAAAAAAGATAATTACAATCCACAAATCTGTTTTCACAAAATAATTCTTCACTTCTGATTATGTTTAAAACTGCGTGAATTGTGTGGTCCTCTGTGTTTTTAATTAAATTTCACTGGCTTATTGCTCTAAGACTAGTACGATTAATCTGATTCTTTTTGTTTATTTTATTATTTCTATTATCATTGTTAAGTGGATTATGTTTTTGTTTTCTGTTTTGGCTCAGCTCTTGACCAAGCACCCGGCCAAACGTCTGGGGGGAGGAGAGGACGGAGAGAGGGACATCCGCGAGCACCTGTTCTTCCGATGGGTGGACTGGGACCGACTGGAGAGGCTGGAGATCCCGCCCCCTTTCAAGCCCAGAGCTGTCAGTCAAACTCACTCTCTGATGCACACCACACTGCCAAAATGTAGTCTTGATTATACTAACTTGAATTCAGAATATTCAAGTTATTTTGCAAGGTTAGATTTAAAGGTTTTACACAAAATGGACGTTTTAAACCGTGTACAATGTTGGTCATCGAAAACATACCGAGAGTTGTGTTTTGTTTCATTCACACATGTTTTAAGTAATCCTATTTATTATTTTATATACCTGTCTACATCTCCAAAGCTTAAAATGCCTTATTCCACCTTGTGATGTCATGACGCAGTAGTTTTCAAGTTTACAGCTACTTTTACTTTTAGTTTAGTAGAGATTGGCAATTCCAAGACTGAAACCATCCAAATGATTCTACTGAAGGTGCAGAGGTGAGGCACTCCCTGTATTACCCACAGACTGTACATATAAATGAATTTAACTAACACTCTAGCCACAGAGTTCCAAATAGGACGTGAGCTTGGGGGCACCTGTGGCTCCTTCTGATCCTGGCTGCCTTTGACTTACATTGGAATGTTACTCTGCTGCAGTGAGCCGATTTATTTTGGGGTTAAAATGTTCGTATTTATCCGCTCTACATTACATATGCTATGGCTGATGTCACACTCGCTTAGTCCACTGTAGAGGTCTGCATGGGACAGAATTTTCACTCTCGCTCCTGCCCACACCCACATTGTGCAGCCCTGCTCCGTCCCACTTCCGCAAGATGGGGATGTTCGCTTTCTTAAGCTCTATCAAACACGGAGAAGCGGAAAGGAATTGTCTTAATGTGTGCAAGATTAGTCTACGTCCGTAAATTTAGGCTTCTTAAAATGTTTTTACTGATGCCAAATAAAATATCCACCTTAAATTATGTATGATAGGTAGGAGTGTAACAATATCCAAGTCTCATGATATGATATTGTCATGGTATGAACCTCACAGTAAAATATTTATTGTGATATCGTGGGAAAGATCACGATATGGTGGGGAGGCTCACGATTAGGGATGTAAAATCTCTCGATACGATATTTTCACAATATACATCTCAGGGTTTGATATTTATTTTATTTCTTCATGTAGTCTACACTGAAATGGAGCAATGGTCTTTTTTTTTAGCTATTGCTGCACCATAACTTTTAATTTAAGCAAAAAGACTTGTAATTCGATATATTGTGATGGTCCACGATGTTATTGTGAGAACTTTGACAATGTAACATCCCTAATGATAGGCCTACATCAGTTATTTGTGTATTTTACTTTACTCCCATATTTAGTTTGTGGGACTACAGTTTATCATCTCACCCGCATTGTGCAGTCCCGCTCCCGCAATGAGCTTTCAAACTGTGTCCCCCGCTGCACTGTTTTGCGTTGGGTCCCACAGGTGCAGGGCTCCATTTTTTTTTTTTTTTTGGTTAAAATGTTCGGATTAACCCACTCTATATTACATATGCTATGGCTTATGTCACACTCGCTTAGTCCACTGCTTTATACAGTTTATAGTATTACCACACGACATCACAGAGTGGAACAGGGTGTTTTCTGTTTGAGAGAAGAACTCAGCCTAAATATGCAGGTTTGTGTGTTAAACATGTGTGAATAAAACAAAACACAACTTCAGTTATGTCTGTGATGAGGAAATAACATTATAACATTGATCAGAATATAGCGTAATATGAGCCTTTTAATGTGATGTAGGATATTTCTCTAGTTACAAGGCATTTCAGGCAAGATAATTTAGCTCGAAATTGAAAATTGAATTAAGACTTAAAACTCTCTGGAGCCAGGACTCCCCAGAAAAAGAGATTCTTAATCTCCCTTGCATTATCCTGGTAAATTAGGCTTTAAATAGGAAATAATGTATTGAAACAAGTCATTTTTGAAGTAAAATAATCTAGGTCAAACAAAAAAATCCATATTAAAGCCCCAGAGTGTCCTGGTGGAGATTCTAATAGAAGTTCTAGCTTTGCCTGAAATGTTCCACAGTATTCCATGAAACTTATCCATCTCTTTTGGGCCTGTTTTGCTGATTTTCCTACTTCCATGAACATAAAAATTGCTGCTTTAATTAGTCAAAACCACTGGAATTAATATTCATATTCTGAAGTTAAGTAATTGTTTTGCTCGTCTAGATAGTGCTGTATGTTGTTATGTGTCGTTATCTATTGTGTTTGTATAAATAACAATACAATTTCTGTTGATCTGCGTAGTCTCACAACTTTACTGCAACATGCGAGCTGTCACTATTCTGCCTCATATCTCAAATACCTTAAATTTTTCCTTATTTTCGACAGCTAGTGCAAATAATGACTGTACACACTGTATGTTTGGTAGGTTCCAGGCAATTAGAAGGAAACTAGGAGTAAAAAGTCTAGTGCCTAAGGGCCTGAAGCTGTGACTCAAACCAAGGCCGGCGGTTTGATGTGGAATGTACTAATGATCACATCTGTAGTTTCTTAAGGAATCCACAGAGCACACTCTTTCATGTGTTCAATTATGAAGTCAGTGCACCTCGCTCTGGGTCAATCAATATGTGATGCTATGTTTTTTACTTTACATTTATTGATAGTTGAAGTGAATCTTGTTCATGCTGCAACATCACCTGACATTCCTCTACCTATTTTCTGAAGATGTTCTGTACATTGCAACATCACTTCAAACGTCTTGAATCTAATATTAATAATAATTTGAGAAGTTTTGACTAGTTGGGATTAATCCACTTGAACCTCACTGAGGTTTCAATTTCAGTGACCTTTTTGAATAAATTGCACCTTATTTCCTGGGCTCCTTCTAAAGCTTTTTTTTTTTTTTTTTTTTTTTTAATGTGACCTTGTCTCTACAGAGCAGGGGGTCTCCAATTTTCTTCCTTAGGTGAACTACTTTTAGTTTTACTTACTTTTAACAAAAATGCTACTAGTTTTAACGGTCAAAAGAAACTTAGAACATAGAAGAGACACGTCAAACCTTAAATGAAGTACAGTTAGATGCCAATAAAACATAAACCATTATTCATTTATTAGTGCACAAAGTTAGGCATCAAAATGGTACATGTACAATGGTTAAATGCATTTAATTAATCAAATTCTACTTATTTAGCACAATACATGTAACTCAGAAATCTTTTGGCGAGCTACTTGGGAGGGGGTGGAGAGCTATTGATAGCTCCCGAAGCTGCTATAGAGGAATTGGTTAACCTTGAATGTTCTAGCCAGGCTGGCGCCACCTAGTGCTTCTGCTCAAATTCATTTCTCTCCAGAGACTAGGTCAGGAATCGGAATACACTAGATGGTTCACAAAAGCCCCGGAGGTGTGAGTCCAGGTACCAGCCAATCAGCAAAGAGTCATACATTCTGTGTTGGCAACAATTCCCAAGATGGAGGATTTAAAGCCGGAACAAAGAGAATGTTCAGTGAATTTTATCAAGGCGAAAGACGTTATTGCCCTTCTACCTACGGGATTTGGAAATATTCATATATATATATATATATATATATATATATATATATATATATATATATATATATATATATATATATAGAGTTAGTTAGTTAGTTACCCGTGAGCGGCACATTACATACGTCACAACCAAATAGCAGCGATTGGTAAAATAAAAAAAAGTGTGTCATAAAATGTCATGTACAGGCTTTTTTTTCAAAACAGCTTGACAAACATGCATTCCTGAGTGGGACTGATTCTCCATAGTTCTGACAGGTAACTTGACTTGATGGCAAAGAAGTGGGCTGAGGGAGCGTGAAGTCTCCCATAGCGTTCAGCTCCAATCAAATGAAGTTTACTTAACAAATCAGCAAACAGGACTTGAGTACACATATCCTACAATGTCTAACCATGGAGCAGAAGCTAAAAGAAAAAAACAAAGTGCCAGTGAAAGGTGACAGTGGGTCCATCTTACAATAACCAGTTAGAGGGACAAAATTGGAGCCAGGTTCCATACGAAGAATAGGAATTTATATACTTTCAAAACTGCAAAATAATAACACCAGGATCATGTAGAGCTGGTTAATATGAACATTTTAAGACTGAAATGAATGTAAAGTCAATTGGACCTTAACTTTGATGGAGCCGGAAGCGCGCTCCTGAACAAGTGGGTTAGCTATGTCCATTTCTATACTTGGTCTGCTTGTCTTCACGTATATAAATAAATGTAATGCCAAACTGTAAAACATTCTAAACCCTCCACCAGAAAAGTTACACAGTGTGCCTTTAAAGGTTAACATGAATATGCTAAATTTAAGTAACTTTGTCCAAGGGTAGAAATCCCCTTTTTGCAGTGTAACGCCACAGTCCAGTAGAGCAGGGCGGGAGTTGTGACCCTTGGGTGCTGTCTACTCCTCCCTATGCAAATTTGTGGCATCATTAGTCTCCCTTCTCCAGTCTGCGGTCTGTGGTGAGGTGTGCAGTGGGCGAGCCGAGTGAGCGCGGGGGTCAAAGGTCAGGCCTATTAACCAAATGAGATTCAGATCATTCAAAGGAGCGGCGTTGTGTCAGGGTGCGGTGAAGAGAGAGGAGGAGATGGATGCATGGAAGCCTTAAGGGAGAGGATTCATTAAAACTCTACTCTGGACTGTTTGTTGTGTCTTTAGGAAGCACTTTAATGATATGGGTAGAGCAGATTTAAGAAAAAGTATTGTATCTTAAAAATTTGGACTTAGACTTCAACAAACTTTATTGATTTGCAGTTAAAAATACTTCAGGTTTTACTTCTTCTCCCTCTTTGTCATTTTAAAAGGCCCATATTACACTATTTTCTGTTCTGTGTTATTTTATAATGTTGTTTCCACATCAATAACAGACCTGGAGTTGTGTTTTGTTTCATTCACAGATGTTGAATGCATTTTTAGGCTGAATTATTCTGTGTTTTTAAACTCCATACACCTTCACTAGACTCATTTGGATGAATTCTGCCGTCTAACTTGAAAACTACCGCTTCACGATATCACAAGGTGGAACAGAGCATGCAGACAGACTAATAATAAAGGATTACTGAAACGTGTGAATGAAACAAAACACAACTCCAGGTATGTTTTTGAGGAGGTAACAACATTATAACATTGCTTAAAGTAAATTTTGCATAATACAAGATCTTTCAACAATAACCGCAAAACCTTAAGTGAGAGCAAATAGAAATGTAACGAAATATCAGTGACATTTGTGGAATTTTGTACATTATATTCAGTGTTATAACAGTAACGAATTGCTGTAATGCATTGCTTTTTGCTGTAACGCAGTAATGTTTGGCATTACAGGGAAAAATGTTTTAATATTTTACTTGGTCCAAATGTTAGTATGCGCATTACAATGCATTTTTAACTTGGATTAAAGTGGTGGGTTTTTTGTTTTTCTTCATACAGATTTGCTAAAATCACCGTGATATCAGCAGCAAAAACGCCATCGCTATATTTCTGAATGTTGGGACGGGCCCGGAGGTGTGCCCTCGTAGACCATCGGGTAACCACTGGAGACAGGACTGGCATTGGTTTAGTCCTGGTTCAGTCCTGAATTCAGTCCTCAATTCAGTCCTGGTTTAGTCCTGGGTCAGCAGAGCCCAAAAGACTGGCATTTTCGTGTAATTATTTTGGTGAGAGTAACTTAAAAGTAATACAGTAGTCGTTTGAAATGACAGTAACAGGTCATAAATAAGGCATGACAGTTTTGAAGTAACTTGCCCAACAGTGATTATATTAAATCAAGCAGTCAAGAGATGTGAGACGTATATTGTGAAAATATTGTACTGTGAGATTTGGATATTGTTACATCCCTACAAATAAGTAATATAAATTAATTATGTTATAATAATTAAGTATGAAAAAATGAGTACAGAGGAACATTTTGGATAAGGTTTGGGAGAGGCTAAAATACATAAACAATAACTAACCCATGCTTAAGTGTGTCAATCATTACTTATTGTTTCTACATAAATTAAAATCAATGTTTATCTGAAAGTATCCAGTTTACTGATTGGTTAGTTTAATTCTTTTGTTGACTATTTTGTTGAACTCCCTTAAACATACACCTACAGAATACATTGTCCAAAAATCTAGACCTAATAAATAAATAAATTCCTCCTATAAACAAAAGAAATAATGAAGCCTCAGTTTCCCATTTGCAGTTTCACAGTGAACCTGATCTACCTGCAGGGGTGAGTCTAGACTATTTTTAGGGGAATATAATATTAGGCTTAACGATATTATTAGATTTGAAGTAAATATATTTTTTTCTTGGTTCATCAAATAGTTTTGCAAAGAAAGCACATCCCTGTTTTTCTTTGATGGGACCTGTGCGCTGTGCCTGATGTTACCTGCATGCTGAAAGGACCATCAAAGACTTAAAGATCATTTTGGATTCCATGAATATTTTGTGCACCCCTTAAGCTTAGTCAGTTTTTATTTTTTAAGTCACCGCTGCAAATGTGCAAAACTGTCAGCTGAATTCTGATCAAAGCAAAATAAAACATAAGATGAAGAGTCTCCCTACAGCGCATTAGGATTTGTTTTCCTGCGGGGGGGAGAAAATCTCAGAGTCGAGAACCCCCCCTGCCTATCTGGACTTATTTTATAGTGTCGTTTGGTGTTAGTTCATCAAATCTGTAAAATTATAACCTTTGCCAAAGTTTTTCGTCCTGTCCTGCTCTCAAATTGTCACTGTCTTAATTCTTAAAAGTGCACATTTCAGGTGAAGCCTTTGTCATCTGATTTTTTTTTTTCCCATGGAGACTTAAATGTTTCACAGTAGCATTAACCTTTTCCATCTTGCTTAAAAGTACATGAGTAGGGTCGCCTCCCCATAGATCTGATGTGTAATTTGGCTTGGTGGTGTCACTTTTTTGTAGCCTGATTCATCAGCCAGGTTTCACTTCATAGAAACCGTCTGACCTCGCAGCATTAGGATTCGTTCGCTCGACGGTAGGCAGGTACTTTTTTATTTAACCAATTGCTGCTATTTGTTCGTGACTTATGTAATGCGCCATAACGCTCAGTGGTGTCCAAGTAATTGCTGGCACAACAGGAAAACAAAATAGAGAGTGAACATATTTGTCAATGATCATTGTCGTTTCTGTGAGATGAACTTACGAAATAAAGGTGCAAAAAAAAATAAATAATAATAATGCGAATTTTGTATTTGTCAAATGAAGTCCAAAGGAGAATAGCATATGTAGTCTGCTGTCGCAACTTGGGTTGGTTCAGCTCTTCACCGATTGTCCGGTGCGCGATCTGCAACTTCCGGGGTTCATGCAAACCGTCTAGTGTATTTTGATTCCTGACCTAGTTGCTGGAGAGAAATGAAATTGAGCACTAGGTGGCACCAGCCTAGCTAACTTTTTTGGCTCCATGGAGAGAAATACATTTAATGCAATACTGTGGAGCATTCTGGACATAGAAACAACAGCTCTTTGGAGACAAGGTGATAACTAACCCTCCAATGAAATGGAAAACACACACCAAAGTTCTTGTAGAGGAAATGCAAGCAAAATAAAAGTGAAAAAATGCATAGCATGCTCAGATGGCTGATATTCAAAAGCGTTTTTTTTTTTTTTTGAATAACATTTTGTCAGTAAAGCCCTCGTTAAATAATTTTTTTTGCTTTGGACCACAGTATGTAATGGGCCCTCCACCAGAAAAGTTATAATTTTTTGACATATTACAAATTTTCTGTTCAAATGTGGTCTTTCCAATTTTGAAATATAACAAGAAAAAGAGGGGGAAAAAAGACTGAAAATAAAAACTAAACTATTTACAGAAACAAAAACTGCCATCAAAAATATTGTGTTATATAGTGTAAAATAAAATATAACAAATCTTCACCAGAAGTGGAGAAGTTACAAGAAATCTTTTCTGATTGGATTGAATGTACTGATCTATGTTTTAATATTGTTTCCTCATCACAAACATACCCGAGTTGTGTTTTGTTTCATTTACACATGTTTAACACACAAACCCTGCATATTTAGGAGTTATTCTCTAAATACCGGAAGTGTTTTTAAACTCTATACACCTTCATTAGAATCACTTTGATAATTTCAGCTTTAGAATTGCCAGTCTCTTCATGACATCACAAGGTGGAACAGAGCATTTGGAGCTTTGGAGATGCAGACAGACTATTAATAAAGGGTTACTTAAACATGTGTGAATGTAACAAAACTCAACTCCAGGTATGTCTTTCATGAAATAGCAGCATTATAACTTGGATTAAAGCTCAGAAGAATCAATCTTTTGTAACACAGGACCTTTAAAAGTTCTTATCTTGTCCTTTCTTCCTTCAGACTGGACTCTATCTAAGTGTGTCTGACCTGTCTGTGTGTCTCTCCACAGGGCGGGAGAAAAGGAGAAAACTTCGATAAATTCTTCACGGGAGCTCCGGCCGTGCTCACTCCCTCTGACCCCGATGTCCTCGCCGCCATCAACCAGGAGGACTTTGAGGGCTTCTCCTACCAGAATCCAGACTACGCTCCATCTCCGCTCACCGCTGTTTGAGAACGCCTGCTCCTTCTCCTGCTCCTGCACCTGTCACTCTGCCCTGTACTCCTCCTATTCTAGTTTTCTATTAGACTATTTAACCAGTTATTACAATGTTCTCAGAGTTTAACATAGCAAAGATTCATCACTCGTCTATTGTTAAAGAGGGGGTACTATGCTGAATCAACTTCTTTTTAGCTTCTACCATGTTGTAACGATGTTCCCTCATCAGAAACATGCCTGAAGTGGTTTTCTGAATTATTTGTGCGTGTTTGATTGGTTTCTCATATGAACTAATCGAATCCTCTGTTTGGTTAGGCGCACGAGACCACGGAGAACAGCAGGAGCTTCAAAAATGCAATTGAAACTAATGAAACTTTTAAACACACTCATTCCGATGAATAGTATTTTCATGGTGATCTAAATATGTTATGTGTTCACAGTTAATACCACATAAAAGTGTAATACCCCCTCTTTAACATTTGTGTTGCAAGTCTGGAAGATAGTTCTCCTTATTTAAATCATATTCAAGTAATTGGCTTTCCTGGAATTTCTGTTATTGTGACTGAAGAAAAAAAAAAGGTATAGAAATAAACTCAACTTTCTAATACTTATACATTCTAAGAAGAAATTATAGACATAAATATTTCCAGGACCCTATTTTTGCTAAACAAATATAATCTCTTTAGTTATCTACAAATATTTTCAATATCCGTAATCCAAAAACAAATATATTTCTGAATCGTCATTGGCAGAGAAACGTTTTAATTAAAGCTAATCAACCATATAGATTATAAAACCAAAGTATGGACAGTGTTGGGAAGTAAGTGAATAGTTGTACAGACAATATTTATTCTGAAAACTAATTTTGAGTCACTGTTTTCTGGTACAGTTACTTTTTCATTTGGTGGTATTTTCTACAATCAAAGAAATGCACAGTTGATCTTCTTCTACTTGATCACCCAGTTTAGGCTTCAAACTGCACAGAATCAATGAGAAAAATATAAAACGCAGCGTGTGTGGTTTTTCCTTCTCTGATCTGCGATATATAAATACAACAAACACAAAGCTGTTTCATCTTTACACTATCATTTAAAAGCAGCTCTGCATGAAAATATTCAAAGTATTCACAATACAGTACTCTGATTGGACCATGGATCAGAATACATTTTAATGCAGGTATTTATTGTTCTGTAACTAAATATATTTTCAGAGTATTCTTCCCGTCACTGAGGATAGAATAGTTATTGCTGTGGTAATCCCCAAAATAAAGGAATAAAAAGTTATAATTTAAAGATTTTTGGGCTTTCACATGAAGACTGTTATTGTCTCATCGATGGAGACCTGGACGGATGGCGACTGGTGCTAGTGGGTTCTGTTACATTTAACTATGAGACTGGACAAGTGACACAGAGATGTTTCATAACCAAATGTTTACATAAGACTGAACGACACCTTCTACATTACTGAGTTAGATGTAGGGTGACCATCTTCAATAGTTGTGGTATAATATAAGAAGATTTAAGCTTAAAAACGATCAGGATTTTCAGTGGTGTCTCCCGAAAACACAGTGAAGCAGAGGGTAGAGTGGCCACATTTTTTCCTCAAGTAAGCATACTTCAGAATAATATTACTCAAGTACTAAGTAGTGGTCCAAGAAGTGACTCAAGTAAAAAAGTATTTGGGAAAACTACTACTGAAGTACGGTAAGAGCAACTTTAAGAGTAAAAGTCAGGACATAACATCTGATTTGTAATTTGAAATGAATAAAATAGAAAGGTTAAAACATTTCAAACCTGGTATTTTTGAAGGATAGACCACAAAAATGAGAAAAACTAAATAGTATCTGAAGGAATAATTCTAGAAATACAAATATCAAGTCATTTAATATTCAACGTAAAGCTTTTGTCACTTACTTACAGAGGGAAAAGTAACCAAAACGTTTACTAGAACAATAGTACTGTTACTTAAAAAATACTTCTCAGGTAGGACTAAACGTGTGCAGCTATGAAAGTACTCTGAAAACTACAATTTATTTTAAAAAGTTACTCAAGTAAACAGAAGTGAGTAAATGGAAATCAGCAAAAAAGTGTTAATTTTATGTAAGAAAAATATATATTGTATGAAACTGATGTGTTTTGAATGCAAATCTCATATTTTTTATTCAGTTCTTTGGCATAAATAAAAGTGGGAGAGTCTTTAAATAAATGGGACGAGGGTCAGGATAAACCAAGAGAGGGACAGGTGGTCACCCTAGCCTAGTTAAATGTCTCAACAAACACATTTCTGTCTGTAGAACTCTTAATAGTGTCTCTTAGTGTGGATTTTATAATGAAGTACAATTGTCTATGCATGCATGAGCCACTCAGAAATCTATAGTTAAGTGTTAGTGTTATAAATTGTGTTGGCAAAGATTATGTTTATGTTCAAGAAATTAAGATTTAAAACCACATTTATTTGATTTTAATAAGAAAAAATAAAAGCGAATTAAAAAGTGTGACTGATCCATATGAGGAAAAAATGTATTTGTTTTTTTTTTTGCCATTTTGTCCAGTCCTTTGCTTTTGAGTGAAGAATTAACTTAACGTAAAGGTGCATTGTGTAACTTTTCTGGTGCTTTTCTCCAAGGAGATGTTATTGCTTTGTCTGGAATGTTTCACAGTATGGCATTAAACCTTTCTATCTTCATGGAGCCCAAACTAGACCACGTTACAGGTCAGATCTGTGGAAAGGCGACCCCGCTCACAATCAGAATGTGTGTTTTTCTAGGTATTTTTGAGCTGTATTTTAATAAATGTAGAGTAGAGTGGTTTAATGCCATATTGTGGAACATTTCAGGCAGAGCAATGACACATCCATAGAAACAAATGAGATGAACCCCAACCAAAAAGTTACATTGTGCATCTTTAAGATTTACTAAGCAAATGTCATTTTATTCAATATTCCTCTTAAAGGCACACTGTGTAACTTTTCTGTCATCACCTGCTTGTCTCCACAGGAAAAGGAATGTTCCACAGTATGGCATTAACGTATCAACCTTGCATTTATTTCATTACAGGTGTTTCTTTTTAAATATTATTACTAAGAAAACCTTGTAGTCACACTTACAATGATCTTACTTGAAACTTGATCATACTGTGGAACAATCCAAAGCAATAAAATCTCCATGGAGACAAGCACAAAAAGTCCCAAAATGCACCTTTACAACAAGAAAAAACTGATACTATAAATAATGGAAAAACAAAATTAAATAAATATACTTGATGACAGGTAACACTATATAATAACTGTACTTTAATTAGCCTAAACAAAGAGTAAACAAAGAGTAGCTGATTAATTCATACTCTAACCTTGTAATGAAGCAGTCACTAAGCCTGGATCATTCTGAATAAACAATTGTTGTAATAAAGTGATACTAAATCAATGCTAGCAGTTTTAAAGGGGTTATATTACTCTATTTTTGGTCTATGTTATAATATTGTAAAATAGCAGTACAGGTTCTCTACGAGGGTTAAACTAGTAATCTTAACAGAATGTAGCTCTTACTGAAAAATGTAAAAGTGGGCAAGGTACAAACCCGAGTCCAGATAAATTAACCCCAATGTGCTTCGATCAGCAAGATGGTTTTCTCCAGCCTGATTTATCAGCCTGTTTCACTTCATGGAAACTGTCTGACCTTGCAGCATTAGAATTTGTTCGCTCGACAGTAGGCAGGTACTTTTTTTATTTAACCAATCACTGCTATTTGGTCATGACATAATGAACTGGTATATTAAGCTTTTCCCAAATCCCGTAGGAAGAAGGGCAATAACGTCTTGATAAAATTGACCAAACATTCTCTTTGTTCTGGCTTTAAATCATCGATCTCAGGAATCGTTGCCAACACAGAATATGGCTCTTCGCTGATTCGTCGGTGCCCAGACTCACACTTCCAGGGTTTTTGCAAACCGTCTAGTGTATTCGCTGGAGAGAAATGAAATTGAGTGGAGGCACTATGTCTTCACCATTATTCCCTGACGAAGACCATCTTGCTGGTCGAAATGTGTTGGCGTCCCTTCATGCAATAATAATTTAATATATTCAGTCGGAGTGCCTCGGGCTTGTACCTTGCCTACTTTTACATTTTTCAAGTGTAGCTTTCTGTTAAAACACCTGGAGTTGTGTTTTGTTTCATTCACACATGTTTATCACAAATGCTGCATATTTAGGCTGAGTTATTCTCTCAAACAGAAAATAAAACACTTTCTGATATCATGTGGTAATGCAGGAAAAGCTTCATTATGTTTTTAAACTCCATACACCTTCACTAGAATCATATGGATAATTTCAGCCCTGGAATTACCAATCTACAAAAGGTAAAAGATAGAACAGAACACTTTAAACACTAATAATAAAGTGTGAATGAAACAAAACACAACTCCAGGTATTTTTGTGATGACATTATAACATGGATTAAAGCTCAGCAAGATTTAATTTGTGTGATATAGGGCCTTTAAATGTAAATGATCATGCTCACTGTCATTTCAGGCGACCGTTGTTGAATCTGGTTTCTGGTCTGGGGCTGTATTGTGTGCTCCACTGACCTCTGGCTAAGTGGCATTTGGCTTTGACAGAGGCTGACTCTACACTCCACTTTATGAAGGCTCTTTTTTTTTTTTTTTTTACAGCGCTCTGTTTGTCCTGCCCCGCGGTGACCCCTCTGTCAGCAGCACGTCATACCCAGACAACCTCACATGACCACAGCCAAAACACACACGCACTGGAAACATGTTCAGATGGCCTTTAGTGAAATAACTCCGTTTCAGATCATTACACTGAACTGAGGAATTTGATCGTTTTAGTTCTTTTGAATGCAGCATTCATTTATTTATTTTTAGCATTATTTAGAAGCTTTTTCCTGTTATTTCTGACTTATTACAAGAAAATTTTGATGGATTTTGAATTTTCATAAAATGCCATGGATTTTTAGTCTGCGTGTCGGCTTCCTCCAGGGTGCTCTAAAAACATTTACAGTATGGTTCTCTGAAAAAGAGATTCTCAGCAGGAGTATCCTGGTTAAATAAAGGTTAAAAGAAAAAAGAAAAAATTATAAAGGCAACGTATTGAGACAAGTAGGAAAATGTAAACAAATTAAATGGGTTGGTTAAATAAATACATCTAATCTCATCTAGTGCGGCTACACTGCGACATAACTAAGTTTTGATACTGTTCTAGTCTTGGTTTAGTCCTGACGTAGACTTGGTTTGGTCTCGTTTTAGTCCTGGTTTAGTCCAGGTTTAGTTCTGGATTCAGCTCTAATTTTATGTAGTATGCAAGTATTAATGAAGTCAGGTTTGGGCCTGGTTTAGTCCTAATGTAGACTTTTGGTTTGGTCCTGTTCAAGATCTGGTTTAGTCCTGGTTTAGACCTGGTTTAGTTTTGGTTAAGTCCTGGTTTAGTCCTGGTTTAACCCTGGTCTAGTTCAGATTTCTTTCTGAGTTTAGTTCCAATTTGTATTTGGTGTCTGGTTTAGTCCTGATGTAGACTTGGTTTGTACTAGTCCTGGTTTAGTCATGGTCTAGTCCTGGTCTAGTCCTGGTTTAGTCCTGTTCTAGTCCTGGTCTGGTCCTGAATTAGTCCTGGTTTAGTCCTGGTTTAGTCCTGGTTTAACCCCGGTTTAGTTCATATTTCTTTCTGGGTTTAGTTCCAATTTGTATGTGGTGTCTGTTGTGCAAGTTTGAATGAAATCAGGTTTAGACCTATTTGTCCAGACATGGTTTGGTCCTGTACTAGTCCTGGTTTAGTCCTGGTCTAGTTTTGGTCTAGTCCTGATTTAGTACTAGTTTATTCCTGGTTTATTCCTAGTTTAAACCTGGTCTAGTTCAGATTTCTTTCGGGGTTTAGTTCAAATTTGTATGTGGTGTCCATTGTGCAAGTGTGAATGAAGTCAGGTTTAGTCCTGATTTGTCCAGACATGGTTTGATCCTGTACTAGTCCTGGTTTAGTCCTGGTTTAGTCCCTGTCTAGTCTCGGTTTAGTCCAGGTTTAGTTCTGGATTCAGCTCTAATTTTATATAGTATGCAAGTGTGAATGAAGTTAGGTTTGGGCCTGATGAAGACTTTTGGTTTGGTCCTGTTCTACTCCTGGTTTAGTCCTGATTTAGTCCTGGTTTAGTCCTGGTTTAATCCTGGTTTAAACCTGGTCTAGTTCATATTTCTGGGTTTAGTTCCAATTTGAATGTGGTGTGAATGAAGTCAGGTTTTGGCCTGATGTAGACTTGTTTTGGTCCTGTACTAGTCCTGGTTTAGTCTTGGTCTAACCCTGGTCTAGTCCTGGTTTAGTCCCTGTTAAGTCCTGCTTTTTGTATAGTGTATGCAAGTGTGAACGCTGTGAGACTTTGTGGAGAAATATGGTAGAAGCAAAATGAATCTCCCCACACACATACACTTACATACATTTCACTTTAGGCAACATCATTAGAATAATAAGGCAGGAGGAGCTTGTTAGCGGCCGCAGGTATCACTGAAATGTTGTGCTTTTGGTTTTTAATGACGCTCTTTGGTCATTGATTAGACGTAATTAAAAGTCCAACTCAATGGGGTAGTTCAATACATGGAACATAATAGTAGCAACGCCATTAAAACCTGATTTGAACAAGAGAAGCGTACTCGGAAATGCAGCGCGGTGTTATCTCACGCGGCAGCTGGACATTGCGGGCACAAATCTGTCTGAATGCCCACTGGTCCTTCTTGTAGTTTTTCTTTCAGCTGGCTGTTTATTTTAAAGCCAGAGAGAGAGTGAGGAGACATTATTGCTCTGCTGAGAAAAGCACAATCCAAATAAGTCTGTGTAAATGGTCCGCTGCCGAAACAGTGGTTTGCGAACAGGGGTCAAAGTTCACGACGGGTAGACAGTAAAATAAAGTGGAGCGTGTAATGAGCTGCTGATCAAGATGTCCACGCAGAAGGATCGCTCTCGGGCACGGTGTAATACAAGGGAAAGGCACTTAAAGGTGTAACTTTTTTTTTTGTCTCCGTGGAAATGTTTTTGCTTGTCAAGGATGTTCACACACAACCCACGCTCAGTAATAATCATGTTTTTTTTCCTAATTTATTTGGACAAATGCAAGATATTTATGGCTATACACATTTGAACCCAATGTGTATGCCTATGTGTGGGCGGGGATAGGGGGTAGGTGCAATTGACTTCGATTTTCTGAGCAATAAAGCCTCAAATGTGTAATACAGGAATACTCAAACACTGGAAGCCATTATAACATGGTTAAAAAAATCATGTATCATTTGTTCATTTGCTTTTTCAAAATAAAAACAAAAATAAGAAAATTAAATAACAACTATTTTCTTCATTATTTGTCTCCAAAACCAAAATGAAAAAAACGGATAATGGTATGTTTTTTCAGTTTTCAATTTTGTGTTTAAATGAATAATGGAAAAAACGGATAACGGACGTTTCCTTTTTCTGTGACTGGACTTTTGCGCCACATACGGACTGAACCGGGACTAAACCCAGACTAAACCCGGACTGAGTGGTGGGACGGGCCTGGAGGAGTGCCTGCGTAGACTGATGGGTGATCAGGGCCAGACCGGGACCAGACTGGGACTGAGGTCGGGACTGAGTTCAGGACTGAGCCCGGGACTGAGACAGGGACTAAGACCTGGACCAGGACCAGAACTGAGACTGGGACCAGACCAGGACTGAGACCAGGACCAGACTGGGACCAGGACCAGGACTGAGACTGGGACTGAGGCTGGGACAAGACCGGGACCAGACCCGGACCAGACTGGGACCAGACCAGGACTGAGATCAGGAATGAGACCAGGACTGAAACTGGGACCAGACCAGGACTGAGATCAGGGCAAGCCCAGGACCAGACTGGGACTGAGACAGGACCAGACCAGGACTGAGACCAGGACTGAGGACTGAGACTAGGACTGAGACTAGGACTGGTTCCGGAATCATTATCCGTTATCCATTTTTTTATTTTGGTTTTGGAGACAAATAATGAAGAAAATAGTTATTATAGTTATTTTGTTTTCTTATTTTTGGTTTTATTTTGATACACAGATTTTAAAAGCTTATTTATGTAAATTTTGTATAAAAGGCCCATATTATGCTACTTTCTTATCTATGTTATTATCTTGTTTCCTCATCAAAAACAGACCTGGAGTTGTGTTTTGCTTCATTCACACACATTCACACCCTACATATTTAGGCTGCATTTTTATCTCAGACAGAAATCACTCCACCTTGTGATGTCATGCAGCAATATAGTGCTTCACTATGTTTTTAAAGTCCATGTACCTTCATTAGAATCATTTGGATGATTTCAGCCTTGGAATTATCTCTCTGTTGAACAAAAGGTAAAAGAAGTTGTTAACATGAACACTGGCTCAGAGCATTTTGAGTTTTGGAGATTAAGGGCCAATCCCAGTTCTAATTTCTACCTCTACCCCTGAAAGTAGTAGTCTCTGCCAGATTTTACGTAAGAAGACGCAACAAGCTTTTGCCAGAAATCCAACATGCTGTCTACAGTTTGTGAACTTCTTTGGTCTCTGTGTTCGAGGTAGCAGCCATAGCAGGCATTCTGGGAAATTGCTCATACCCCTCGGTTTGGAGTGTGCCTCTGCCATAACGGCAACTGGGACACCCCTACCAATACACGTGAAAGCGCAAAACGAAGGGGTAGGGGAAAGCGGTATGACCAAAATGGGCTTACTCAAATGTGTGTGAATGAAACGAATCACAACTCCAGTTATGTTTTTCAGAAGACAACATTCGAACATGGCTTAAAACTCACAATAATTGCATGTAACATAAATAATTTAAACTAAACTGATATGTGTAAGTATCATATCTGTTCTACTGATGCTTTATGAAGTTTAATGAAGTTTATTACTGATAGCATCATAACTACAGGGACACATACGATCAAAGCATTTTACACACAAAAAGGTGCATGTTAACATTTATGGATGGATATTTCTATTGCAAAAACTAATCATTTCCGTAGTTAAAAAATAAAGTTATGCATACACAGATTCAGTTCACAAAGAGTGGTGAAGAGTGGTGAATCATTTCTTTTTTCTTTTTTTTTCATTACACTGATGTATGACCCTCGTGGCTACATTAACTCATTACTTTAGAATATTGCATAATGTCACATAATTAATTCCCAATCGAATTAAAAGCTTTAACTCTCTCTGTACATTTGGTATGTGTAAAACCAATCTGTGAATATGAGTTTGAAATGAGCAGTGGAAGAGTTTGGTTTTCCATTAGGCCGATATTCTAATTGATGTCATAGTCTGTCATAAAAGTCCATAAGGTTTTTTTTTTTTAATCATGATGTGTGTGTTCTCCAGTGGATGTGGTTCATGTATCTGCTCTTTGGGTCAGAGTCTATAGAGAATCAATACATTATCATTACGGAGAGATCAATAAGATGAATTTATTTATAATGTGATATGACAAATGAAATAAAGTGGCTCATTTGATTTTGTTCCGTTTTACTCTGCATCCCTCTCTTTCTTTCTCTCTCTCTGTCTCTCTCTCTCAAACACACACTAGCCCTCTTCCCTTTCTCTTTCTTTTTGCCCCCTCTCTATCTCTTTCTCTCCCTCCTCCCTATCTCTCGTTCTCTCTCTCTCTCTTCTCTGTCTCACCTCTCCCTGTCTCCCTCCTGCCAATCTCTCTTTTTGCCCCCCTTCCTATCTCTCTTTCCCCCTCCTCCCTGTCTCTCTCTTCCTCTTCTCTCTCTCCTCCCTATCTCGCTCTCTGCCCCCTCTCTCTCTTTTTCCCTCCTCCCTGTCTCTCTTTCTTCCCCTTCTCTCCCTCACTCTCTCTCTTCTCGCTCCTTCCTTTCTCTCTCTTCTTCTTCTTCTCTCCCTCTCTCTCTCCCTCTTCCCTGTCTCTCTCTTTCTCCCTCCTCCTTGTCTCTCTCTTCCTCTTCTCTCCCTCCCTCTCTCTCTTTCTCCCTCCTGCTTGTCTCTCTCCCTCCCTCCTTCTCTCTCTCACTCTCTTTCTCTCTCCCTCCTCCCTGTCTCTCTCTCTGTCTCGTCTTTCACTCTGTCTTTCTCCCTCTCTCCTCCCTATCTCTCTCTCTTTCTCCCTCCTCCCTATTGCTCTCTCTCTCTCCTTCCTCCCTATCTCTCTCTCTGTCTGTTCTCTCCCTCACTCTTTCTCTCTCCCTCCTCCCTATCTTTCGCTCACTCTCGCTCCTCCCTGTCTCTTTTTGCCCCCCCCCCATCTCTCACTCTCTTTCTCCCCACCTCCTCTTCCTCCTTTTCTCTCTCTCTCTCTACTTCTTTGGATCTCCTTTCCTCTAGCACCCCCTCTGTCTTTTTCTCTTCCCTTCTTCCATCTCTCCCGTCTCCTACACAATCTATACTGTTTTCTTTTTAACCCCCCCCCCCCTCTCTCTTCTTCCCTCCCTCCCTCCCTCCCTCCATCTCTCCGTCTTGCGCACACAGACACAGAGACACAGTGAAGTTGCTGACCTGTGTACACGGGGCTGGACTTGTCGAAGCAGCAGAAGTATCCCTCTTTACCATTTCTATTCACTCGCCGCCTTCTTTGTGCACACGGCAAAAAATGTACATCCACCTTTGATTAAAAACACTTTTCACACAAGACTGTTCAGAATTTAATCTGGATTTGAGATTTTTTTTTTCAGCATCTACGAGTGAATTTTATAGGACATAGAACAACGTATTTCTTGACACTTCTGACTGATGAGATAATAATTTTGATAATTTCGTTTAAAAATAAGTGAGCCAAATGGGTAATTTCATTTTTCCTATACTCCATTGGCAAAAAAAATATAATGTAGGTTGATCAAGTAAAAACGTTAATTAGTCAAAGCGCCTCAAATTAGTTAATATCCTGTTTTCAGTTCATAATCTAGATGGATGTTCCTTCTTTTACCTGACATGCCCTCCTTCCTCCCTCCTTCCCTCTTTCTCTCTCCCTAGCTCTCTCTTTCTCCTCGCTTCTCTGTCCTCATCCCTGTCCTTTTCTTCGGCAAACTTTCTCTCCCCTTCATTCCATCCCCCACTTCTCTCCTCCTCTCCCTCATTACTACTCCCCCTTTCATTCTCTCTCTGTCTCTCCCTCCCCTCCTCCCTCTGTCCTTCTATCCTATTCATTCTCTATCTCTCCCTCCCTCTCTTCCTCCCTCTTTCTCCACCCTCTCCCTCCATCCCTGCCTCTTCTCGCTTCTCTTCTCCCCTCTCTTCCTCCCTCTTTCTCCACCCTCTCCTTCCATGCCTGCCTTTTCTGTCTTGTCTTCCCCTGGCTCTCTCCCTCCCTCTCCCTCTTTCTCCACCCTCTCCCTCCATCCCTTCCTCCTCTCTCTTCTCTTCTCCCCTTTCTCTCCCTGCCTCTTTCTTCACCCTCTCCCTCCCTCCCTCCATCCCTGCCTCTTCTCTTCCCCTCCCTCTCTTCGTCTCTCTTCCCCTCCCTCTTTTTCCACCCTCTCCCTCATCCCTGCCTCTTCTCTCTTCTCTTCCCTCTCTCTCCCTCCCTCTTTTTCCACTCCCTCCTTCCATCCCTGCCTCTTCTCTTCCCACCTCTCTCCCTCCCTCTTTCTCCACCCTCTAACTGCATACCTGCCTCTTCTCTCTTCTCTTCCCCTCCCTCTTTCTCAACCCTCTCCCTCCATCCCTACCTCTTCTCTTCTCTTCCCCTCCCTCTCACAATCTCCCTCCACCTTCTTTTCCCTCCCTCTCTTACTTCTCTCTCTCCAAACCTCTTCCGCTCTCCCTCCTTCACTATTTACACACTTTTTACCTCTAACTCCAACCCCTCCTTCCCGCACTCTCTCCACCCTTTCCTCTTCTTCTCTTCTCTCCCTCCTCCCTCTACCCCTCTGTCTCCCACCCTCCCTCTGTCCTCCCTTTCTCTCCCTCTCTACCCTCTCCTCTGTCTCCCACCCTCCCTCTCTCCTCCCTTTCTCTCCCCTTCTCTCGACCCCCTCCGTCGCTTCATGGTGGGACTAATATCCCTACAGAGATCTGAGTAGAACACGTTGACCTTCACATTAAAATCTCATCAGTTCCTCCCCGTGCTCCTGTCTTCTCTTCTGCTCCACATCTGGCCCTCGTCTCTTCCACGGGCCTGTCCTCTCATCTCTGCTCTAAAAAGACTCTGCTCCACTTTCCGTGCATCAAAAAGACACTTTGCTAATGTTGAAATCATCTTTTGAGAGCTTCTTTTGGGCCAAAGAACTATATTGGTTGTGTTCAGATGCTACCGTGTCCCCAATATCCCTCTCGCTCTCATGTGGGACGGCGCTCGGTATTTCAGTGTTTCAGAATCTATAATGTGATGACGTCCTGCTCCCAGATGGGGGCAAGAGACCTATTCCTACTGATTACATCGCACTTGACCATGAACTATCCAAAAGGTAAACGCACAAATGTTGAACCTGTTCATTTTTATTCCTGATTAAATTCAAGAACACGCTGTCTTTCAGCAAAAACTTCCATTTTAACAATATTCATTTCATCTGCCTCTCACTGGATTCAATATTTTTGGCCTATAGTCTGTTCAAAAGTAATGTGAAACCCATCTGTAACTCTTATATTGTACTTTATGTTGTACTTTACGTTAAAGCTCAGTGACATTGTGGTAACAGGATTAACACAGTTTCATTTGGATAATGAGAGATGATACATGTAATTTTCACCCTTGTTTCCACAGTATTCCCAAGAGTACTGCATGTGTACTTGTGATGTACAGTCTGCATACTATAGATTTTAGTTAATTATATCAACGTGAAATTAAGTCCAATGACGGCTCCTTCATTAAGTGAGTGGTATGTTTTTACTGTTTTGTGCTATAGTCCAGTAAGGTTCATTTGGTCTTCTGATAATTTATGTTTTTAGGTTCTTTTTTTCAGACCCAGAGTTTGTTTTAATACCTGACAATATCGACTGCTCACTTGCGGTCTTCCTCAGAGTGGTCTCGTAATAGTCTGATTCATCAGACAGTTTCACTTTGTAGAAACCGTCTGACCTCGCAGTGTTAGAATTCGTTCGCTCAACAGTAGGCAGGTACTTTTTATCATTTAACCAATCGCTGCTATTTGGTAATCACGTATGTAATGTGCCGCTAACGGGGATAACTGGTATATTAAGCTTTTCCCAAATCCCGTAGGAAGAAGGGGAATAACATCTTCCCCCTTGATGCAATTCACCAAACATTCTCTTTGTTCCGGCTTTAAATCCTCGATCTCGGGAATCGTTGACAAAACTGAATATATGGCTCTTTGCTGATTGGCTGGTGCTCAAACTTGCACTTCTGGGTTTTTGCGAACTGTCTAGTGTATTTCGAGGACCTAGGTGTCTTCCTCAGAGTGGTCTCGTGATGTTGCTGTGGCATTTCCAGTCAGCTGATTTATACAGGTTTTGGTGCTGTCACTGCTCGGAGGAAGACTTCTGTGAGCAGTCAAAACTGTCAGGTATGAAAACAAAGTCTTGGTCTGAAAAAAAGAACCTAATAACATAAATTATCAGAAGACCAAATGAGCCTTATTGGACTATAGCACAGAATAGTAAAAACATACTACTCAGTTACTCAAGGAGCCGTCATTGGACTTAATTTCATGTTAATATGATGAACTAAAATCTATAATATGTAGACTGTAAAACATATTCTGTGTTGTATATTACAACAGAAATGTTAAATGTTGAACCCTTTTCCCAACCTCAGGATACATTACATAAATTAGATAAAATAATTTGCCCTTCCTCATCATAAAGCTGCTCTATGTAACTTTTCTGGTGGAGAGTCCAACACCTGATTGTCTCCTTGGAAATGTTCATATTTATCTTCACGGGAACAGGTATTTTATCAAGAAAAACTGTACTGGAATGATGATGTGAGCTAATATTGTGGAACTTTTTATGCAAAGCAGCAACATCTCCATGGAGACAAGCAGACCCTGTCCTAGTAAATGTACATCATTAACAATATTATTCTATGTTGTCATGTGGCTAATGAACTCTTTGAAACACTACACTGTCATTATGTTTTCAAAATACTCTCACAAAACGCCCCCAATTATTTGAGCTGGTGTCATTTTTACGTTATAATGAGTTTAATATTGCACCGTGTCGTGACGAATTTTAATAAGAGTCCAATCTCTCCGACACACAGTGAGGTAATAGGCACTTTACTCCTCTGACATTTGGGCGCCATGGGAACTTGTCTTTTTTATGAGTCTACTTTTACTCAAGTTGTTTTAGAGGTAGAGTCTTAAAGGTGAGGAGTTCTTCTCTTACTTTCACTCAAGTACATTACGTTTTGTGACTACTGTATAAAATTTTACTTTTCAGACACCATGTTTATACTATAGTGATATATTTTGCAGTGTAATAGTACTTCAACTTAACTTTTGGGTACATTTCTGACTGTCTGACTGTGAGTTGGACCACATGAAAATTGGGACTAATCCCTGAACAAAACCTAGACTAGACCTGGACTTAAACCAGGACTTAACAGGACCAAACCAAGTCTAGATCAGGACTAAACTGGAGCTCATAACCAGGGCGAGTGAGTACACGTCCTCACAAGTGACAAAAGCTTCAAGTTGACAATATGAGATGATTTGAACATTTGAAAATACCAGATTTTGTGTATTTTATTTTTTGTTTTTACAAATATATAAACGTCAAATTATACCTCAGATCTTACATCTAATTTCTTTATAATTCCTCTTACTTGTGCCACAGTAACGATCATTTCTGGGACCACAACTTCTTTCCTCTAGAACCTACTTTAAAGTGCCCATACGCCAAAGGTGGAACCAAGTCGTTGTTTTGCAAGTCTCAATTCTTTGACCTCAAGTCCAAGTCAAGTCCCAAGTCAAATACAGCCAAGTCCAAGTCGAGTCTCAAGTCACTGACCCATAAGTCCAAGTCAAGTCCAAGTCGTCTGCTTTGAACTTCAAGTCTTTAAACCAAAGTAACAAATATAGCTTAGATTTTTGCAATTTATGTCTATTAAGATAAATTGTACTTTAAAAATCATAGGATATTTGTATTTACAGTATTTATAGAGTATAGAAGAGTTGTAGAAATGCATTTTTTTTTTTTTTTTTTAATGTCTTGACAAGATCTTAGAGTGAATCATTACGGTCAGAATAAAAAGAATTCAGATTTTCAAGTGCTTCTCAAGTCTTCTCAAATCACAGGCTTCAAGTCCGAGCCAAGTCCCATGTCACTGACCTTCAAGTTCAAGTCGAGTCCCAAGTCCTAGTCCATTTTATCAAGTCAAGTCTCAAGTCCTAAATATAGTGATTCAAGTCTGACTCGAGTTCAAGTCATGACTCGCAAGTCCCCATCTCTGCCATATGCTATTTTCACATTTATATTATAATGATGTTTCCTTGTTAAAAACATACTCAGAGTTGTGTGTAATTCTAGTCACACATGATTACCACACAAATCCTGCATATCCTGACGTCTCCTCTCAAACAGAAAACACTTTTTGATGCCATGTAGAAATAGAAAAAGTACTCCGGTATGTTTTTAAACTCCGTACACCATTACTAGAATCATTTCAGCGCTAAAATTGCCCATCTCTATTAAACAAAAGGTAAAAGGAGCTGTTAACTTGAAAACTACTGCCTCATGACATCACAAGGTGGAACAGAGCATTTTGAGCTTTGGACAGACTAATAATAAAGATTTACTCAAATGTGTGTGAATGAAATAAAGCACAACTCTGGGTATATTTTTCATGAGGTAACAGCATTATAACACACCTAAAGGCTCACAATAGCACAATACGGGACCTTTAACACTCTGCTGTTATTTTAGTACTTTTACTTATGTATCGTCAATTTGGGGCTATTCTGTACCCATCTCTGCTCATAACCTTTAGTGCAACCTTGACGCTATCTGGCAGTGTGTAACTAAGCCTGCATTGGTCCCGTGCGGAGCTGACAGCCTGTCTATCAAACCACTGAGACGTGATGCGATCCTTATCCTCCATATTGGTCCCATAGGTCTGTAACCTCCTTCCACTTTGCTAATATCTCTATCTGCGCTCAGTGCCTCGGGTCAAAGTGTGCTCTATTGATATGGTTACTAAAATTATAGGATTTCTCTACCAGCGGAGGACTAAAAATAGCGGCTGGGACACGGACCACAGGGGACAGAAGAGGGGAGAGGAGGGGAGAGATGGAAGAGAGGAGAGATGGAAATAGTCTTTCTACCTGTACAGTTACATCATCCATCAGTGACAGGCACCATTCACTTTAACACTATGTTATAACGTTAAATCCAAAAACTACAACTCCTAGTATTCAAGATTTCTTTTTTTACTTTTCTTCATAATTCTCTGGTTATGTTTGACTTGTATGTGTATATGTTTTCAAGTTTATATCAAAACAATTTATCACTCTAGGCGAAGGTTAAAGGTAGCCAGGCTGGTGCCACCTAGTGCCTTCGCTCGATTTCATTTCTCTTCAGCAACTCGGTCATTAATCGGAATACACCAGAAGGTTTACAAGAACCCTGGATGTTGTAGAAGCGCACTGGCCAGTCAGTGAAGAGCTGTACCAACACGAGTTGCCTTTGAATTTCCTTTGTCAAATTCAAATTTAGCATTTTTTCTTGCACTTTTAATTCGCAAGTTCATCTCACAGAAACGACAATGATCATTGAGAGACATGTTCACTCTCTGCTTTGTTTGCTGTTGTGCCAGTAATTACTTGGGCACCACTGAGCATTCCGGTGCATTACATACGTCACAACCAAATAGCAGCGATTGGTTAAATTAAAAAGTACCCGCCTACTGTCGAACGAACGAATCCTAATGCTGCGAGGTAAGACGGTTTCCATGAAGTGAAACCGGCTGATGAAACAGGCAAGGTTAAAGGTGCACTAGGTAACTTTCCCGTTTGGGGTCCCTTACCTTCTTGTTTCTATTGATATGCTGTTGCTCTGCTTCGAATGTTCCACAGTATGACATTAAACAGATTTACCTTAAATTTATTCAATTACAGATGGTTTTACTGCTTAAAAATGCTAAAAAAAAAAAAATAAAAAATAAACGGGAATTCTGATTGTGAACGAGGTCGCCTTTCTATAGATCTGACCAGTAACTTGGCCTCCATGTCAATAGAAAGGTAATGCCATACTGTGAAAGATTCCAAACAAAGCAATAACATCTAGAAGAATCTAAGAAGAAGGCAGAGAAGTTACACAATGAATATTTAAGACGGAAACAGGATAGAAACAGCTGGCTAATATGGTATCTGAATCTGTAATCTGTTTTATTATTTTAACTTATTTGGAAACAAAAAGTGACTATACAATTTAAGCAATAGGTCTATAATTTTGCCTTTATAGTCAGCTCAAAAAGTAAGATTATACTGTAGATTTGCAAATAACTAAACTGTGGTGAAAGAATAACACCTAACCAGCGTGTTAAGAGAAAAAATATTGTTACGTATGACTGGATTTAAGACAACACTGCGAACGCCTGCAGCCTACACATTCAAATGAGTCCGCTGCGTTAAGTGTAGAAAAGTGCTCCGTTTTGTTCGCCGTCACAAACAAAGGCCTACGTCTACCGCACGCGAGCTGCATTATTGAGCAAACAGCTTGTAAAATGATCCGCGATGTGATGTGGTGGTCGTGCTCCCCTACACCCCACCCCTTCTCTCTCTCTCTTCTCTCTCTTTCTCCCTCCCTCTCTCCCTCTCTCTCTCTCCACCGCTCACGTCTCTTTTGAAGCCAGAGTAGCAGAAGTGATCCACCGCATTGCCAGGGACGCACTGTCAGAGCGATAGACAGCGAGGATGACCACTACTTTACTCACAGCATTTAAGTCTAAACGAGACAGATAAACAAAAAAAGAGGAGAGGAAAACGGGCGGAAGAAACGTTTTACCACTGTGAGCGTTTTGGCGCTTTTGGCACCGACGTGAGCGCACGACTCCCGGGGCAGGGTAAGTACTTCTGCTGTGGTTTGAGTTGTGCTGTGGGGTTGCGTGGCGTATTTTAAGCCACGGGAAATCTCGCTATGAATTCGTGATGAATGAAGCAGGCTACAGCGGCTCGTCTTCGCGTTGCGTTCTCGTGCGTATTAAAGCGCACGTTTACTTGGCGTCAGACCAGCACCAGCACGAGCGCAGCGTTTCTCCTGACCCTTGTGTTTATTCTCCAAAGTCCGCACGTGCACAGCAGAGGGGGTTTCCGATGCCCCCGTGAGGGCAACACACAAACCAAGCCAAACTTTTAAACGCAGTGTTAAATTCTTGTCTTTTTTGCGGTTCTTTCTCTCTCGACGTGATCCGTGGGGCTTTGCTCTCTTGGACTGTCAAGGGTGGGTAGTTATAACAGGTGTGGGCGCGTCCCTCTGTCCCGCGCGGTCACGCTGGGTACCCCCCTCACATTTTGGGGCAAAGGACCTTCCCTGTGTCAGCCCATATAGTCTTTTTTTTTTTTTTTTCTCCAGTTCTTTTGCTCCGTTCACCGCGAGCGTTCGAGGTGTCAGTCTGAGATGGTGACAGATTAGACCAAATTAAACCTTTTGTGCCCCCGTGGCTGCGCTATCTAACCAATTCAACCGCCTCATTGCTTTCTGGGTACGGGTGCCTGAAGGGGCCTGTCTCTCTGTGTTAAATGGGATCGTTATCGCAAATCACAGGAGACGGGTTCCCTGTCCGTGCAAGTCCTCAATGTGTGATGATAAATGATTCCACAAAAGTGTCTGGGAAGCACAAAAAACTGTTTACATCCGGGACGTTTCTCAGGTTGGGCGCGTGGAGGCCGAGAGGAGCTGTCCATGGTGCTGAACACGTCTGAAACCAGTTTACTGCAGTGAAGCAATACAGCCATTGATCGCTCCTCACTCCAAAGCACATGGGCCCATCACGCTGCTGCCAAACCACGAGCCGGACCTTACATCACCAATTCTCATTTACATTTCATACTGTGTTAATGTTTGCACTGTTTTGCAGTTACAAAAGTGAAAACTGAAATATGAATTAACTCATTTTCCACCGTTAACAAAGCTTCACAATCCTTTGCATAACCTACAGGAGTGGTTCTGCACCTATTTTGTCTTTTAAGTGTCAGTTTCTCGCACTTTCAGTACATTTTATATCACATATTGGTGTTTCTTTAATCATTATACATCTGAAACCTAGTATACTGCTATTTTTAACCATTGTATTTAATTAGTTTTAATGACAAAATGAACATACAGACATTATCAAGGAAGTAAAATGTAGTAAGAACATTTTATACTGAAATACTGTTTATTTTTAGTCCTATTTTGGTCATACTTTAGCTCAGGTTTAGTCCTAGTCCAGATTTTGTCCAAATTTTGATATTTGTGCAAGTGTGAAAGTCTCCTTAAAGGTCCTATATTACACAAAGTCGACTTTTGTGAGCTTTAAGCCATGTTAGAACGTTGTTACCTCCTCAAAAACAGACCTGGAGTTGTGTTTTGTTTCAGTTCCATTCATTTTTGAGAGACAAACTCAGCTTAAATATGTAGGATTTGTGTGTTAAACATGTGTGAATGAAACAAAACACAACTCCAGGTAGGTTTTTGTTGAAGAAAACATCATAACATAGATCAGAAAATAGTGTCTCTTTAATATATCACACATAACAAATCAACAAACTGAAAGGAGCAATCTGTCAACACTGCCACGTTTATTTTTACTATTTTATTTCTCATTATTCAGTGGTAATAGTTCTGTCAAATCTGAAAGTGTTTATATTTTAAGTCCAGGCAAAGCAAATGTATTTGTTGATTACAATTTGAAGAACAAGATGCATCATTATTTCTATAATTTGAACAGGGACCATGTGCAAAAATGTATTACACAAAAAATAAAAGCTTTAACTGAGCTTCTCTCTGCTGTTCCTCGAGACAGAAGATTGAAAAGAGGCGAGTTTGTCTTTATAACATGTCCGTAATGCAGTGTAGATAATAATTTGATACTTCCTGATGCTGATATGTGAACGTGAAAGGAAAAACACTTATGAAACAGCGTGTGTGAGAGCGAGCCGGGTGTAGTGCAGAGCGATGATCGTGGTGCAACAGACAGTGGTGTGGCACAAATCAACACAATGAGTTAATTATAGTAAACAGTGGAGAGTTTGGACACAGGCCCAGGGTGCACACAGCAGGGGGTGGGGCTTTTTGTTCCACAGACACATGAATGAACCCTACACAGAGGAGAAACGGAAAGAAAAGAGAGAGAGAGATATGGAAAAAGGGATAGAGGAGATTTTTTGGTTTTTAACAGATCTTTATTGTGTCCGTCAAAACATTTTGTATCGAATTCCATCCACACTTCGGGCAGTTGAAATAAAAGAAGGAGAAGTGGGTATAGGGATGGAGAGACGGAGAGGGAAAGAGACAAAGAGAAGGAGAGGGAAAGAAAGGAAGTAGAAAGAGAACGAGAGGGAGAGCTGGAGAGGGTGAGGCAGAGAGAGAAAGAAATAGAGAGAGAAAGAGAGAGGAGAGGAGACAGATGGGTAAAGAGATGGAGAGATAGAGACAGAGAGAAAGAAAGAAACAGGAGAGGGACAGAGATAAAGAAAAGGGGAAAGAGCCATAGAGAGAGGAAGAAGAGAGAGAAAGGAAGAGAGGGAGAGGGGGTAGAGAGCAAGAGATGGAAAGAAGAGAGAGAAGATAGAGAGAAAGATGGAGAGGGCAAGGTAGAGAGAGATAGGGATAGAGAGAAAGAGAGGAGAAGGAGAGATGGGTAAAGAGACAGAAATGGAGAGCGAAAGGGAGAGAAAGAGACAGAGGGGAGGCAGAGAGAAAAAGAAAAGGAGAAAGAGATAGGGAGGAAGAAGAGAGAGAAATAAAGAGAGGGAGAGGGGTGTAGAGAGCAAGAGGGGGAAAGAAGAGTGAGAGAGGAGAGAATGAGAGGGAGAGCTGGAGAGGGCAAAGCAGAGAGAGTAATAAGAGAGAAAAAGGAAGAGAGAGGAGAGGAAGAGAGAGGAGAGGGAGAAAAGGACAGAGAGAAAGAGAGAGGAGAAGGACAGATGGGTAAAGAGACAGAGAGATGGAGAGGGAAAGAAAAGAAGAGGGGAGAGAGTGAGAGGGGTGGGAGAGAGCAAAAGAGGGAAAGAAGAGAGGAGAGGGAGAGAGAGAGAATGAGAGGGAGAGCTGGGTAAAGAGATGGAGAAGGAAAGAGAGTCAGAAGACTGGGTGAGAGAAAAAGGAAAGGAGAAAGAGACAGAGAGAGAGAGAGGAAGAAGAGAGAGAAAGGAAGAGAGAAAGAGAGGGAGAGATAGAGAAGGCAAGGTAGAGAAAGAATAAAACAGAGAGGAGATGGAGAGATGGGTAAAGAGACAGAGAGGGAAAGAGAGAAAGAAAGAGACAAAGTAGAGGGAGAGAGTAAAAGAAAACGGAGAATGAGACATAGAAAGGAAGAAGAGAGAGAAAGGAAGAGAGTAAGAGGGAAGGAAGAGACAGAGAGAGAGAGAAGGGTGAGTCATCCGCACCTCTGTCATCTGTTTCTTAATCAGGGCAAAGATGAATAGAATAAAAGAGTGAGAGTCTTAAGACGAGACTTAAAACAGTTCACCGCGGGGGGCTGTTTGGAGGTTTGACCGACTCAGTTCACGGTGACCTCCTTTTTATGGACAAAAAACAGGTCTTCATGAAAAAAACAACAACAACTTAATATTCGATTAACAACGTGATTTAAAAGACCCACTTTTTTCTTTTTAAATGTAAAAATGTTGAACAGAAGCGTACAAAAACATGCATCTTTACTCTACGCACGCTTGCATCTCCGCAAATCGGACTTGGTCTTCACGAAGGCAGAAAACTCATCTATCTCCATGAAGAATGTTCCACAGTATAGTTGTAATTTTAAAGTACCAAATCCAGAAAGTGACTCAGTGTTGCTTTAATATATAGTTTACAAAAGGTTAATGTTTTTTGTTTTGTTTTTTCCACAGAGAAGTTGCTTTGATGAACTATAACAGGGGTCTTCAACCTTTTTCCTCCGATGAACTTTTACTAAACGAAAATGCCAGAGAGCCGCTCATTTTAGCAGTTGCAAGAAATTGAGACGATTATAAGAAAGATGGCGAGCTTTGGGGTACAATTACATGCCTGTAAAACACAAACCACTGTCCATTTATTAGCTCAGAAAGTTGGGCTTCAAAATATTTACAACTTTTTTTGTTATTCAGCACAATGTTATAATTCTGAAATCCCTTAGTGAGCTACTCAGAAGGAGGTGGAGAGCTACAGGTTGGAGATCCAGGACTATAGTGTGTTTGTAAAGATTATTATTATAAATCTGATCACTTTGCATATCTTTGAGCTCACGTTTTTAGTTCTGCGTTGTTGCTTTAAGTTAAAATATGGTCTACAAAAAAGGTTAATGTTTGAGAAAGTCCGGTCTCAGGTGGTTTAAAATCTTGCATAGAGAAGCTAATATATTTGTAAAGCAACATTATATTTCAGTCATTATTATAAACCAGATTTTTATTTGCATATCCTTTTGGTCACCTCCTAAGTTAAAATATGGGCTACAAAAGGTTAATGTTTGTTAGAGATCACAGAGAAAACTCGGTCTTACATGGCTTAAAAATCTTTAACTGAGAGGCTTGTAAAACATTATGTTTCAATCGTTATAAACCTGATTTTTATTTGCATTTCCTTTAGGTCAACTTCTAAATTTAGACATTGTTGCTTTAAGTTAAAATATGGGCTACAAAAGGTTAATGTTTGTTTAGAGATCACAGAGAAACAGCAGTCCCAGGTGGCTTAAACTCTTTCACTGAGAGGCAAGAGGCTAGAATATTTGTAAAGCACATTATATTTCAATCATTATAAACCTGATTTTTATTTGCATATCCTTTAGGTCACCTTCTAAAGTTACACATTGTTGCTTTAAGTTAAAATATGGGCTACAAAAAGGTTAATGTTTGTTTAAAGACACAGAGAAAGCTCAGTCCTACATGGCTTAAAATCTTTCACTGAGAGGCTAGTATTTTTGTAAAACATTATATTTCGGTCGTTATAAACCTCATTTTTATTTGCACATCCTTTAGGTGACCTCCTAAAGTTACACATTGTTGCTTTAAGTTAAAATACAGGCTACAAAAGTTTAAGAGATCACAGAAATGACTTGAACCCAGGTAGTTTTAAATCTTGCTTTGAGACACGTTATATTTCAGTCGGTATAAATCAGATTTCCTTTGGCTCACCTCTTGTCTTATCTCGTATGGTTCCAGATGAGTTCGTGCAGTAGCCGTGCCCTCACCATCCTGTCCACGGTGTTCGGGGCGTGCGGGCTGCTGCTGGTGGGCGTGGCCGTCTCCACCGACTACTGGCTCATCATGGTGGAGGGCATCATCCTGCAGCAGAACCAGAGCATGGAGGTGAAGATGGCGCTGCACTCGGGCCTGTGGAGGGTCTGCTTTGTGGCCGGTACGGAGCAGCCGAGCGCACAACCACTGTTCCACGGGTGTAAGCCTCCGGGCAGAGACAGATGTTCGCCAAGATGTACACAGAGCAGAGGTCAGGGGTCACGGAAGAGCGGAAAGTGGTTTGAAACGCTCCACAAGGAATCGTGCAAATGTAAAACTAACCTGCATAGAAAATGGACTCATAATAATTCATAAGATAGTCGGGAGAGAACTCAGAGTACCACAATGTCACAGTGTTTCTCTGTGGAAACTGATGCTGTGTCCTTAAGCAAGGCACTTCATTCACTTTAATATGAATATGTAATAGTAAAGATTGGCAGTCTCGCTTCTGTCAGTCAGTCCCAGGGCAGCTGTGGCTACAATAGGAGCTTACCACCACTGGAAAGAATGAAAAATGCACTCTAAACTGTGAGCGCCTCAAAATATAAATCCAAAGCATTATTATTATTAAAGAATTAAGGAATAACTAAAGACTGTCTCTAAAATAAATTACATTGAATCTCAACTTTACTTTCAGATCTTTAGTTTTTTTTTATTACACTACTGGTCAAAAGTTTTAGAACACCACGCTTTTTCCATTTTTTTTTACTGTTTACTGTTGACCAAAACGCATTCTAAACTTTTGATTCATGAAAGTGTCCACCTTTGGCAGATATAACAGCTGAACACACTCGTGGCTCGTTCTTTTTACAATAGAAATCAAATATTCTTCAGAAAGTTCTTCCCAAGTCTGTTGCAGAAGTTTCCATAAATGTGTGGCACTTGTAGGTTTCTTGGCTTTCACTCTTCTGTCCAGTTCATCCCAAAACCAGCTCGATGGGGTTTAAGTCTGGAGACTGTGCTGGACACTCCAGGATTTTCAAGCTTTACCATCTTGTTCTTTTTTCCTGAGGTAGTTTTGGCAGAGCTTGGACTTGTGTTTTGTTATCTTTTATCTATTTTTTAAACCTCTGGCTGTTCAGTTCTTACCTTTATACCATTTCAAGCTCCTCATTGGAATTCGGTATTGTAAAACTTTTGACTGGTAGTGTATTTTTTTTTATTTCACATTGTTCCAACATCAGCGTTTACAAAAACATGCTTGATTCTTTTTGCTATTTCTGATAAAAGTGGAATACTTGCACAATATTCTTGCGTCATGCCTCATCACACAATTGCCACTATTCACTGTAACTGTTTTTTTTTTTTTTTGTTTTTGTTTCCAAACAGGATCAGAAAACGGACGGTGTGTAGCGTCTGAATATTTCACCGAACCAGACATTGAAATCACCACAGAAAACACTGCAAATATTCTGAGTAGGTATATTTTAAAGTTTGCATTATGTAACGTTTCTGGTGGAGGACATGTTATTGCTTTGTTCAAAATATTCCACAGTGTGACTAAACTTAAACTTGTCTATTTCTTATCTCTTTATGGAGACAAGCAGGTGCAAAATCGTCCAAAACAAATGTCATATAGTAAATTTTTAATAAA
This sequence comes from Boleophthalmus pectinirostris, assembly GCF_026225935.1. Taxonomy (NCBI): domain Eukaryota; kingdom Metazoa; phylum Chordata; class Actinopteri; order Gobiiformes; family Gobiidae; genus Boleophthalmus; species Boleophthalmus pectinirostris. The sequence continues at coordinate 29,961,480 of NW_026571447.1, forward strand.
GGGAGATCAAAATATCCCTTTCTCTATTTCACTGTAGGTGAAATAAACCTCTGTGTACTTGTCAGAATATAAAATGTTGACGTAAATGCCCCTTATATATTAGAAAGAGTAGTAGTAGTAGTAGTAGCAGTAGTAGCAGTAGCAGTAGTAGCAGCAGCAATAGTAGTAGCAGTATTTCTTGCTGACTTGCCCCTTTGTGCTCCTCAGAAATGGTGCGCACAGCCACTCCTTTCCCCATGGTGTCTCTGCTCTTCGTCTTCACTGCCTTTGTCATCAGTAACATCGGACACATCCGGCCACAGCGCACCATCCTGGCCTTCGTCTCCGGCATCTTCTTCATCCTCTCAGGTCACGACACTACAGTGCAACACGTTTACACCTTCAGTAACGATCACAATACACTGCAAATATGATTACTACTGAAATCTACTGGCAACTTTTCACACTTATATTTGTTATTCTAAAGCATGAACATACCTATAGTCCCTTTTTTTTTGCTTTATATATATTTACTTTTTATTCTACTTGCATGTTTTTATCCTGTGTATTGAGTATGTCTATATTTGTGAAACTATTCTTCGCACAGTGGTGAATTATTAGTAAGTTTGGTAGTTTCAATTACTTTCATTAATCATATTTTTGTTTTATTTTGCATATTTTTAAAGCTTATACAGGCCTGTTGCTTCTGTGCTGCCCAGTTCACAATTGGAGTGACCTTGCTGTTTAAATTTGTGCATTAATCTTGAATTTGACACACATTTTAACCTTGGAACAAATTAGAATGATGTATTTTAATTGCTCGATCTATAATTCATCAAGGTTTTATTATCAAGGAGCATGAGCAGAAAATTAAGCCTTCATCTCAATACATCACTGACCAATGTCAAGGCTGAATTCCTGTTTTATTTGAGTGTAGTAATTCTATGTGGGCACAGTTGCAGTTCGTGTTTGTGAACAGCAGATGGCTCTCTCCGCTTCTCTTCTCGCCTCGCCGGTGCAGCGCTGATAGTGGGGAGCTAAATTGACATTGGAGTTATAATAAAGGAGCGATCCCGTGACTCGTTTAAGAAAGTGTCTGCTCTGCGTTATGCACTCTGCGCTGTGGACAGGCTTTGACGCACCGTAGCACTGACACACGCTCAAGCGGAGTCCTCCTGGCGCTTACGTAACGCCATTATGTAACGTTTACGGCCAGTGTCGCAGCCTTTAATTTGATGAGCTGTGCTGTGGTATAATGATCCCATCTTACTAAAGCCAGCTATTGTCTAATCTTTCTTTTTGGGTTGACAGTTTAATTCAGTGTGGGCTAATTAATTATCCAGTTTAGTCTTAAGAGAAGCTGAATTAGTAAATATGGGGAAGAATTTTTGATCATTTGTCCAGATTTATGGAAAATATTAATTGTACATTTGTCAAAAAAGTAAATATTTAATACAAATACAAGTTTACACATTTTTAAATTGGTGATATATATTGAATCACTAGTTTCTTTGCTTAAATGCATGGTTTTATAGTAGCAACAGCTTATAAATATAGGAAACTTCATATCCCATGATTCATTTCAGCACAGACAGCATGAAGAAATATGTTTTTTACTTGAATTCTTAGGATTATGATGAAAATAATTCACACCAAAATCGTGTCAAGGTATTTTAAAAGCAAAAAAGTGTTTTATCTACAATTACATCAGTCTCTTCGAAATATTGCTACAAATATTGTATCATGAGATGCATATCGTGATGATATCGTGCCGTGAGATTTGGATATCTTTACATCCCTAGTAGCTATAGTTGCGATCTAATCACATTAAATTAGCTACTTATGCTCACCTTTTATTTACCTTTCTTCACGTCTTCACTGCAAAGTAGCCTATTTTATTATGAATATGTTAAGTCACTTTGGAGGAATGATTACTTCTAAGTACTAGACTTTACTTGTCATGTATTTAAAGTTAGAATTCTCACTTTTGTTATGTCCTGCTGTATATCCTTTACATCAATATTAATTTTCCACTAAAGTTTTCACACACACATACACACACATACTCAATTTTTTTTAAGTAAAAGTACAGATACGGGTGCAAATAATACTTACGTAAAAGTTAAAGTTTCATTAAAAATTTACTTAGGTAAAAGTATTAAAGTGCCCATTTAGAAATGTACTTAAAGATTTAAAAAGTAACAGTATTTCCCACAGATTTAGATTTTTCTCCTAAACTTTTTTCTTTGTATATTTGTGTTCAAACTATGTTAAAAATAAACCCCAGAGTTTTTAGCAACTTAGTAAAAAGAAATACTTACTCTCAAATGTAGTGAAGCCAACATAAAAAGTACCCACTTTCAAATCTACTTAAGTAAATGTATAGATACATAAAACTCATACTTAAAGGTGCATTCTGTAACTTTTCTGGAGGAGGGTCCATCTAATGTTTCACAGTACAGTATTAAACCTTTCTATCTTCATGGAGACCAAACCAAAAACAAGTTATAGGTCAGATCTGTGGAGAGGCAACCCTGCTCACAATCAGAATGCATGTTTTTCTAGGTATTTTTGAGCTATATAACCCCCTCTAATTTTATAAATGTAAAGTAAAGCTGGTTAATGTCAAAGTGTGGAACATTTCAGGCAGGGTAATGACATATCCATGGAAACAAGCAGGTGACGGACCCCCACCACTGCATTCAACATCACTTGACATGAATGGGAAGAAGTTTCTTATAGTAGGTTCAAGTAGGTCCAAAGCAAAAGAAAATTAAATTGTGTCAACTGGACAAAACTTTACTAAAAACACTATTATAGTTCATATGTTCAAAAATGTCAACTTCAAATTGGAAACACTGATACTGCTGAACACTGAGACTCTCACACGGTTCATTTTAGTGTAAAGACTTGACTAGCACTTCCAAAAAACATACCACTATCTCTTCTCTAAACACTTTTCTGTTTTCAATCCCATTTCTCCCCCTAACCCATGTTCTTTTTTTGACATGTTCTTGCGCTGACTCAAAGACAAATATGCTCGTGTACCTCTGCTCTTCCTCATTTATTTAAAGACCCACGTCGCGTTTGACAGGAGCATGATTTGTGCATTTCCTCATGTTTCTGACTTGGCTCTGGTGCCTTTTAACCCGCTGTGCTCCAGTGTGTAGCATTTAAATGTGCCATGGTCTATAAATACCTCCATAGGCACTGGCTACATCAGCTTTTGTTCAATATTGATTCTTTGATGTTGACCATATGTCGAAACTCATGCATTAAACATAGTGAAGACTGGATAAAGAGGTGGGACTTTAATCTTGTATGCTTTCCTTAAGGCTTTGGAGGCAATGCGGATGTATGGCCAATCATTTCATCAGGTTTAAGTGAATAGTGCAGTATTTATGTGTTCAGAGAAAGCTTTTGTGACCTTGTGTTGTTCTGGAAATGTTTCTTTGATGTGCTCCAACTGATTAAAAATCCATTACAGCCATATATTGTGAGCAAAAACCTGAGTTGGTTTAAGATGAAGCTGGCATCCACAGAGTGATATTCATTCAGCTTTCTGTTTGGATGATTAGTTTGAGTACATAAAAAACATTAAAAACTTTTGCTTTGTATAAAAATGGGAATAAATCAACAAAACTTTATAAAAAAATTATTTATAACTACCAGCTAAGAGCAAACGCAAACTGATATGCTTGCACCTTTGCACCTTTTTTGTGTTGTACGTCATTAAGGGACTGGTATGGTATGGTCTGTCTGTGTACCCCTGGTGGGTTTTGCTCAAGTTTTATTGTATATGTGCAGTAGTTAGTAGTTGATAGTAGTTTTACTTTTATCATATTGTTATATTTTATTATAATTTGCTGAGTGCACTTTGAAGGAGCAGCTCTGTATCTCATTACACTGTGTATAATGACAATAAAGGCTTTCTGTTGTACTGGTGATTCTCAGGTAGCCAGGCTGGCGCCACCTAGTGCCTCTGTTCAATTTCATTTCCCTCCAGCGACTAGGTTACGAGTCGGAATACACTAGATGATTCGCTAAAACCCTGGAAGTGCGAGTTCAGACACCAGCCAATCAGCAAAAAGCTATACATTTTGTGTTGTCAACGATTCCCGAAATCGAGGATTTAAAGTTGGAACAAAGCGAATGTTTGGTGAATTTTATCAAGGGGAAAGACGTTATTGTCCTTCATCCTACGGGATTTGGGAAAAGCTTAATATACCAGTTAGCCCCGTTAGCGGCGCATTACATACGCCCTGACCAAAAAGCAGCGACTGGTTAAATAAAAAAAACTACTCGCCTACCGTCAAGCGAATGAATTCTAACACTGCGAGGTCAGATGGTTTCTACAAAGTGAAACCAGCTGATGAATCAGGCTAGTTCTCAGAGCTCTCCTACTTAAATATATTACACCAAATTAACTTGTGAGCTTTAAACCATGTTAAAATATTGTTACCTCATCGAAAATATACATGGAGTTGTGTTTTGTTTCATTCACACGTTTGAGTAATCCTGCTTTAGTAGTCTGTCTACATTTCCAAAGCTCAAAATGCTCTATTTCATTTTTCAAGTTAATTTTACTTTTTGTTCAGTAGAGATGGGCAGTTTCAGGACTTAACTCAAATGATTCTAGTGAAGGTGTGTGGAGTTTAAAAGCACAGTGGAGCACATGACATCACAAGGTAAAATAGTTTTTTTCTGTTTGAGAGAAGAACACGTGTGAATGAAGCAAAACACAACTCCAGTTATGTCTCTGATGAGAAAACAGCATTATAAGATAGATAAAAAATGTCCAATATGCGCTCTTTCAAGGCACATTATGTAATTTTAAAGGGGGAGGGTTCACTACCTGGATGATTTCACATTATGGCTTTAAACTTATTCATCGTGCATATATGTAATTACAGATATTTTCTAAATACACCTGCATTCATTTTGTAGATCTAACTTATAACTTGGTCCATGTCCATGTAGCGTCTGCCTGTCTCCATGGAGAAAGATTAGTTTAAAACCACAACAATACTATGGAATATTTGAGACAAAATAATAATATCTTCATGAAACCAAGCAGGTGGCGTACCCTCCACACGAAAATGTACATCATGCACCTTTAATTAGCAAAATAAATGAACAAGCCCTGAAACAAGATTATATTTCTGAGCTAGATTTAGTGTGAAACCTTCGAGAATCACTGGTCTAAATGATTAATGACTTTGAATTAATTTCCTGTTCTTATCTTATAGTCAAATTAAATGAATGTTCATGCCATTATAATGAGAGTATGTGTCTTTATTAGTGTTAGCACGTGTGGAGCTGGTGATTTTAAATGATCGCCTACATTATGTCCCTGTGTGTGTGTCTTACAGGCCTGAGTCTGGTGGTGGGTCTGGTCCTGTACATCTCCAGTATAAACGATGAGGTGATGAATCGACCCCGGGAGCCAGAGCAGTTCTTCAACTACCACTATGGCTGGTCTTTCGCCTTCGCCGCGTCCTCCTTCCTGCTCAAGGAGGTCAGAATATGATTGTAGTAGTTCACTTCACAGTCTTAGGGGTTACAGAAGAACAGAAAAAGACACATTCTGACTAGGAATAAAACTTGTGGAATTTCACTTTGAGTTTTTAATTTGTATCCAATGCTGTAGCCACAAAGGTGATGGCACTGGTCTATAAATGATTAGAATGTAACAATAACCAAAATATCTTAATATTGTATCATCAAAAGTCTCACAATAGTATCACAATATATAAAATTACAAGTCTCTTTGCTTAAATTCATTGTTATGGTGCAGCAACAGCTAAAAAACAGACAGAACTACACAGACCATGATCCTTTGCTCTGTTTTAGTCCAGTCTACATGATAAAACAACTGTTATTAAGCACGTTTAAATCTTAATTTGGATTTGGATTATGACAGAAAAGTAGAATATTTTGTTCTTCCACAAAATATCGCAATAAATATCATATTGAGAGATTTGGATATCGTTACATCCCTATAAATTATCAAAATCAAAATACTGATAATACTGAAAGTGTTTTCTACAGTAAATAGCTATTTTTTTTATTGCAAAAAGTTGATTATAGGTCCTACATTACGCAAAATTGAGTTGTGAGCTTTAAGTTATGTTATAATGTTGTTACCTTGTAAAAAGCAGACCCCAAGTTGTGTTGTTTGATTCCCATTCATGTTTGAGTAACTTTTTATTATTTGTCTCTATCTCAATGCTCTGTTCCTTCTTATGATGTCATGTGTCAAGTGGTAGATTTAAAGTTAACTACAATTCCTAGACTTATATTATCCAAATGATTCTAGTGAAGGTGCATGGAGTGTGAAAACACAATGGAGCACTTCCTGTATTACCATATGATATCACAAAGTAGAACAGAGACAAGAATTTTGAGTAAATATGCAGGGTTTGTGCATTTGTGAAAGAAATATAACACAACTCCAGGTCTGTTTTGATGAGGAAACATAATAACATAGATCAGAAAACAGTGTATTTTGGGGCCTTTAAAGCGTAAACATAAGTAAGCCTGCAGAGTAATATATATGGTATAAAATTATATGCTGAATGTTTTAATTTTAAACTGTCGTTCACTCTTTTTTTGTAAAATTCTTCAGTAAACCTATCACATCTTATTGTTATTAGGATAATTTTTCATCAACTAATTGTATACTCCTTTATTGTATAATTGTGGTATCTTTGATCATTTGCGTTTCTGTCCCTCTCTGCAGTCTTGACGTAAATCTCTTGGATTATTGATGCTAGTTCTTGTTTCTTGTCACATCTGATCTCAAACCGCTTTTACTTTAAACTGTGTGTCGCGGAGCTGAGATAAATTAGGCTTAATTAAACTCAGATCGTTTCCAAGAATAACTGCCCCAACTGGTGCTGTTTCAAAAGCATAGATAGAGCAGACGCCAAGCATGTGTGAAAAAGAAGTATCTAATTTAGTTAAAATGGCTTGAATTCTGAATATCAATCTTCATTTGAGTAGTTTCTATGTACACTGCAAAAAGGCTTAGTCAAATTTAAGATATAAACACTTAAATCTATCAGAAAATGACTTAAAAGTAGTGAAATTATCTGTCCATGCAGCAAGTTATCTTAAAATAAACTACCTCTAGACTAGAATTAAGCATCTCAGAACTAGTAAGTAGATATTAAAAGTTGAAAACAAGATAAATAACCTGATATAAGTTTTGAAATCTTGGCCAGATGAGCGAAATTTGCACTGTACTCACTTTATTTATTCTTTATTCGAAGATCCTATATTACCTACAGTATATTGTGATCTGGCAATGTCAAAAACCTGAGCAGAGTTGTGTTTAATTTACACATTACAGAAATCCTTTATTAGTCTGTCTACATCTCCAAACAGTGGCAGAGTTAGCAATTTTAGGGCTCTAAGTGAACTTGAATTTGGGGCCCACACTATGATGCACAATTTTTTGTTTAGATTTTTAAATATATTTATTGTCTGTTTTTCCCCATTCTTCTTGAGACATGCACATCTCTTTTTATTTGAATTATGGTGGATTGGAAACTTGTCTTATTAGTTTGGTTGCCTACTAAATAACCAGAACTGAAAGTAGTTTTATTTTTTTGCATGTACAATAAAATTTTTGTTTACACCCATTACATATGATTATTATTACTTTTATTATGCTTATTGTTTAAAGGTAAACTACTCTCATTTGATGTCATATTGAGAGAAAATCTAATTGCTCTGAGGCTTCATCTAATCTGTTGGGGGCCCCTCCAGGTTTGGGGGCCCTAGGCAGCCACCTACTTTTGCCAAATGATAGCACCGCCTCTATTTCCAAAGCTCAAAATGCTCTGTTCCACCTTGTGTTGTCATCAAGGTGTAGTTTTCATAACAGCTACCTTTTACCTTTTATTCAGTAGAGATTGACAGTTTCAGGGCTGAAATTATCCAAATGATTCTAGTGAAGGTGTATGGAGTTTAAAAACACAGTGGAGCACTTCCTGTTTTACCATATGGCATTGCATGGTGGTATCTGTTTGAGAAATCAGCCTAAATATGCAGAATTTGTGTGTTAAACATGTGTGAATGAAACCAAATAAAACCCCAGGTATATTTTTGATGAGGAAACAACATAACATAGATCAGAATATAGTGTAAAATGGGCCCTTTAACCTTTATTTAAAATGCATTATTGTATACAGTAATGATGTCATCTTTGATCATTTGAGCTCTACTCTCCCGTCTTGGTTTATTGATGCTAGTTTCTTGTTCTTGTCTCATCTAATCTGCAACAGCTCTTACTTTAAACCTGATGTCTGTGTGTCTCAGGGGGCTGGGGTTCTGTCCGTCTACCTCTTCATGAAGCGCTACGCAGAGGAGGAGATGTACCGCCCCCACCCAGCCCTCTACCGCCCCCGCATGTCCGAGAGCAGCGACTACAGCGGCCAGTACCTGCACCCGGAGACCACCTGGCCCCCTCCCCACCCAAAGAGAGGCAGGAGCACGTCGGAAGGGTCCAGTGACATCTCCATCCAGCTCAACCAGACCCCCCCATCTGCGGGCAAAGCCAACCTGCAACAGTCCAGAGGGGGGCAGGGGTCAGCAGCCACGGGGAGTCCACCCTCTGCGTCATCTTCGGCTGGGAGTTATAACATGCCCGCTCAGTCTGGAGGCTACACGGGCACGCACACACTGCCCAGGGGCTCTCACGCCCAAGGCCAGGCTCTACCCCTGGCCGTGCCCCCCTCTCCGGTACCACCCCCGCACTACCACGCACACATCCACATGGGAGCTTCACCGTGCTAAGACTGCAGACAGAAAGAGGGACACTGGATTTCATTTTCATCTATACAGAACTGATTTGGTGAATGGGACTGCACAGAAGAAAGGAGAATTATGTGAACTTGAGTATATTTTCTGAAACCTTAAGAGTGACAGTGAAGATGAGGAGAGAGGAGGATAGAGATGGGAGAGGGAGGGTGAGTGAGAGAGGGGGAGAGAGAGAGGGGGGGGGGGGGGGGGGGGTTTGGGGTCTGCAGCAGAATACCAACATGCTGCAGTGCTGCGGGAAAACAGTGTGCACTTGGAAATGTACAAAGCAAAAAGATTAAAGTTTAATATTTCACAGTTTTCTATGACAGCAGATGTTACAGATATTTGTGCTACACTCCTCTCATTTTTATATCATATTTTCATCAACTCTATGGCTATAATGAAGATCACACAGCGGGGGGGCAGCACAAGTGAGTGGTGAAACAGTTATGCAAAATGGACAGAGAAATAGCAGAACTTATTTTTGTTGAAGCTACAGACCTGTACAGAGATGCAACACGACAGTTTGTTTCACTGCAGTAAATCATGAATGAAACTCTGCACTGTGACTGATGCTGGTCTGACACAGGCACACCCTCTGGACTCTGTGAGTGACACTCCGGACTCTGACAGCAGTCTGACGCCCTCTGCTGGCCGTGGCCCTGCACTGACCCTGCACCAGCCCCAGGCCTGAGTGAGCAGAACATTCAGTGGACTGGAGAAACTCACTGATTATGAAGCACAGAACACAATGAGCTGGGTAATGATGTATATTGAAGACAGATTTAAACAAATACAAAGAGGTTATTTTGTAAACCTTGTTATAGGACATGTAGAGAAAATCAGCTCATGAAATGCTGGACATCAACATACAGGATTTATTATACTTATAAGTATTTAGTCATTGATTTGCTATTCAATAGCTAAATAATACATAGTGCAAGATTTTATAGTGAGATTTACAAAAGACAGCGCTGCATATCATGAGTGTAACAGTGTGTATGTATATGTATGACTCTGATGAACACCACTGTGCCCCAGAGAACAGGGTAGGTTTATTATCACTGTGAGGCTGTTAAGATATGGACTACGGGGAATATGGAATATCATATTTTACATCGATGCAATGTTTAGTTTATGTAAGGTTCATATAAGACTTTAGTGAAGCAATGCTGCTTTATAAAAGAAATAACTTTGCAATTGTTTTGGCTATTTTAAGTAGTGCCTTGCTCAATGGCACCTCCACATAAGCTGAATAGATTTAAACCTATAGTTGTAAAATGACACCCTCACACCCTTAGGTTATTGTAGCATGGCTTGTGCCATCATAGAGTTAGCCTGCACTGCAGTTCCATGCCAATAGAGACACCATGAGCTTTGAGTCACACAGGGCTGTGGCTCTGCTTCAGCAGAACTGTTTTTGTACATGGTTCTTTGTACGAATGCTTCAATACAATTAAAGCTTTTAGTGCAAACCACACATGCTTCATCTCATGAGAGAGTTTATGCTGAGCTCCACACTTTTCCTGTCACTCGTATCTGTCTTCTGAGAGTAATCGTCTTCTGTTATAATGACCAGTATACTCATGACTCAGACTAGCCTCCGTGCACCTCTGTGGTTCATGTGGAGAGCTCTGCACTGCAGAGGCTCTGGTGCTTCCTCCTCAGTGTGTGCAAAAAGCCTCAGGCTGCAATTGATCACTGCTGTATGTTAGAGCATGTGAGCGGACATGTGTCAGCCACTCTGTCACTGTTTAGAGACATGGGAATGAAAAACACACTGAACATGTGGTGCATATGCTACACCAGCCTGATAATGTACATTTGTAATTCAAGCTTTGCACAAACACGATTGTGAAGATGTAGCCTTTAAACACATTTGAATAGTCTAGTCAAGGTCAGGCCATGTTAAATAACTGTGACAGTGTGAAAGTGCTAATGTTACATTAGGATGTGAGAGCTCCACATGTCATCCACACATCAATACCAGCACACAGAGCCCTGTTCTGATGGTGCAGGGATCATAATGAACATGACAGCTCAGAAACAGCTCCAACAGAGACTGCCTTTGTGGTCACAAGCCTCTTTTAAAATACCATTTATCTTTTTATGTATTAGCCTATTAGGAGCTCATTGTCCACATGTGATTTTAGCGCCTGCCTGTGTCTATAATGTATGTGTGTGTGTGTGTGTGTGTGTGTATGTCTGTGTGTGTGTGTGTGTGTGCATGTGTGTGTGTGTCTCTCTGTGTGTGTGTGTGGCAGTGAGGGCTGAGTGGATTTCTCTTTCACATCACCATTACCGCATGAAAGAGCCGTCAGTCTGCATTAGCTCTGCCTGTGTGTGTGTAAGAGGCACAGGCCCACTCTAAAGCTACTGAAGGTCATTGTCCGCTCACTTTGTGCATCTCGCCGTATGGATCCATGACATAACTTCATAAATTCACTACTGAGACATAATTGGCTGGGAGAGTCCATTATAAGCTCTATTTGCTTTGACATATTGATCAGCAAATACTACACCTGTTAGATACTTTGGTGTGCGTTTCCCAGAGGTACAAGCGTCCATCAGCAGCACAGAGGGAGGACGGTCCCAGTGGAGTAGCTCTGCATGGGGAAAAAGATGTCAATAACTGCCATAACCTGGTCAGGGCTAATAGTCTACTTACTGAGGCACAGGGGGCTGTAGTGAGCACGCTGCACACGCTCCAATAAGCACAAGCAGGCCAATATGATGGAGGAAGGGCTAACGCGTTAGCCTCGCGCTTAGGTTTGGGTCTGTGTCGGATGGGGCGTTACCTCACTGTCCTTTTTCTGGGGGTCTATGCGACAAGTTGCCTGCGTCGGGGAACGTGGAAGAATTAGAAAGAGGAGCAGATTCTCGGGCAGGCGGGAAGAAGATCGCAGGAGCCAAGGCACGGACCAATCAGCGCGCAGGGGGAGACGCATTCCCCCCAGTGCACGGCTGAGACTGGACAAACCACTGCTCAGTGACGTGTGCTCTGCTTTATGCACGTTCAAGCCTTTTCCGTCACGGTCATTTATTACCTCACAACTCCTAAGCGAGCGCCTGATACATGTTTATCCTCATTTTCTTTGCATCATTTTCCTCCACTACAGACTTGTCATTTAGAGCCTTATTTCCGTTCAGTTCCCGCGTTCCCTGGGAGAGCGACGCGCTGCAGAATAGTTGAATAATAAGCTAAGCCTTCAGGTAAGACCTGCCTTCTTCCCTCACTTTAATTACTGTGTGTCTTCTGGCTACTCCATAATCTCCTGGACCCAGTTCATTCGTTAACGTGGTTAATTGATTTGTCTCACGTTGTGTTCAACTCACACATCACCATTTAACAAATGACACATTCGGAATCTGCAGCAACACTCTGTGGCTTAGTTAGTGGACGGACCTCCATGTTTTATAAGAAAACTGCGTCTTTTTACACGGGCCTATAATTACCTTCATCCGCGTTCCATGCAGGATGAGCACAGTAATAGACTGATAATTGATTAGGATGCCTCTTGCCTCTGCATAGGAGATAATGGGGCGCTTTAACCGTGTCAGCTCGGAGTTACATGTGCGTCTTTACGCGATGATGCTCCAGTCTCTGGAGATGTGCCTTTTGATGTTAGGCGTCCATTTTCCTCCGTGGAGCTAATGTATGCAGCTGATGTGTAGCTTTCCCTCTTAATGAATGCACCAGCGTCCGCATCTCTCCCGGAGCGTCGCGCGCTCTGAGCCTCGAGTGTTTTACACTGAAGCTGTAGGTCCATGGGCTGGAGGCGTGTAATGCTTTGCTCTCATCCTCAGCACATCTGAGGCTCACGCTGGACGCGGGCCACGTCATGTCAGCGTGTGCTTTATGAAATGGCTTTTCATTTGAGCCCATTTTCTCCTCACGAGGGCCAGACCTGTGCTGCCTGTGCGCGCGCTCATCCAAACTGTCTGCGGGAAACATCTGGTGCCATATCAATCATTGATCGGAGCTCAGATCAGTTCGCTGCTCCAGGTGTAATGCTGAGGCTGAATGCTAAAGAGTGTGCAATGCAGCAGAGAGCAAAGAGAAGGGACAGCTAACAGCGTCCTAGAGGACAGGACTTCTGCTCAGATCCTCACAGGGCGGAAATGCTGATACTTTTCTTATGGCTGTGCGCACATTGATGATCTCTGATCATCTATGTCTTAAAAACTATTCTCAAAAAGGATGTGTTCTTGCCAAAGAAGCAGGAGATGAGAAATCTCTGAAGTAGGAAAACAGATTTGGAATCAGACTGTAAAATAGGCATCATGAACATTTCATGTCCCAGATTGATCCTTGACAGAGACACATGTCAGAACAACTTGACAAAACCTGAACAAAGTGATCACCAGAGTTAACAGCACCACCAATGTGATTAGAATCACAAGGTGAACAGTAAAATCCAATGAAACAACCTCTTTCCATCTATATCTAGTTAATGTATTATCTACCTAATCTTAAATCTATTACTGGACAAGTAACAGTTCTAATAATTATTTTGGATGATTACACTTTACATTACATTGTCTAACTATTTACAGAATTGCCAATATATCCCTGTAATTAAAAATTAAAATGACTATATAACTGACTGTAATAATCTTGTTATGTACTGTTGGCTCTTCTCTTTATTTGCAGAGAGCAGTGCCTCACAGGAACTGTTGACTTGATAAAAATAAATAATCAAGCTGCAAAATAAGTTGCAGTCAAATAAAAATTGCAGTTACGTGTTGATGCAGTTACTTAGTTACTAGAATGTTGATTACAAAAAATAAAATGTATTTTCTCCAAACACGTATACATGAGATTAAGGCAATACTTATATTAGTTCATAAGTGAATGCAGATGCTGTTTTAAAATGTGCACTCTGAACACAATCCTGAGAACAGAACTGCAAATCTAATGCACTAATTTAAAAAAAAATAAAAATATTGCAAGTGGACTTTTCTCTTCCTACATTCCCAACAAACACTGAAACTGAGGATTACTTTTAAAGTTGGTTGTGTAACTTCTCTAGTGGAGGGTCCGGCACCTGGAGATGGGCCTAGAATGTTCCACAGTATGGCCATAAACTTAAGAATCTCCATGGAGTCTTGCAAGCCAAATTACAGGTTAGCTTTGTGAGTTTTGAGCAATAAATAACACTTTTAGTTAAATAAATGCAAGACAGATTAGTTTAATACCAGACTGTGCACAATTTAAAACAAAGCATTAACATCTCCATGGAGACAAACAGGTTATGGACCCTCTCCAGAAAAGTTACACAGTGCACCTTTAAAAATTGACCACAAAAGTTACAGCCTGTCCCTGCACCTCTGGCTTCGTGTCTCAAATCCTACTCCTTTGGCAAATCTCATTGCCGTTCATAGCACTAAACAAAACAGGACTTAAGGATTTAGGGGAAAAAATTAAACTGCAAAGCATTGCAATAACGATTCGATTTTCAATTTATGTTTCAATAATTGGATTTTATTAAAGTTTACATTTAAAACGTGTCCAGAAGAAAAGACTGAAACATGAACCTAATACAAGAATCACATGTCAGATTGTACAGCTGCAGTGGTGAAACGTAACAAAGTAAAAGTAGTGAAGTACTGCAGTTATGCATACATATTAACATATTAAAAATCTTGGTGCAATACTTGTACTTTTTACTCTTTAAATACTTTTTTAAACAGGTACTTTAATACATTTACTTAAGGTGATTTTTTCATGTGATACTTTTACTTTTTTGCTCTTGTAAATGTACTTTTACTTAAGTAACAAAACTGATTCAGGGTACTACATTTTTATGAGATTTTGTTGGAGGAAATTATGGTGCTTCACAAACTGCTGCCTTTGCGATTTCATAATTGCGATTAAACTTCTAACGACCTAACATCACCCCATTGTCCTTTGTTGCTTCATCCCATTACAATTCATGGCGCAAAATGAAACCGGGGCTAATTTACGACAATATTGTGGCCTTTTAACCCCCATCAGTGGTCATTGGAGCTTTTATTGACAGGCAGTGGTACATGTGAAGTGTCCCCGCCCCTTCAGTCCCTCTCACTGTCTGGGCCGTGCATGTGTCTGCTACTACAGCCTCTGCTGCGCTTGGATTACTATCAAAACGCCTGGCAAGATCAGCTGTTTACTCTGGGAGATGACTCACTGCAGTCAATAGTAGTGCAATAGTAGCAGCTCATTCAGGCTGTTGTAGCTTTAATAGGAAGCTGCAATTCATTGTGTTTTAATCTAGATCCTGTCATTTGTAATCGGCAGTGATCAGCCTGGGTCATTTTAGGTTCACAGCTAATTCTCTGTCAGTGAAAGCGTGTGGTTTGAAGCAGAGTTCAGACTTTGGAGGAAGAAATTTGACTTTTTTTACTTAAATGGCAAAGTCTTGTTCGAGAAATTAATATTGAATGCAATTTGTATTTTTTATAAGACTAAATAGCAAGAAACAACCGCTTATAGTCACAGGGAGAGCATGCAAACTCCACACAGAAATACCTCACTCACCGCGGAATCGAACTTAGGACCTTGAAGTGACATGAGAACCACTCAACCAACGAGTCATTGGTTAAAATCTCAGCTAGATTTCAGCAGCTAGTATTAATTTGCACAAAACATATTTTATTTACAGGAAATACTGAAGCAAAAACTCCAGGAATGTTAAAAAAGAAACTGGATTCACAAACTCTCTCATTGTATTAATCATGAGGCTTGAAACTGTACTATGTAACTATTCAAGTGGAAGATTTGCCCCTTACTTTTCTCCAGGGAGATGGTATTGCTTTACCTGAAATGTTCCACAGTATGGCATTAAATATTTATATGCGTTTACTCAAGTACAGGTGTTATGTTATTGCTAAACACAGCTTATCTCGATGGAGGTGGACATGTTTCATACTGTGGAACATTCCAGACGATGTAAAAACATCTTTCTGTAGACATGCAGGTAGTGAAGAGCCTGATTCATCAGCTGGTTTCACTCCGTAGAAACCGTATGACCTCACAGCGTTCGCTCGACGGTAGGCGGGTACTTTTTTGATTTAACCAATCACTGCTATTTGGTCGTGACATATGTAATGCGCCACTAACTGGGCTAACTGGTATATTAAGATTTTCCCAAATCCCGTAGGAAGAAGAGCAATAACGTCTTTCCCCTTGATAAAATTCACCAAACATTCTCTTTGTTCTGGCTTTAAATCCTCGATCTTGGGAATCATTGTCAACACAGAATATATGGCTCTACACTGATTGGCTCGTGCCTGAACTCGCACTTCTGTGATTCTTGCAAACCGTCTAGAGTGTTCTGATTCCTGACCAAGTCGCTGGAGAGAAATGAAATTGAGCGGAGGCACTAGGTGGCGCCAGCCTGGCTAGGTAGCGAACCCTCCACCAGAAAAGTTCCGTAGTGTACCTTTAAATTCTGCCTGATTCATGTGTATAGGCCCAGTAATTACAGAGGCATTAACCATAAACCAGGTCAAAACATTTTCATTTTAACACAGAAAATTCCACCGTAGAATCCTGACTTGTCATCCAGCTCAATGTTAAACGCTGTGCTCTTTAGAAAAACATAAAGTGAACTCCACCTTCACCTACACGACCGGATAATGGATATATGTTTCTAAGTTGCCCGTGCTTGGGTCTGTGTTGCTTTTCTGTTGGTGTTCAGATTTAATGGTGCGACTCTTGTTTGTTTTGTTGCTTCTCTCTCTGGAAAAGCAATTCTGCCGCGATCATCACATCTGTCATGTAGCTGTATTTCAACAGATCAGCCTTTTACGGCCTCCTTCTCCACCGCAAGGCTCCTGCTCCATTACAAACACTGTAATACCAGCAGAGGCAGGAGGATTAAGAGCAGGTTTATCTCGCCATACTTTTTACTTGAGTATTAAGTATCTTTTGAAGTAACAGTATTCTTGAGCATGTACGTTTTGGCTACACTCTTCTCTCTCTAGTCTATGTGTTATTTTCACAATATTAAATGATTTAAACATTTGTGGTTCCTGTGTCGAGATAAGATAGATAAGAGTTGAGTATCTTATCTGTAAATACTCATGTTTGTTCATTATTTTAGGTTTTGTTGCTCAGATTAAGGGTGAGTGATGTTGACCAAAACATTTTTAAATTATTATTATTATCCCAGTGATTTCATGTTAACATATGATAGTATTTAAAGTACAAAACATGAATGGACTAAAATTACGTAGCCGAACTTGTAAGTACAGGAATATTACTTCATATATTTTTACAGGATTAAACTGTTTAATTTCTATCTTTACTTAGCTCTTTTACAGATACAGGAGAAAAAACTGACGTAGTACATTTACTTCAAAGTAAAAGTGTCACTAGCCAGGCTGGCTCCACCTAGTGCCTCCGCTCAATTTCATTTTTTCTCCAGCGACTAGGTCAGGAATCAGAATACACTCGAAGGTTTGCAAGAAGCCCGGAAGCTGTAGACTATGCACCGGCCAATCAGTGAAGAACTGAACCAACACGAGTTGCAATTTCATCTCGGGAGAAACGACAGTGATCGTTGATAGACATGTTCTCTCTCTGCTTTGTTTGTTGTTGTGCCGGCAATTACTTGGACACCAATGAGCGTTCTGGGGCATTACACACGTCACAGCCAATAGCAGTGATTGGTTAAATAACAAAAGTACCCACCTACTGTCAAGTGAACGAAATCTACTGCTGCAAGGTCAGACGATTTCCACAAAGTGAAACCGGCTGATGAATCAGGCTAAAGTGTCACATCAACCTAAGTGAACGTACTGATTCTTTTAAAACTGTAGCTTATTTTATAGTAATAAATTAAATGTATTTCACACAGGTTTCAAATGAGCAGGTCAAATGTAGAATTCATTTTACTACAGTTGTTTAATTTTTCTAGTCATTTTTGTTTCATGATAACGCCATTTCAGCTGGTGTCAAACCAAAAGGAAAATTATATTATTTTTAAAAGTAAAAGTAAATGTATCTGCTATAAAATGAACCTAAAGAGTACAAATACAGTAGATTTACTTTAGTACTTTCCTCCCCTGCTCTTTGGCTACTCTTGTCACCTCTGAGTGTTTATTGGGGTGGTATTTATAACTTTGTAATGTGACTCCTGTTGTCGTGAGCCTTTGTACTTGCAGTTGTTGAAGCTAGCCTTGGATTGAACTGTGTAAGTGATCTGTTCTGGTGTGTGCAGAGGCATGTAGTGTGAACATACACGGGCCTGGTGGTGTCAGCCTGGTGGTGGTCTGGTGGTGGTGGTGGTAGTCTGGTGGTGGTAGCACGTCTCTGCTCCATGCTCAGTGGACTGGATCCTCACAACATGCTACCTGTGACCACTGCACACTCACATCTGTTACAGGAGAAGCACAGAGCACACTACACATTAGATTATAACTAAGGAGATTATAATATCTAGTTTTACTGTTTGGATTATTGAGAAAGGAAACATCACAATTACTGATCATCATGACAACAAAATAGTGATATAACAATAACTCAAATATGATATTGTTTGGAAAAGTCTCGCAATAATATCAAATTGCAGTGATGCTTAAATGCATTATTCTGTTGCAGCTAAAACTACATAGAAACTACATAAA
Organism: Boleophthalmus pectinirostris; assembly: GCF_026225935.1. Taxonomy (NCBI): domain Eukaryota; kingdom Metazoa; phylum Chordata; class Actinopteri; order Gobiiformes; family Gobiidae; genus Boleophthalmus; species Boleophthalmus pectinirostris. The sequence continues at coordinate 29,979,879 of NW_026571447.1, forward strand.
TCATGATCCTTTGCTCTATTTCAGTGCAGACAGCATGAGAATAGATGATTGTTAATAATCACTTAGTTCAGACACCGAGGTAAGAAATTTAAAATTAAAGTTAAATATTACGTGAAGAAATCTACTTAAGTAACAGTATTACAGTACCCGTTTAAAAAGTGTAGTAGAATGTACTTCTTCCTCTTTTACTTTTTCTTAAGTACAGTAATTTACTTTTACTTCATTACATAGAATATCGTAATAAATATCGTCCCTTGACATTCGAAATGGTTTCATCCCTACAAAAAACAAACTGTGAAATCCTTTATTTATTTTATTCACATTGTCTCACTCATTATTCCTCAAACATGTGTGACCAGCTTTATCAGACTTTATAATGACTTATGAGGAGGATAAAACAGATTTAAGTCATTTTGTACTTTTTAAGCAAGCATTTATTGAATCAAATTGACTTGTTTTTGCTTCTAAATGTCACAAATATTATTGTCATAGTTCTTTTATATATTTTGACCTGAATAACAGAAATGTTGATTATGTATGTCATCTTGCCCATAGGGTAAAAATCTGCAGTAGTTGTTGTTGATCTAGAAGCATTCGTGTTAGTCATTTATAAAAATGCAAAAACCTGTTAATGCTTTTAATTAGGCCAGCGTTGGCACAGTACTTCTTAGATTTGAAACATATTGTGTGTGGGCTGATTTTAAGTGCTGCTTTTGCAAGATTCTCTATTGGGAAAAACAACGAAATGTAATGCAGATTTTGAAGATATAAGACACTCACTTTCAAATCTCTGTTGGATAGAAAACATAATTGCAATCCATTGGTTTTATTCTATTAAACAAAATCAATAGTCTTGTTCTGTACTCCGCAGCACTATTTAATAGTAAATGACTTTTTTCAATATTTTAGCGGATGATGAATAATGACAGTACTTAGTGGCCTATAGATCTGAACAGCCTTTGGACGTGCTCTCAGTCGCTCTGTGGTTGGCTGTTCCACTGAGTCTGTCCCGAACACATCCACAGATTTGACTTTAGAGTCACTTAGGGCGAGGTGCTGCTGTCTCAGGCCTCCTCTGCTCCGACAATAGAAAGGTTTGGTGCATTTCTACAGCTTTTATACGAGTGCACTCAGTTCTGTGGCTGTGTGTGTCACCTTTTGTACAGCTGCAAGATGAATCGAAATAGAAATCAAGCCGTTTCAATTTAGTGGCAATTATCAAAGTGCAAAGGCATGCTACTGAACAATACAGTGTCTTCTGCAAACCTCTGCAAACAAAAATGCTGTCTCCACGAGGTCCCTGTAGTTTAACCCTCTACAATAAGCTGTATGATATTAAAAAAGAAAACGTACTCGGCGCAGTCTTATACAGGCTGCTTGTGTTTAATGCAGTGGCTCAAACATTGGTCCTACTGGTCAGACTTAGACTCTGTCCTTGTCAAAATGTATGAATTGTGATCAAATGTGAATCCAGGTCGTGATCTTTGTGGTATTATTTTTTTGTTGTATCACCCCAGCCCCCTTCTTATTATTCTTGCATAGTTAAGCAAATCATATGTCAGTCTTCTCCCTCATAAAGCTCCTGGACATGTTGAAAATGTGCATTGAAATCTTCATTTTAAAACACATTTTGCAAATCTAATCACGTCAATATCCGATACATCTCTCACTATTTTGTCTTGGTGATTTTTAGGTGTGTCTGCTTTGAACACATCCATTCTTTTCCTGTTTTAATTCCTTTGAGGTCATATTTTGTTAGTGTGTCAAAGCCCACAAAGCCTGGACAGGTGCACTTTTACTCCGACTGTTTACATTTTTACACATTTATGAGCTTCTAAAAAAATCTGTTTCTGACACTATGTACACACTTAACATGTTTTTGTCCTCTCGTCTGCTCGTCTTTAGTTCAAAAATAAAACAATTGTTGGAAAACACGCTGAACAGATGGTGTACGGTTATTTTTAGAGCTATTTGAACTTGCAGTGATATCTCTTTACCCCAGAAATAATTGATGCAATGGAGAAATAAGTGGACTTATCATAGTCAAAGTATTAAAAATTTATCTTTTTTTTTGTCTCGATTACTGAATTTGTCACATTCAAAACCAATGCATCAAATGAGTAAAAATACTATTAGAGATGTCATTACTTATTGAACAAGCAGTTGATATGCAATGAATATCTAATGGGCCCAGCTGCTGCAAGAGTTCTGTCAAATCTTCTATGTAATTTAAGGTTGTGATCTTAATCCGTTTAGCTTTAATGCCTTATTTATATTTAACACATGCAAAATGCTGATAAATCCTCTCACTGTAAAAGAGTTTATTGGTTTTTATTTATTCAGTTGACTTCTTAAAGGTGCATTACGTAACTTTCTGGCGAAGGGTCCATCTATTATTGCTTTAAGGTTTATCCATAGGGAAATATGTCCTCTGCATTTGACCCATCCTTCAATGCAGTGGGTCCCACAGTGCAGCCCATCTCTAGATCTTGAGATGGCCTCGGTCAGCTTTACCTTAGCTGGAGGATTTTACTTATTGTGCATAATTTGGGTTGATAAAACAGAAGTGCCCGGAGGAAATCTATGCAGACACAGGAGGAAACATGTGAGTCAAACCTAGAACCTTCTTGCTCTGAGGCACAAGTGCTTCGCCTGATTCATTAGCCAGTCTCGCTTCGTGGAAACCCTCTGACCTCGCAGCATTAGGATTCGTTCACTCGACGGTAGACAGTGGTTTAATTTAACCAATCGCTGCTGTTTGTCGTTGTGACGTATGTAATGTGACAAATCCATTAGGCAGAAGGGCAATAACATCTTTCCCCTTGATAAAATTCACCAAACATTCTCTTTGTTCTGGCTTTAAATCCTCGATCTGGGAACTCGTTGCCAACACAGAATGTCTGTCTTCGTCTACATCCATCTCAGCCGCTTTGTTTACTGTTGTGCTGTTCCACAAAAGGGACCCAGACAGGCGCTTGAGTTTGACACATGACTTCACAGCTCTTCGCTGATTGGCCAGTGTGCGGTCTACAACTTCTGGGGTTCTTGCAAACCGTCTAGTGTATTCCGATTCCTGACCTAGTCGCTGGAGAGAAATGAAACTGAGTGAAGGCACTAGGCTTGGCTAACAAGTGCCAACCTCTCAGCCACAATGCTGTGTTTTGCCTGGAATGTTTCATCGTATGGCATTGAACTTGTCTCCACAGAGACGAGCAGGTGATGTCACTAGTCCAAGTCTTGCTATACTGTGGAACATTCGAGGCAAAGTGATAGTGATGTGCGACTATCTCCATGGAGCAGGTGGCCAGCCCTCCTCTAGAATAGTTACATACTGTGCCTTTAACCAATATTCATCTCCCTCTTCATATTTTTGTGCATTTATTTTATACTAAACTCTGCTATTTGAATGTGCTCTCCCCTTTTTTCTATTCTCACCGTCCCTGTTCCCCTCCATCTTAATTATGAGCGAAAAAAGATGAGCAATAATTAAATGGCAATTATCACTTAGTCCTCCGGGGAGGTTTTCCTCAGAGGCAGAGTTTAAGGTCATTGAAGTCAGCGCTCTTTTATAATGCCACATTGTGTGGTCTACAGATACACCAGTCCTTTTTAAACAATGTGCTGACTGTTCATGTGGCAAGGTCAGGAGACAGAAAGAGGAGAACTTACATGTTTTACTGCCAAGCATGTGTTCATAAACTGTTATTTTTCTACATCTATAATCAGAATTAGTGATTAAAAGTCCTGTATTACACAAAATTGATTCTTTAAATGTTCGAATGTTGTTGTCTCATTAAAAACACACGCAGAGTTGTGTTTAGTTTCATTCACACATAGGGATGTAACAATATCCAAATCTCTCAATACAATATTTTCACGACATACATCTCACGGTACGATATTTAAGGCTAACAAAATTGTGTATATGCTGCTTTTTCCTTTTAAAATGCCTTGACAAGGCTTAATCCAAAGAACTAAGATTTAAAAGTGTTTAGAACTGTTATTTCTTCATGTAGTTTACACCAAAATGGAGCAAAGGATCATGGTCAATGCAGTTCCCTCTGTTTTTTGAGCTATTGCTGCACCATAACTACGAATTTAAGCAATTTAAGAAACATGTGATTCGATATATTGTGATGGTCCACGATATTATTGAGAGACTGACGATTCTGGCGATCACAATATTTTGGTTACTGTTACACCCCTGTTCACACATGTTGGAGTAATTCTGCCTTATTAGATGTCACCAAAGCTCAAAATGCTCTGTTACACCTTGCAGTGGTCATTTTCAAGTCAACAGTTTCATGTACAATTCCGGGTCTGAAATAATCCAAATGAAGCTAGTGAAGGTGTGTGATTCTAGTGAGCACTTGCTGTATTACCACATGACATCACAAGGTGGAACAGAGCGTTTTCTGTTCCTAAATATGCAGAGTTTGTGTGTTAAACCTGTGTGAATGAAATAAAACACGATATTATAACATAGATCAGACAACAGTGTAATATGCGCCTTTTAATCTTGATTATGAATACAGCTCCAGAGTAGTTTGGCAGTTCACACTAGAGCTGAACGATAATATGAATTTTCTATAATTTTGACAGGCTTTTTATATTCTAGTAGCAGGATTCTACTCAAAGTTCACATTTTAATCACTCCCAGAAGTACTAACAAAAAGACTGAAATATAAACTGACCAACTAATACAAGAATTACATTTCAGAACATGTTTGTAAAGATGTCAACTTCAGGGTTATCATCTGTGCAGAATAAAGCAAGATACTTTACGTTTCAGCCTTTACATCCATTCAAAATTGTGCTTTCAAGTCGATTGCAATTAATCTGAGCTCTGATTTTAAGATTTTAATTAACACAAGAGTTTTTAGATTCTGAATGTGATGTGTTTTGGATTCACTTAAGAGGAAATGCGTTCAAACTCCCCTCCTCTGTCTACGAGCCTCACAATGCAAACAGGATGTAACCTATTTTAATCACTTGCCATATTGTCTCATCAAATATTAACAGACCTGCCTGCTCTGGGTTACAATGTGCTAAATAATTATACTCACTAAATAATATGCCACACTCAGCGGGGAGAGTCATCGCAAACACAAAGAAATCGCAATTTTGAATGTTTGCAAATAGTTGGACTTCGAAATTAATCCCAAGCAAATCGAAATCGCAGTTTGAATGGTCGTAACACTGCACTTTTTGAAGTACCATAATTTCCATCAAAAACAACAAAATAACAACAAAATCCTTTTATTCTGCATAAAAGCGGCTAACCCTGTTGTTTAGATCTGTACAAACATGTTCTGAAATGTGATTCTTATATTCATTTGTTTGATATTTCAGTCTTTTTGTCAATTCTTTAGCAGTTCCTAAGTCTTCAAATATTAACACTCTTGGATGAGTTTGGAATGCACTTTGCAAACTAAAGCTATTGCATCTAACCACAATCAAATAGCACAAATTTGAATTAGTTTTATAATTTGTTCAGCTCTTTATTGTAAGGATGTCACAATAACTGAAATATCGTGGTATCGTATCGTCAAAGTTCTCACAATAATATCGTGGACCATCACAATATATCGAATTACAAGTCTCTTCACTTAAATTAAGAGTTATGGTGCAGCAATTGTTAAAAAAAAAAAAGAAAAAAGGCAGAGGGAACTACATAGACCATGATCCTTTGCCCCATTTCAGTGTAGACTACATGAAGAAATAACAGTTCTAAGCATTTTTAAGTCTTAAGTCGTTCTTTGGATTAACTCTTGTCAAGGCATTTTAAGAGGAAAAAGTAGTATATTAACAGTTTTGTTTGTAAGCCTCCACAAAATATCGCAATAAATATCGTACCATGAGATGTATATCGTGAAAATATCGTACCGAGAGATTTGGATATTGTTACATATTGTTAATCGTGAGCCTTCCCACGATATCGCAATAAATATTGTACCGTGAGGTTCATACTGTGATGAACTCGTATCGTGAGACTTGGATATCGTTACATCCTACTGTTTATTATATATTAAAGGGCCCATATTACATTATTTTCTGATCTGTGTTATAACATTGTTTCCTCATCAAAACACACACACCCTGAGTTGTGTTTTGTTTTATTTCATTCACACGTTTAACACACAAACTCTGCATATTTAGGCTGATTTCTTCTCTCAAACTAAAAAACACTTCCACCTTGTGATGTCATGTGGTAATACTTCCTATATTACACATGCTCCACTGCGTTTTTAAGCTCCAAACACCTTCACTAGAAACATTCGGGTGATTTCAGCCCTGGAATTGCTAATCAACTGAACTATAATGCTCTGTAAAGTGTCTTTGAGTGTTCAGAAAAACTCTATATAAAACTGATGCATTATTATTATTATTATTAAAGGTAAAAGGAGCTTGAAAACTACAACTTCATGATATCGCGAGGTGAAACAGCATTTTGAACTTTGGAAATGTAGACAGAATAATAAACTACGGTTACTCAAACGTGTGAATTAAATGTTTTTGAAGAGGTTAAATGGCTTAAATCTCAAAATATAAGATGTTTAAACCTGCTAAGCATGCAGTTTAAACCTCGACCAACGTGCTTGAAATGCATGTGAGTCTTGAGGGATGAAAAATAAACAGCGTTGCCATGGCAATTAACAATTCAACACAAAATATCCTATCTCCTGAATGGTCCAAAGTCCTCAAAATGGTGCGCGTAAACAGGAAACCCATAAAGTGAATAGAAATCCTCCATTTACACTGTTCGTTCTCTTATAATCTTTTGCCACAGCTGCAGTTTACTTCTCTGTCTTTGAAAATCGTTCAATAATCAGATGAAATTAGCCGTGATGGCTCTCTTCCCCTCTCTGCTCGTATCCCTCGCCAGCCCCTCTCCTTTTCCCCTCTCGCTCAATGCCGATGATCCAGACTTTGGAATTCAATGTTGCTATGGTAACAGTGTCGGGCTGGTCCTCCCTGCCTCCCCTCCTTGCTCTCTTATTCAGTACAACTTGCAGCCTGCCCCTCTGCATCATTGGTGACATTATTATGCACAGTTAACGTTGCACATTTTCAAACGTCACATTAAACTGTGATAATGGGAAATATGTCATTGGAATTTCACCGACAGCTTTGCAATAGATTTGAGAAGATCTATTTATCCTATCGTTTTTTTACCTTGCATTTTTTATGCATTTATTCTGCAACACTGAAATTTGCCCATAGGCTCTGTACAAATATAGGTTCTCTTATCTCATCTTATCTTGTTTGAGTCTTTAAAGATTTTTGATATGAACTATTAATACAGGAATTAAATGCATTTCACATTTGTTTGAAGAATTTTAAACTGTAGAATTAGCAAGTTTATAACATAAATAATATTACATGCCTTTCAACAGATCTGACCAGTAAGTGTCACATGCTTGTCTCCCTTTGAAGATAAACAAGTTTAATGTGGAATCTGTGGGATATTACAAACTGAAAAGCAACAAAACATCAATTTATTTATTTGAATGGTACAGTGAATATTAAAGGTTCTATATTTTGTGAAAAATTGTGAACTTTAAGCCATGTTATAATGCTGTTACCTCCTCAAAAACACACAATTATTTTTTTTGTTTGTTTTTTGTTTTTGTTTACATCATGGAAGTTCTTCCAGCAATTCCAGGACTGAAATTATCCAAATTATTTTAGTGAAGGTGTATGGAATTTAAAAACATAGTGGAGCACCTGTATTATCACATGACATCACAAAATGGAACAGAGTGTTTTCTGTTTGAGAGACAAACTCAGCCTAAATATGAATGTGTGATAAGGCCGCCACACACTACAGGATTTTTTTTATCTTAAACAATTTTTAAATATGCGACAAAAAGCACACACCACAGACACAAGGATATTTTAAATCTCTGATCGCAGAAACTGCAGCTGGATATACCTGCGTACTACAAGATACACAGTTTTGCTACATCTCATCAGATGTTTTCTGTCTACAGTAAAACCACTCACTTTGTGACTCTTAAGTGTTCAAAAGATCTGATCCGGCACTGTGTGGACGCTGATGTAGGTCTATGCACTGCAAAGTAATTCACCACCAAAACGCTAAGAAGCTAGAATATATGTCCATTCATATATACAGTCTATATGTGTATCTGCAGATGTATAATCTCTGAAAATATATACATATTAATATGAACCATCTCCAACACGACAGAAGCACAGAACAGACTCACTCATTAGCCATGTGGTTTTAAGTTTCGTTTCTGTAAAACGTAAACAAAGTTGTGTGGATAGGGAAGGCTTGCGGACACAGAATCGACGTGTCTGGACACAGATTGTTTAAAATTCGGTGATATGATGATACATTTCAGTGTAAACGTAACGAAAGCCCACAGGAAGTAAGAGTCACTGTCGCAAATCTGCAGCTTCACCACAGTCCGAGCGCTGTGTGGATGTAAACAGACACACGTGAGGAACTACTCTCACCTTTTTACTTTAAAGAACTCTTTCAACTGAATTAACAGTGCTGTTTTGTGGACTGGATGTTATTATTTGTGAAGGACAAATTCTATGGATAATATGGATGAAAGGCTGCTTCACAAGAGGTGGCCTAACTGTTTTTGCTGTTTACTATTTTATTTACTTCACTGTTTATGTTGTGTCTTTGTGTTCGTCACTATGTCTGCCCTGACGCTCTGTTTTATTGACTGTTTCTGTAGTGTTGCTGATGTTTGGTGGTTACAATCTGACAGAGCAGCTCAGAGTCACACTGATACCACACACACACATGGAGACAGAAAGTCGGGTCACGTTTCTCCGAATTCGGGGAGACGCAATTTTCAGCCAAAATCGGGCAAATTCCCCTGTAGTGTGTGGCGGCCTTTAGACATGTGTGAATGAAACCAAACACAACTAGAGGTATGTTTCTGATGAGGGAACAACATTATAACACAGATCAGAAAATCGTGTAATATGGGCCCTTTGATGAACATCTACAACTATAGTGTTATTATGCCAGATTTTAGCAAAGATAAAGAAAAGCTACATAGTGCAACTTTAACTAACACAAACCATTTTTTCTGTTCTCTGTTGCAGTGTGAAGACCATGGATTCTCCTGTGGAAGTCTTGTGGTAGCAGTGAACGAGTGGCACAGTTATCCACGCCACTGCCTCCTATAAGACCAGTCGGAGAGAGCGGGAGAGAGAGAGAGAGGGTTAGCGGCAAAAAGACGAAGAGGACAAAGCGACAGAAGAGTGAACGGAAAGGAGAGGGGGAGCAGGTGAACACAGTCGATGGATGCTGTCCGGCTTGAGGGGACAGCACGTTTCTCATTGACGAGGAAAAGAAAGATTTCAAAATTGAGTCGAAGGATAGAAACTCGCCGTCAGGTAAGTTGGGACGTTTTTGGAGCCGTTTCGTTGTACAGTATGTGTCACCGGTCTAAAATAGGAGCTCGGCATGCTGGGAGAAGTTGGCGAAAACTTCACATAACAACAGATGGTCAGATAGAAAAGTAGAGAGTGGATGCAATGGGCAGAATCTAATATTTTATGTCATTATTTCTGATGGAGGGCAAGGACCATTATAACTCTATGGGCAATTCACAGTTTATGAAGAGCTCAAATGTTTATGTAGTCATTATATTTACATTATCATTTACAGATACAGATTAGTTCTACAAATTTGCAATATTAATCTTAGTGAATACAATGATTTAATCTTATTAACATTTTTACTTTATGTTTTAGAATAAATGCAAATTATTCAAGTTTGACTTTTAGTGTCGGAAAAACTTGAAAAACAGAACAACATTTTGAGCATTTTGCAGTGGTCCATAGTTATTTCATTTTATTTGGTTTTTGTCACCTTCAGAAGCCAGAGTGGAGTTTTGTCACTTCCAACTAGCATGCTAATGAGCATTTCCTGGCTTGTGGAGATAAAAACACTTTATAATTTAATGCAGACAGCACACAGCAGTCTCATTTTTACAATATATCTGTGCTACGGCATATCACATTTATTACATGAAACAAACCTGGTACATTCCCTTTAAATGCAAAATCAATAACATCTCCTCGGAGACAAGCTGGTGACGTACAATCCACTAGAAAAAAGTTGCATAGTGTCGTTTTAAAGACAGGTTTTACCATAGAATTGTGACATGCCCTCCAGCTCAGTATTAAACCACAGGCAGTTTAAGTTATTGTGATGTCATGTGACCCTGCGGAGTCGGTAAGTGCAGGAGAGGCAAGGTGCGCCCCTGTCACATCCTGTCTGCCCCGTGCCCTCATTGTAAGGCAGAAGAGGTGTCGGTTCAGGTCATGAATATGGAGCAGAGCCGGACTTGAAGCCTGACGTGTTGTGTTTGGGATCAGTTGTGTCTTGTTAGCGCCGTCTGCAGAGTCACCGCTCTCTCCTCTAAGCTCCATCAGCTCAAAGAAGCACTGCAGCTTCCCTCACTAAGGCCTAAGCTCTGGAGCACATGCACCTGTCTGATACCTCGCCGTGTTTTTAGGTCATTTCCATTTATTTGGTAAAGTCTCATATCACAGCAACTGTCGCTTCACGGGGCTTTACAAAACTTTTGATTTGGACTCTGTCTGCTGAAACCTGCATAACAAGCACTCACACCTCGCAGCAAGGTGGTTACCGGTTCGATCCCTGGGTAAATCCTCCAGCTATGGTTGTCCTGACCAAGCCTAGATAAAGTGTGGACAATATGCCTAAAAATGTCTATCAAAATTATCTATAACCTATGTGATGATTTCAATTGGGTCATGTTTTATGTACATTTATCATCTTTATGTTGTAGGTAACTAAAGCTTTCTGCATCTTGTGAGTTTCATACTTAACTGTGATTGGTTAAATCCACCTGTCACTCAGAGCATAATGGAGGTTGGCCAATAGAGTGCAAGGGAAAACGTGTATTTGAGCATTAAGCTGTAGTAAACAGAGAAGCACTCAATCACGGCATTCACCAAAATAGCAGATGTCAGATCATGTAACGATTTCCATCCTCCTATCGCCCAACCCTCAATTAAAATGTGAAAACAAAGTATGACAGTCTAAATAGACCTGTCATGATAATTACTGTATCGACTTATCATTCAGTTTATGATAGATAGATGTTTCATTTTGCTACTGCAGTTCATGGTCATTCACAATACTGTACATATAGTGTCCTGCTTTAGGGTTACTGTGTCAGTGGAATAATAGCAATCAGTATTTCGTTATGGTTTATATTTTCATCAGTAAGGTATTGTGCTTCAAAAAGTGTTATCGTGACAGGCCTAAGTCTAAACAGGTGAGTCTTTATCTGTCTCTCAGGCATGGTGTGTGAGAAGGGGATCCAGATCCTCCTCACCACCGTGGGGGCCTTCGCTGCCTTCGGCCTGATGACGGTGGCCATAGGGACGGACTACTGGCTGTACTCCCGTGCCCTCATCTGCAACACCACCGCCAACGTGTCCCAGGACGACCCACACAACAAGGACAAGAAGGACCCCGGGGCCCTCACCCACTCCGGCCTCTGGAGGATCTGCTGCCTGGAAGGTACACCGCATCACACAAGGGGTTATGGGAAATATATCGGCCTGTACTAGTGTGCATCATATCTTAGTGTAACATGCTAAAACTTTTTTTCTGTCAGAGTCATTAGTGACTAGTTTGATGGTGGAGATGGTGAAAGAGATCTCCCTCCTTTCTCTCTTTTCTGAAGCCAAATGGCAGAAGCCGCAGAAACTGGCTGTGACCATCACAGAAATACAAGCTGCTAGTTCTTATCCATTACACAGTACACAGACTGGCTGACACTCAAGTGTAAAGGGCCAAACTGTGCTGTGACTTCACTCCATTCAAACAGATGCAGCTCCAGTTTGAGGAAGCCTCTTGGCTCGGTTTAAAAAGCCTGTGCCGTCCTGGGCTTGGTCATTGTACAAAGCTAATTTGTCCTCATCTTTAAGCTTCCTGATAGCAGCAGCCAATTAGAGATAAGCTGGAGCCTTGCAGCACTGCAGTGCACCCCCACCCCTCTCTGTGTGCTTTGGCTGCATTCACTGAACACCCCGCTCTCTCCTCATAGATATTCTCTTCCTGCCTCCTTGTGCTCTCGGGGTGGGTGCACTAAAGCTGCTGGTTAGACCAGGCTTTGGGTTAGGCTCATGCGGGCCGGAGGTCTGCAGAGGCCGCACACTTGTGCAGTGATGCAGTGAGGTGTAGCACAGAGCAAACACTGGACAAACCCCTTTAAAAGATTCATGTTCCTGTGGGTGGCAGAGGATAGAGATGTCCTGCTCTCTCCTCTGCAGCTTCAGCCTGATGGGGCTCAGCTCCATGTGGCATTATTTTAGTACAAGTCATAATCTGAAACAAACATCACAGCTCATACAGTTCATGTATTTGATGTCACTAAAAATGTGCTGTTTCAAAAGTGTATTTTTCTGCTGTCTGAGTGAGCATATGTCTGATGATTTGTCGGAGCCTTGATTTGTCCCTCTGTGCTCCACCTGCTTCTTCACAGAGAAACATCTGGAAACATCTGTGTCCTCCTCATCCCATCTCATCCTTTTCATTCTCCATCAGAGCCGTCCGCCCCTCTGTCTGTCCACTCTTGTATGTATACTCGTACTGACGTTTGTGTAGGACTGCTCCGTCTATAAAGGTTATATTGGCTTCTTGGGTTCTTTTTAAAGACAATGCAGTAAAGTGTGTTGACCTTGTTGACATGTTTCGGCTGCTAGCTGCAAGCCATCTTCAGAACTGTCACCGGTGTTGGTGGTGACGTGTCGTATATCAGCTGTTGTTACTTTCTGTAGGCGTGGTCAGCCTGATGGACCTGGCAGGTCGCTCAGACTGACCACGCCTCCCGTCGCCCGGTGTTCTCTGGAGGAGGGTGTCCCAGGTGTGTGAAAGGAGGAACGTGCGCTCAAACAATGTCAGTATCCCAGCTGGGCCATAACAAAGGCAGACAACAAGTTATCAATAAAACCAACAAACCCCGGAAAAAAACACAACAATCCAACACAGGGCAGCAGGACAAAAACATAGTCACACTGCCGAACATCAGAGGCATAACCGAACCCATCCAGAGAGCCATGAAAAAACACAACATTAGCACTGTAGTAAAACCATACACAAAACTCCGTCAACAGCTCGTACACCCCAAGGACAAAATCCCACAAGAACAAAAATGCAATGTCATCTACGAAATTCAATGCAAATCATGCAATAAATCATACATAGGGGAAACAGGCCGGGCATTTCACATCCGAAAAAAGGAACACCAAAAGGAATGCGAGAAGGAAACGTCAGGGAGACTCACCAGAACACAAAAAGACAAAGCAGAACAGGAAAACCTAAAATCCGCCATATCAGACCACTGTAAAAGGAACAACCACATTATGGATCGGGACGGGGCTCGGGTCATTGGATCGGAAAACAACAAGTTCAAACGCTGGATCAAGGAGGACATTGAAATCAGAAAGCGAGGCACGGACAGCATTAACCGTGATGACGGCGCGTTCCTCCTTTCACACACCTGGGACACCCTCCTCCAGAGACACCGGGCGACGGGAGGCGTGGTCAGTCTGAGCGACCTGCCAGGTCCATCAGGCTGACCACGCCTACAGGAAGTAACAACAGCTGATATACGACACGTCACCACCAACACCGGTGACAGTTCTGAAGATGGCTTGCAGCTAGCAGCCGAAACATGTCAACAAGGTAAACACACTTTACTGCATTGTCTTTAAAAAGAACCCAAGAAGTTAAAGTATATAAGAAGACAAAATGAACATCTTTTGCTTAAGGTTATATTGGGGTTAGATTTGTAAAGATTTGTAAAGATGTATTGTAGCTTTTTTTTTTCTGACAGTGCTTGCAAATCACCCTGAGATCCAGTCCACAGTGCACTTTGTAAACCTGTCTATTTTGTATTTGAAAGAAGAATATAAATACCTCTTAAACTAGTAATCACTACAGGAATCACATGCATTTTTAAACATGTTTGTATAAACTAATGGACCAGTAGATGTTAAACACTCAAGCATAGGATCATTTAATTACAAAGGACATCACAGACTTTTTGATCTGCTAATTGCGCCCCTTAAATTTTTTGCATCTCTTTGATAACTCTTGCAGCTCTAGATTTAATTACATAAAATAATTATTATGACTTATTATTATGACTTATGACTTCTTTAAGACTTATTTTATTTCTTAAATTTTAATTAATCTTATTTTCCTTTTTACAGGGGTGAAAAGAGGAGAATGCTCTCAAATTAACCACTTCCCAGAAGATGCAGACTTTGACCACGATGGGGCCGAGTATGTCCTGCGTAAGTCACTGCCTCCTTTGTTTATTGCACTGGAAAAAAAAACAATAGTGATTTGAGACATTTTGACAAGTTACATTGTGTGCATGACATAGACTGTTTAACGTGTTTGCGTGTGTTTCTGACTGGTTTTGAAATTATTAAAACATTTTTTAAAAAGATCATGAATCAGGCAGTGGGGTAAGTGATTTTCTTACTCAACTGGCAAAACCATGGCTTGAAAAAAGATGAAATGTTTTGAAACAAGTAAAATAAAATAATTTACTTCAAACTACTTATACCTTTTCCTAGTTTGGTCCTGATTTGATCCTGGTTTAGTCCTTTTGTAGATTCCTATTCTATTCCTGGTTTAGTCCTGATATAATCCAGGTTGAGTTGCATCTTTAGGCCTAATTTTGATATGTGTGCAAGTGAGTCTAATTGCAGCCTCACGATTTATATTCTTAATTAAAGCAGACCTATTTTGCAAAATCGACTTTTCAGAGCTTTAACAATGTTAGTGTTGTTTCTCCTTCTCATTTACCCTCTCGAAGTGGTATTAGGACTGATTCGTGCATGTCTGAGCAATATTGAATCGCTTATTTTCAAGACACGTATTGCCTATCAATGTTTTCACCACCACCAGTACTTGCCCACTGCTCTCTACTGACTTTGTTGTCCATTTTTATTTTCTGAAACAGCCATACACGTAGGATTCGACAGTGTGGTAGTTATTTTGGTATGGTAAAAATGCACAACTTGCTCGTGTGGTGTGCAGTTGTGATGCCGACAGCTGCACGGCGATGATGTTTATGTCAGCTTCCACTGGGCACCATATATTCGAATGTGGAAGTATGTATTGAATATTGCGATTTTAAATGCGCAAACTATGACATAATGATCCAATGGTGTCATAAAAAATAGCTATATAGCAGACACAAGCACAATAGATCTTCTTTAAATAGATTTTATAGGTGTGCTATGTAACTCTTCTGGTCTAATATTATGAATATCGAATCTGACATGTGCTTTAAATAAAATGCATGTGTTTTTATTGCAGTCCCCAGTAACACAAATGGCAAATCTTCAGCTAGAAATGCTACAGAGTGCACCTTTGACTCATTTTTGCAGTGCAAAGTTTTGAATTGTTTCATTTTATATTTTGTGGTGTGATTCGCACGCCGACGCTGTGAGAGGGGAGTAGAGTGTCCTAGTTCATGCTTCGTGCCCTACAGTGCTTTCGCTGTGCTCTGCTCTGCCTCATGTTTGCCTGGTGAAAACATAAAGAATAGCTGTGTTCTGTTTACAGTGGAGAGGAGGCATTTTGCTGGCATTTAGGTGGCATTTCCCTGCTGTGGCCTACTACATGTCCTAGATGAGAAGACAATGTTAATGCGTATGTGCATATGTGCGTCCCATCCCCCTAAACTTGGAGACAAATGACGTCACAAGAGAAAGGATCTGTTTTATAATGTTTTATTGATCATGTTTTATTGTGTTTTTTATTTATTATTTATTATGCTGCTATTAGTGTTTTCACGATACTAAAATTTCAAGCTTGATCTTGAAATTGATATTGATATTTGTTGGGAAGGTCACTTTTAAAATGTATTCCCCTACAAATTACAGATTACATACCCCAAAATGTAGTTTGTAACGTAATCCATTAAATTGCTTAAAGTGAGTAATGCAATCTAAATACTTTGGATTACTTGATATTGTCATGCTTTTTAAAACTACACGAATGTACCAACCACATCCTGCAAATTCTTGTTTGTTCTCTTCAAATTGGCTGTTGAGCCCAAGTCTCCATGAACAGGTATTTGTTTGCTGTAGAAAAGCAAAGACTACGATATCTTAATATGTTTTGTCTGCTTAAAGACAATAAAAAGCCCAGTCTTTACTTAACTGTATTAAAAATATTATAGATAGAGAAATGATTTTTATATGAGATCACTGGTGCCTTTAATTATGTCCACCCTGCTGTTTGGTGGCATATTGTTTAGACCTAGTTTAGTCCTGATTTAGTCCTGGTTTTAGTCCTAGTTTAGTCCTGATTTAGTCCTGGTTTTAGTCCTAGTTTAGTCCTGGTTTATTCCTGGTTTTAGTCCTGATTTAGTCCTGGTTTTAGTTCTCGTTTTAGTCCTGGTTTTAGTCCTGGTTTAGCCCAAAATGTGAAAACAGGAACATACTACCATGTAATCCATTTATTTCAACAAAGTAACTGTAATCCAATTACCACTCATTGAAACAGTAACTGTAACTGAATACAGTTACTCATAATTTGTACTCTGATAACGTAATGCCGGTATATGTAATCCGTTACTCCCCAACACTGGTAATAATAATGATTCCAATAGCACCATGGTAATAAAAACACTCTTCATTTAGACAATATAATTTTCAACATTAAATCGTATATCTGTGTAATTGCCCAGTTGTAGAGATATGTTCTGTAGTGGTCCATGGCCGTATAAAAGTCGATGTGGTCTTATACTTGTTCTGATACAGCTCAAGATCGATAACTCTAATTTTAGTATTGATTAGTATCTGAACTTTGAGTCATTTGTCAACTCCTATTTTTTTAATCCATAAGAAATTTGTTAAATCTTGCCTGTCAGGAGTGAATGGACTGAAACAGAAATATCACCTTATACCCTAGTTTGATACATAACATCGTAAAATTGTCTTCTTTTTAATATTTATCAACTTAATGCAGCTTTTTGACATTTTTCTAATAACACACAATATATTCAGTTTGTGCATTGAGGACCACAACTATGATATTATCTTAAGGTTTAAAGCATGTTTACACTCCACATTGTTGTAGAATAAATAATAGTAGTCCAAGAGTTGAACAGAAGAGCCATGATGCTGGAGAAGTTTATTCACCGTTTAATGATGAGCCTGAGATATTAAGGACTGAGCTGGCAGTGAGCGTCCTAGATACAGCACCAAAATGGAAGTTCTCTAACACACATCAAAAGTGGGACTAAACCTGGACCAGACACTGACTAAAACAGGACTTGAACTGGGCCAAACCAAGTTGAAACCAGGACTAAACCAGGACTAAACCAAGACTAAACCAAGATCAAACCAGGACTAAACCAGGACCAGGACTAAATTGTCTTCCTTCTTCTTTTCCAGGCGTGGTCCGTGCCTCAAATATTTTCCCAATCCTCAGTGCGATTCTGCTGCTGATGGGCGGAGTCTGCATCGCGGCCAGTCGCTTCTACAAAAGCAAACGAAACATCATCCTGGGAGCGGGGATTCTGTTTGTAGCTGCAGGTAACTCCACTACAACAGAAGTCATACTTTAGTGTAATAATTTATGATCAACTAAACTGAAATTTTAAAAAGTTGCCACACATATTTGAGATGTGGTATTTGAACATTCTCAGGGTTCTTTGTGTCACAGCGGTCGGAACGTGCCTGTGGTCTGGAGTACTTTACATATGTAGTTTTATGTATTGTTTGTACTTGTCCCTGTTGTTTAGGCAGGTCTGGCAGTTAAAGTGCGTACATTCACTCGTCACAGGCCTTGTGTTAAACTTGTGTTTATAGGTCTGTGGCTGATGTATGACTCCTCTGTGTTTCAGGCCTGAGTAATATCATTGGTGTGATTGTGTACATCTCTGCGGCGCTGGGAGATATTTCTCCGAAGAAGGACGAGGATAAGAAGTGGCAGTACTCGTACGGCTGGTCCTTTTATTTCGGGGGACTGTCCTTTATCATGGCCGAAATGGTGGGGGTTTTAGCTGTCAACATTTACATCGAGAAAAACAAAGAGCTGCGCTGCCGCTCACGCACCGACATCTTCAAGAGCACCACCCACGCCATGCTGCGCCTGCCCAGCTATCGCTTCAGACGCCGCTCGCGCTCCTCGTCACGCTCTACAGACCCCTCCCGCTCCAGAGACCCCTCCCCTGTCGGAGGAGGAGGGAAGAATTTTGGTTTGCCACCGTCCGCTCTGTTGTCCCAGGGTCCCATCTCTGTGTCCACACTGCCAAACCCTCATTCGCGCTCACACACGGCTTTGGCCGGAGGAGACATCTCGCTCTACACGCTGTCTCGAGACCCCAAACTGGGCGGGCTGCCCCCCATGTATGGGACAGTGGACAGGGCCACACTGTACCAGCTGCACAACTGTTTCCCTAAAGATGGGGGAGGGGGTGGAGTCATGATGAGCGGCACGCTGCCCTCTCTCAAGTCACACAACCCCGCCAACTCCACCAACTCCAACGCGCCCATGCCCAACTCAGTGGGCTCGGGACCCCCGCCCTTCACAGCGTCCACAGAGCGAGGGATGGGCACACTGGACAGGCTCAAGGGAGACAGGGAGAGTAACTCCAACACACTCAACAGGAAGACCACCCCAGTGTAGACCCCCAGGACAGAGGATCATCCATGTTCACTGATCCACTGGAGTAATAACTGAGCGATAATAACAACAACAACAAACCCTCACAAGAAAACTATTTTGATATTTTAACATGCTAGAAAAGGATTTATTTTGTTAATGATCAAACGTGATGAAGCTTGGGCTACGACAAAGATGTTCACTTACCTTCTGTGCAGTTTCTCATTTACGCTACAGTCATTACTAGTGTAAATTGTTGTTGTGATTATTCTGCGCGTTATTACATGCTAACGATAATGCAAAGTTAGTAGTAAGAAAGTCTTATTTTGATGTTTCTCTTTTCGTTCATGACTTTAACTGTGAATCTCCATGCAGAGCCACTGGAGCTGTTGCGTCTTAAGCATGACTGTACACATGTGGCAGGTGCGTGCGAGCCTGAACTAGTATAATTTTAAACTATATTGCGTACTTTTCATTCATGTCAGATGTGAATATTATGTAAATTGTCTTCCAATACTGAATTTAAACAAATGCAACAATAACGCAAGCAAATGAGACTTTTTCTGAGTTAACCTTTTCTATTTGTTAGTCTAATTTCAATGTTAACAGTAGTATTGTAGCTCTAGTATGTTAAAATGTTTGTTCTTGGGCATTAACACAACTTTGGACTAAAGAAGATGCAGAGAAAACACATTTGTACAGTTAAATCAGGTAAAGGTTGCTGCCTGAAAAGAAAATATTTTTTACGGGTCATTCCCAAACAATGA
This sequence comes from Boleophthalmus pectinirostris, assembly GCF_026225935.1. Taxonomy (NCBI): domain Eukaryota; kingdom Metazoa; phylum Chordata; class Actinopteri; order Gobiiformes; family Gobiidae; genus Boleophthalmus; species Boleophthalmus pectinirostris. Next base: position 29,999,316 of record NW_026571447.1, read on the forward strand.
GATGCAAACCATTTCAGTGGCAAAAATACATATGTGTATAGACAGACTTTGTAATAGAGCTTCTGTAAGTACATTGTCTAGCGTTGTGTTTGGGGACCACTGTTCAAATGGGAAATGGGAGATTTATGTAGCTGATCCTTGTCACACGACCAAATCCTTACCTTTTTCACTGTGCTTCCCTTATGTTGTGACTGAACTCTCTCCATTGATGAGAATGTAACTCGCCCTCCTCTGTCTTCACCGTCTACCGTCCGAAATCCCAATCGTCCGGAGTGACTGCCGACGCACAACAAAAGGAAAAAGAACAAAACAACAAGATGCTTCCAGGATTTTATTTTTCCTTTTCTTTGATTTTGGAAAAAGAATAATAATGTGACACCACTGCGCACAGAGCATTTATGTGGGCAATATACATAGTATGTAGTTAAGAATAGATCTATCTAGGCCAATGACTATGATTTATCTAAATGTGTGATAAACACTGTATTGCACGAAGTTTATAAAAAAAAAAACAATAGCAGACCACAAAGGCTGCTGTCATTCATTCCTCTTTTTTAAGTGATGAAATGTTATTGGTGAAACAAAATGTATGGTCACAAATGGTACATTATTATTATTATATGGTGTTTTTCCACCTTCAAGGCATCAAAGCGCTTTACATCAAGGAACCACTCACTCATTCACACACACATTCACAGTGTATGCAAACACTGGGGGCGAGATGTTTATGTCGAGAGCGCCAACCTCAGATCATTGGACAAACACCAGCTGAGCTACTGTCGCATTAATCGTGTCCATGTTACATTTATTTAATCACAGGTTTGTATCGCTTAAAGAACTGTGAGCAGACTCGCCTCTCCACAGATTTGGCCTTTACCGGAGCCTGATTATGTTACCTGCTTGTAACAATAGAGATAGAGATAGATATGTTTAATGACATACTTATATAACTATAAAGGGTTACTCAAAGATGTGCTGTGAATTAAACAAAACACAATTGCAGGTGTATTTTTGATGAGGTAATGATATTGTAACATGGCTAAAAACTCACAAGTTGCACTACACTTTTGTTTTTCTGGTGGGTGTGCACCTACTTGTCTCCATGTGATTGTTTTAAAGCAATAACAGAGTCAACAATGTTCCACAGTATGGCAGTATGTATCTTGCATTTATTCAGTTATAGGTGTTTTATGGCTGGAATACTGGTTAGACACAGAAAACACTCATGTTTATTGTGAGCAGGGTCGTTTCACCGCGGATCTGATCTGTAACTTGCCCTACACCTGCTTGTCTCTACTGAAAACCTAAAGGCCATATGGAATAATTTCTGCATGGAGACAAGCGGGTGGTGGAGCTCTCGTCTGAACACAGTGCCTCTTTAAATGTAAAAAAGACAAGCCACGTCAGGTTATGTTATTTGAATTAAGTAGGTAGCGGACCCTTCACCAGAAAAGTTACAGAATGTGCTTTTAAATGATACCTGTTCATAGAGCAATGGTATCTTTTTAGGACTTTTTTTACCTGGAATTTTCCACAGAGCAGCTTTAAGATTAGATCTCCCTGGAGACAAAAAGATGACTCCACCTGTTTTTTTGTTTTGTTTTGTTTTGAGGTTTTTTTGGCAATTAAAAAATGTAATCAAGAAATGCAGGATAGAGTTTAATGCCATATTGTGAAACATCTCTTTACCTGTAACTTATTTCAGTGTTATTCCTGATTAGAGTCTTGCTTCTGTGCATCCTGACAGACCAGAGAATGACTATGACCTTCAGAGATTCAGAGAGACACCCCCTGCCGGAGCAGATGGGCTGCCCTGACCGCTGCCCCTGTGACCATCTGTAATGCATAAATATTTATACTAACACTGCATTGAAAGTGAGATTCCATAAACAGTTACTAAAATTGGGGGAGCTTCTTAATGAGAGGCTGTTAAATGCCACGCGCTCTTGGGGATTAGTTATTTGAAGTGCGGCTTCCTGCTATTATCATACCTCGTGTTACTGAGGCGCAGCAGCTCTGGAGACCCCGACATCACCACGACATGCCGACAGGTCAGGACCGACACGCTGATGCTACAAGGACGTTCATAAAGGTGGGTGCCAGGGGTGTAGTGAGCGTGGTACTCGGGGTGAGATATAAAAAAATAACTAATATAAAATAGCTACAACTTAAATGTCAAACTGAAGCTATTGGCAACAGTGAAAACAAACTGCATAGACTCATGAAATATGCAATGCTGTCCTATAAAGACCTGAGACATGAGGGACCAGGACTGAACCAGGACTAAAACAGGACTAAAACGGGACTAAACCAGGGCTGAACCAGAACTGAACCAGGACTGTGTGTCTGACTGACGTAGACTGCTTGGGTGACCGCACACCCTGCTCCATGGGCTCAGGGTTCTCTCTCTCTCAAGCGCAAGATTAGTCCTGTTTTAGTCCTGATTTAGTCCTGGTTTAGACCTGGTTTAGGCCTGGTTTAGTCCTAGTTTAGTCCTGGTTTAGTCCTGGTTCAGTCTTGGTTTAGTCCAGGTTTAGTCCTGGTTTAGACCTGGTTTAGTCCTGGTTTAGTCCTGGTTCAGCTCTGGTTTAGTCCTGGTTTAATCCTGGTTCAGTCCTGGTTTAGTCCTGGTTCAGTCCTGGTTCATTTCTGGTTTAGACCTGGTTTAATCCTGGTCCAGTCCTGGTTTAATCCTGGTTCAGTCCTTATTTAGACCTGGTTTAGTTCTGGTTTAGTCCTGGTTTAATCCTGGTTCAGTCCTGGTTTGGACCTGGTTTAGTCCTAGTTTAATCCTGGTTTAGTCCTGGTTCAGTCTTGGTTTAGTCTTGGTTTAGTCCTGGTTTAGTTCTGGTTTAGACCTGTTGAAATCCTGGTTCCGTCCTGGTTTAGACCTGGTTTAGTCCTGGTTTATTTCTGGTTCACTCCTGGTTTAGACCTGGTTTAATCCTGGTTCAATCCTGGTTTAGACCTGGTTTAGATCTGGTTTAGTCATGGTTGAGTGCTGGTTTAGTACTGGTTTAGTCGTGGTTTAGTCATGGTTTAGACCTGGTTTTGTCCTCTTGGTTCAACCCTGTGTAACCAGAGGGAATAAAAGTTTTGGTTACTCAATCATCCCTTTTTAGATTCTAGTGATAAAGGAACAACTTCATTCTGTCAATTAAACGATTTGAACATTTGTGTTTTTGCAGTGCTCCTTCAGACTTTCCTTCAGGTCAAATTTCGTTTTTCTTGAGCTATTTATGAGGTAGGAAAACTGATTTTGCGCATTAGTCCAATTCATTTTTGGCCTAAATTAAATCAAATGTTACATCCAGTTAGTTTTCTCTTTTCAGACCCACATTTTCTGGCTCCTGTACCTGTCCATTGGTTTATATTCGGGGCCCGTTCTTTGCTATTAGTGGTAACACATGAGGAGGCTGACGCGGTGTTTTTGTGGGCGTGTCTCTTCTGGGAATAATCGCTCAATCGGGATTTTCTCTCGGAATTCTGCGCTGGAGCTCGTGGGCCTGGTTTGCACGCGAGGAGTGATTGTGCTTTGAAGTAGCCTATAGCGTTGGATTAATGCCAGAAATACGCACAGGTGCCTAAATATAAACGTTTTACACAAAGATAGATTTATTCAAGAGAAACCACTGCACTTACGTTGATTTTTTTAGGAAAATTTACCATCAGTTTTGTATTCGATTTGTTTTTATTTCGAGTTTGTACCAAGAGAGAAACAATAATCACATACGTACTACTACATATATCTCGAAAAAGAGTGGGAAGAAAAAAAACAAAAAAACCGTATATAAACCCAACTCTATTCATTACATAGTTTCAAAAAAATCTAAAATGATGTGGTTGCTTCTGTACATTGATGACAAAACTTAACAAATATTTACATATAGCAAAATAAATGACATACTATGCATACGAAATATAATTTTAACCCAATTTCTTTCTTTTTTCTTGTATTGTGCTGTATTATGGTCATAAAAACTACTAATAATGATAAAGAAGGCACAGAAGGTTTTTCGTTTATGTAAGGAATGTAAGGACTTTTTTTTTCTCCTTTATGGTCGTACAAACTACTAAAAATGGACAAACTATTAATAATGTTGCACAAATAAAAGTACAGAAGGTCTATATGTCTATAAGGATACAATAGACTTTTTTTTTTTCCTTTTTTTTCTAACATTTAAAGGGCCCATATTACAGTCTTATGTCATACTCTCTTGTTTCCTCATCAAAAACATACCTGGAGATGTGTTTTGTTTCATTCACACATTTTTTTTTTCTGCATATTTAGGTTGAGTTGTTTTAAACAGAAAACACTCTGTTCCACCTTGTGATGTCATGCGGTAATACAGGACGTGCTCCATTGTGTTTTACATAAACCTTCACTAGAATCATTTGGATTGCTTCAGACCTGGAATTTCTATTCGCTACTGAACAAAAAGTAAAAGGTAGGTGTTAATTTGAAGACTAGCACTTGATGACATCACAGGGTGGAACAGACAAATTATAAAGAGTTACTCAAACATGTGCTGTGAATTAAACAAACATAACTCCAGGCATATTTTGATGAGGTAATGACATTATAACTTGGCTAAAAGCTCATAAGAGTATGTTTTTTTTTTTTTTTTTTTTTTTTTTTGCATGCTACCCGGCTGAGACCTGTCCCATTCATTTGTGTCATTTATAGAGGACATTGAGGTAACCAGTCTGTCTTTTAAGTATCTTGAGATAGACTCTTAATGGGTCTAGGTTCCTCTGCCTAAATAGGGCTGGGGTATTATAGGGTACTATCATGTCCAGGATAAAAAATAAATAAATAAATAAATAAAAACTCAATAGGAGTTAGCTTGTTGCTGCACTATGATACAAAAAAAAAAAAAAAAAAAAAGAAGAAGAAGAAATTAAAAGGGAGTCTAAAAACTTTTTGAGGCAACTGTAAAAGCTTGTCAGAGATGTTGGTCAAGTTGTTTTTGTTAGGTTGTTAACTTAAAATGGATTTAACACCAAAATGTCGCCGGCATCCATTACAAAGGACATGTTACAAATTATAAATAAAAATAAAAATAACAAAATCTAAATGCTAAGGTGTTCATTTACCTCCAAATAGACAGAAAATCACAAAAAAAAATTTATATTGCGAATACCTTTTTTTTCTTTGGGCACCAGGAGGATATAGGACCTTTAAAAGTACACTACACTTTTGTTTTTTTTTCTGCTGGGTGTGCTTGTCTCCGTGTGATTGTTTTAAAGCAGTAACAGAGTCAACAATGTTCCACAGTATGGCATTAAACATATCTATCTTGCATTTATTCATTTACAGGTGTTTTATTGCTGGTTAGACACTGAAAACATCCATGTTTGTTGTGAGCAGGGTCGTTTCACCGCGGATGTGACCTGTAACTTGACCTACACCTGCTTGTCTCTACTGAGAACTTAAACACCATATGGAATAATTTCTGCATGGAGACAAGCAGGTGGTGGAGCTCCCGTCTGAACACGCTGCCTCTTTAAATAAAATAAAATAAAATAAAATAAAAGAGAAGGCATGCCAAACTGTGCTATACAAATTACATAAATCTATTGAATTAGACAGAATAGAAATCTTTCAAAATAGCCATTAATAGGGATGAAATATTAACTGCAACTACATAATTTAGCAAATGTAATGTCTTATTCTGCTGGTAACTTGTATACCTGTAGTTTACATCTATGCAGACATGTTACGAAAGGTGCTTGTATTTTTTTGTTAGTTCATATTTCAGCTTTTTGTCAATTCTTCTGGACACACTTAAAATATAAATAAATTACAAATCTACCTGCAAACACCATGTTTGTTGAAAAACTCACAATTTGATATTTTTCTCAAATCGTGCAGCCGTATTTTATATTCAAATGTGCTATAATGTATGTTGTTTTTCATAGCTTTAAAGTGGAAGAGAGTTTGAGTAGTGGACGGTCACAGTGGATGACGGAAGGCCCATCGGGGGCATAGCTGGAATTCAAGGATAGAGTTTCTCCACCTCTGCACTAAACACACCACGATGAGCTCGAGCCTAATTATAGTGTAGTGCTTTGGACATGGGGGACGGGGCGCAGTGGTCACGTAGTGGAGGGGTGAAAATGGGTGAATGTCAAATTTGAATGCAGACACAGAGACCACAAACAAGCCAGTGATTAATGTGAAAACATTTTATTATTGAGCAAAACAGAGCAGTTTTGTGACACACTACAAAACAATATCAAATGTTCACTTTCGGCATATGTACAAAGATGAGCTTACAAAGTGAGTTCATTCCCAAAGCTATACAAAATGGGATCATTCATTACTTACTTCCATTCATCAAAGAGACTCATTCGCACAATAAACATGCACTATGTACGCCACCTGCTTGTCTCCCTGCAGATGTTACTGCTTTGCCTAGAATGTTCAACAGTATGGCATTAAAACATATCCATCTTGCATTCTATTACAGGTGCTTTTATTCCAAACAAATACGTAAAAAACATCGATTCTTACTGTGGCTCAACTCTCCACAGATCTGACCTGTAACTTGGTCTGGTCGTGTCACCTGCGAGTCTCCATGGAGATGTTTACGTTGAATGTCACACTTTGGAGCATTCCAGGGCAAGCAAGACACAAGATGGTGGACCGGACTTCTACCAGAAAAGTTTCATAGTGCATCTTTAACACACAAGTAATAAATAAAACTAGCTTAGTCAAGTGGCTTATTACTTGTTAAAACTTTATAAAACATAGTATGGTGCTGCGTACATCAACATTTCAGTGAAGCAGGAGGCAACAGCTAAGAGCAGTCAGCATGCCTAGGTCTATTTCAGTCATAAAACACATAGCTCAGTGTTTAGAAAGCAGAGGCGCTCAAAGGACTGCAGGACAGTTAAAATAGTGAGCGTACCACACATCATTGTCCCCTTGTTATGAGAAGCACAACGCTTAATTTTGTACCAATGTAGAATGAAAAGGCTGGGTTCATGTGACATCACATGTTAAACGGTCTGTTTATATGTTGAGGTGAAGGACAGGTCAAAAATCTATGGCAGAATTTGCTTTTGAAATGGTTTTGTCCTGGTTTATGGTTGGTTACTATCTCTTTAATTACTGGACACATATACACTGGCATAAAGTGCAATGTCTTCTCTGTCAGTAATAATTTAAGACATTTTATTCTTCATGTAGTAGCATTATTTCATCACAAAGGTGAGATTCCTGTCAGCTGAAAGGACTTTCATCCATAAGATTAATATGGCAAGTTTGTGGAGCCAATCCCTGTCATATAATTATAAAGTTAAATATGTATGGATCATGGAAGTTTGCATATTTCTTGCAAAAACAGTAAATATCCCATAGACATATATAGACCCCTGCCTTCCATTCAGATCAGACAGTGAAAACAAACCAACTTCTCCAGAGCACCTTTGCAAAAGATATTTACATTGTCCTGAACTGGCAGTGTGTTGTCATTAGTAAACGTCAGGATAGTAAATCAGAACCCATTCAACTTACAGGACTTAAACTGACGTTTCATACAAGACATTCCTCTACTGCTACTCCATTAAGACCTATGACAGTTTTAACATGACATATTGAACACAGAATGAGAAAGTGCACAGTCACATTGCAAAAACCCATATCTAGATAAGTTCAAATTACTTATTATCTTATTTGTTCAATGTTAATTTCAATAGTTTTGAGAACTTCTGATTTATTTATGGCCATGGTTTTCAATACATACATTACAAGCTGGAAGTTTTTATTTTTTTTGCATGACAAGTTCAGAATGATATGTCTCTGTATTTTTTATACAGATGTGTATCAGTCTGGTCCCCATGCCCTGCATTGCGTCTCAAGCCCAGACAAATGTGCAATCAGATTAGTTTTTTCAGTGACGCATGTGAAAGGAGCTCCTTGGTCACCTATAATTTACAAACAAAAAAGTATCTCACCTCAGATGAACAGTTTAGTATTTCACTCATTGATTTGCAGAAATCAGCTACAGACTGACCATGTGTGTCCCTGATTGGCTAATCCACCTGTCAATCACATCTATATGAAAACAGTGAGATTCACTGGTGACCAGGTCTTTGTAAAGTATTGGACAAGTATTGGACAAGTGTGTATTCTGGATCCCAGGCGAGGTGTTTTTCACAGTAGAAATGTTTTCTGACAATTACAAATGTATTTTCTTATTTCAAGATAAATGATCTTGCAGAAATGTATTGAAACCATTGAATTTTTCTACTCCACATAAACAATTAAAATCTAAATTACTGAAATCAAGATTCATATTCTGAATTAAAGTCATTTTAAAGATATCCTATGGAACTTTTCTGGTGGGGTCACCACCTACTTGAGGAGATGGAGATGTTATTATTTTTCAAGTAATATTCCATAGTTTGGCATTAAATTTTTGTGTCTAACTGTATTACTGAGCCAAGTTACAGATCTGTGGAAAGCAGCTCCGCTCACAGTAAGAATGCATGTTTTTCAATTTTTGACATCTGTAATTGACTAGATACAAGTTAGATAAGTTTAATGCCATACTGTGAAGCATTCACAGCTGTAACCTCCACATGCAGGTGATGGATCCTCCCACCAGAAAAATGACATCACCTTTACGTAAAGTTATAGATCTATTTTTGCTGTGCATTTTCTCATTCACTTTTAGACAATACAAAATATGATACTGTTAGTCGCTAAGTTGCACCACCGTCCTTATGAGGGAAACATTTTTGCCAGGGGCTGTAGGGGAGGGAGAGGAGAATGAAGAGGATCCCCCCGAAGATGAGGATGGCTCCAGCCGACCCCACACACGCCACAGACCAGGAGAGCTTGTGGCTGGTGGGAATGGAGTGGTCACTGGCCAGTAAAGCCAAGACGGACTGGTGAAAGATCAGCACTGACAGTAGAACCAGCACCCCTGAGGAAGGAGAGGGTGGTTTTGTCATGATATCCAAACTACATTTCTGTGGTAGAATAAATGAAGTCATTTAAAGAGAGGCAGGAGGCTGGAAACAGAACATGTTTTCACCTCACAGCAAGAAGGTTCTTAGTTCAACTCCTGGACCTTTCTGTGTGGATTTGCATGTTTCTTCCTATGTCTAGGTGGGTTTTTTCTGGGTGTTCCACTTTCCCCCATCAACCCAAGATATGCACAATAGGTAAAATCCTTCAACTAAGGTAGATCTGACCAAGCCTTTCTCCCAAATTTAAATTACAGGCACATTTAAGCATATTTCTGATGCATAAATATAATCTGGTTATTGCAATTATTTAGAGAAAAGTTAAGATATTATTTTTTGTCTACATCACCAATCACTAGTTCAAGTAAAAGTAAAATGTTCATTGAAAAAAAAACAAAAAAACAACAACCTGGAAGCATGTAGTCACAGTCAAATTATCTAGTTCTTGCAAGTAAAAGACTTAAATTTAGCAGAACAATAATGGTTTTTCAAGTCTCTGTAAGCAGAATATATATATATATATATATTTTATATATACATTTTCTGTCCACTCTACCTGAGAGGATGAAGCAGAATGCAGCTGGTTTGAGGAAGAAGGACACCCCTTTGCTGAGGGACATGCCGATACAGATGGAGCCCATCACCATCATGGTCAAACTGAGCAGAGCCAGGACGGCGGCCGCCAGGTTCAGATCTGACACACACAGCACAGGATCTTAAGCTCTTATTCCCTCACTCACACACAGGCAGGGGTCTACTTTCTAAGCATATTATTCTTATACAATCCACTTTATTCTATATACAACATTATTAACAAAGCATTAATATACTATTTGATATTTTACAACAATTTTTTCCACTATACGTTTTTGTTTCAGAAGGCATCAAAACATTCTAGGTGTTATTATCATTCTTGGTTTTTATATCATAATTAGGGGTGTTCAAAAATATCGAAATATCAGTATATTGTATCATTTAATATGACGCTGCTGTATCGATATCATGGGCTGCTGTATCGATATATTGCCAAGAGTATTTTTTGGTATATTTTACCAAACTATTTAGTTACAGCGCTACAGTTTTGTTGCTTGTTTAGAGGAAGGAAACTCGTTTATGCAACACATTTGACATTTTCACTGTTTTGATGATTAAAGTCGGTGCCTTTCATATTAACTTTGCACAAGAAGTGGTTTAACAAAGACTTTTAGTATCACAGCCTTTATTTTTATTGAATCGTATCGAACTGATTTGAAATATATCGTATCAAATCGAAAGCTCACTGTATCGTATCGGCAACTTCTTGATGATACCCAGTCATAATCATAGCAGCTTGATTATTCAGTAAAACTACTATTTCTTGGTCACCACAGCTGCCCTAGGGCAAATTTGTTGAAAACATGACTGCCAATGTGCACCTAAACACTCACATGCATGTCATATTCACAAGTGGGATAAGTGTCTTGCTCAAGGACATTACAAAAATAGACGCTGATCAAAGGTGGTTATTTCCTCAGAATCAATACATCAAAACTGAGTGCTACATCATTACATGCTAAAATCTGAAAGCTATAGATGGATGGAGGATTTTTACAGTTTAGATCTGAGAATAATCGCTGGGTAATTAAAATGTGATCAAACATGATAATGCATGTTTGTTGATTCTGGAAGTTGAAGCCAGACTAACAGAGAAACAGCTGATGTTCGGGGAGCCCCCTCTGGATGCACACATGATGTCCCCATTTATCAAAGAGAGAATTATTGTTGCTCCACCACAGGGGCGGAGCAAAGGGGTAATGGGCCAGAGCGAGCACAAACCTCCCGCATGTGAGCATCATGATTACAGTGTGGTGTGATGGGAATGCACAACAGCTAGTAGAGCTCTGGGCTTTTAGTCACTAGTTTATAATTGGTCTATAGAATCTCAGTAAACCAAAATTTGTCTTAGTCGACTAACTATTTTATTTAGATTAACAGCATAAAAGGGGAAGCAAGTGAGTTATCTGAAGATTTGGCATTTAGATGTAAAAAGGCAGGTTAAATGCATGAATAAAAATGATTCACAAGTTTAATCTGCCTTTGTTTCCTAGTACTTTTTTCTGCATAAATGTTTTTACATGAGCTCTTGTGCAGGTGTAGCCTTGTGAATGCAGATTGGGTCAGAGATATAGAGGTACAAGATAGTTTTGAGAGCTTTTGCCATAAACGACGTTGACCAAATGATCAGCGGGACATGTCTGAAGTCAGCCAAGAGTATCTTCAGTTGACTACAGCCCTAACAGTTTTTTATTAGCTCACTTCTGTTTGTCGTCTTCTTAAAGATGACTGCGTTTTCTCCAGATGTGAAAAACTTGAAATAGGTGCAGTTGGATTCTAAGAAGAAAACAGATCACAAAATGAAATTAGGGCAGAGCAATATTGCGATGTTCAGACAAAGACACTTCCTATTATATTATTATTATTATATACTGTTTCATCAATGCTTGAGTTAGTGACAGATTTAACTCATACAGTGTGAATTTCCAGACCAAATACTGTATATAAAGTTCACTTGATGTGAGAAAATCGAAATCGTGATCTGGCTCCAGGAAAAACATTATATAATTTTTTTTTAAGCATGACTGGAAACTCACCTCTTCTCCCCTGGCATGGTGTATTTTTGTACTTTTCCAATGTATTTTTTGTGAAGTATTTTGGTCTGCTGAAGTTGTTTTAAATGTGCTCTATAAAAACTTGAATTGAATAGACCTGAGACCTGAGGATGGCTACTGGCTATTGTGAAGCTCCTGTGCATCTCTGCTCTCTGTCCTTCCAGGCATCACTCCTATTTATAACCCAGTGTAGAGCTTTAGCTGCAATACCCAGAGACAGGCTGCACATGCACATATGGTGCCCAGCACAGAGCGACAGCACCTCAGCAAGAGAGGCAACAAGCAGAGACGGGCAAAGAGAGAGGGGGAGACGGGGGAGACTTGGGAGCAGAAAAAGGGAGAGAGAGGGTGCGAGGGGGGGGAACGGGGAGAGAGGTGACAAAGTGGGAGTTAGAGAGGAGCGAACAGGTAGAAAGGGACAGAGAGAGGAGCAGTGAGAGGGGGGGAGGGAAAGTGAGAAGGGGGAGAGAAAAGGGAGAATGGAAAAGAGGGGCATAGAGATTGAGAAAGGGGCAGAGAGGGAGAGGGAGGAAAAGAGGAAGAGGGGAGGCAGTAGACATACTAACTGAGGAACATGAGCCAATGCACTGGTACTGATATGGCTGTAGAGTCTCATGTACGGCTATGGGACCCGTTCCAGACTAAACAGACACTTCCAGAGGTGAGTAGAAGTGTGCACTGGGCTCAGCTAATGCAGCATTCGAGCAGCCTCAGTCCCTTCTGTCCCTCATCTACCCTCTCTATATTTAGACAAAAACTGTGAAGTAGTCAGATTCCACTTGGCTTCACAAGCACTCACTGATGACTTCCCCCCACTAAATCTCATGTGGTCCAAGATGGCCTCCTGCTTCATCTCTCTCTGCAGTATGTGAACATGTGTTCATGTGTAGTGTTTCTCTCCTCATCAGGAGACGATGGTGGTGTGGGAAGAACAGGCCGACCACACTGAGCTCAGGACCAGAGCCAGTGAATATGACGAGCCTCTGTGTCCACACTGTGTGGGATGCCAGTGTGGACAGCCTGACAGAGGCGGATAGTAGCACCTCCAACTGAAGCATCCTGCACAAATGTGTGTGTGAGCACAGCAGCGAGAGCGCAGACAGCACAGACAAATTAGTGTGAAAAACAATAGTGATGCATCATTCCACATGATGTGGTCCAGACTGCACTGTGAACACATCTGTGTGTGACTGTGGCACAGGAGCTGACATCAGGCTGTGGGTAAGACTGACTCTGTGTGTTTACCTTCACTTTCTCTACTGTTTATCTGGAAAATGGGCCATAGTCTCACTGAATAGTTGTGGAGAACAGATTCATTCGCCTAAAGAACAGTTTTCACAGATGGAAGTCTCTTCACCTGTCTGTCTTCTGCTCAGCCCAGCGCAGAGGACTTAATGAAGGGAAAACTTGTGCATTAGAAACACTTGATTAAACTTCAGACGCTGTGGAGCGGACGGCGCTGCTAACACTGAGTCGTCTGACGCCACATGGCATATGTCTAAATGATGCATGATGTTATTACTACAGAACAGGATCTGAAACACATGTAGTGTTGTGGTCATTCATAGTTAATGTGGTGTTAATGCCCTGAATATGTTCCTCAGTACAATCTTTCTTTAAAGTCCACACATTATCTGTAGGATGACCTAGATACACAAGGATGCAGCTGCTGCACATCCTCTTTGTACTCCTCTATAATTCCACTTTATAATTCCACAAGTCCTTTAAATATATAAATAAAAAGCTCTGCAGTTACAGAATGCAAATAACACACAGCTGTATGCTGCAACAGTCCAGAGCATACAAAAACCTATCTTTTTTCATTCATTTCTAACTAAATAACCTTGAATAGTCGCATAGTTGCCTCATCACATTGACAGGAGACACACAGAGATAGAGGGGAGGAGGGGATCTCACCTCCGGGCAGCTCAGGGGGCCCACAGCTCGTCCTCTCAGGGTCGATGTCAGATACCCAGAGTGTGCGGATGCAGCCCTTCCACAGGCCATAATGGGCCATCTGACACGTCTGGTTCCCACTCAAAGTCTTTGGCTGGGACAGCTCCGCCCAGAACTCTGTGCCCATGCCCAGCACTGTGAGGGTCACCCCGATGATTGCCACGAAAAAGGCCAGTTTGATCTTTCCCTCCATGCTGTCACTCATCTTGTGGCTCCGCCTCTGTGTCCTGCCACCTTTCATCCCCCCCAAACCTGCCAACCCCCCCGCTGTGCCCGCCCCCGCCACCCCAATGCGCCCATCCTCGTCCTGCTGCACAAAGAAGTTGGACCACATGTCGATCTGCGATGGGCCCCGAGAAGGCCAAGGGCTAGGCACCGGAGAGACTTTGTGCTAAAACAATCAAGTCTCTAAATGTAGAGAAGAATTGAAAAGGACAGCTTATAAAGGGTAATGCTAAATTGGGTTTGTGAGCAGAGCTGACGTCTGTTTCCTGTCCAGATGCCTGAAACAGAGCAGATCAAACACAGATGAAAAGAAAGCTCGAGCTTCAAACACTTTTTTTTTATCAGAACACAACATTTACTTTCTCTGCTGTATCACTGTCTCTGCGTTTCTGCATAAGACTCAACAACATGCTCTTAACAGCACAGATAAGCCACTCTGTATTTTGTTTCCTTGAAAGGGCTTGAGATGAAGAACAACTGCCCAGGCCTGAGGGTTTGTGTGGGGTCAAGGTGACAGAGGAGCCCTATGGACTGCCCGAGACCACCCATCATGTCTGTCCCAGAGGAGCTGACAACAGGGGCAGGTACACTATCTGTGGCTTTAGATACATATCCCTTTTGATCTGAGGGGATAACGGCTCCACAAATACCTCCCTGTGATGCATTACATGTACCGACCGCCACCGGGAAACTCAGGCTCTGCTCGGCTTTTCCAGCTACAGGCACTGGCACTGTGGGCTTATGAAGTCGTTCCAGACATTTCCCAAACGCATGTGAAGGGGCTCAGTACACTGCAAAAGCTCTATATCTGGTTTTAGTCAAAATGACACACATTTTTCTTTGTGTTAAGTTTAAGAGGAAAACACATTTAGTAAAATGTGCAATAATAAGCGTAAGGTTCTTCCCATCCTGGCAAATAATTAAAACTACACATAACATACACAACCTTTATCTCCATGAAGACGTCAAAGCTTAGCCTGTAATGTTCCACAGTATGGCATTAAACGTCTTATAGTCTCTGTGAAGCCAAATGATAGAAGCCCCCAGGTCACTTCAAGTCAGATCTGTGGAGAGGCAACCCTGTATACTGTTTTTTTTGTTTTTGTTTTTTTGCATTAATGTTTATGTAATGTCTGCAATTTATGTTTTTGGCCCTTGGTACTTAGTCTTAGTCTTCTGTCTATCTATCTAATGCTGTACTGTAGAACATTTCTATGTGGGCAAGCAGGTGATGGACTCTTCACCAGTAAATTTACATAAGGCATCTTAAAATGTCAAGAGTTAAAAAGATATTATAATAATAACATTTTAACATTTTAAAACAACTAAAATAATTTAGGTTTACTGTTGAAAAAACAAAATCATATCTGAGTAATGAGAATGTGACAGAAACACAATAAAAGTAATAAAAGTAGATTTAGAAGCACTTATTTTTCAAAGTTTTCAAAAAGTTGCTCTTGAAAATGTAAGTGATTACTTCAAAAACATTTAGTACTGTTACTTAAAATAATAAACGGAAGAATCAGGTAGAAAAGTAAAAGTAAATGTTTTATAAGTTGCTCTTGTTATTGAATACTTCCTAAATCGTCAATCAAGTTACTTAAAATAATAAGAATTAGGTAAGCAAAAGTGTAATCTCTGAAAAGTCTTCTTCTTCTTCTTCCCCATAAGTAAAGAAATGTAATCTTGTCCAAACTACTCAAATTAAGATGATTATACTGAATTAATGTCACTTCATCTAATCTTGATCTTGTTTTCGCAGTGTAAGCATTGAACACCAACACGGGTTTAAATTGGAAGGGTGATAATTTAGGGCTGACCTCTGGGGCTGCAGTAATGAGCCGGGCGATATGCAGGTCACACAGTGGGGTGGGGATAAGACTGTGGTTGGTCCAGGAGGAAAAGTGGCACCAACACAAGACCCACAGCTGAGAGATCTCTTCATTCAGTTTGTGTGTGGTGACAGGACCCTCCTACACCCCCACCCAGCCCTCACCCACCCCCGAACCACGCACCCGAGTCTGTTTGTAGCTACACATGCTACCATAACAACTAGCTTCGCCATTAATTGGATTTGATTGAAACAAGATCCAATCATTTCAAAGAGTCCAACATCGGCTCCGGTGATTTGGAGGTCAGACTTTGCAGGAAGATTTTTATTTATTTTTTTGTCAATTACTGTGGCTGTTAGTTAGTTAATGTCAAGGAAATATGTATTATTTGCCATGCAGTTAGTATTTATGTACAGTCACATGCTTTCTTTGCCAGTTATACACTCTATTTTGACGACTTTGACCATTTAAAATAGAGAGGAAGAATACAATTTGCTTCAAGTTGTAATTAAACTGTTCATCTCTCATTTGCAATAATTATGATCAATCAAATACTTTACTTTTCAACCTCAAGTCTGCTTTCCAGTCTGAAATATGCCATCACATGCTTCCTACTACACATGATACTGTTTGTGTAGTTACTTCCACTAACACTCATATTGTTGCTAGATGATTTCTGCTACAACTACTAATGCTCTTGTAAACTATGAATGCACTTCAATAAGAATGCAAGGTTTCAAAAAGTAGTTCTCTGCAAAGTTTGTAGGTCTTTTTCAACTTAATTCACTACTACTGAAACTTTGCATTGCTCCTGTTAAAGAAGTTATTTGTGCAGAGATGTCCCTCCAGTGAAAATATTAAGTCCAGGATTATATAGAGTTAAAACTGGCCCATTTAGAAGACTTGGACATAATGTTTTTCTTCCAAAATGTAAAATTTGTTGAGTCTTAATAGTCATTTTACTTGAGTGCATGCAGGTCTCAATGCTCCCATCAATGCAAAAGTGCCATATCCAAAATAAAGTTGCATGTTATTAACCAATACTACATTTTCTCTTTGCCAAACAGCTGCTGGGAACTTTTACATAAAATATTTACTGCACTAGCCTGGATGGGTTTAGTACGGGAGTGCTTAATCTAGTCCTGTCAGCGCAGCATTGCACACATTAGTCATATTACACACTTTAACCAATGGATTTGAACAAACTGGTTTAGCTTAGCCAGTCCAGGACAGAGCAGAGCTATGTGCAGCCCGTGCATGTGTGCATGAGTCTGTCCCTGTAGAACTTGATCATACGCACAGTGAATTTGAACAAAACATTTGCTACTGTTTTCCTCATTGTTATAAATAGGAAAGCAAAACAAGGGACAAAACAAGCACTCGTCAATACACTTTTTAAAGCAGAGAAGATAGAACCTGACCTGGATTGGCGTACGGTGCTCAGTTCTGAAGGAAGAGACGCTTGAAACTTAATCAGAAGAAGCGCAGTGACGGGAGAGCGAGCAGGAGAGCGCACAGGGGGAGAGAGAGAGAGAGAGAGAGAGAGAGAGAGAGAGAGAGAGAGAGAGAGAGAGAGAGAGAGAGAGGGGCGTGTGGGGGGAGGGGGGAGGGTGAGAGGGGGAGGAGGGGGTGACAGGGGAGGGGGCTCGCGTCTGGTTGGTCCAAACGGCGCAGACGGAGGAGCGCGTGTGTCTCTCCGGAGCCCATATGATCGGGACGGGACGTGTTTAAAAATCTTGTATAAATCACAGGAGGGTGCTGCAGGGTGCTGCGGGGTGCTGCAGGGTGGCCCTCGCACATGACGCGACGAGCGGCCAACACTATCCCAACCATGTCTGTGTCTGTAACCCTCGCTGCTGTGGGGCTATTTTGGACAGGCACCTGTTAATGACATTAAGTAAGGCAGAAGGAGGAGCGTGTGTGTTTGTGTGTGTGTACTGTGGGAGCAGAAACTGTACACACACTAGGGCTGTCAAAGGTGTCGAAAATCAGATACTAATTGATACTAAAACTAGTATTGAAACTAGATACTAATTTCAACAAGTATTAATACTAAAAAAAGTCACATTCACAAGACAGAAGTGAACCTCTCCTGAACAGTTTTAGAAAGATCTTGAGCTGATTAATTACAAGTATATGAGCACATTTACACTGATATAAGACCCCATGGTAATGTAAAAGAAAGAACTTTTATTTAATGCTGAAAAATCACATTCTATCATCTAAAGAAAGTGTTGTTGTTTTTTTATTAACATTGTGGGATCGGAATTCAAATTGAGATCCCAATATCTATCCTATTCCTTAGTATTAAAATCGAGTTTGAGTATTGTGCCAACACTAATACACAGCCAATACATTGGGACCTGACTCAGTTATGGACACAAAAATCAGTCCTCTTGACTTAAACTTCAATCAAGATCAATACATGATTAAAAGTTCAGTAGTGACAATTTGGTTAAGGTTAAGATCGGTCTCCAGGATGTGTATGTGTGTGTGTGTGTGTGTCAGGGTTCCCACAGTCATGGAAATCCTATAAAAGTTGAAAATGTCATTTTCCAGGCCTGGAAAAGTCATGGAATTTTGTAAATTCACTGAAGGTTTTGAAAAAGTCACAGAATTTTAGTATCTCTTTCACGCAACTATGGCGTTCTGTGAAGTTATTGTTAGGCTATTATGATTATTTCTGTACGTATGCGCTTTTTGTTTAAAAGAGATGACAATAAATGCACTGACAGTATTTTGAATGTTAAAAAACTATAACCCCAAACCATAAGGTGAGTGGAAAGGGTTAACATTTCATATTTAGCCCTAAAAGTTTGATCAGTTCTACACATGTAGGTTCCGTAAAGTAATGGAAAATGCACTTTAGGTCATGCAAAAGTCATGGAAAAGTTTAGAAATTTTGTTACTGAAAAACAGTGGGAACCCTGGTGTGTGTGTGTGTGTGTGTGTGTGTACGTGTATGTGTGTGTGAGCGTGAGAGAGGGTCCAGCTTAAGCTTTGCAGACAGTAGAGAGGAAACTTGCATCAGAGGAGCTGAATGGAAACTATTACAACTGTAAATGAAAAAAAAAGTTGGACCCTGTGTTAAATGGTCTCAGTTTGCACATATCCACTTTGACGTCATGCATTATAAAAAAAAAATAACAGTTGTTTTCTTTTCCATTCACAGGCTCCATTTGGTGAACTTTTGACCATTTACTGTAATATATATCATTTGTTAATTTCTATAGCAACACTTCATCTCTCTGAAACATATGGACCGATAGTGAAGTTTGTAATAATCAAATACTGAAGTCCTCTCAAGTCATTCACAAACAATAAGTGACATTTACTGCAATTGTGCAAATATTCAAATCAAATATACAACAGTACAAGACTGGTTGGCGCAAAAAGAGTGTCTTATTATAAAGATGTAACATGAGAAGGGTCCAATACCCACTTGTCTCTATGGATATCTTTTTTCTTTACCTGGAATGTTTCACAATATGGCATTAAACTAATCTGTCTCCATGCAGTTAAGCAGGTGATGCCACCAGGCCAAGCTACAGGTCAAATCTGTGGAGAGGCAAGCCTGGTAAATGCAAGAATATATGTTTTGCAAGGTATTTTGAGCAATAAAAGTACAAGATTGGCTTTTGTGCTGCTGCAAATATTATGCTTAATGGTCCTATATTACAGAAAATGGACTCTTGTGAGCTTTTAGTCATGTTAGAAAGTTGTTTCCTCATCAGAAACATGCCTAGAGTTGTGTTTTGTTTCATTCACACATGTTTGAGTAATCCTTTATTCACTAGCAAAGACCACGCCACAACAATAGACTACAAGACTCAGGGTGGCAGCTCCGTCTCCAGTCCAAAATGGTCACCCAGCTGATTTGAACCCCCTTACCTTAAAGATGATGGCTTTGAACAGAAGGATGGACAAGAGACACGGGGTGGGAGGAAGGGGGTCGGGAGAGCTGACACAGGCGGTGACGTCGGGATGGCCGTATAAATAGGGCTTTTGGGTAACTGAAGGCGTGGTTGAGATAAGCCGTGGTTGGCTGGAGAGAAGGTTGAGACGAGGTCCAGCTCCTGAATCACAGTTAATCATATTCCCTCCACTTGTGAGTCTGTCTATATCTCCAAAACTCAAAATTCTGTGTTCTATCATTCTGTGTCTTCAAGTTAACAGCTCCTTTTACCTTTTGTTCAGTAGAGATTGCCAGTTTTAGGGCTGAAATCATCCAGACAATTCTAATAAAGGTGTATGGAGTTTATAAACACAATGGAGCACTTTCTGTATTACCATGAGACATCACAAGGTTTGACAAGGTGGTTACGTTTGAGAGAAAAACTCAGCCTAAAATGCAGAATTTGTGCACTTAAATGTGTGAATGAAATAAAACACAACTCCAGGTCTGCTTTTAATGAGGCACAACATAATAACATAGATCAGAATAGCGTAATATAGGCCCTTTATCTCAACAATTGTCTTATTCTAATGTGAACAATATAGTATTAATGTTTAATTGCATAGTGACAATTCATTGCGTTCAGTTTTATTCGCAGCAATTTAACTGTGGTGATAAAAATGATTGTGTTAATTAGGAGTATAAGCTATATCAGGTCAGGCTGCGGTAACCGGTGGGGTGGAGTGTTTCAGTGTCCCTGGGATCTCTATACTTCAGCAGTTTATGTTACATCTGAGCACAGTCCAGGGGGGAGGAGGGGGCAGGATGGGTGAAGGGGTTAGAGGGGGGAGATGTAAACTAAAAGTAAATCAGACTGGGACAGGAGAGAGGGAGGGAGGGGGTTACAGAGGAGAAAGAGTGAGAGAGGGGTGAGAGAGCGAAAATGGAGAGACCGGGCGAAGGAGAAAAAGGGTGTTGCGGCCCCAGACCTCCAGTTCTTTGACTTGTTTTGTGTGTGTTTTAATTTCTTTCTTGTCTCTGTGGATTTCTGTCGTGAGAGCCCTGGTCCCTGGTTGGTGGGGCACTTCTACACCTGGCCAATCCTGCCTCACCTCCAGCCTACGCCCCCTGTTTAAGAGTCTCCACACCTGTCAGTCTGCCATTTTGTGGGTTTCAGAGTGTCTCTTTGGTGTCAGTCACTCGTTTTCGTTTTAGTACACTGACTTTGTGTTCAGACGCTTGTTTAGTTTAGTTCTGTTTTGTTCTGTTTTGTGCCTTTTTGTTTTGTCATTCATCTCTGCTTCTGGGTTTATGTAGTTTTACTTTAGTTTTGTTGTGTCCCTCAGTTTAATGACCTGTTTTTTGGCACAAAACTGTTAATCCTGGTATTTTATTTCTTAGTTTAGGTTATTTTATGTACATATTTTAGCATGTTTTGTTAATTCATCCTTTTACATTCCTGTTAATTAAACATTACTTAATTTATACAGTTTTCCACCTTGTTTTTTTTGTTACTTGGTCTTGTTACGACCTCAGCGAGTTGGGTCGTAACAAGGGTGAAAGAGGTGAGGTGAATTAAAGGAAACTCATAGTAAGGTGTGGTCTTAAAGTCCCCATATTATTCTGTTTCCTGATCTATGGTGTCATATTGCTTCCTCATCAAAAACATAACCGAAGTCGTGTTTTGTTTCATTCACGAATGTTTTAACACACACCCTGCATTTTTAGGCTAAGTTCTTCTCTCAAACAAAAAACACACATACACCTTCACTAGAATAATTTGGATAATATCTCCTGGTAGCTATAAAAGGTAACTGTTAACTTGAAAACTACCATTTGATGACATCTTAAGGTTTAACAAAACACTTTAGAGATGTAAACAGACAAATAATAAAGGCTTACTCAAACATGTGTAAAGGAAACAAAACACAACTCTGAGTATGTTTTTGATGATTTAACAAGATTCTAACATGGTTTACTAATAATAATAATAATACGTCGGACTTATATAGCTCTTTTTTAGACACTCAAAAGACGCTTACGAACAAATAAGAAGTGACACTGTAGAAAACGGGAATCATGGAGGGAATGCCAGATTGATTAGGTGAGTTTTTAGTCATGATTTGAAGTGCTGCAATGAGTTTGAGTTCTTGATGGATTGTGTTAGTGAGAGGGTTTAAAGCTCACAAGAGTCTATATTTTATTGTAAACCTTTTTACTGTTTTTAACCTCATAGTGTGAAATCATATTCTGAATTACATCACCATAAATAAGAACAGAGCGTAGTATTAGGGGCATATATTGCAGTACCATTCTAACCTATCACACTTTCCCCCAACAGTGGATAGTTAAGTGTTTTGTAAAGTAAGATTTGCCAATAGATCAGGTCTTGAAGTGAACCTGTATAAAGAATTAATTTGCTTTAATTAATTTAACTTCTTTACATTTTCTTGCGGGGGATCTGGGAGGGCCAGAGATAGAAAGGTGAGAGAGGAGAGACAGAGAGGGGGGTGTGCGAGACTGAGATGGAGAGGGGGTAAAGAAAACGAGGGAAAGTATTTGTGAAGAGAAGCCACCTGTTGACTCTTTGACAGCGATGATAAATGAAGCCATCCGGAGAAGTGCCATTGCTGCTAAACTAAAGACACCTGTCCGTGATTTTAAATGACTTTGTGTGTAATTATGCCTCTTTTCTGAGCGGCTTCATCTGAGGAGATTGATAGGACGAGTCACCGACAGTCTCAGGCCATCAATAATGTACAGTGTGCTGATGCAAACGGGCCCACATAAGTCACCCACGCGCCTGTCACAGCTCCAGAGCGCACACGTGTTTTTATGGACAGTCCTGTGGCTCACTGTACAGGATAAAAAACAGTAGAGGGCGCTCACAAGTGACTTTTAGTATGGTCAAATAGAAGGAAAAATAGTGCAAGTCCCATTCCTGGATATGGGGCTTGAATTAAAACTAATAACAAATTTAAGAAATGATTAGCCCACTTATAATTCCTATTACCTATTACACAATTTTCTGATCTGTGTTATAATGTTCCTCATCACAAACATACCTGGAGTTTTGTTTGGTTTCATTCACACATTTTAACTCGAAAACCCATATTTTAGGCTGAGTTCTTGTCTCAAACAGAAAACACTCTGTTCCACCTTGTGATATCATGTGTTAATACAGGAAGTGCTCCACTGTGTCTTTAAACTCCATGAACCTTCACTAGAATCTTTTGGATGATTTCAGACCTGGAATTGCCGATCTCTACTGAACTAAAGGTAAAAGGAGCTGTTAACTTGAAAACTATGACCTCGCAAAGCAGAGGTGGGATCAAGTCGTTGTTTTGCGAGTCTCAACTAAGTCCCAAGTCTTTGACCTCAAATCCGAGTCAAGCCCAAATCAAATACAGAGTTACTGGACCCGTAAGTTCAAGTCAAATCCAAGTTGTCTGCTCTGAGCTTCAAGTCATTTCAAGTTTTTAGACTTTTGCAATTTATATGACTTTTAATCTAAATTGTACTTAAAAAGTCATGGTATGTTTATATATGAGTATTTATATAAGAGTTGCAGAAATGTAAATTGTTTCCTTTTTAAATGTCTTGACAGAATCTTAGAGTGACTCATTACGGTAAGAATATAAAGAATTAAGAATTAAAAATCCAGTTATTTTGTCATGTCGTCTACACTGAAATGGAAGGATCATGTTCTATGTAGTTCCCTCTGTTTTACTGCATTGTACTGTATATTACTGTAGTACATTTGAGTATAACAGTCTTTTAGTTACATCCAAAGTACCAACCAGAAGTGGGAGGGACATGATCCAGTTTGTTCCTGTAAAATTAAGCACCACATTTATCCACTGTAAAGAGGAAATAAAAATCTAGAAAAACATACAGGTATTTTTTAGTCTTTTCAAGTCATAGGGCTCAAGTCCAAGTTGAGTCCCAAGTCTTAGTCCATTTTATCAAGTCAAGTCTCAAGTCATAAAAATAGTGACTCAAGTCTGACTCGAGTCCAAGTCCCCACCTCTGTCATAAAGTGGATGAGAGCCTTTTGTGCTTTGGAGATTTTGACAAACTAATAGTCCCGGATTACTCAAACATGTGTGAATGACACAAAACACAACTCAGAGTATGTTTTTGATGAGGTGAACAACAATACAGCATGCATCTTCACTTGAATCTTTTGAATTATTTCAGCCCTGGAATTGCTGATCTCTACTGAACTAAAGGTAAAAGGGGTGTTAACTGTGACCTCACAAAGCAGAGGTGGGGTCAAGTCGTTGTTTTGGCTTAAAGATCACATGAATGAATTTTGTGTAATACAGGACCTTTAAGAAAGATGAAATAAGGTGTAACACAACCCTGATGGTTACATTTCACCTTGGCCAGGCATTTTCCAAAAAAGTCCAAACTAGACAGTATAAATTTTATTGACAGGACAGCATAGTAAACTTCTCCAATAAAGTATTTCATTATAATTAAGTTCTGTAGCATCTTTATATAACAGAACATCATTATTAGGCTCTGTTTTCCCTATAAGTCAGTAGCTTCTCAGTTTGGAGAAGGACAATGGGGCTGGCGGTGCATCAATGGCTAAAATTGGGGTTGCTAGGAGAAGAAGCTCCGTCCTAGGCTTTAAGGGTTCGTTTCGTTTAATTGCTGACTTGACTTTGAATTTGCATATACTTTACCCTGTCGACTTTATACGCACCTTGGGCTCTTCTGCTGCAGTGCACTATCTTTGTGAATGAAATCAATGCAGAGAAGGTGCCCAGAATGACAATGACCATCACCCCAGTCTGAACTCACCACTAGGGGGCATCATGCACTGCAGTATCAGCCCTTGGGAGGGTAAAAGCTCCAAACAGCCGGATCTCCTGCTGTTTCGTAATAATGGAGGCAGGGGTCTGTCACATTTAGCTGATCTAAGGCTCAGGACGACGGCTGTGGCCCTGGGGAGAGAGCCACAGGGTTAATTTGTACTGATTTCACTATTATTAAAGATGCATTGTGTAACTTACTGTATCTGGTGCTTTCTTGCTTGATTTCATGGAGATATTTGCCTGTCATGTTCCACAGATTTTACAGCTAAAAAACTTAATTTAAAAACATGCATTCTTACTCTGAAAAGGGTCCTCATAGATTATTACTGGTTAATGTTATGAAGCTAAAGCTATGGCATTGAGAAACCAAGGGTGGGCAAACTACAGCCTGGGGACCAAATGCAGCCCTTAAATTTTTTTAATTCGGCCCGCCAAACCTGAATAAATTATAATAGTAAAAGTTGTAATGCTTTGTAATGATTTTCAATTGAAATTCAAGCACGTTTTCTACATATCCCATGTTATTTTTTTTTCTCTTATGAAATAGATTACTGAAACACTCCATCCATCTGCTCCCGGTCTGGCCCTTCCGTCAAATTTTAGAACCCTTTGTGGTCCATGAGTCAAAAAGTTTGCCCACCCTTGCATTAAACACATGTAACTTCTTCATGGAAACAGGCACTCTTCACCAGACAAGTTATATAATGCACCTTTAAGTGGCATGTAGCTATAGGCCTACTTTTATTATATCATAACATTGACAAAAACAACAAATATGAGCTATACTGTTTTTGTCAAATAAAAAAGCATATTGTTTTTGCTCAACGAGTTACAGAACCAAAGCAACGCTGCTGAGCTATTACTGTCAAACAACTCCCCCTTATGGTCATAACCACTAACTGCAAAACCTCAAAATTTGCCAGTGAAATTAATTCTCAAAATACAAGAACAAGGAACAGTGAGGTATTAGTCACATGTTTATTTGGTCTTGTAAAAGAAGCGAGACGTTGCACAAGAAACAACCGGGTTCAACAGATCTTACATCTCAGATTGGTTGAGAAATTAGAAAAAAGAAAATTATAACAGCCTAATGCAGAATAAAGCACAACATATTTTGACGTCTCAGCGTGTACAAACGGGGCAAACAAAGGGGCAATCGAAATTTATGTCGTTTGAAATTTCCTCTTTAAATAACTTTAAGGCTTTAGGTATGACAACCTTTAGTACCAATCTTTTACCGTTCGATTTTCCATATTGTGGTTCTCAAATTTACACTGGGCTTAACTGCAGACACAATACTAACAACTTAATATGTTAAAAGCTTCTCAGAAATAGAAAAAAATACAGAAAAAAACAATAGGGTAATAGTAATCAATCAGAGATGCCACTAACAGTATTGAAGTAACAGTTGACATTCAAATATTCAGTCCAATTACGTTTAACATTTCAAATCCATCAGCCTGTGGACAGTAGTCTGACAAAAGCAAAGAAACAAAGAAAATTACTTAAACATAGAAAAAGCCCATGTCTTTGTGATGATGGCAAATGGATATTACAGCTACAGTATCTACATTTGAAGACCAAACAAAATGCCTTCTCCTTTTCAACATTCTCACACATTTCTGTCTCAAATAACCCCTTGTGTTTATTGTTCCCTCTTGTTGCCTCTGTCCAGTTACGGCTTCACACTAAAATACATAAAACAGACTAACTCTGTGGTGATACAAACCTGTAAGTGTGGCACCCTATCCCACCCCAAATGACATCACTGTGCCAAAGTATAAAAATTGTTGACCCCCACCCTCAATTACACACACACACTGCAAAAATCTTTGACGCTCCTGCCCCTACAACTCCAAAAACACTAATTTCGTTCCCAGAATTTCGTGTATTCACTGACTGGATTTCAGCCTTAAATTTTGTTACCAAATCGCTTAAAAGGGCTTGTTTGGAAACGGGCAGTGTGCTCCCTCCCTCCCCTCGTCTGGAGCCTCTTCTACCAGAAGTCTCGGCGGTGATATGCGTCTGGATCGCAGTATTTGGTCACCACCACCCTGTTTGCAAACTTCCTTCCCGTCAGTCCCTGCATGGCCTTCTGGGAGTCGAAAACTGAGGTGAACTCAACAAAGATCTACAAAACAAAGGGATTATTATTATAATATACACCGATCAAGACAGCAGGTAAAGAATTGGAATAATAACATTGATACTGGCATGTCAAAGTTTACAATTTTTGTGCTTAAATGCATTGTTTTGTTGCATGTGAACTACAAAGAACATAATCCTTTGCCGTTTCTGTGCAAGCCAACATTATATTACTGCTATTAAACATCTTTTTAATCCTGTTTTTTCTTTGGAATGTATATATGAGATAATTTCCTTTGGCCATGTAACAGCAAAGAGGGAAAGGTCTAGGTTTAACCCAAACTGTGGAAGATTCACAGCAATGTACCAGAAAGTTTAGCACAAAAATATATATATGACTGACTTTTTAAGAGGAAATTACATGCTAGCTTGCACTTTCACCATAAACAGCAACAACATGACACGATAATATTGTAGTTCCATCTCTAAAAGAAATGCTACAGAGGTGTTGTACCTTGCCAGTCCCAGGTACTTCCAGGCCATCCACAGGTCGAGGGATCTCGATGCTCTTGACTTGGCCGTACTTGCTGCACTCATCCCTCACGTCCTCCACGATCTCTTCATACTCCTCGTCGTCGATCAGCTCTTCAGGGGCCACCATGTTCATCAGACAGAGCACCTCCGTGGGCAGACCTCCCATCTGTGTCACCGAGCTGTTCAGGCCTGGCACCTGCAGTGTGACGGGGGTCTGGTTTATGGTGGTCTAGAGACAGGCACAAGAGCCATGATGGAATTATTAACAATACACCAACAAGAGGCGGGAAATACTAACAGTTAAATATTGATATTGTTATTTGGGATATAAATGCAAACACAATCCCTCAAACTACTCTATATTGGCATTTATCCAGATTTGTGGTTAATTCTATGGTTCAAACACTTTTAGTGCAATATGACATTGATTATCATCATCAGGATAGTTAAAAATTACTGCTTTCAGGTTCAGTGCAACTGGGTCCAAACACAAACAACAGTTCATGATTTCTACTTTTGTCCATCCACTTCAGCTGTAATTGGCTAGCCTTAGTCATGCTGAGTGAGTAACCAATCACAGTGAAACCTCAAAAGAAGCAGGTTAACTACCTCTTCTAAAAAATATATTCACCACTACACTGACAGGTTTCCCCAGTGGCACTGAAGGATTGAACAAATTTTCTTACAAGGACAATAAAGTGTACCTTAACTTAGCCTTAGATTTGTTTTCAGTGTCATCTCTTGACAAAGCACCTGTGGAAGTAAAAGCTTTTGATTTCTAGTCCATTTCACTCACCAAACTGGCATTCTTGGAGCCCACACTGGCTCTCTGCACCAAGAGCTTCTTGTCTCCTAGCTGCATGCCATTCAGCCCAGCAATGGCCTGTGGACGATTTGTACAATTCAAAGAAACACCTTTAGACACTTTGTATTCGGGAGGTACTGGAGTCATGGATGAATGGCTTTGATTTGATGGTTTGAATCCACATTTAACGGGGTTACCTGGTCATTAAGGTTGACGTCAACATATTCACAAAACGCATATCCCTTGGAAAGGCCAGTGGCACTGTCCTTCACAAGATTGAAGGCCTTTAGAGGGCCAAATGAAGTCAATAACTCCTTCACCTAGACAGAATGGGAAGAAACGAACATCTAAAAACAACACTTTTAGGGCACTTCGGGCTCGACACAAACGCCAAAAAGACGCATGAAGTTTTATTTCGGTGTATTCAATTTTATCACTGTATCCAAAGCTCAGATCATAGTTTCTTTGCTGCAGGTCCTATGATCTTCTCTACGGGAACCTACTCCTGGTTTATTGTCAGCTTTTTTGAGAATTCATTTTAACATTGCATTGACAATGTTAAACCTTTTTATATTTATTTAGTAATAGGTTTCAATGGGTTTAACATTAATCGTTTCCACCAAAGCATCCAACACTCTAGGTTGGTGTGTTTATCTGTCTGGGATAACAACAGCATTCCACCAACAAGTGAGCGCTGTGGGAAGAACATTTTCTACTTTTGAATGTGTTTTTTAGGTGATGTCTCTTATCTAATAATTGCAGATACCAAAGATGTGAGTCATACAAAAACCTGCCTCCCTAGGGCAGCTCAGTCCGCAAGATACTAGAGGCACATTTTGGCTCTGGTACCCAGGACAGTTCGCCTTGGCGCACTTATTTGTAATAGCAGAATCCATTTCCATGCTTCAGGGAAGGCTGCAGGTACAGGGGTCTGCTACATCAGCAGCTGACAACACCAAATCTTTTTATTTAGAAAATTGTACCCGATTTATATATACACTATTTTTAATCATAAGGCCGTCATCTCAGCCATTCATAAAAGGACGTTCGGTGAATTCAGGTTTGGAGCGTTATGAGACATGGGTAAAGCTAAAGTAAACCGGAAAGTACCTTGGTTTATTCAGCTTTTTCACTGTAAATGTGGCTTTTTGATGTTTTGTGTTTGCTAGAGTTTGCATTCTCTTGCACAATGTGCAGTGCAATGCTATGCGTAGCTCCTTCTTATCTTAAGTGGACCTGAAGCTGAAAAGGGCTAAACACCTTTGGAAGGTAGTACCTCACATGGGCCATATCAGACCTCTCAAACAGGCCGGTATGGTGCACTTCAAACCTCACGAACCCCTGCAAACCTAGGAAAACGCGGGTAACCCCAAACGAGACCACCCTGTACGACGCTAATGGAAACGATTTTAGGCTTTCGTTTGTTTTCCCGCGCTTTGGGTAAGTATGGATAAAGTACAGTACCACGTGCAGGTACCGACCTGGTCATCATTCAGATAATTGGGCAAACCACCAATGAAGAGCTTGTGGGCTGAGTCCGGAACCACTGTTGACACAACACCTGCCAGACCAATAATTGTGAATTTCTTTGTCATTATTAGGGTAAAACTTAAAAAACCAAAAATGAATCATTATATGATTAGTACCTGGTACATAAACACTGGGGTTTTCACTAACACCAGGCAGCGGCTGGTAGTCATGAGGACGCCGAATCTTCAGACTCTGACCTTGAAAGATGATGCCATCAAACGCCATCGCCTGCGTGGTTTCATCCACTGAACGGAACTGCAAAAATACAAAAAATAGGAAAAAATTTTGAGGAAACCATTATATAGATAAAGCAAAGATAACTTTAATTTTTTAAGTTAACTTAAGTAGAACAAAGGACAGTCTAAACATAATTAAGTGGAATCTTTGTGTTCCACAATATCAAACTCACCTCAAGAAAGGCAAAATTCTTGTCTTGGTTGATCTGTACAGCAAGGACTGGGTTTCCAGGGGCCTGGGTGAGACCACCAAGACGCATCTGGGCATTGAAGAAGTCCATCATAGACTCCTGCAAAAAGTTAAATGTTATATGCAATGAAAATAATTACGGTTGATTTTACAGATAAACTCTCATGTTTACCTCAGTGATGCCAAAAGGGATGTTGCCCACATAAAGACGCCGGGCCTGTCTTGTCATCTGGCTGCCCACGACTGGCACAGGGGTGGGGGCCACAGTCAGCCCGTCCGGAGTCATGGTCGGTAAAAGCGCAGTGGCAGGAATCTGTCCCGCAGCTGAAATAGAACAGAATTGAATGTATATTTATAATTCTAGTACACAGGAGGAATTATATGTAATACATGTATGCAGTATAATGCTGACACAGAAACACAGACTTACCCTGCATGGCTTTGTACTGCATGGGTGTAATGTGTTCAAAACCAGGAGGTGGGACATCCCAGTACTTCTTGATCTTCTTTTTCTTTTCACGATGAGGTGAGCGACTATTAGTGGGGAAAAAAATGAATAAAAAGGAAATACAAATTTATACATAATTCTACTTTAAAACTGAATGTATAAACATGATATTGTCCTTCCTAAATATGACATACCTTTTATATTTTAAATCATCTGTTTAGGTAAAATTCATACATTATGAACATTGCACAATTGTGTTTTCTGGTTGAGATTTCATTGTGCTGTAATCCGATAAAATTACTTTGTATGACGTTACAAACCCAAGTTAATTTGCTGTTATTACCTTCCAGCATTGTCCTGAGGAAAGCTGGATGGTGAGCTGAAATGACATTGGAAGGATTTCACGTTTATCTCAACAAGTAGGGGGTACTGTGCTAAAAATAATAATTTACACTCAATAATTTGTCAAGAGCTGGTCATAGCAAAGCTCTGAATGTTTGGAGCAGTATGAGACGTGCTTATTATGAAATAGTTTTGAGAAACAAACCTGCGTCTGTGTCTGCGCTCTTTGCTGTCCCCTCTGCGGTCCCGGCTGCGTCTGTCCCGGTCTCTGCTTCTCCGTTTCCGGTCTCTGCTGCGGCTGCGGGAGGAGGAACGCCGGTGGTGCCTGTTCTCTTTGTCCCGTTCAGCTGCAAAAGAAAAAGAAAAAAGAAAAAACATGTTTGAGGTATAACTATCACGGCTCATTATTGCAGTCACGTGCTGTGCAGATAGAACAGATTATCACAAACTAGTTTAGCACCGTAACAATGTAAAGGTGATGCCAGAAATCAAAACAATAATGCTCAGAAACAAGAGACACAATTTATACGGCACAATAGCTGGTAAAGATATAATGTGTGGCCCATTCATGGAACGAGCACCTCTCCGCGCGCCGCCACATAAACACAACAGAAGTAGCAGACATAACACAACACAGCCGCTACCACTGCATATGTTTCAGCGTCATAACACTGTTATAAAAACGATTGTGCACATCGCTTACCTTGTTTGTTTTCGGAGAGCTGTCTTTCAAATTCGTCAAACTCCGACATCTCGGCGGCTGCTCCGCTGGCGCTAACTAGCCTAAGCTAGCAACAAAGTGTGCACTTAAAACAGGTCCTTTCGATTTTGAAGTGGCCAAAAAGCTTCGAATATTTGACGCCTTACTTACAGTTTTAAGAAAAGCCCAAACCAGCACAGACTAGTGGGGTGGTACTTTGTTCCAGTAAAAGCGTGTTGGTGTGCAGATAAAGAAACGTGTTCGCCCCGTTAGCTGCTAACTAGCCTGTAGCAAAGTCCAGAGCAGGCCCGAGTCAAAGAGCCGCGAGCAGAGCCGCACAATGAATGAGCGCTTCTG
The DNA here is from genome assembly GCF_026225935.1 of Boleophthalmus pectinirostris. Classification (NCBI taxonomy): domain Eukaryota; kingdom Metazoa; phylum Chordata; class Actinopteri; order Gobiiformes; family Gobiidae; genus Boleophthalmus; species Boleophthalmus pectinirostris. The sequence continues at coordinate 30,030,904 of NW_026571447.1, forward strand.
TGCTCACATATGGATCCCCAAATCGCTGGCCGACCAACGATGCATTGAATATTGGAACCAAGAACATGCATCAATTGATGTTTAAAGGATAGAAAATAACAATAAAGAAATCGGTATGCCCGCTTTTTGCTTCGTCTCCCAGATACTCCGTGACACCGGAAGTTGAAGTCGTCTTCCGGCACAGAAAAATCTCTAAAATCATAATGGGTCTTACAAAAATCTAAATACTTTATTTAATATACATCATACAGACAAATTCAAACGCAGCATAGACCACAAAATTAAACATATTTATGTAATTTCGTTTGCGTCCACATTTGATATAAATCTGGCGCCATCTAGTGAGAATAGATCTTATTTATTTTTGTATGTATACGATATTAAGATTTATCTTCAGTTCTGTTTTTACATTTAAAGATGCACTTTGTAACTTTCTGATGGAGGTTCCATCATCTGCTTGTCTCTACAGAGAACCTCAGAAAACATAACTTTTTTGTGTGTGATTACCACTCCACAGATCTGACCTGTAAATTGTCCTAGTGGCACCATGTGCTTCTTTGTCACATTGTGGAACTGTGCAGCAAGGGTATATAATGCACCTTTAACAATGACCAACCAAAAGTGTTTAAAGTAACAGTACTTTCTAAATTGTATTTAACTCCTCTTGTAATTTACTAAATACATAAAAAATGCAATGCCCATACATTTCACAGCGTATTTTAATAATATTTCAGTCTGGAATATTGTAAAAAATAGTTTGATGAGTAAATTTCTTAATCATTTATACACAAATTGTGATGAAAGATACAATTTGTTGGAATAAGGACCAGCAACAACTTTCCACATTACAAGTAACAAACAGTACATGATTTAATGTGCAAGTAAAAATAATATACATTTTCTTCTTAATTATTTGGACAATAAGGTACAGACCACAATATACATATTTTTGCATGCTTTTTGTAATGAACATAACAATAACAACGCCACCATCAGTTCAGTTTTACTACTAAAACTACTTAAAATGTGTTTATACAAATTTAGTAGATGAAATGGTACACTTCAAGTATTACAAAGAACCTACAAATATTGCAAAGAGCTAAATCACTACGTAAGTGACAAAAATAAAACAATGATACAGCAATACAAAATATAAAAAGTTAAAATATACAGGAAGAGTAACAAAACCCTCTAATAGCACTAACCTCAGTTTCTAAACCTGTACGAGATTGGCAGGAGCAGGTTATTCTTCTTCAGGGCCTGTACTCTGCACAATGTCTCCTCGTCCAGAGCAGCATAGCAGCGCCGCGCATAGTCCAATAGCTTCTCTTTGGACGAGTCAAATTCACCCACCTCAGCCAGTTTTTCAGGGGCTACTAGTAGTAGTTCTGCTATTGGGGTAGTGGAAGCCACTGTGTTGCGGTCTACACCATGGATCTCAAAGGCCTTGGTCATATTCTTAAGCCTCTGGTAAGTAAGAAGAATCTTTTTGTAACGAAACAAGACTCCAGCAGCATCTTTCACTATAGAGAACAGAGAAACAGGGTTAAAATAGTGAAGCAGAGTTTGTGATTTGTGCTTTGCTCTTTATTCTAACCTCTCTGTCTTTCTCGTCCACTCCTCATCACTCGTCTTTTCTTCAGCTGCGGTTGGTTAAAGTTGATGTCGTCTGGGATCATGTCTTCCCCTGATATCAGCTCCTCGTCCTCCACAAATGCCTCCTGATCCAGATATTTAGAAGACTCTCCCAAAAGAGAAATGGAATCTGTTGAGACACAAAAAGATATTCTCAGTGACACATATTAAAGGCGTTTATTTGTACAAACTTCATCCACAGAAAGCTTCACCTGTAACATTATTGTGTGCACTGATGGGGGGCCTTGTATTGTTGATGTTTGCACTGCTGCCTCCAGGCGTGACAGCAGAAGTGCTTTGTCCTTGCAGTAGTGCTTGAGATTGTGAGTTGAACAGGGCGTTCATGGAGGCGAGTTGATTAGTTATTTGATTTGCAACATGATTCTTGGACCCCATTAGTGAAGCAGGACCAGGCCTCCGAGGAATAAACTGACGTGTTTGAAAATGCTGTGAGTCTGTCTTCTGTTGCTCTGTAAAGAACAAAATATAAAAAAGATGATCACAACTTAAAGTTTAAATTACACCGAATTGATTAGTTAAATAATAAAAATATAATTCTTACCCATAGGACGCTCATCATTTTTTCTTCCTCTCCAGGTATAGCGCCCGGAGTCATAGCCTACAGAGAAAAAGCATTATTAGAAAGTAATAATTTCACATTTTTACTTTTTTGCACACACCCTTTATGCCTTACCATTACTGTACTGTCTCTGGCTCTGATCTGGCTCTGTATTCTTTGTGGACGAGATGAATCGATCCAACTGGCATCGTAGGAAGTCTCTCTCCTCTTCCAAATCTTCAATACGTTTTTGCAGCCAAGAGTTTTTCTCCAGAGAGATCTGAAGCTGAGTCCGCAAGTTCGTTATTAATATGTAAGAGTTGCTGACTTGAGATGGACCAACTGAGGAAGGAGATTCTGGAAAAACAAAACACAGAAAACAATTAAAATATACTTTAAATGACTTAATTATTAATTTTTTATTCTCAATTTTAATTAGTGCTGCTTGCCTTCAAAACTCTGTTCACTGTCATTGAAAAATCCAGGTTGCTCAAAGTTACCTTCTTCGTAAGGTATGGAAAATGAGGCTTCAATTTTAGGAACTATAAACACAAAAACACAATAAAAAGATGAGTGCAAGTATTACAGAAAACGTAACTTAAAACAGACATAAAGTTGTCATTAGTATTAACCTTGCATGTTGAGTGAGTTTGGATGCTCCTTGGACGTAGATGTAGAATTATCTGTCCTGGTTCCGTTTTCCATCTCAAAGAAACAGAAAAACTCTTACAAAAGCTTGTTACTGTGTTATATTTTACTGTGGAGCCGGAGTAAGACTTCTCCTACAGTTCAGTACATCCCCAAAAAACACGGTACTAACAAAATGAGCAGTAACTCGTTAAAACACAATCGATGCATTTTGCGAAAATCATCATGACCATAAAAAAATCATAAGGTGTTAAAATAAACAAATATAACAAATTACATATTCTTTATAAAATGCATGCTTTAAGAGATCTGAAACACGTCTTATAATATCAAAAGATAACGTTGCAGGTTATTGCGTTTTGTGGCACACGTTTTGATCTCTAAAAATAACAAGTCATTTCAAAGCAGGAGAAAGCGTGTTAGCTGCGTGTGCTAGTAGCATGTGTTAGCCCGAACTGGAGCTAGCGACATTTGTTGAGAGAAAATCTAATTACGATCCCTTTCTGTAAAATGTCTCAGCTTTAACCGACTGCTTTTGTCCATAAAGCAGTTTCTCACATGATCTATAAGGTGTATACAAATCGGTACTTACCACTTTGTGTTTGTAATAACTTATCCACAGACATGTAATAAGGCGTTATTACTCTGTCATAGCTCACTTTCTCGGCTTTATCCTCTGGCCTACAAGCTAACAATAACAATTAGCGTTTTTCTACCAGCAGACACACGTCATTTCCGTGTTTATGCCAAATAAACCCCTAAACATGCACCTATAGTATTCATCTTTACATCAGAACATTTCACTGATACACGTATTGTTATAAGACAGGGCACATTAGGTTTAGTTGTACTGAAATAATCTCTCTACAACACTTATTTTTTTTAATAATAATGATCCATGCAGCTGTAGCGTTAATCGTGTCTCAAACTGTAGTACCTCTAAAATAAACAAACTTTATTGATCCACAAGGGAAATTATTTGGACACAGTTGCTCATTTATTACACTATAATATAATAACAAAGAGTAAAAAATATAAATGGTAATAATAATTGCTAAATAAGACAGGTGTCACATAAGGCATAATTCTTTTTTTTTTTTTTTTTTTTTTTTTTTTTTGTACCTATGTATGTAGATGGATACGTATGTGTATATATGTGTGTGTGTGTCTAGGTATGACGTTCAGGTATAATATGTATTGTTTGGTTGGGGGGTGGGAAGGACAAAGACAACATATTATTCTGCTTTAATAAAAAAAAAAAAGGCATAATTATATAAATTTATATGTGTAAGTCAAAATAAAATAGAAAAATAAGTAATCAAATATAAAATAATAATAATAATGATAATGCATCAGTTTTATATAGCACTTTTATGGACATTCAAAGACGCTTTACATAGCATTATCCATTCCACAGTTGCCCTGGGGCAGACTGACGGAAGCGAGGCTGCCAATCTGCGCCATCGCCCCCTCCGACCACCACCATCACTCACGCACACACCACTTTCATACTAGGCATTGAGGGTGAAGTGCCTTGCCTAAGGACACAACAACAGTCACAACTAAATCTCAGCTGTATACAAGAGGTCAAAGTGCAAGCGCAACAATGATATGATGATTGATGGTAGGACATTTAGAATAATTTTATAATTAGGCAGAAATTCATATGATGAGAACTCAAATATTGACACACTTTTGATGGTTCAGCAATGTCAATAAATATAAACACTAACAATATAATCCGTATTGTAGGGACTGAACTGAACATTAGTAGGTTACTAGAAGGTATGGGGCTGGATAATCGGATTTGAGCAACTGCAGATTGAAATTATTGTAAAGTTATTCTATATTTGTCCAGTTATTCTTCAGCACTGATGCATGTTCGGATGGGTGCACATTTATTTATTTATTTATATTTTTGTATTCATTATTATTATTATTTGTGTGTGTGTCCCATATTTATCATAACATGGTGTCTTAAACCTTCACAAAATAAATAAATAAATAGATAAATAACTAAATAATAAAAAGTCTCTTAGTAGTCTAAAAGTATGTTCTTTGGAGCAGAGTTTTGGCAAGAGACTAAACTATTGCCCAACTAATCATTTAATTTCCTGAGGACTGTGCGTGTTTCTTTAACTCTGCAGGGGCCAAGTCTAGAGTAATTGTGCAGCAACCGCCTGAGAACAATGCAGCACAGGTAAACACAGGACAGGTACACACAGGACAGGTAAAGCAGGTTCAGGTGGGACGGTATCAGGTTTCAATATCGTTATGTTTAACTGATTCAAACGCTGCACCCGCATAACAAATATTCAAGACTAATATACAAGGCTGAGAAAGACCCAACTCGCTTTGGTAAGGTGTTAATTTACTATATTTGCTTTTGTAGAGTTTATTAAAATTGCTGCTTGTTGACTTCCTGAGAACAGGTGTGGCACTTGAAACAGGACTATTCAAAGCAGTGTTCCCTACTAACCGAGTATAAACATATTTTTTGTTCTTTTTGTTATTCCTGTAGTGATGGCACCAAAAAATGATGGTTTATCCCATTGTAAGCTGGCCCTGGTATTTGCTGTGCTCACGGATTTGATTGGAGCCGTCGCTCTTCTCACCGGGGTGTTTGCTCCGCTGGAGATACAAGGACAGGACTTTGGGGATTTGATGGTGTACACGGGAGCTCTGCTGGTGCTCATGTCTCTGGCCGGGTGGGTGATCTGGTACAGCGGGAACATAGAAGGTCTCACCACGCAAAAGGAGCTGGGTGGTCCAGTAGGGGGCGCTGTGGACCGCCTCGCGCGCTCCCTAAGCCGCAGAATACGACTCCCCAGGACCCGCAGCAGCCCCACATGAGAAGAACTACAACTCCTCATCCTCATTATGAAAGAATATTAGAGTACCTCAACCTGTGGACTATTTTCCAACTAACCTAAATAATGTTCTTATTTCAGTGTCTGACTTAAATGTATAGGAACCAGAGGTAGGGACTGTCTTGAGTCAGACTTGTAAGACTTGAGTCACTATTTTTAGGACTTGAGACTTGACTTGATAAAATGGACTAAGACTTGGGACTCGACTTGGACTTGAAGGTCAGTGACTTGGGACTTGACTCGGACTTGAGGCCTGTGACATGAGAAGACTTGATAAACACTCAAATCTGAATTCTTTGTATTCTGACTGTAATGATTCACTTGATCTTGTCAAGACATTTAAGAAGGGAAAAAAATACATTTCTACAACTCTTATATACTCTATAAATGCTCATATATACATTTTATCTTAAAGTCAATAAATTGCACAAATCTAAGCTATATTTGTTACTTTGGTTTAATGACTTGAAGCTCAGAGCAGATGAGTTGGACTTGACTTGGACTTGAGGTCAAAGACTTGAGACTTACTTGAGACTTGTAAAACGATGACCTCTGATAGGGACTTTCAGGATGGGTCACATCGCCTGCCTGATTCTATGGAAATATAAAGTTAAAACCATACATTTTTTTAAAGATTCTCCTCTGATATGCCTGTTTATATAGTTATGTCATACACTGTGGAAGATTATAATTGAAGGGTCATGGTCCTCATCCAGGCCATATAAGAATCAGTTTTGTGGAAGTTCAAGTTTGAGTTAGGATACTTTGTTTTTCTAAGGTTTTCAGTGCAAAAACACAACATGCCTTTTTTAGTCTAATATTCTGGTTTAAAGTGTCTTGTTGCTATTTTAGATCTGGTAGTACCCAAGAAATGTGTCAAAAAAAACAGAAAATGCACACCAAAATTCTTGTAGAGGTGCAAATGCACGGAGTAGCAAGAAAAAAGGCATAGCACTCTCAGATGGCCGATTTTTTATTATTATTTTTTTATTTCAAGAAATTTATTGCAAGAAAAATATATGATGAAGGTGTTTTTTTGCCGAAATGTTATTTTAGAAATAAAAAAGCTTTTGAACATCGGCCATCTGAGTGTGATATGCATTTTTTCACATTTGACCCAAGAAATGTGTGACGTAATTGAATATACAGAAGCACTAGTACAAAGACACAAGTATTAAGTACAATAACTGTAAGTTTGGAAATCCATTGTTAGTATTTAAGCTGTTCTGGGCATTATCCGTAGCTGCAGTTCTCATGCAAAATATTGTAATATACAGAATTTATATTGGCCACATACATTACAACATCCTTAGTCCTGAGTGAGATGACTGTGCCCTTCCCCACCTCCTTTTGTGCTCCTTCACAAAAATAACCTCTGACATATGTAGAGATATACATTTTTATTAGCCTGTATCTGTTTTTCATTGTTGCATTTGATATATTGTAGTCACTTACAAAAATAAAAGGCTAAAGATATTCACTGACAACATTGTTTTTTTTAAAGTTGGGCTTAGAGCCAATATTAATTTAAGACCTTCTTTGCAAGAAGAATAGGACCAGTACAGAGATACATTATAAAGAATTCCTCTTTTTTTTTTACTAGAAACCAAAATCAGACATACATTAAATCAATAGCAGTTGACAACATAAATCACATACTGAGAATACTGCATGCTGGAAAAGAGCTAATAAACAAAAGTTGCACCTGCAGAAAAAAATACCTGAATAATATTTCTGATTGTCTAAATGATCCATGCCCATTCGTTTCACATTCACTGCAACATATACTCTAAAAATCATACTTGGTTTCACAAAATTCCATGATTGAAACCCTAAATAATACACTGGGTTAAAAGGACAAAATAAAATCAATTTAAATAGTGAATACTGACCAGCTCCTTGTTAATTATTCCAAAAAACACCAGATTTTCCAAAGCAAGTGCATCTTATGAGGTAAACAAATAAAATAATATTATTTTTATAAACTGTCTCATGACATGTTTTTATTGTTTAATGACGTCGTCTGGCTCAATGAAGCACCAACTCAGAAGTTCTTGCAGGTTTTGATTTTGTACGTCAGAGGTTAAAGGGCAGGGTTAGGCACTGAGGCAGAGGAAATTTGCCAGATGAACATGTGACTGCGTTCAGCCCGCAGGGGTGAGCTTTGGATCACTTCATCTGATTCCTCATTTGCATCGTCACCTAAATAAAAACAAAAAAAATCAGTAAGCTGAGACAAACAATATGACCTTACAGCTATTGTGTCTTGTATTTAGTTCGTGACTGACCGATTCTGAAGTTGATGTATCCTTCGCCTCCGCTGATAATCAGCTGAGATGGAGTAACAGTGCTGTTGTCAGGAGAGATCATCAAACAAGCTGTGGATATCAAATGAGAGCATATAAGACAAAAAGCAGGAGAGGTAGGAGTAGGGATATCGTATTGTCACAAGTCTCATAATATCGTGGGCTGTCACAATATATCGACTCACAAGTTTCTTTGCTTAAATTCATGGTTTTATAGTAGCAACAGCTTATAAACATAGGAAACTACATATCCCATTATGATGGATTATGATGGAAATAATTCACACCAAAATCTTGTCAGGGTATTTTAAAAGCAAAAAAGTGTCCTGTCTTTAATTATTAGCCTCATCAAAATATTGGAATAAATATGGTACCGTGAGATGCATATTGTGATAATATCGTACTGTGAGATTTGGATATTGTTGCATCCATAGAATATGACAATAAATGTACCAAATGACCGGTCAAGGCATTTTATAATGTCAGTCTTGTAATTATGTATAATATTGTAAAATTGTGAGCCTCCCAACCGTATTGTGAGCTTTCCCATGATATCGCAATAAATATCGTACCGTGAGGTTCATACTGTGACAATATCGTATAGTGAGACTTGAATATCGTTACACCACTATGTAGGAGAATGTCAGAAGGTTTAAAAAATACTGTAGGCATGATTCAAAGCCTTCTCATGGGACTGATGACGAATGCACATTGTTGACATTTAAACACCACCAAATAATAGTGTTACTGTAATCGAAGATATGAATAATTCTATGACTAATGGAAAGAAAAGTGTCAAAGTCTCCAGCCAGTAGGCGTTGAGTTTCAGGTTCATTGAGACAGACCATAACTAATTAAGTCATTTAAGAAATTTCACACTATTTTTAATGGTCAGAAGTACTTGAAATGGCATCAGTATCTCAGTTGGTAAAGCGTTTGTCCACTGATCAGAAGGTTGACGGTTGAATCCTGCTCTCAACATAAACATCATTGGTTGAACGGTCAAATTCACTGACCCACAGACGATGCAATTCCAGCTCCCACACATAAATGAGACACTTAACCCACCTTGCCCCTGGTGTCTGCGTACACTGGTGTATGAGTGAGTGTGTGTGAATGAGTGAGTGGTTCCTTGATGTAAAGCGCTTTGAGCCTTGAAGGTAGAAAAGCGCTGTATAAAAATGTGATCATCTATATCAGGGGTGTCAAACTGAAATTCACAGAGGGCCAAAATTACAAACTGGGACTAAGTTGTGGGCCAAACTAAATATTTATTGAAAAATTTCAACAGCATCTGCATGTCATCTCTTAAGTCTTAAACAATTAATCCAAAACAAGCATAATATAAAATAATAACAAAATTTTAAATAAATAATGTCTCTATAGCCTGTCTGTAGCTCTAATCCAGATTTGATATGATCTCGCTGGCCAAATATAATTATATCGTGGGCCAAATTTGGTCCCTGGGCCTGAGTTTGACATGTCTAATCCTTAAAGCAAGATGCTGAAACCCATAAAGAGAAAACCAGTAGGATAAGGCTTTAAATTAAAACATTATGTACAATTAATTCTAAAGATAGAAACAAATAAAATAGATGCTTACATGGAGCAGGGATGATAAACCTGACGGCTTGCCTGTGTCCATGGGAACAGAGCTGAGTCGAGGCAGTGGAGCAGTACGGAATAGAAACCGCTTCTGATGCTGGAAACGTTATTATAAAAAACAAACTTTTAGTTATTTATAATCATGTAATAGTCATGTATCTAATGACAGCAAACCTACTTATAGACAGGGGTATGGAGATTATAGCGCCACCTCCTGTTCCAATCCAGAGACGACCGCAGATGATGGACAGAGATGAGATTTGAAGAGGTGACAGTGTGAGGAAGGCTTGACCTGAGCAGAAAAACATTGTTTATTTTTTACATTTTTACATTTTGTACAATAGCAAGAACCTACATATATTGATTTATATAGTTAAATAAATGAGATTAACAATATTATTAAGGCTCACGCTTTATCCTGCATTAGGTACCTCGTTTTTGTTCTTTTGTTTTGAATTTTTGGCAGTACTTGAACTTTTGGGATGGCAGGAAGGCAAGGTAGAATAATTAACATATCAATAACTCATTATAGTTACTAAGTGATACTAAGTGTTTCATTTTGCTATTTATTTATTGCATGTTTTGCTCTGTTCACAGTATGGTTTGTTAAGAAATTAGTTGAGAAATCTTGCTAGGATTATCTTTCTTTAGGGTGATTGTGTCAACGGTATAAAACTGTTCTTAATATTAACATTTATTGGATAATTATGTAGCATTTACCACTTAATATGCTAATTACACTCTGGCAAAACTTGGACTTTGCAATAAATCACTCCTAAAAATCGGTTTCTGTGACATGTCACCTAAAAGTAAAAAAGCTATGTATAGAAAACAACATTAAAGGCACCTAGAGTTTTAAGGACCAGGGCAGAAAAGTCCACTTCCTGTAATGGTCGCCCAGTGGTCCAGTCGTAGAGTCGGAGGATTGGGTCGAGTCTGCAGGCGGTCCACACTCCGCTGCCCCCCGCACACAGGAACCGCACCTGCTGCTCACTGCGCTCTGACACGGTAAAAACATGCTGGAAGTGCAAAAAAAGTACAACAATTAAGGGGAAATTGTTACCATAAAAGTCTCTACAAAAACTAGTAACTAAAAACTAGATACACATTTGAGTATTGATATTACAGAAATCACGTGAGTATGACAATGCTGGGCCTTTCCTGAATAACTTTCAAATTAACTTGCTAATATTTGGCATTTTAAATTATTATTGTGGTATTGAAAATTGGTCAAAAAGTACAAAGTCTTTTCCTTGGTACTGAAATGGAGTTTAAAATATTATTATAGCGGCCACAACACTACAAAAAAATTTATCTTTATCAATGTTTTACCTCAGTTTTCCTGTTTTCAATGTCCACCACATGAACTTTGTTCCAGTATCCCACCCATATGCGCCCAGCTTTTGCAAGACAGCATCGAATGGGCTGCAGTGGAGTGGATCCAAGAGACATTACTGCATTAGGTGAGAGGTCCCAGCCACCTTCAAAACATCACAACAACGTTAAAATATTAGGGTATAGAAAGTGGTATGAAACTGTCATGGGAAAACAGAAAGTACTACCTGGTGTGGGTGAAAAAAAAACTAAAGTGCCATCAGCTAAACCTGCAATGACTTGATTCTGTGTAAACCTACAGGAATAGATCAATATAATAAAAGTGTCAAAAGCATTCAAGTTACAAAAGCAGCAGATATATAATGAAAATGTAATTACGTGAGTGAATGTACAGCCTCTGAAAATGAGATGGACTGTAGACAGCGCCTCCTGTTGGACGAGGCTGAGTGCACCAGAACACTGTAACAGAAAAAGACAGATACTTATTTGAGGAATGTGTCAGAAGCGTTTACTAAAAGCTTTATCAGTTGATTTTACCTTCCTTCCTGAGTTCCAATCCACACAGTTCCTGGATTGTTACCTGTCGAAAAACAATGGGAACAATGGAGCGATGTAAAAACACAATTTTTTCCTCAGAATATGTTCATGAATCAAACATTTTAACAAGTCTCCAACCTTTTTTTCCATGTGAACTACTTCAAATCAATAAAAACAACAGGTGATAGCTCTGTATGCTTTGAGGATACTTGTGTTACCAGTAAATCCAGTAACAGTTAATAGCGAGGACATTTCAATATTACTTCCCTCTTAATCCTTTGCTAATAGTGACAAATCGTTTCTGTTCAACATGTTCATAATCATAAACTACACAAAGAAAAAGTCCATAATTAATACAATCATATAACTGATGCCAAGACAGTAATCAAACTGGCATTGGCACAACAAAATCACTTATTGCTCTTGTATCTGTAATAAAAAAATAAATATAACTGTTGATTGTTTGCCACTGATTGTCATCAACATTCACTGGGGGTGTGAAGTGAACTGATAGCCTGACTCTGTTGTAAGTCCTCAAGTTAGACTTAATCTGAGCTTTATTTTAACACAATCTGACCAGAAAAACACGACGTGGTTGAAAGTACAACATGTGAGCTGATTTGAGCTGCTAAACAAGTATTTCAAAAGGTAAAATTACAGCCACAAGCGAGCATTTTCAGTTAATCACTCTCTCCTTTTTGTTGAAAATCAAACACCTAAACAGGGTCATGAAAGCTCGTATTCATCACAGGCTCCTGAAAATTAGTTCTTTCAATCCTTTTTGTATTTTTCAGACTATTTCAAAAAATGGTTTAGTTTGTTTGTGTGTATTGTAACCAACCCCAGCGTGAGATCACTGCAAAGTATTAAACTATCCAAAGAAATATGCAACATTAGACCATGAGTGACAGACAATTATTAATAAAAAAAATGAACAAAATCTATAGGAAACATAACGGAAACGGTGTATACAGTAGATTTAGCAGGAGGACTATGTTAGCACTGACCTATAGGGGGCACAGCACAGATGCAGAGGGCAGGAGATGTGGGAGGGAGTGTGAACTGGTCCAGGACTGTGTTGGGCCGGGCCGGGTCTATCACTGTGATCTCACTGTTAGAGGCCGGTCCAGATATGACCCACACGGAGCACTGATGGCACAGACAGGACCAGAGACGATGTTTTTAAAGATGAAGGACACAAAATAATAAATGACTACCCCTGGCTGAGTTAGTATTTATGTTTATGTTATTAGAGGCTTAGTACAGGTGATGTTTACTGGACATAATTACAAACTTACAGAGGCTTCTCCTGAGACTTCAGGTGGGACTGCCACTGCACAGTTTAGCTACAAAAAGAACATGTAGAAAACAGATCTTATTCAGAATGGCTACAGAAACAAACATAGGCCTAAATAGCAGAATGAACCAATAATTAGCCACAGAAGTAATTTATTCTCCCCTCTACAGCTCATATCTTATTATAGTCCAGTAAAATGGCAAAAAAAAAACCTCCACACTATTGCAAAGAAAATGTACAGACATATACTGAGCCCCAAACATTATATGTTCCAGCTTTCATATATTGAATGATAAGTCAGTATAGTAATTATCATGACAGGCCTATACCAGACCCTGCCGTCTCTTACAATCCTGAAATCTTGAAAGCAGCAGTCATCTCCAATTTAAGTGTTTATCAAATGCAGACCAAATTTCCATTCAAAAATATGAACAGTACAATATCTCTTTGTCTTTCATTATAGCTGCCTAATTCATGCAGTTGCAGAAAAGAAAGGAACAAAGTGCTCCCTTATTTTTATTTATCTTGCAAATCCCATTGACTCCCCATCAACTTTAGTTACAAATATTATTTCAAATGACCTAGTCTTAGTGATTCTTTATCTTAATTTGCAGTTTGCATATCTGTCGTTTGGTGTGTATTAAAGGTCCTATATTACATACAATTGATTCTTGTGTGCTTTAAGCCATGTTCTAACGCTGTTAAATTCTTTAAAAAATACCTGGAGCTGTGTTTTGTTATATTCACATATGTCTGAATAATCCTTTTATTATTAGTCTGTCTACATCTCTAAAGCTCAAAATGCTCTGTTCTACTGTTCTTCTGATGTCATTTAGTGATAGTTTTCAAGTTAACAGCTACCTCTTACCTTTTGTTCAGAAACCTTTTCCACTGTGTAATTAATAAAGTATTCTGTCTTATCTTCTTATCTGTCCTATCTTACTAATGTGCCTGATCAGTAAAATATAATTCTAGTAACTGTGGCCAAATCAACAACCAATGTGTCTTAATTCCCTGATAGTTTCTTTGTCTTTGTCTCATAAAAATTACTTAAACATGCACTATGTAAATTTTTGGTTGGGGGTCTGTAACCTGCTTGTTTCTATGGATGTGTAGTTGCTCTGTCTGGAATGTTCCACAGTATGACATTAAGCAGCTGTACCTTATAGTTATTAAATTACAGGTGGTTTTAGAACTCAAAAACACCTAAAAAAAACCCAGGCATTCTGACTGTGAGCAGGGTCGCCTCTCCACAGATCTGATCTGTAACTTGGTATGTTTGGTCTCCACGAATATAAAAAGGTCTAATGCGATACTGTGAAACATTCCCGGCAAAGCAATAACATCTCAAAGGAAAAGTATTTGGTGGTCCATACATCAAAAAAGTTACACAATGCACCTTTAAAGTCCAGCTAATCAGGATGCAAAATATTCCAACGCACCTTTGCAGTTGAATCCCGCTGATCAAGAAGTCTGAGCTTTACTAAAACAGGGATATCTTTGGGCTCAGGGACAGGCTCCTGTGATTCCTAAAGTTTTGAACATGTAAAAATTGATGAGTAAAAGATTGATATTTGTGCCGAAGACAAATCCAGTGTGCGAGTGGAGCACCTGAGTGTTGGCCAGAGGAACACTCCAGCCGTGAATCTGACGTTTTCCCAGTTTTCCCCAAATGTGAGAACGGATTTCTCTGTAATACTCTCTCCGCCTGACTCGAGGTGATAAAGCTTGAGATGTTGACCTAGACAGAAGGACACTTGGGTCACACAGATACATTTGCAAGTGCAAAAAATACAAACTTACAACAACAATGGCTTACTCTGCCTTGACTGGACTAGCAGCCTGGCGTGGTACAGAAGGGTAGGGGGGGTTTGCTTTAGGATACGCTGAAGATGGAGGTGGAATCAGGGGTTCCTTAGAGAGGCCAAGTAGGCGATTGAATCTAAAAAAGAAAATAAAATTACTTTCATCATTATTTTTAAATCACATGAAAATGTTTTTTTTTTAATAATAATACATTATAATAATTTTTACAATAATAATAATACAAAGGTGTCTAATTCAGAAAATAAACATACTTTTTCCAAACACTTGAGCTTTTATCACCTGTTAACCTCTCCTCTCTTGAAGCTCTAAAAAAAGAAAAAGCAGGTTTTATTCACATCACCAAAATCACAATTGAAATTACAAAAGAATATTTAAGGATACACACAAAATATTGCAGACAATTTATATACCAGTGATTTTGATCTGATATGAAATAATACTGTTGCAAATACAACAATATCAATGATACTGATACCAATGACTTTCGTATTAAAATAGATTTTACCTTGGTGTCTACAGACATTATCTTTGTCATTATCATTTGCAGATAAAATATAATGTAAAAACAAAAAAACAAAAAACCCAAAAATGTTAGTAGGTTAAAAAACACTTATTTTAACCAATATTTTTTGCATGAGAATCTAGACTTTTCGATACCTCACTCACTAGTGATACATTGATATTTTGGCATCCGCCCATCACTTATTTCACCTGACAGCTTGACTTCTCATGGTGTCCTGCAGTTCAACCAGTCGCTGCTTGTACTGATTCTTCTCCATGACAACTCGAGCCATTTCAGAACGAGAGAAGTGACGCACAGATGCCGGCACAGAGGCCTGGAGAGAAAAAACAGGTTTAGTGAGTGAGGAATTATCGGTAGTCATGGGTACTATATGCAGTGTACCAGTGTCTTACATCTGAATCTGAGGACTGAAAAGCTTCCAGGTCCACTTTGAGTCTGTAAAGAGTTCATAGTTTAGAATTGGTCAGAATTCTGTGGTAGATTATGTTTTTTATGCATTAAAAAATGCACATAACTTTGATATCTCTATGATATCTCTGTAATTACTAGGCCTATACAAACAAATCAACTGGCACACAAATAATGCCACTGACAGAATGTACTCTCTGTCAGTGACATCATTATTATTATTATTATTATTATTACCAACAGCCGAAAAGGCTTTATGTCACAAGACCAATAACAAATTTGTAGATGAAAAAATAAAAAATTACCTTTTGATCTCTTCTTCTTTTTCTTTGAGTCGATTGTCTAAACGTGCCACTGTTTCTTGAAGAGAGCTGAGTTCCAGTTGAAGAGTCGAACGGTCATCAGTCAACTCCACCACTCGAGATATTAAAGATTTACGGGCTGCATCTACAAGCTCACTGCAAACATAAATGTATTATTAGACATTATAAATAGTGAAACAAATGGTAACATTGGATAATAACTGCACCTTCATTTGTATTATAAAACATGTACAAAGATTTACTTCTTAATGAACAAATAGTTTATTAATAAGGTTTCAGGCTTAGCGAGTGCTTAATAAATATCCTAACCCTAATCTCCTAACCCTAACCCCTTAAGCAAGTAGTTTATTATGAATTCTCTTTTCATGCATCATTAAGGTTGTGACAGTGTCGTATTTAGTAAGTATAGTGTAGTAATTGTAACCAAACATGTTAATAGAATGAGGCCCACAGTATTTTTTGCTTAAAGACAACTCACTGGGTGACTTTCAGTTCCTCATATTTTGAAAGAATCTCTTCAAACTGGTCTGCACCACCTGTATACAAAGGAGCAGTATTAAACCATAGAGTATGACACATTTTAAACAACTGAAGTGATGGTGATAAAGGGAAGTTCATTTTGATGCTGCAGCCTGGCACTTGCTTGTTATAAATAATTTCTCACAAACAGGAAGCTCTCAAATTATTCATACTACCACCAATTTACTGTGTGTAGTGGACTATGTAGCAAAATGAAATGGGTTCAACCTTTAAATTTGAGCAGTGTTCAGTATATTTGGGGTGGGAAAGTCGATGAATGATATATCAGACATTGAGTGAATATGAACTGCTAAATTATGTGCATTAGAGTTTCGCAACATACTTAGAAGATAGAAATCTAAACTACTACTACTAAGGTTAGCAGGCTTTAAACATAATAAGACCAAATATTTAGTTGATAGCAGAACTGTCTAAAAACAAGTAGAACAAAAATTTACAATACAAAAGATAATTGTAGTATTGTTATAAACATATAGAAGTAACTAATATTTAATCTGAACTAGTGTTTTGTGATTAGTAGGCAATAAGTGACATTTATACTAAAAATTGATTAGATAAAATGCTTCAAACATGAACTGCTTGTGCTACTATAGTTAAGTATAAACCTGTGGGAGTCACTGGGTACAATTACATGGTCAGTAAAAATCTAGACTAGAATAATCAGATAACCTAATAATCAAATCTTTGGTGTGTGTTTACACGCACTAAAGAAATTTAATAATAAAAAACGCCTGGTGACATGTGTAATTTAATCAACAATTAATTTACAAATAACTCTCTGAACTTTTTTCCCACCTTTTTTCTAATTTTCCTTGTCAAAACTCCCATCAGATATAACTGGCTGTGGTTACGACTGCACTTTTTAAATTCTAAGACTATTAAAATGGCTTGTAAAAAGCAGAATCATCCAGTGTTTTTCATGTAATTTAAGCAATCTAAAATGTCCACAAATCAAATAATCAGATGTTTAGTGTGTGTGTATACATATCCAACATAAAATGCATTTATCTTATTGCATTCTTATTGTTTTTGTTTGGTCACCTCTGACACTCGCTCCTTGGTCCACACTCTCCAGATAGTCGCGGCTCAGCTCAGACAGCTCAGAGAAGACAGAGTCAGTGTTTCGCAGCTCAAACTCCAGCTCTTCGTCCTCAGACTCCTCCTCCTCCTCCTCGTCTTCCTCCTTTGTCTCTCTGCTTGATTCCTGCTGCTCTTTGGGATCACTCTCTTCTTCATTCTCTTGCTCTTTCCTGATCTCATCTTCCATACTGGTTTCAAATGTATCGCCTGGTTGTTCTTCAAGACTGACGGGGATGCTGATCCTGATGATGATGGGGAAAGCAAAACAGAAAAATGTTATGGTAAACTTGTACCAATCTTCTACACTGCAAAATAGCCTATCTTGTAGGATGAAACTAAAATTACTTGTCACTTTTAATCATTTATCTATTTATTTATTTATTTATTTGGTGGAATAGGTTTTATTTAATTAATTTAGCAGAAAATCTAGGTATGGATTTTTGGTCTGTTTATCTATTCTTATATATATATATATATATATTTTCAATTATAATATTATTGTCAACATATATTTATTTATTTTTTTATTTCTGAGTTTCCCTTCTAACATATTACTCAGCTGGTACATAACTTTTGTTTAAAATGAATAAAATGTAAAAGTCCTCCAATAACTAAATATTTCAGTTCAAAACAACACTTAACTTGAAATATTCCTTTCTGCAGTGTAATTATCCACATTTAAATATAACTTTATTAGATTACGTTACCTGGACCGCCCGCCTCCCTGTAAATGTGCCAGCTCAGGGGTGGAGGTGATGATGTCATTGATGAACTGGTCTTGGTTTGCGTCAGGTTTCACTGTGGACTTTGCAGGGCTCTGTTCCTCTTTGGGCTTTACCTGCTCCAACATCGGAGGACCGGAGTTTGAATGGGGCCGTCGAACAAGCTGCTGAAAGACATACAGAGATCAAGTAAATATCACCTTGAAAAATCAAACAATATAAATGTAGTAGTAGTGTAGTAATTCCATTGATTATTTTTGGTTAAATCAACAATTATGTGAACCCTGTGAGGTAAATGCTGTTGTTATTTGGGCTAAACTAAAACAAACTGAATTGAAAAAACATGCTTGACTAAAATATTTAAATATACTCTTTATTTATTAAGTTATTAAATAGTTACCTTATCATTGTGATTAGACTCTGAGAGGGGATTGAAGAATGTTTTCTCAGGATTCTTTGGGTGTACATGATTCCTAAAAAGAGGGAACATTTTTAAATATAGATAATAATGTAGTACTGTGTAATTGAAAATATCAATAACATTAAAAACCTTAAAGGAGACTCTCTTTCTGATTCTTTCCTCCTGTCCAGCATTTCTCGGTATGTGCAAGTCAGCTGAAGATAGAAAGAACATTAACTTGCCAAATTCACAACATCTTTCGGCTAAAGAATGTTTTTTAATGGTGTCTGACCTTGGTGTGTGAGTGCCGTAGTGTGCTTAATTCTCTACTGAGATGTGTCTTTTGTTCTTCCAAAGCTACCACTGCGAGAAACAAATGTAACTTCATGATAACATTTGTCACGTCAATATAAATGCATCATTGTTAGAGCAGCAATCACAGATAATTACTGTAAAGCAACCTTTGGACCTTCTTCGAGGTAGTTTAGATTTTAGTCATGGTTTTATGTTTTTAGATACAGTTTTAATTTGCTAGCACCATAATGTCAAACCATGTGATTTTTTCGAGGTGAAAATGCTACTGTGGAATGTTATAAAGAAAAGAACAACATGTACATGGAGACAAAAAGGAGGAGGCGTTCTTCAAGGCCAATAAGAGCCTGGTTTGGTTTGTGGAGATGCAAGCCTGCTCAGAGTAAGGATGATTCTATGTTCTAATCTATCAGTGCAATAAAAATATGTTAAATAAAAAAAAAAAAAAAACATGCTTTTATTTCAGTCTCTTTTTTGGAGTAAAAAGTTACATGGTGCAGTTTTAAAGTTTCAGAGTCACTGGTCCTGATCCATCCAATCAAAATAACCAATTCAGGCTGTACTTTAGTTCCAGTATTAAGTTACTCACACTGATCAGCTTGCTCTCGCGCCTTGCTCTCCAACTGCTTCTCTCTCCTCTCGCGCTCCTTCTCTCTCATCCTCATGGCTCTGCGCTCTTGTTCCATTTGGTCGTCCAGCTCCAGATATCTCTAAAGAAGAAATCATGTTGTTTTATGTTTGCATATTGTTCATTTAAAGTAGCTGTACTAAATTCTCCATGTACTTCATCAAAATTAGTCATGCTACAGGACAGATATATTGTAAAAGCAGCTCTTGAGGTAAAAATGAGATGAGTGGATGCTGAGACCAATTTACTGTGATGTCAAAACTCCGCTCTGGTCTCTGAAAGTTGTGAAAAGTCCTTATAAACTCATGGTGAATAATTACGACACTTGGAATGCTTAAGGTAAGTGATGAAACACTTTAGACCACTTCAGACGTTATAAAATGAACTACTTCTGTTTTTAACCTTTAAATCACAGGAACTGAATGCCTAATCCTTACCTCTTGGCTCTCTTTGCGTAGTGTTTTCTCAGTTTGATATCTCTCGAGTAGGTCCTCCTTTTCAGCCTTTTCCCGATTGGCCTCTTCCTCTCGGTCTCTGAGCTGTGATTTGCAGTTGGCCAAACCCTCCAGGACCCAAACAAAAATGGGCACGAGGGACTCCACCACACTTTCTCCATGGAGCTCAATCACCGTCTTTACAATAAAAATAAAAAAAAATAAAACAGAAATAGCTTAAAATGTTAGACTAATCTACAGGTTGTCTCATTCTACAGTATGAGAATGACCCCTTCCTAATACAGCATACTTTACGCAATCTTTTTATTTTAATTGCCAAATGGAAAAATATTAATGTTAAAGCTGATATTAGTACAAGGCTAATTTTCAAATTATTTTGCACACAGCCTTTTAATCCATTCCTTTAAGTAGAAATTGCTGAACATCATAGAAAAATGTTATTGAATAAATCCGCCATCTTTGTTGCAAGCAGGTACCAACATAGAAACATTAGCCACAAAGATTGGACAAAGTTAAGTACAGCATTTGTTCGAATACTACTGATGAATCCATCTACTACACTGTAGTGTCAGAATACGTTTAAATGCAAAATTCCAGTAATTTGCATATTAAAATTCTAACCTGGTTTTATCTCCAAGATGCGACTCAATCATTGTTATCTCAATCCAAGTTTTCAGAGTGATAAAGAATTAGCTCTGTTGCCATAGCAATTAACAATTCAAAGCAAAATGTTGTATCGTTTGAAAGGTGAAAAGTCACTTTTAACAGAGGAAGCTGAACCCCACATATACAGAACTGCACTTTCCAGCCTACAGAATATTGTGTTGGCATAACAAATTCACAAATAGCTGCAAATGGCAACAAAGTGATGTTTTACCTGCAGTTCTGCATAGAGCTTCCCAGCCTCCTCACTGACGATGTTGGGGTCCAGTTCCACCTCTCCAGACCCACAAAGGACCCTCTCATTATACTCCATCATCTTAGCTTTGAAGAAATATTATTAGTTTGCTTGTACCAGCTTATCCTGTGCAAAGAGGTGTATTTCCAACTAATAAAGCATGTTTGTAGTTATTTTCTGTTGCCTCCGACTTGCAGCCTTGAGTCTTCTTGCATGTATTATCTCATGCAATGCTTTACAGTCCATCCTGTTAAGAGATAAGAAAGAAAATAAGAAAAAAGCACTTGTATTTTCACTTGTATTATTTATGATACAATAGTCTTTATAAAATGTGTGATATACAGAAATACAATTAAATACATAATTTTTCCACATCTGTCACACTAGTTTGCCTTTGTCCAGCAATAATCTGCTAATTGGTCATGTGGCTTTTATTATCTGAGACTATACAGTTTGTGTTAAAAGTTGAGCCAAGTAGTTAAGCTTTAGGCACAGCAATTGCAGAATTATTTACTTATTATATCAGATATTCTAATGATAAGATGATTTAATGGTAACTAGGAATAGTAAAACAACTTTATTTAATGTAAAAGTTAAAGAACCCTGTGTTATCTTAAGGTGTAGAAAGCAACAAGTGAGCAAATCTGACGCTCTTTAACCGCAGTAACTATAATATTCAACCTGTTAAACCGCAAACACTGTAAAACTGGACACAATCGCTTTGACAGCCTGCATAAATAAGTAAAGCTAGCGTTAAATGACTCCTTGAACGTCTAGATAAAAAACTAACCTTTTAAGCACTGACTTAAATGTCCGTGTGATCCGTTAAACGCCATTAAACTCACCTAAATGATTTCCACTTTTGTTGAGTTGCTGTACCGATGAGATTTCTTTATTTTCGCTTTAAAAAAGAACATTTCATTTCCACATAAACGACTTGCTGGAAGAGGGCTGGCTCCACTCGGCTCTGGTTTTGATGGACACAGAAAAGGACCAATCAAAGGCCTTGGGTGACGCTTCCAGCCAATCGGAGCTAAGTGTGGGCGGGACATTAGCAGTTTGTTTTCGGAAGTAGAAAAAAAACTTTGCTGAAACTTGAACAGGGACACGTGACCGGGAGACAGTCAGGTGATCTGTCAGATACCTGTTGAAATGCCTGACATACCTGCGGATAACACTTGACCATAGAGTGTACTTGATCCAGCTGATTTGTACATTTTTCAGTATAACTCCTATAAGTGCTGACTTTGTTCTACTGACTGTATGTTTTGTTGCAAATAAGTTGAGCTGAGTGACAATCATGCAATGCAACAGGTGCTTGTATTTGTATTTGCATTTATTTATTAAAGGGACAATGCATATTAAAAGACAAGATAATACAAGAGACAAACATGTACTTGTTATTAGGCAGGATTGTAGCCGAAGTTAATTTCCATCCTGGTCTAAGGTGGTTTTCAAAATAAAAAACTGGGACATCCCTGCTTTGCGGTGGCTGGTAATAATAAAATTGCGTAATTAAGGAAAACTGTTCTTCACTCGGCCCATTCATGACTAACATGTGTCAGTATAGTCACATTTTCTTGTGTTTCTGTGTTTTGGACAATTTGTGCCTTTCTTTACTGTTATAAATTGGTCAAAATAGGGACACCTGGGACATTTCTTGTATAAAACTGAGACAAATCAATGATTTTGGATAAATCTGCTGGGACAGTGGACAGAGGGCTCAAAAGTGGGACTGTCCCGGGTAAATAGGGATGTCCGGTCACCCTAATCCTTAGTCCCCTGCTGGACCAAGACCAGCCACATCACCCGCATAATTCATAAAACATAACAAAAGTCTACAGTACCCACTCCCACAGACATCCCTCACTTATACACTATAAAACACATTCATCTACAGGTCAGACATATACTCTCACTACTTACACAACATCTATTTACAGGTCTATATACAAATATGATTGCAGTCCCCGGCTCATGTGCAAAAGGTGCTGTTTAAGTTCAGCTGTGTGGACAGATCTGATTGCTGTGATAGCTGAGATTTAAGTTGATCAGAGAGGAGAGAGTGTAGGCAGCTCACGTAAAGTCACTGAGATGTGGTGGTGTTCCAGGTTTGAGAGGCATGGACAAAGAATACAGCCAGTCTAAAGGCACTTTACCTTGATGGTATTATACAATCACCTCTGGAGCTTGCTCCTGTTGATATGTTTGGATTTTTTTTTAAACAAATTTTTGTAGTGGAACAGGGTCAGTTTGAGTGGGTTTATAAAATGTAAAATGTGTCGGTGGATATTTTATGCATGACATTGTGGGGATGATGATGTCCCTAATATCCTGCCCGTGTGTGCATTCGGCACATATCATATCTTTAATTTGACAGTGTTTACTATTCAATTTCTCACCAGCAGAGGGAGACATACCATGAGCCATGTAGTAGTATTCCACCTCTTGGCCTTCCAACAATTTATGCTCGTTACCCTCATAAAAAAGTACAAACGTGATGATGAATGTGCAGACACTGATCTCTCAATGGCAAAAAGAATCAGTCAACCTCTGGTATATATGCATTTCTTGGTGTATTAAGAGTAAAAGTATTTTTTGGACAGCAATCCATCATCAAGTGAGTGATAAAAGTTATTGCTAATTAACTAAATGACTAGCTAGCGACAATATATTAACAAAATCTCTGTGCACTAGCAAAACAAGGCATTTATTAGGATTAATCACTGAGTTAGGGGAAGATTGAAAGTGAATTTAATCAGGAAAAATGTCAAGACGCAAGGTTTTGTGCTAAAATGCAAGACATTTTATTAGAGTCTTACAATAGTTTCGTTTTTAATCAGTCACGATCTAGTTAGAGGGTGAAATACTTTGATTAATGCCAAGAAACATGTTTGTTTACTTGACTCAATCTTGCATTTATTGATTACTGGTGGGTTGATGGTTAAAAAAGTGTTGACACTCCATAGATCTGGCTTGTAACTTGGCCTGATGGCATCTGTTTGTGTGCTCTGAGATAGATACTTCTAATGCAATACTGCAAAGCAATAACATCTCCATGGAGACTAGTAGGTAGCTTGAAAAGTTACATTGTACCTTTAAATATTGCTCACGTTCAAAATTATATAAATTATAGAAAACAAAACATTTCTAAACCGTAACCTTCTTTGTAACAATCCCACTCTCGTCCACCAGCACTTCTTTCCCTTCTCTTTGTTGACATTCCATTCGTTCTCTGTGTTTTTTCAGGAGATAAAACACCACCACACTTCCCACTGTGACGGAGCTGAGAGCCAGGATCACCAGTCCCAGTGCGAGCAGGTGAGACATCCCATCCATGTTGTGGCTTGTCTGATCCCAAACCCCCACAGCGATGCAACTGAAGCTGATGAGGGTCCCCCAAAATCCAAACGCCAACATGCAAGAGCCGCAGGACAGCTCCACCCCTCCAGTCACCACGGTGATGCCTGCCACCGAGACCACACCCTCAGGTAGAGTCACAGTTTCTGCTTTGGGGTTGTAGGTGACAGTCGAGGAGGGAGGATCAGCCTCCAAATAGGCAGGGTTTAGGATCTCCATTAAAACTTATGAGTTGTTATGGATTTTGGTGTTAAGATGTTAAAAGGCTACAGCACCCTCTAGAAAATAAAAAAATATATATATTTAAACATTTAATGAGAACTATACTCTTGTAGAAAAAAAATATATAAATACAGATATCATGCAAACATATAGCACTAGTGAATTGAATATTTTATTGTCTTTGAATCTAAAAGTGTTGTAATATTACTAAAACATGCACAACAGTTGTTTTCATAATCACTTTATTAAAGCCACAGTATGTAACATTTGGGCAAAAAATCTTTTTTTTTTTTCATTATCAATGTTTTTGCACTGAAAAACAGACAAATCAGTTCTTACACAGAGCGGCTCTTGTTTCCATGGGAATGTTGTTCCTTTGGCTATAATATTCCACAGTATGGCATAAAGCTTATCTATCTCCATGGAGAATATTCCGAAATATGGTCTTAACTTTATATTTCCATGTTGGTTTTTCACCTCTGGAAAGTTACATACTATCACTTTAAGGATTATGGTACTATCATGAACAC
Source organism: Boleophthalmus pectinirostris (assembly GCF_026225935.1). NCBI lineage: Eukaryota > Metazoa > Chordata > Actinopteri > Gobiiformes > Gobiidae > Boleophthalmus > Boleophthalmus pectinirostris. The sequence continues at coordinate 30,055,924 of NW_026571447.1, forward strand.
AATAAATATTAACTTTTTACGTTTTATTTTACTAAAAGCAATATTGTGCCATAATATGACTCATGCTATGGATCTGCGTGTTGTTGTAAAATTGATTCCCAGATGTGTGAATTTCTAGAATGTTTTTACCAACTCTTCAGTCTTCACACACACACATTTTACACACAATTTATGATGCTTATTGTTCTCTCAATAGAACATACGACATGCCCAATAAATACTAAAATAAACCAAAAGCTGACATGTGGTGAAAACACAATCCAATACTCTGTCCAAACTCGCAAAACACAGACTTTGTTTTCTGAAGTTGACAATTTGTTTGAACCAGGCTGCTTATTTCTTTATTAAGTTTTCTTTTTAAAATCACAAACTTTATCTGGGAAGTCACATACTTAACATTTTTGTTTATACACACGCTTTATAGATAAGATCCTTAACTTGGTCAGACTGAAGTATCACAAAATGCTCAAATTGTGTTTAGTTACACCACAAATACTAATTAATCAATACACTAACTGTGAAGAAAAAAAAACCCCCAAAAAACCCCCATAAATAACACATGTAACAGAATTGAAAATAATCACTTACCAATACTGTGGAGTGAGGGGCTCTGTTTGTAAAATTGTTTGAGTCCTACAGTACTAAATATTTGCTGTCCCAGTCCTCTGCTTCTCTGTGTTTGAGTGAAGACTGTGCAGTTTTGGGACAATGGGCGTAGATATGGGAGCCCATGCACTGCTGCCATCAGATACGACATGGTTTAGGCCTTCCAAGATGGAAGCCACAATTGTCAAGATTCTGACCAGGGTTTGTTTGTTCCTCTCCTTCCTTGTGTTAAGAAGGATGCTCTCATCTGTCATTAACAACCATTATGAGCCATTACCAGATATTTATCTAAGAACTACTCCCATCCTGTTTGGCTCCCCTTTTCAATGTAAAACACAAACATTACCAGTTTAGGCCTTGTTTTGGTTAAGATTGTGTTTTTCATTCCTCAGATTCTTTCTTGAGTATTTCTTAAGCATTTTGACACTCAAAATGGCTGCAAGATTAATTGCAAATAAACAGAAACAGCAAATGTAGGATGTTGTGTAGTTAATCTGGACTAAACACATGCAAAAAGACCTTTTAGATATTTCGAAATTGTGCACTGTGATATGAGCTGATTCAGTCACAATAATGCAAAAACAAGAAACCTTTTACAACAGCACAAATTAATTTAATAATATATTTTTAATTGTTGTTACATTGTTGTTACATAATCTCTGCCTTTGACCTGTTGAGTGGAGCAGTGAGATCTCTTTCGGTGCTTAAGCGGAAGTATCAAGCAGGTGTAGTTTACCTTTAGATCCAGCCAAATGAGACGCTGCCAGCAAGTGAATAGATAAACAGTAGTTTAGACGTGTTGACTAAACAAAGATTTAACATTCTACTAGAACGGAGTGCTTTTGTAAAGGATCTAATAGCAGTTTTCTGACACGTTAGAGGATTTGATTTGGGATATTTGTTTAAAATTCTGTTTCTGTACTTTGTAACTTTTCTGGTGGAGAGTCTTGACACCTGCTTTTCTACATGGAGATGTTATTGCTTTGCTTAAAATAGAAACAAGTAGGTGACGTTATATATTTCTTTTATTTAGCAAAACTCCCCAAATTAAAAAAAACAACAAAAAACGATAAGTCATACTTAAAATCATTCTAGGTAAACACAGACTGTCTATGAGGCAAACCAATAACATCTGCATGGAGACATTTCAGAACATTTGTAGAGGTCTGAACAGGGTTAGTTTTATACAGAAAGACCCCATGGAGACAATAGACTTTGTTGTTTTGTAGAGAGAAGATTTTAAATAAATGATGCCTTGCAGTAGGACTGTAACAATGAATCGAATTGTAATTGAGATTTAGTCATCTCTAATTGTCAGTGTTATTCTGGTGTAATTTTAATCAAGAGCTAATCAAGAGACCAATCCTGCCAGTAAAAGCATGTGTTTTGGAGACTTAGAGGAAGAAATATGATTATTATAGTAAAACAGAAAGTTAAACGGAACGTGTTAGAAGTTAGTATTGTTTAGGTTTTGTTCGGGCAAGTAATTTTATAAGACAAAATAAAGTCAAAAGTCTAAAACTGAGATTGTTCAATATGGATAAAAAGAAACACAATTTATTTTTTGGCATATTTTTCAGCTCTATACTTTGCTATGGTTTGCCAATTGCACTAACATAACATTAAAGCCATGTGGTAGCCCAATTTCTCTCCCACAATCCGTAATAACTAACAGTCCAAATTGTCCTAGGATAGCCTCCTAAGATCCAGTTGACTCTTCTGCCTGTCTCTAGTGTCCTGAAAACCTAAGTCTGAGAGGGTATAGGTCAGATGTCAGGGATTGTGTAGGTGGAGGGTAATTCTATTGGATGTGGGAGTCACAGGTGGGTAATTGGATGTTGAAGTGGGTGGGACAGGCTGGGCTGGACTAATCCGATGAACGAGGACGGGAGATGTTTATGGAGGTATAGAAGAAAAACACATGATGAAAACATAATCCTCAAACATGTGTAAGATACACAACTGTACTTTCACATGTACTTCATCCAATAATACCTATAATGCTCTTGTTTTTCAAGGCATTTGGCAAACACGCCATATTGACATATTTTACTCTAGTACATTTTGTAGTGATTCAAATCAACAATTAACAATTCAAAAACAAATAACTATATCTTTTAAATTACGAAAGTTCTACAAATGGCACCTGAAACTGAAAGAGGAAACCGATTGAGTAGAGTTGGTAAGGACAGTGCACTGTAACTTTTCTGGTGTAGGGGCTGTCTTTGCTTGGAATGCTAGAACTTATCTCCAGGCCAAGTTACAGGTCAGATCTGTGGATCAGCAGGCCCACTCACAGTCAGAATACAAGACAGTGTTTTGTTGACATCTGTAATTGAACAAATGTGAGATAAATATGTTTAATGACACTCTGTAGACCACTTAATGCAAATTAATACATCTCCATGGAGCAGGTGAAGGCCGTCCTCTCAAAGTTACATAGTGGACCTTTAAGTAGCATCATGTTGTTGTATGTAAACCAATTGTATTCAGACTAATAATGAGCTTAATACAAGGTTGAGAGAGGGGATAGGTGGGTACGTTTGTAGGTCGCTTTGGGTGGGTCGACAAGCCTGAGCAGGTGGTGGTCTAAAATTAGCAGTCGCTGGTCACTAAACCTATTGGAAGGCCGCTACTGCCTAACGCACTGCTGGGGTCAAGTGAGGAAATAGACATATCAAATTAGTTATGTTGATGATGTTGTGGCCATTGGTCACATGGTCAAATTGTCAATCGTATTCTTGCACTGTTATACTTGCAATGCATTAAGGTCAAAGCAATATTTAAAAAAATACAGTAAATAAGATTATTAATAATTAAATAGAGCAGTGGGACTCAAACGTTTCACATGAAGTACCACCTAAGATAATAATAATGCTTTCTGAGTACCTACAGTGAGCTATGATTATGGTAGTTCTAAATAATGATAGATCTCAAGACTGACAAAACCATGAATAGATTTCTAAATAACAGAAGCTTTCTGCGGTAGTCATCTGTTTTTACATGTTTTAATTAAAACAGATTGCTACTGCTTTCATCCATTTTCAATTGATGGTTCTGATTTGAGGCAGTAGGATTTATACTAAATAAGAAGAAAGAAAGAAATACTCCAATGACCCAATGTAACACCAGTGAAAGCCTGTACCACAGTTTTAGAAACACTGACATAGACTTACATTGGAGACAAATCCTAAAACTACCTGAAATTGATTATATAAGTGTGTCCTTGCTCTTCACTACATTGTATGGTGAATGTAAATGTACAGTATACAGGGGTCTGATTGGTAAAATTGTCTAGGTGAATATTTAAGTCAAAGCTCAGCCACCTTAAATCCCGTATTAACAGAATTAACCCCGTTGTTGATGGTTGGTTGGGCAGCTTATACTTACTGTCTTGTCTTGTTGAGGAAGACACTTGATGCACAGCCATTTTCAGCCTACATATTGCACAGGTAAGTTACCACTACAACTGAATCCACATTTTTGAGACCTGTAAAGCAAATTTATGTGTGTTGAAGTCTAAATAGAATCTTTTCTTCTTTTATTTTGTATGTAGGATTACAAGATTATAATTGCAAGGTACAAAGTGACAAACAGGATCTCGTGGCTAAGGAGGGCCAAATTACAGGAAGAAAACCTCAAGTGGGCAAATCCTTGAGTTTTGCTGGAACTAATACAAATCTCATTGAGAAATATAAATAAACAACAATGGGAAATAGCACAAGTAGCGCACTATCAAAGGAGATCCTGGAGGACTTGAAGCTCACCACCAAATTCACTGAAAATGAAATCTGCCAGTGGTACGAAAACTTCCAGAAGCAATGTCCGTCAGGCCGCATTACGCCGGAAGAGTTTGAACAAATCTACTCACGTTTTTTCCCTGAGAGCGACGCCAAAAGCTATGCCCGGCACGTTTTCCGTTCTTTCGACACCAACGATGATGGAACCTTGGATTTCAAAGAGTACATCATCGCTTTGCACATGACCTCCACCGGGAAGACCACGCGCAAACTGGAGTGGGCCTTCTCTCTGTTCGATGTAGACAAAAATGGATACATCAACAAGACTGAAGTCACGGAAATCTGCCAGGTAAATACATAAAGTAGAGAAAATTATTGCAAATATGCTTTTCTGACTTTTAATTCACTGATAAGATACATACATTTCTTCTATTTTCTTAATCATGTTGTGTTGGGGTCAAAAACTAATCTCGACTTCCAGTTTCCTCTTAGGCTGCTTCATATTTTTGTATTTGTTTGGTCCTGGTTTGAACCCAGTCTAATTCTGATACAGATTTGGTTTGATCCTTGGTTCTAGTACTGGTTTAGGCCTGATCTAGTTCAGGTTTAGTTCCAGGTTTAGTCTCAGTTTAGTTTTGACGTAATGTTAGTGTGAATGCATCCTCAGTGTCTTTTTGTGAGATTCTCCAAGACAGAAGGATTGAAAAGGCCTTATTGTTTGTAGTTAAGTAAATTAAGTAAATTAAGCTAAGTCTGTAGTGCTTTTCCTTGCCAAGAGTACAAATTCGCCAACAGTTTGAGAGACAAACGAGTATTACATATGAGAACAGACATGTCTTTTCCTATTCCAGGCTACTCGGGTCCAGCCTGCTAATAAAGTGTACTTAATATCCTGGTTTAATCCTAACTCTAATTTGTTAGGATTAATTAAATGTATGTTTCTCCTTACTCAAACTCTTGTACCAACCTTTAATTTCTTCTGTTTAAGGCAAATGATATAGAATTGTAAGAGGTTTAGACAGATCAGCAGAGAATCCAGCTGGCATTGTAATAGGATTTGATTCCTCGCCAACTGGCTTAAGTCCATATGCGCCATGTTTACGACAACACCATAAAATAGCTACATTTTGAGAGGAAGTATGTTTAAAAGTAGAAAGTGTAAACATCTAAACAATAATTCTACAACAAATACAATATACTTGAAAGTGATATAATATGAAAAGATTAATTAAAGCTTTGAAAATAGAACAATAATCCTGTTTTAGCCATTTATCCGGATGTGTATTTAACTTCCACATAAACCACATCAAAACTAGGACTAAACCAAGACTAGAAGAGGACCAAACAGATCTTGACTGGGCGTTAAAATCAGGACCCAACCAAAACTGATGTGAACTGGGCCTAAAATGAATTAACTTTAAATGTATTGTCTATCATAGAGAAATTTGTCTTCATTTCACCATCGCTTGACCCAACAGTTCTAAGACTTTGGAACAACTGTGGAACTATGCACATAATTAGTTTTATTTTGTATTTTATCATTATTTGTTTACTTTTATTCCTAACAGAGCCATTGCACACACCAGTATATAGTTTATTTCAATCCAGCTCCTAATGTGAGCAGAATCCTGACCCCAACAGGGCCAGAGGAGAGGCTGGGATCTGGGTGTTTGGCCCGGAGCCTGAGTCTTGGCTGTAATCCATGTTAATCTAGGTGACTTAAATGTGCCTCTAAAGTGGGATGCACTTTAACCTGAAATGCTCAGTCATTTACACTTACTGTGAATCCTTCTCCCGTATACACATGCATACACATTATTTATTTTATACAGTTACATTCAAAAAGCTGTAACCTGTTGCTTTGGTGTGAATATTTATTAATAATTACATATTGTAGGATAATTTCAGTACTTGTAATTAATAAAATCAAGTTAAGCAAAGATAAACAAAAGGTGTGATCACATTTATATACACACCACATCAAAACTGAGACTAAGCCAAGAACTAAACCTTTACACCAGGACTAAACCAGGACTAGACTAGACTAAAGACTAGAAAAGTCTAGAAAACTGGCTCTATATGAGGACTAAAGCAAGATCAAACCAGGTCTGAACCAGGGCCAAACTAGGACACCCTAAAATACATACTAATAATATAATATTTCTGATTACTTGATGATTAAGACCACTGTGGCTGTATGTAAATGAATGATATTGTATATAATGTTGACTTATGTTGTGCTCAATCCCATCACAGGCCATCTTTAAGCTTATCCCGAAGGAAGAGCAGAGTAAGCTACCCGAGGATGAGAACACACCAGAAAAGAGGGCTAACAAGCTCTGGGCTTTCTTTGAAAAGAAGGACAATGGTAAGAAGAGGGTAGGGCTGGGAAATGATCCTAGTTTTAGTCAAGATCAAGAGTCAGGCATTTGTAATTGTCATAGATTTTTAATTGAGAGGTCCACAGCTTTTACTGACAGAGGATTCTCTGTCAGTAAAAGCATGTGGTGTGATGAAGAATTCAGACTTACAAGGCAGAAATTTGACTGTTTTTTGTGTAAAATGGCAGTGACTAAAACTCTGTATGGTTTAGTTTCAAGAAATTAATATTGAAAGTAATTTCAATTTGTTTCATAAGACAAAATTTTAATCGCAGTTATAACATAGCTGTATAAGTGAGTCACATATTAGAGTTGTGTTCAGGTGACATACTTCTACCATTAGTTTAACATTCATCTGAAGGGAAATCAGCTGGCATCTCTGGGCATTACTCCTTTCCAAAAACAGGTTATCTCCCATAAAGTTATACAGAACCTGCCTGAAAATATGAATATTATGTTCAATTGTCTGCTAGTCTGGTTATGAAATTGCACTTGAATGTGTGTAGGTCTTTCCCTGTAGGCAGATTCAGAATCTTTTGAATCATGAAAAGTCCTCAAAATGTTTCCTACAACAGGAATTGGAAGCACATTAATAGTGTAAAGTAAACTGTTATATTATTTTAGTCAGAAATGTCTAAATGGGTTAAACGATTCCACCTTCTGCTTTTCTGCCAGGAGAAATGATTGCTTTGCAGAATGTTCCAGAGTATTTGCAGTGTACTTGTACTGTATATCCACGTGCTTCTGACAGATTGCTTTGTTCTTGTTTTCTTCTGATTTATATTAAATGAAGATAAGTGAAATGTAAGCCACTGGTGGTACCTCTGCAGCATCTGTTGGTCCATCCTGTAGATTAATATGTTAGTATCAGATCTGAGGCTTAGCAACAATACAATACCACCCGGTGTTCACTATCTGTTATGTCACGCAGGCTTTGCAGTTCTTTACAATGTTCTGCATAGGAGGACCTTAGGTGACTTGGATTGCATGTTTGAGTATAATACAGGCAGATAAGACAGGATATCTTAGTATTATTAAGTCTTACACATCCTTCTTTAAGACTATAGGGTATGCGTTGTGTTCAAGTTTTAGAATTTGATGATAGAGGGCAGGGGCCTATGAATCTCTACGGGAGACTCACTGTTTTTGGAAGTAATATCCTAAAACATTATTATTTAATAGGTATTTGCTTCACAAACTAGCCATATTAATCATATGACTTTAAGTATATTCAACTGATAACATCTTTTTGGTTGAATAATGGTGCCACTTTCTAAAGCTATTGTGGAGAAAAAAATCACATTTGTTTATTCATACAGAGAAATGATTAAAATTTGTGGAAATTTTCGTTTCATGTGGATAGGCCCAGTAATTACAGAGATATTAACCATAAACCAGGTCAACAAATCTGCAATCTGGCAATTAAACAGCATATTTATAGAACAGAATTACAATATAATTACGGCCTTTTATTACTATCTGTTGTTGTCTATATGTTGTGGAAACCCCCCAGTAAAAATGTTCCATGCTGTGCTTTTTTCCAGAGCGTCTGGCTGAAGGAGAGTTCATCAAAGGAGTAATTGAAAATGAAAATGCGATGCGTCTCATCCACTACGAACCAGTCAAAGAATAGAAGACTTTCTGCTATGGATTTTTTTCCCTTGTTTCCCTCAGCCCACTTCATGTAAATAAACCCTCAATTTCATGTCCTTTTTCAACAATTGTACTGAGTTTGTTAAATATTTGAAATAGAGGCCTAGTTCATGAGTCAAAAAAGGTGATAATGAATAATAATTTGATACAAAAACATTATACAGAATTGTGTTACTGGCATTTATAGGCAAAATTACAAAATATAATTTGTAAATAATTGTTGCAGTGTTTTCTGGTCATGCAATGGTGTCTGTTGTTTAGCTTGGTACTGGTTTTTAATACTATTGAAAGTAATACTATCTTAGTGAATGCAAATACCTCATTATAATTATTGATAATTAAAACGGTTCTATTTGTTCTGTAATTTCACCACTGCTGAGAAATGTAACAAACTTAAATAAAGCCTTTCTTTCAATTAAAATGCATCTTGTCTTTTGAAATTCTTACTGATCTGCTCTTAAAAGTGTGCTGTGTAACTTTTATGTTGATTTTGTCTCCCTGGAGGTGTTAAAGATTTGCCTTGAAGCTTCACAGTATGATTTTAAATCATTAAATCTGTTAAATTCAGTGTTTTTATTGCCAAAAAGAAATAAACATTCTTACTGTGAGTGGGATCTCCTCTGCAGTGACATGGCCTGATTGCTTCACCTGCTTGTCCTTATGGACATAGATACGTTTAATGCCATTCTCTGGAACAGTCATGGCAAATTAATAACATCTCCAAGGAGACAAGTAGATGGCAGGTCTTCACCAGAAAAGCTACATGGTGCACAGTTACTTTAAGTTCTGTTTAGTCAGAACTGAAATAATCACTAATAGAAAATCACAAAAGCTTTAAGTGTTACTTACTTACTTACGATTGCATCCAGCTCCAGATGCAGTGGAGGGTCATGGAGACCACAATGACATTCCTCTGTATGCAAATTACAGAGTGCCATTATTCTGAACTTAGCAAGAAAACATCACATTAAACACTAAGAAAAAAAAGTCAATGTCTTAGGAACAAAAAGATGCCACCTCTTTTAAGGGAAATGAATAACAGGTGTACTAGTGGCAACAATGAGACAACCCCTAAAACAGGACTGGTTTTGCATGTGGAGATCATTTCAATTTTCTCACTTTTGGTCTATTTAGGCAGGTTTTCCAATAGTGTTGTTTTGGCTAGAGTGATTATCACTACTGGGAGTTTGAGACCATTCCTTAACCCTACAGAAATTGCACAGATTATCCAACTTCTCCAGGATGACACATCCGGATGTGCTGTTGCAGGGAGATTTAATGTGTCTCCCAGCACAATCTCCAGAACATGGAGGAGATTTCAGGAGACAGGCAGTTACTCTAGAAGATCTGGACCAGGCCATAGAAGGTCCTCAACCCATCACCAGGACCCATATCTGCTCCTTTGTGCAAGGAGGAACAGGTTGAGTACTGCCTATGCCCTACAGAATGAGCTCCAGCAGGACACTGGTGTGAATGCCTCTACCCAAACATTCAGAATCAGACGTCATGAGGATGGCTTGAGGACACCACGTTCTGTAGTGGGCCTGGTGCTCACCATCCAGCACCATGGAGCTCCACTGGTATTTGCTAAACAACACCAGAATTGACTGGTGCCCTGTGCATTTCACATATGAGAGCAGGTTCAACCTGAGCATCTATGAGAGAGTTTGGAGAAGACAACGAGAATGCTCTGCTGTCTGCAACCTCTTTCAGCATGAGCGGTTTGCTGGTGGGTCAGTGATGGTCTGGAGAGGCATCTCCATGGAGGGATGCACAGACTTTTATCTGCAAGAAAACAGCAGTCAGACTGCCATTAGGTATGAAATCCTTGAACCCACTGTCAGACGCAATGCTGGTGCAGTAAGTCCTGGGTTCCTCCTGATGTACGACAATACCTGGCCTCATGTGGCAAGAGTACTGGAGAACCTGGAGATTTGAATTTGAATGCTCCTCATGATCACCTGACTTAAACCCAACAGAACACCATTGGGACATTATGTTTTGGTCCATCAGACGCCGGCAGGTTACTCCAGGAACTCAGTGATGCCTTTACACAGATCTCATTAGGAGCATGTCACAACATTGTCAAACATGTTTACAAGCATGTGGGGGGCACACAAGATATTGAGAAGCATTTTGAGTCACAGAAATTAAATTTTGTCAAAATGGACTAACCTGCCATATCATTATTTACTTTGATTTTCATGGTGTCTATAAAATTTATTAATTAATCATTGCATTTATATAGCGCCTTTCAAGATACCCAAAGCACTTTACAGTTCATTATTCATTCACTCCACACTCAATGGTGGTAAGCTACTCCTGTAGCCACAGCTGCCCTGGAGCAGACTGATGGAAGCAAGGCTGCCAAACTGCACCATAGGCCCCTCCGACCACTGCCATCATTCACGCACACACCACTTTCATACTAGGCAATGTGGGTGAAGTGTCTTGCCTAAGGACACAATGACAGTTTTTGCCACTGACGCCCCACTGTGACACCTGGAATTCCCAGCGGTCTCCCATTCAAGTACTACCCAGGCCCGGCTCTGCTGAGCTTCTGAGATCTGACGGGATCAGGCTTTGACAAGCCGGTATGGCCACACATTAAGCCATCTGTATACTGACAATGCTATTTCCATTAAAAGAGGTAGCATCCTTTTGTTCGTAAGACCCTGCCCTGTCCATATTTGTATAGATACCCATCATATTTTTCACATTGAGATCTGATTTGTTTTCAATTGTTTCCTTACTTTTTTGAGCAGTGTATGTAAACTGCATTTGTTGCTTTTCCTAAATTTGTATTTTATTTTTTTTTACAACCTTTGGTTTTGGCCGCTCACCCTCTGCCCCTCGGTATCCCCTTCATCTTCACCCAGTCTACGTCTTCTTCAGTCCAACTCAGGATTACACATAATCTTCTGTTCGACATCAGCGTGCAGACTTTTCAAATCTCTGTAATCTTACCATCTCCATGACTCTGGAGCATGTGCACTGTGCGTTTATTGTACACTTTCAGACATACAAAGTGTCTATGGAAGTCATGCAAACACGGTATTGTGTGACATCTGTGACATGACAAAGACAATGTGCTCTAACGGCAACACAGAAATGAAGATTGTTTTTAAAAAATCCTGCAATATACAGTATAATTTTGCATTCAATGTTAAATAAATAGCACAAAGTTGCAATTTTTTTAGTTTAAAATCACGATCATCATCATTTAGTGTTAGAATACTATGATATACTATTACTGACAAATGCACAGGTTTTGGCCTGCTTGTGGCTAATATTTGTAATTATTTGACCTATCTGTTTGTTGTATTTGTAGTACCCTGAGAGTTGAAGTGAAAAAGACATGATACTGGAGTTCTAACGCAGGAAAACTTAACTGAATTTCCTTCGGGATCAATAAAATATTTATTTATCTATCTAGGATAAGTTTAGTAGCCGTCAGTACAGGACCCAGCACTCGGTGAGATAAACCCTCAAGACACCGTGATAGTCTTGGCCATTCCCTTCTAGTGCAAGAAATGGAATTTCTCTTAGCACTGTCTATATGAAATAAAAACCATGTCTTCTTTTCCAATTAATTGTGACGTATCTCCATTGAAATTAGCTTTCCAAAATATCCAGAAATACTCAAAATGGTGTCTATACATTCACTGTTACAAAACAGGATCATACTTGTATATGTTCCACTTCTCCACCACGAGGCACTGAGAAATACCCAGATAACACATGTACTTCATGTCCAGTCTCTGTGGTACATGCATAGGCTTTACATTTGATACTGAAATATTTTGAGGACCAGTTTGTTGCGAACATTCATTTAAAACCGTAAAAAGTTTGCATTAGTCCAGCAGCAGAGTCTTCATATTAGTTATTATATTATTAACAGGGAGAGTCAATTCGCTCCATTGCACCTTCCATTTCGTCCATCTCTCTCTCACAGTCCTCACAGCCTTCAGGTCCACATCCTCCCACTAAGACCAGCGTAGGGACATCACCATTTTCCACTCCCACCGCATTCCCATTGGGCGCCCAGGCCACGTCCATCATCCCATCCGGGCACTGTAAGAGGCCACTGACAGAGTAGAGCCCGCCCCCTGGCACCACTTCGTCGTAGGCCGGGGCACGCGCTGCAGATCGGGCCTCCTCCAAGCGAAGTCTCTGTCGGCGGCGCATTTCGATGATGGTTTTGGTGTAGGAGTTCAGAGTGACCACAGCCGCGCCCATGCAGCAGCTGAAGGACACCCAGGCCAGGCTGTAACAAGAGGACAGGGAGGTGTGGATGGAGGACAATGCATGATACTGAGGAATAGGGCTGCTCAATTTGAATGGAAAAAATCTGTGATGATTCAAATCATGTAATTGTGCAGCCCTGTACTGGGTAAAACTGTATTAGTCACCTACGCAAAGGACCAGCCGTAGTCCCAAGACTGAGGTCTCCAGTCTTTAGGTCCCACAATGACGGTCATCTGAAACACTGTGGTGTACATCATATGAGCCACCATCCCCAGGAGACCTGCAGAGCACCACATAAGAAGGAGCCATCTGAATATCACAATAGTTACTTTAAGAGGCACTTTGTAACTGTTCTGGTGAGAGGTAATGCCACCTGTTGGTTTCCATGGAGAAATTGTTGCTTTACTCTGGCATATTCCACTAGCCTGAGTCATTAGTCGGTTTCACTTCGTGGAAACCGTCTGACCTCGCAGCATTAGGATTTGTTCGCTCGACTGTAGGCGGGTACTTTTTTATTTAACCAATCGCTGCTATTTGGTTGTGACGTTTGTAATGCGCTGCTAACGGGGCTAACTGGTATATTAAGCTTTTCCCAAATCCCGTAGGAAGAAGGGCAATAACGTCTTTCCCCTTGATAATATTCACCAAACATTCTGTTTGTTCTGGCTTTAAATCCTCGATCTCTGGAATCGTTGCCAACACAGACTGTATGGCTCTTCGCTGATTGACTGGTGCCCAGACTTGCACTTCCAGGGTATTTCCGGTGTCTAGTGTATTGCTAACCTGGTCGCTGGAGAGAAATGAAATTGAGAAGAGGCACTGGGTGGCACCGGCCTAGCTAATATTCCACAGTATGGCATTAGACTTACTTTAAACAATACTCAAACTTAATTCTTACTGAGTGGAATTGCTTTTCCACAAATATAACCTGTAAATTGTTGGTGGCGTCACCTGCTTATCTCTTTTGTGATAGCTAAATTAAATGCCATACTGTGGAACATTCCAGGTAAAGCCGATGCAGTCCCTCATTTGGCTTGGTGAAGTACTGTAATAAGATATCCATAAAGACAAGCTGGTGGCATACTTCACATCAGAAAGGTTACATACTGAACCTTTAAAATATTGACATTTCCATTAGCTCACCTGACAACACTGTACAAATTGCAGCAAATGCATTTATTTTGAGTGAGTGCATTTCTTTATGAGAGCACAGGACTTCCAGCCACATCAGTAAGAAACCCATTCCCAAAAGGCCGATGTAGGTGAACTCCGAGACCACAGACAGCCACAGCACACCTGAACCAAACCACAAACATGTGTTATAATAATAATACCAGTTTTATATATAGTGCTTTTCCAGACACCCAAAGCCACTTTACAATTTCATACATTATTCAGGGTTAGGCCTGGTTTGGATGAGAGATCACTGGGAATATCAGGGCCCACAGTGGGGCAACAGTGGCTCTAATGCAAACTGTCTTTGTGCCCTAAGGCAAGACACTTCACTCACAATGCAATATTATTATGAGCGTGTCTCACCTTGTGTATCTCCGGGAGTTAAATCTATAAAACTGCGACATTTTTCTCCTGTCAACAAAAAACACATAATTAATTCATTTCAGTTATTTGTTTAATATTTTTTTGTATAAATACTACTCTTCTTAGCTCTAAATAGCATAAAGAAAGACTTAATTCATAATGAAATAATGAAATAATTATTATAGTAATTAAATATGTTGTATTAAAAAATCAGAACTATTGCTCATTTTAATAGTTTAATAATATTTAATACTGTTCATTTTAAACATATCACAGTGGTCCAAAGTTATTCCTTAAGCATTCCAAGCATCCTAATTATTGACCACAAGGAATATAAGCACTTTCAGAGATCAGAGCAGCACATGCTAACGCGCACTTCCTGATTATTAAACAATAAACCACTTAATAATTAAATGCAAACTGCACACAACAGACTTATTTTTTAACCTCTAAAGCTGCTTATGTCTGTACTGGAGCAAGATCAATTTTGCTCAAATACATGGTAAAAAATTGGGTACTTTAAATAGTTTCTAATCCTTAATTATTCTTAATTAAGTAGTAATAAACAATTTGTCCATTACGAATTAAGTCTTCCTTCATGCTTTGAGGCTAATTAAGGTGTATTTATTATAAAGTGCAACCCAGTCATCTTGTAGTAACTGTTTATGTCCTCACCATCATTGAGTTTCTCGCAGCTCTCCCAGAAGCCCGTGTGGAAGTATCTGAAGGCGTACTTGTCCTCTCCAGTCTCCCAGATGTAGCTCACGGCGTTGGCCAGCTGCCTCTGCTTGATCCGGGCCAGCTCCTCCTTCCGGGCCGGGGACAGGGTGCGGTTGTAGGGGTTCTGGGTTGGACTCTCTGTGTGGTAAAAAACACAAAATAATCTTAACATGCCTCTCGTAAGATATAAGAATGAATTTACTCAGCGGCTCATTCATATTATTCATTAGGACACTGAAGCACTTGATAAAACCCTTTGCAACTATTTAAAGGCTTGTACTGTATAAGCAGCTCTAGAGGTCTAAATACGTTTTTTTTGTTTTGTTTTGTTTTTTTAACATTTTTAAAACCGTAAAAATCAAGTTCAGCATCTTTAACCTGTGTTGTTGTGATTCAGATGATATTTCATCCTATTCATGGGTTTCAGAATGATAAAACATGATGAGCGTTGCCATAGCGAATAACAATTCATAACAAAATATTATATCTTTGCAAATATGCATGTAATCAATATGAAATGGTCTTTTTAATCAGCACATTGTAGAATCTGAGCAGAATTGTGCATAGGCTGGAGCTGCCCTCACCTCCTGCTCTAATCCCAAACCTTAATTGAGTTCACAATTTGGGAAAGGTACGAGCAAAAAGAGATTAAAGAGTTGTTACACTTGGGACATTGAGTTTTTATGACCCAAAAATCAGATCATCCCAGAGATTATTACTTTTTTTTTTGTTATTTGGCATTATAAAACAAGGCCAAAATCCATCACCTTTGGGTGTTCCATTGTATTTTATTAATTTAACTTTGTAGATCAGAGTCAGGTCAGAGCAAGTTGTCTTTTACAAAAACAATCTGGTAGTTCGGCCACAGTGGAGATGATTTTTTTTAGAGTGCATTCACACCAGCACCAAAATTAGAAATTAAAACTGAACTGTGAATATAGCTAAATCTCACTGAGGATTAGACCAGGACCAGAACAGAACCAAACCACAGTCTACATCAAGACTAAACTGGGCTCCATTTTCAATTTACAATTACAATTTTAATGCAATTACAGGAGACAAAACAATGCACAAACTACCACTGTAACAGAAGCATGGGTGGGTTTAAGTCTTGAAAAATTTGCAGTGAGTCCGACTGAGAAAAGGGAAGTGTCACCAGGACAAAACTAAGACTAATTCTGGACTAAACAAGGTCTGAAACAGGTTTCAAACTACCTACACCCCAACATGTAGGTAATTATATCTAGTAAGAAAATGTGAAGACACTTGCATATAGCACATCAAAACTGCCTAAACTATTAATTTAGAGTGTCCAGTTTAGTATTGGTTAAGTCCTGTTCTAGCCCAGATTTAGTTCCAGGTTTAGTCAGTTTAGTCTTAATTTTTGTGTTGTGCAAATGTGAATATACACTAAATATGGCCTACACCAGGATGAGACCAGGACCAAACCAGGACTAAATTTGGACTTAACCGGGACTAAACTCGAACCAAATGTGAAGGTTTGTGAACCTGTAGTGTAAGGCTCGCTGTTGTTCTGTCCACAGTTCTTCATCTTGACGGGCGACAGGCACAGAGGCTTCACCACTTTATGGGTCCCCTCGCACCAGTAGGACGTGCACAGAGCGAGGATGGACAAAGCCAGAGCCAGAGAGGTCAGGGTGAGGGAGAGGAGGGAGCGGGCACGCCGAGACATACGCTCCAACATGGCCAACACACAGGTGAGCAGAGAAGCCACAAATGTACTAATACTACTACTATATATAAGAACTGTATTACTGTCTGTTATGCACTAGTGTATGCTGTTCCTTTTGTATAATTTTATTTAAATAATAGTTATTGTTGATGTCAAATAACAGTATTGTTTAAAATATTACACAAGAAGAAGTAAAATGTAGTGGCCTGAATAATTACATATAATTTAACCATTTTGTATGTAACATTTGGCATTTTGAAACGACTGACCATAAAAACATGAAAAACATTTTTTATATCTGAGTGATGATGACAAAAACACAAATTTTCATGTAGTTAACATAAAGCATTTTTCACTTATTGACTTACTAAAAGTGGCAAATACTTCATGAAGTAAGAATACAAGTAAAAGTATGTAATAACAATAGTCTTAGAAGTACTTATTTTTCAAAGGTTTCAAAAAGTTGCTCTTGAAAATGTGATTACTTCAAAAGTCTTTACTTCAGTAAGAATATAATAAAAGGAAGAATCAGGTAGTATTTTTTTTTGTACTCTTGCAAGTACAAAATCTTTTAGAAGTTGCTCTTGTGGCTGAATACTTCCTAAATTTTTCTCAGGTTACTTAAAATAATAAGAATTAGGTGAGCAAAAATATAGTCTCTGAAAAGTCTTCTAGAAGAACAATTGGATGTCCAATTTGGATATAATTACTCTAGAAAAGTTTATGTTGGCTACCCACCTCTCGCAGCACAAAAACAAGGCCCAGGGGCAAGACAAGAGGGAATAGGTCAAAACTACATGGAGGAGAGAGGAGCAGAGCCACAGATAAAGACAAAAGTATGAGACAGATGTTTCGGGAGGGTTTAGGACCAGATGAGCTACCAGGTTTAAATGAATCGCAGGGGCTATATATGATGTAACAGCAGATAAAACAGTGGGCAAAATTATACTGTCAAGTCAGATTAATTAAAGCAAGAGCGGAGGAAGAGCAGGAGGAAGAGCAGGAGGATAGAGACATTGGGGCACTGCAAAACAGACAGATGGGGGTAAAAAAGTGAACAAGAGCGGATTTAGGCTGAAACCGAGTTGTGCCAAGGGGAAATAGTGGGATTGGAGGGGACTTGTGGTCCGTTGGCCACACAGCTGTAGTGTATGATCTTGTTACTGGACTTTAAATGATGCTGCAATGAATCTAATGTAGGCAAAGGTTTGGAAGAATTTTGAATAAATTTATGAAAAGATCATGAAATATAACGCACCAGTACTAAACATTTTACTTTTTAAATCAAGCTTGCATACTTATTTTATATAAGAAATTTTATTTAAATACAAAAGAACGGTTTAATAGGTCATTTAACATAAGCCTCTTTAGGTTTACGTTTTGCCTCTCCCTAAGATACCTATTTTGTTATGTATTTTAAGAAATGTATTAATAGGAATCAACCAAACTAATGATTAATCTGCATATACTTGCTTGACATATTCAAACAGTAAAACAGTAAAATAATCACTTTTTCTTTTTAAATTTTGCTTATGTTAAAAGTGAAAACACAAAATACTGTGTTATACTATCCACATGTTGACACTAGTATTTTAATAGGACATAAATCTTCTAAGCATTTAAACCTGATCATGCTGCTCATTGTAAACCAGGCAGGCGGGTTTTAATTATCTGGGGTAACGCTGATATTGCTTTTTGATGAAATGATGGCTAAAGCGCATATATAAATGAAAATCTTCTGTGGTAATCCTAGTCACTGTGCTATAATCTGTTTATGTTAGGTGTGTTCTAGTGTGAATTCCTGCAGCTGTCTGTCCATGCTCTCTCAGTGACCACCGCCTCTGCAACACAAAAGCATTAAACACATCACTTTCTCATACAGTGTATAAAATATTACTTGGTTTTAAATGCCCTCACAACATGCTATGAGCTAATAATTTTTAATACAGATGAGGGACATCTGAAATTAATGTTGTTAAAATGCTGATTTTTGTATTACAGTGAGTTCTTGGGTGTAGTCACTAAGAGAAATTATTAGGTTTAACATTTGTGCATTTACCTTTTAGATATTTCATGGCAAAGTACTGCATTATCACAAGGGAAAACTGGATCTTGCTCCCCCATCTGGGTGTCTGACATCATTACATTATAAAATCTGAAACTCGCAAATTGCTACCTATACTATTGGGCTCAGTTAAAGGTAAACTATGGAACGTTTCTTCTGGCAGGTCCACTATTTTCTTATTCCTGTGGAGGATGTTAATGCCTTGCCTGGGGTGTTTCATAGTATGGCATTAAACTTATCTATCTCCATGGAGACAAATAGGCGACAACATCAGACCAAGTTGCCGGGCAGATCTGTAGAAAGACACACAGTAACTCACAGCAGTAATGCATGTCTTTGAGGAATAAAAACATGTGCAATTTAATACATTTAAAATAGATATGTTTAATGCCATACTGAGGAACATTCCAGGGAAACCGATCACATCTCCATGTAGACAAGCAGGTAACAGAGCCTATGGCAGAAATATAGTGTAGTGGGTTTTATATGACATAACAGTAAATGGAAGGAGGTGTAATTATTCCCCATATGCATATTTATTTGTATTTGTACATATATATTTAATTTTGGGCAAGTAGAGATTTACATTCTCATACAATGGAACATATAACATAAGTGAAATCATAATAAAAATGAAAATAATAACATTTTCAGTCCCTCTGCTTTTTACTTTTGGCATTAGAGAAACTGCACTTCACTTCAAATCCAAGTCCTGCCTACATTTGTTCAACATTACATGTTCAAGGTCAATAACACAGTATAGGGGTGAGCAATATATAAAAATATATAATTTTTAAAATGTCCTTATGACTGTATAAATTCCAAAATGTACCAAAATATCTGATATAGTTGTTAGGTGATTTCTTTGCTAGTTTGTCTGATTTTATTTTATTTTATTTTTAAATTAGAGATGATAATTTTTATATCTCCAAAAATGTATTTATTTACTTATTTGTGTGTTACAGATTTGGAGATATGTGGATTTTGCTTTAATTATGAAAATAATAGCCAATCAATGGGGGAAACTACCCGTGTCCCCATAATTTTAAGTATTTAACAGGGTAAAACAAACAAACAAACAAACAAACAAACAAAAAACATGCTTAAATAAAAACTAGGTGCAAATTGTTTACATGCATTTACAAAAGATTACTAAGAAAATAATAAAACTGATGTGAAAGTAATATCAGCAAGACATAGTGAATATTAGGAAGTAACATTCACTTACCATGTTTATGCTCTGTCAAAATTACTGAAGAAAATAAGAATTCTAAAAGCAGTCCATAAAGTACAGCATTCCTACTCAACCACTCTTGATTGGAAAAAGAAAAATCACTAATTCCTTAAATATTTTAGCTCCTCATTGCGCGGTCCTCTGTGTGGTTGGTTGAGCATCAGTGACCTCTGCCTCTGGAGATGCACTTTAAGTTCAAGAGTCGCGAGAGGAGTGGACCCAGCAGCTTCACGCAGCAAACTACCAACCGCCAATACTCTCTTTCTCTCTTTTCTGTCTTCCTTAGGTCGCTAACCCACCCTGAACACTGTAATCCCTCTAAATCCATCTGCATTGCCCCCCCGCTTCTCATGCCAGGCAGTTTTCATGCATAGTTCATACACACTAAAAGCAGAAGTGGTATAGCACTCACACTTACAGTATACTTTTACTCCTGTTTGCGTAATATTTGACAGTGTAACTTACTTGAGTACACATTTTGGTTACGCTTCCCATTTTGAGTAAGTCTACATGTGAAAAACATTTGTGTTTCTTGCACCGCTCCTTCAGATATTTAGTTTTTCGTATGCAGTCTATATCTTTTGAACACACCAGACTTGTGCATTATTTAATATTTTATGCTTCCAGTTACATCAACTTCAAATTACAACGCAGATGTTACATACAGACAGTGATTTGCTCTGTACTTATAGTTGAGTAATATTATTTCAGGGCAATGGTAATCTTATTTAGCACATTTTTTTATTACTTCACCCACTTCTGAGTAAAAATATATGAGGTTTAACACAGTGCCGTAAAGCACTGACTCTTAACGTGTGGTGCGTAGGCTTATTCTGGTGCTACTCAAAGTCTACAGCAGTTTCAGACTCTGTTTTAATTACATGTAATTTCTCTCAAGCTTCGGTCCTGCATTTTGTGGAAGAAATTGTGAAAAAAGGTCAAATCAAAATGTCAATCTTTTCACTTCAAAAAACAATGCAAAAATCAGTTTAAAATAATTTATTTACATAAATCTATATACATAAAAATGTCACGAGGGCTTGTCAAAAACAAATTATAAAGACACAGTGTTATTTAAGAAAAAAGGAAAATTTATAAATAAGAAAATTGCTATCCCCAGGCCTGAGATTTACAATAGTGTAGAACGAGCTTCCCATCACTGCCAAAACACTGCAAGAGAAAGAAATTGTAAGATGAGGAAAGCAGAATATCACACATGTCAAATACAATCAACACACACACACAAATAAAAGGTTTTTTTTATTTAATTCAGTATCTATCTATCTATCTATCTATCTATCTATCCATCTATCAATCAAGTATCAAAAGAAAAAAGACAATTTGTTACATGATAAATATTAGACCAATAATACTACTCACATCAAAAAGGACTCCTACTTCCTGATCCGGCGATGGTGCAAATGATTGGTTAACATAAATCAACTGAAAAACAAAAACAATAGAGTTAAGATTTAATTTACATTATTAATTAGTAAAATTACCTGCTAAAGATTCAAAGGGCCATTAGTTTATGGTTAACATCCCTGGAATTACTAAACTGTCCCATTCATTCATACAACCAAGATCTTCTAATTTTAGAATGTGAACGCAACCCAGTCATTTCCCAATAACGATTACGTGAAAAAATTGTCTTACCAGCTGTTCATTGGCATCGAACTTGAGGAAACGGGCAATAAACTGTGAAAGAGATTGCACTGTCCTTCCTCTGTCCACAGACCATTTCTTTGTTTTCATTATTGGAGTGTCTCCTACGGCTTTCAACAGGACGTCAACTGTGGCAAGAACAGAGACAGGTTAAATTAAAAAGTGGATTATAAATGCACATCCTATTCACTTCTTTCACCTAGTTAGTCCCAAAACAGCTAAATTAGGACTAAACTGGATGTACACCAGATGTAAACTACAAGACCCCATTTTTCAGGACTGAATCAAACGTCAAATTACATAAAATAAGTAAATATTAAACTAAAATCTGAAAAAGCACTACCTTTTTTCCAATCATTTCCATAAGTGATAATGTTTTGGAAAATTAAACAACAATAAAATATACAGTGGGCGAAAATGATTACACTAGATCTGTACATATTAGTCTTTTAGGTGCATTGCTTTATTCCAACATTACTCCAACACGGAAATATAAAATATATAAACAATGTTGGATAAAATTGTGTTAGCATTAGCATTAGCCGGGTTTGACAGCATAGGCGGGACTTAAGTTGTAATATCAAACGCTGATTGGTTAAACAGAATCAGAACAGTATTTTGACTGGCTTAAGTCATTGTCAATCATCTCATTCCCGGAAGTGCCTCGAAATCACATTTAAAAACAACTGTGACGAATCGCTATTAAACATGACGCGGTTGAATTGAAACACATGTACGCACTTTTTTTCTTCTCATCGTTGGTCGCAGCGTCGTTAGCAGCTGGTTGTGCTTCGTCTTTTGGTGTTTCTGGTGGAGATTCCGCATTGTCAGACATCTTCAGGTGACTACGTTGGGGTGAATAATAAACCCACCCACTGTAGCCTTCCAACCAGCACAGCCATTCTCCTATTGGTCCAACAACCCTTCAATCTAAAAATACTGTAATCTCATTGGCTGTGGGCATTGTCGTGGGCAGTGTTTGTTACGGAGTTTGTGAGCCCTGTGTCCTTTTAGCTACACTTCGTATTTTTGGTAAGTTTCATTTTGATTTCTGTGATTTCACTATCGCAGACATATAGTATCCTGTCATTTTTATCACTAAGGATTGAGTTTTTGTCGTATTTTGTTCACTTGCATGCATTTTTAAATAATTAAGAAGTGTATTCATTTGCCTTTTAGATAATATTCAACTTAAATGAACTGATCCGGTTGGCACCTGCTTTTTATCTCTCCAAACAAGACAGCACCAGTGAGTTACGCGTGTCTGTGTTCATGCATTATATTTAGTGTATTTGGCTGACATTTTCTAAAGCTTAATTTAATTTCAAGAAGCACCGTTTTGCGCATAACTTTTTTTGTGTTTTCTTTTGCAGTGGCTACAATTGGTAGACTCTCCACTAAAGATTCAGTGCTCTTCCTTTGTGACATGCAAGAGAAGTTCAGACCAAACATTTTTCAATTTACCAACATTGTCAGTAACGCTGCCAGGTTGCTCCAGGTTGGTGATATTAACAGTCACGTTTGCACTGCCTGAACTCTTTTATGGTGCTTTGGTTAATCTTTAATAATCTCCACGTAGGCCAGTCGGGTATTGGGTATCCCTCCTATTCTGACAGAGCAGTACCCTAAAGGGCTGGGACCCACAGTACCTGAACTTGGAGCGGGGGAATTGACCGCTCATGCCAAGACATCTTTCACCATGATGATCGCAGAAGTGGAGAAGCAGCTGCAGGAACTGGGGAACCCCAAACAGGCCATCCTCTGTGGAATAGAGACTCACGCTTGTATCGCGGTAATTTACAAATAAACACTTTGTTAAATAGCTTTCTTACTATGTTGTGATTATCAGATGGGTGAAACAGGTTGAGTGGGTTGTGTATTTTTTTTGCAACAACCACTGGACCATTGACCTTGCTCTTCAGATTTTAGTCAATATTTAATTATATAATATTTTATCTCTGACTTTATTTTACTATGCATAGCTCCTATTATGATTACTCATGTTTGCACAACAACTCATGTTTGCCAAATTTTGTGAATTTTGGCAACAACAATAATAATGTATATTGACTGCCTTATATTAGTGCACAGCGTATGACCTGCTTGAAAAGGGGATGGAGGTTCACATTGTAGCAGATGCAGTCTCATCCAGAAGGTTTGTGTGTTTAGATGCATTTTCATAATGTGATGAGCTAATACTGTGTTTTTTTATGTTGTAACTAATAATGTTTTCTTCTACAGCCAAACAGATAGACTTTTTGCCCTCTCTCGTCTGAAGCAGAGCGGGGCTTTCCTCACCACGACAGAGGCCGTTCTGCTGCAGCTTGTTCAAGATGCAAAACACCCAAATTTTAAAGAGGTATAAAACCTGTTGTAAAATACTCTATACTCCTCTTACAGGATGTAGAGAGTCTGCCACTTGTCTCCAGAAACGTGTCTTTACTTTGCAAGTTCTATAATATGACATTAAACTTATCTCCATGGACACATACAGGTGACAGCACAAAACTTAGTGAATGCCATGTATTATTTTTAAGAATATAAACACCTGTAATTGAATAAATGCAAGGTAGACAGCCAAGTCAGATGGTGAAACCTTCAAGGAAAAGCAGTCTCCATAGATAAAAGCAGGTGACTGACCCTCTACCAGAAAAGTTATAAAGTGAATACATTTGCACAAACACCACATAAAAACTGAGAGCACACTAGTGGCACTAAAAAAAATAAATAAAATTTATAAACTATCACCGACCCCAGGAAGAATAGTAGCTGTTTTTCAGTAGCTAATAGGGATCTAAATAAAAACAAACTAACTAACTAACCCTAACCTCTAAACCAGGACTAAAACAGGGCCAAACCATGTCTAAATTAGGACTAACCTTCTTTTGGACCAAACCAGGTTCAGTGCATCATTTAAGTAGCACAATGGTCTTAACTGTGTTTGTTTATTGACATAAATATTTTTTC
Source organism: Boleophthalmus pectinirostris (assembly GCF_026225935.1). NCBI lineage: Eukaryota > Metazoa > Chordata > Actinopteri > Gobiiformes > Gobiidae > Boleophthalmus > Boleophthalmus pectinirostris. The sequence goes on from NW_026571447.1 coordinate 30,080,435, forward strand.
TTTTGTCAGATCCAGAAGCTGATGGCTCATCCCTCTCCTGACACAGGCCTCCTCACTTTCTTTCAGTGGTCTTTAGAAAGTTCATTTTTACTGTAATTAAAAGTAATGAATAAGTGCTTTAATAAATCACAGCTGCTACTTTAACCGTTGGTCTTGTTTTGACTGTATGAGTTTGAAATGGATAATAATTGTTCCTTTCTGTTCTGGTATTGTATAGACTTGTTGTAAGTACTCCATAGTTCTTGGAGAAACCCCATGAGGCGGGAGCAAAGGGTGATGTCACTGGAGGGGAGGAGTGTGTGATGTAATTCTGTATAGGCCGAAAGGGAGGGGAAGGAGAGAGGGAGAGAAAAAGGAAGCAGTTCGATAGGATTTTGTGTTTATTTTTCCAAAGTTATTCAAACATTTTCAAAACTATGGCATGAATGGGATATCTTAGAGCGAAGGAGAGGTTTTAAGAAGCAGGCCAAACACGGCCGTGTGTACTGGTGTGCACAACTAATGACAACATCAAATATTAATACTTTTCAGGCCTGTAGCCTCGACTGACAACTGAGAGGTAAGCAAACGACTTTCCAACCTTTGAAATACAAAATACAGTTCATTTTTGCTCTTAATTTGTTATACTGTATTGATTTTAATGCATGATAATGACAGTTTTGCTTCTATTTTTATGGGCTATACTGTACTATTGGCTCAAAGTTCAGGAGCAGTGACTTTCACTACTACGTTTCACTGTATAGGAATTCCTTTCAATGCACTTAATTTGAGTTTATAATTAACTTTATAATTAACTTTGCCTCTCTTTGGTCTAGATCCTTGGCTGAACCCATATACAATGTCATCAGAATTGGACTCTAGTCTCACCAGCATAGACTGGTTGCCCCAACTGGGAATCAGTAGCCTGCGCTCGGGGAAGGAGAGAGGAGGAGGAGTTGGTGAAGTGAAGAAGAGAGAGAAAGGGCGGGAGGGGAGAGACTTCATACCTCCTGTACCCGATCCTACTCACTCAAACTCCAAAGGGAAACCTCCACATAGTTATGCCACACTTATTGCCATGGCGATTGCCGCAGCCCCCGAGAGGAAGCTGAGTCTGAACGACATCTACACCTGGATCAGTGACACTTTTCCATATTACAACCGAGCAGGACGTGGATGGAAAGTAAGTGTGCACAACACGTGGCTTAGTTTCGTTGATACATAGATCACATCAAAACTAGGAACTAACCTGGACTAGTCAAAACTAACCCAGGTCTAACCCAGGTCTAAACCAGGTCTAAACCAGGTCTAAACCAGGTCTACCATCAGTACTACACTGGGCTCTAACCAGGTTCCAGTGAGGACAAATGTTAATGATTTTTTTTGTTTTGTTTAATGATTACTTCACTACAGTCAATATGTACTCTTTCTAAAAGCATAGATATTTTATTGGTAGGGTAACATTTGTTTTCATGCTTCTTTTCAAAGACACACTTTTAGGCATGTGGTTTTGCTTCAGATTTTGCTTTGCAGACCAAACACTCATATTCTGAACATTAATAATGATCCCTTTTTATTATCAAATAGTGAAATAATTTAAATCAGAATTATACAACCATTTTTACTTAAATAAAAGTGAACTTATGATATAATTTGACACAAAAGCATACAGAAATTTCCAAAGTAATCCTAGGAATAAAGAACGTATCTTAAGGTGAGATGCAAGACATTTCAAGACAGTAAATTAAAATCACATTCAGCGTTTGTCGCTTCAAAATAATTGGTTTAATAAAACAATTCTGAAAATAACTTACTTACTTGGTTACTTGGATGATAGTTTCCTTTGGTTTACCTTTAGTGTTGTGTTCACAGAACTCCATCCGCCATAATCTGTCTCTTAACAAATGCTTCAGGAAAGTTCCTCGGCCACAGAACGACCCTGGAAAGGTACAAGAAAGATCCACAAAAATAAAGCAAATTTTGGAAATAATAGAAAAATAATCATAAATTGTGCCTTAAACAGGGCTCGTACTGGACCATGGATGGACCAGCAGAGATGTCACAGATGAGAGCTCCTAAACGACCTTATCCTGCAGCAGAAGAAGAGGAGGTCTGGTCACATGTTATCACACGTTAACGCAATACAATTTAAAAAAAACTAATTATGATTTTTGTGAAATTTCTTTACAATTAGATTTGCAATTTATGTACAAAAAGTCAGATTCTGTTCACAGTGCAGCCTCTGCGGTTTTATAATCGCACCTAAAATATTGTGCAGCCCAATTACACATTTTACACATTCATTACACAGTTACACATTGTTAATACAGAATGTAGTTACTTATTTTAAAACCATTTAATATGACCTGTTACAGACTGCAGATAACCAATCGGACCATGGACTGTCCCCAAGTCCTCATCAAACCTCATACATGGACCACCACCTTCCCAACACTCCACTGAGCGCAATTCAGCAACAGTCTCCCCGATCGGACACTCTGTCTCCTCCTCCATGCAAGGTAAGACTGAGTACCGTAGCCACATGCATTTATTTAAAGGTGCACTATGTCGCCTAATGTCGCCTTTCTGCTCCGGTTCATGGAGATGTTAGAGCTTTGCAGGGAATGTTCCACAGTATGGCATTTAACTTATCCAACAAGGATGTTCTTGCCCAAAGCCAATTCCCCCACATTGCCTATGAATTTGTTGTGTGAGTGACTGATGGTGGCCAGAGGGGCTGATGGTGCAGATTGACAACCTCACTTCCATCAGTCTGCCCCAGGGCAGCTGTGGCCACAATAGTTACCACCACCGAATATGGAGTAAATGAATTATACACTGTAAAGCATATTTTGAGTGTTCAAAAAAGCGCTATACAAATCAAATGGATTGTTATCTCCTTGGAGAAAGCAGGTGACACCATCAGACCAATGCATCAGTGCAATACTCGTACCAGATATCTGCACTTACAGTGAAAAGTTTGGTGGATCAGATATCAGCCGGTCTTGGTCTATAAATAGTCTCAAGATATTAAACTTGTATTTTTCCAAAGTTGTTCTGTGTAGTTACAAAACACATTTGGATCATTTTTGTACCTAATGGTGTTTATGTCTAAAGAAGATAAATATTATTATATTTTCAGTCTCTAACTTAGAATCAGTTGATATCACGCACTGGCTAAAGTATCGACATTGGTATTGGATGAGATGTTTTTCAAGAGATTTCTGAGCACCTGTAATTAAATAAATGCAAGATAGAACACATTTTATGTCATACTGTGGAACATTCCAGGTATGGCAGTAACATAAATCCCCTTTAAATCAAAATATATTAATGAAATATTTAAGACAACTCTTGCATAATATTACATAAAAGATTTCTATATTGTAAATTGTTTTTATTTTTATTTTTTTTTTTAGCAACCATCGCCCTACATGAGCAGTTCTATTTCAAACGTCACTGTCTCACATCCATCCGTCTCTACTGTGTCCAGTTTTTCTCAGATCCACCTTTCTTCTCCTGTAACTTCTTTTTCCCCTTCTCATCAAACTGCCCCAAACTTCTCCATGACTCCTCTTCAAAACTGTACTGTGGCTCCTGCTCTTTCTACCATCTCTTTTTCTGAACATTCAGTCCCTGTTTCCATCCCCTCTTTCTCTCAGACTGCACCCACCCACCCCGCTGCATCTGTGGCACCCCCTGTGGTGGTGTCTTCAGCTGCGGGGGGTTCATCTACAGTCAGTTTGAACCCCACTGATGTTCCATTGCGTTTTACCTTCGATGAGTTGAACCTCCCGGACTTATACGCATCTTTCAAATCGTTGGTCAAGACGATGAGAGACAGGGGGGGCTCACAATGTAAGTACTTTAATGTTTTATACATTTAATACACTACAGATTCCATTTCTGATTTTCTTTATTTGGGTTGGTCTTGGTTTAGTTTTTTTAAGGTCCTATATTACACACATTTGATTCTTGTGAGCTTTACACCTTGTTGTTACCTCATCAAAAACATATCTGGAGTTGTGTTTTGTTTCATTCACACATGTTGAAGTTATCTGCTATTATTAATCCGTTATAATTAGTCTGTCTACACTACACATGTCAAACTCAGGCCCAGGGGCCAAATTTTGGCCCGCAGTATAATTATCTTTGGCCCGCGAGATCATATCAAATATGTACCTGACCCGCTGGCTACAGAGACATTATTTATTTAACATTTTGTTATTTTTTTATATTATGCTTGTTCTGGATTCAATGTTTAAGCAAAACTATTATTAAACATTTATTTTAATAAGAAGGTTTAACATAACATATCTCGAAAGAAGAGAAAACAAGCAGATGTTGTTGACATTTTTCAATAAATATTTAGTTTTGCCCTCTACGGCCCAGTTTTTTAATTTTAGCCCTCTATGAATTTGAGTTTGACACCCCTGGTTTACACATTTTACCTTTTGTTCAGTTGAGATTAGCACATCCTGGAGTTGAAATTATCTAAATGGTTCTAGTGAAGGTGTATGGAATTAAAAAACACAGTGGAGCTCTTTCTGTAATACCACATGACATCACAAGGTGGAAGAGGGTGTTTTCCATTTGAGAGAGGAACTCAACACAAATGTTTGTGCATTAAACGTGTGAATAAAACATAGAAAATAGTGTAGTATGATATTAAAATATCACAATAATATCAGTATAGCAACAGATAACATAGTTATCTAATATTGCATCTTTTTCTCATATCGCGCAGCCCTAATTGTAATTATATTGATGTCACAATAGCTAATTTTTGTGAGATATTATGATTTCAACTTTTACAATTATTGACACCACATAAGTGAAATGATTACACTTTTCTTCTCCTACTGTCTAATACATACAACTTCAGAATCATAGTGCATCTTTAACTTTAGACTATGTAACTTTTTGGTGGAAGGTGTAGAAGTTACTCTGCTTTGAATGTGCCGCAGTTTGGCACTATACTTATCTGTTTAGCATTTTTGTTGTAAGTGCTTTAGGTGTTCAAATCATCATCAATGAAAATCATTCATAGTTACTTGCTTGTGACTTGGCCTGGTAGACCAGCCGTCTACAAGATAAACTTAATACCATTTTGTGAAACATTTTGTCAAAGCATTAATTAAATGAACACTTAAAGCCCCGCCATGTATGAATCAGCCAAAAACAGACTGAAATAAAGCCATTCAGTTCACTTTGGATGGACTGCAACAGCAATGGTAACTTGTGTCACTATCCCTCTCATCTAACAAACTCTTTACATTCTTTACATTTGCAGCAGATTTTGTGCCCCCGGGCAATGATACGACTCCGCTCCACACTCCGACCCTGCCCCTGTCTCCTCACCCTGTCCCACTGCAGACTGCTCCCACAGGGACCCGGGGCCCTGCGCAAACAGCGCCACCTTCTGAGGGCCGCACACAGTGTAGTAAGTTTAGCCTTATTTTGCAGATTACACACCAGTAGTAATCAAAATATCAAATCAAAATCACAAGTACCAAATTGCATAGGTTGCAGTTATATGGTTAGTAAAATGTAGTGCCACACAATGTACTGCAATCAAATCAAAACGACCACAAGTACCAAATGGCAGAGGTAGCAGTGATTTAGGTAATAAAGTCCTTTGTCCAAGTTTAGCAGTTTATAATTCAGTGAAATTCATGACTTTGTTTACAATGTGTACACTCTGAACAGAATCCTACTTTTAAAAGTTACTGTATATTGCATCTAATTGCATTTTTTTTTTTTTATAGAGAGATTATAAGAGAAACACACTAAAGTTTGACTAAGTCTCACTGTCCCATCTGTTCCAGCAGCAGTGCCCGCAGACTGGTTTAGTAACACTGATTCTCTGAAGGAGAGTTTTCGTATTGCCAGCAGCCTGGACTGGGCCAACATAGACCTCACCGGTCATCCAGGTTTGTCCAATTCAATGCACACTTTTTACATCATTAGATATTCTCAACTGTAAGTACAAAATGGATTGTGGCCTGAAATGTGTATTTTGTTTTTAGACTTGCTGGAGAGTATGCGGCAGGCGGAGCTTTGTGATTGGGCGCTGGACCCCACTCTCTTCACTTCTCTTTGTGACTCTTTAAACCGCTTCTTCACTCAAAAAGGAATGATCAACAGTGGGAGTAACTCTCCTCTGGCGCTGGGTTCAAATGCCTCTCAAGGGCCAACATTTCCCACTCATCCAACCCCCACCTTAGCCAGTCTCACCCACCCCTCTCCCCTCCCCTTCTCCCCTATGGCCCCCAACGGAGCTCAGCCACCCAGGAAGCCCGTGCACCTGCAGCCTCAGCAGAGACCCCAGTTCATAACTCCTGCAAACACAAATCGTACGTTCACATATTCTTGTTAATTTCAGACTGACTTTTGTTTAAGACATGCTTTTGCTTTGTATTACAGCTGGAGTCCAGCCTCAGCCTGTCGGCCCAAGGCCGCGGCCGCCTCTGAAGGGTCTCCATAGCAACAGTGAGGAGATCCAGGATGACTTTGACTGGGACTCACTGATTCTTTGACCCTCTGACCCTGTACTGCCTTTCTGTTCTTGCTCCTCAGCTTCTGAGTTCATGCTTGGGGTGGATGTTCTCAACTGAAGCTGCATTTCACGCTACTGCTGTAGCTACACTTCTTTTTTAAAGTAATTTTAAAGTTACTTCTTTAGCAAATTTGCTTTTGGAATTTGAGTTTGAATTTTTCATGTAAAGTTTTAATGTACACCAACATTACAAAGTACAAAAGCATTAAACCAGTCAAACATATCTTGTGTTTTTTATTTCATAAATTTCTTTTGATTTTTTTTTTTTTTCCATTTTACGTTTTTAAATGTGAATGTTCACAGTCAACACCACAAAAAATTCAACCTTACTCAATAAAAGATTTTCATGTTGATATAAAATAACAAATTTGTCTAAATTAAAAGATCAGCATGGAGCATGTTAAGTCCCTGTTTCTTTTTCTTCCATTCATTGAATAATCTGAAGGAGCTTCATTGGCTCTTCCTGTTACAGGAGATGAAACACAAGGACAGTGGAGACGCCTGAAGCCAGGGCCTAAATGAAATTAGACTAAACCGATGCTTTTGATTAAAGAAAATGGACGATTGGCAGAGAAATGTATGACCCTTATAATACCTCATAATAAATCTCATTTCAATACAAGTGACATTTAAAATAATGGATGTTTTCTCCTCCACTGCAGAAATCAGACACAAAATGAAGACAGATATTGATACATATACACAGAAACAGGCCTTAGCACAGAGCATACTTGCACACTAACAAATGAGCATTCTTTTTTCCATTCATTCAAAGCACACATTCAAAATCCTCAGTCATTTTGTCTTCAGAATCAGACCCGGGATTTCAGGGCTTTCTTTAGTTTATACAATAATCAGGACACAAAAGCATTTGATTTGAATGGCATCACTTGTTAGATTTTCTTCTTGTTCGTTTTTCCCAAAATGGAAAATAAATTACATTTAACATTAAATTAAAAGTGAATTTTATGAAACCATGTGACCATGTTATGCCTATAATGTGTTGAGTCCATAGTATCCGTCTGGCCTGCACTCGGATCAGTGCTCGTCTGTCTCCAGAGGAAGAGTAAGTGCAACAGTTTGTGTTCAGTTTGTTAGTGGCTTTGTCCTCTTCCTCATGTCCCTAAGTGCAGAAATAACGGACAGAATCTGCTGATATCCTTCGCTCTCACAGGCTTACCTTCATAGCGTACTGGACTGAAAAAACTAATTATACAGAAATTAAAACTAAATAAATATTATTTCTCAGTGAAAAATAACAAATAGTGAAATGAAAGGAACAAAATAAATTTGTCTTGAAATTAAATGCTTTTAAAGAAAACTGAAATGACAAAATGTTTCCATTGAAACATAAAGATGAAATTTTTTGGACACATTGTGAGATAGGGACACTAGGGGGCAGCAGGTGTGACAGAGAGGTTCAGGTGAAAGTGGTGACACATCCTCAAAGAAGAAAAGGATTGGTGCTGGCTCCTGCTGTTCCTCCGCCGCCCACAGCCCCTCCTCCGCCCATTACTCCCCCCGCTGCGGGCCCTCCCAAAATCAGCTGTGGCGCCGCTCCAGGGCCGAGCAGACCCGAGCCAGGGGGCGCCATCGGAGACAGGCTGCTGTAAGGCATCCCCAGAGGGCTGGCCTGCATCATGCCCAGCCCCATGCCCGGAGCACCCATTCCCATGGGCCCCATGCCCAGGCCAGGCTGCACCATGCCCAGCATGGGGTTAGGAGGCACAGGGCTGGTGCGGAGCGCGCTCAGGCCGATGGTGGAGGGCTGTGGGGAGATGGAGGTCATTGACGGGGCAACGCCAAAAGGGTTTGAGGAGGCAGGCGTAGGAGACACCCCCCGACTGGAAATGGTACTGCCCGGAGTAACGGCCATCCCAGGAGCCGGAGAGGAGCCTGGAAATGAAGAAGACACAAGAGTAAGGCTTAACTTTTTTATAAAGAATTTTTAAAGGTCAAGCTGTTATTTCACAAACTGCACCTGTGTTCTGGAGGAAGGGGTTGTGTGCTGAGGAGGAGGAGATGGAAGGAGGCGGCGGCTGCTTAGGTTTGGGTTTAGACGACACAAGTGAATCTAGATCCACCAGAGCAGCGTTGGGCCCCAAAAAGGACTCTGGAGTTTTCCGAACAGGAAGTGAAGATCCCAGAGACGAAAGGTCAAATGGCACTGGTGAACCTGTGCTGTCACAGGCAGCTGCTGAGGAGCCCCGCCGCTCAGGATCCCCTGAAGAATATACAGCTTTAAATATATTTAAAATATATGAATATAATAGAGTTAAATACACAAGGTTAAATGGAAAACTAATGAACTACAATACAAAGATCTAATGTGGAACATCTCTTCTTCATGAGTCTAGACCCTGGGAAGAGGAGCACTGGGTGGATGATCATGGAGCGTGTGGATATACCTGTGCCATTAGTGTGTTGGGCAGTGCCACTCCAGAGGTCAGAGGTCACAGGGTCAGAGGTAGGGACAGGCCCGTCTCTTGCCCAGGGGTCTACGGGCCCCCCGGAGGAGGAGGTGCTGGGTGGCACCGAGGGGCCCCATGGGTCAGCACTGGGGGTAGTCACAGCTACAGGGAGGGGGAGACGCAGGGGAGGGTTAACACAACACGTTACAGGTACAATGAATAAAAGGAGGAGTGACCAGGAGGCTTGGGTGGGTTCAACAGTGCTGCTCTCTGTTGTCTCTTAAGTCAGAATTATTCTGAATGAAAAACCTTAAGAGGCAAAAGAGAGGCCATAGAGAAGTTCACTGTCAGACACAAAGACCTGTTTGACCCACAGAGTCCTGGGCAGAAACAAGAGGTTCAAATGTTTGGGTTCAGACACACAAGGAAAGTGACCTGAGCATGCTTTTGTCAACACAAACTGAATGTTTGTGAATGGATGAACTGAATTACACATGTTGTGAAAATGAAACTACAGCGAAGATGATTTTAATGCCTTAATTCGCAGCAGGACAGACTTCTCCTCTTCCCCCAAACACACAGCCCCTGTCAAGCGAACTTACCTGAACCTCCCCACGGGTCCACATTGTTCACTCTGTTGGATGCCTCTCCCCATGGGTCAGGAGGGGGCGCTGCGGCGGGGGCTCCTCCGCCCCAAGGGTCTGTGTTTGTGGGGGAGGTGGGAGAGGCCACAGCCCATGGGTCTGGGGCAGGTGCACCCCAAGGGTTGGAGGCGGCCGGGGGGCAGAGTGATGGGGGAGGGGAGGGACCGGCAGAGCCCACAGGAGCAGCAGCAGCAGCTCCCCACGGGTCCACAGCACTCAGCTCCATCAGCGCACTCTGCACATGAGAACACAGAAGAGGCTCATTTAAGGATATGATGTTTTGTGAGTGATTCTGGTTTCTGCCATGGGACACGTACATCTTCACTCTTGGGCTTTTCCCTCTTGCTCTCTTCAATGGCCATCTGCAGTCTCAGGTCATCTCCTCTGCGCAGACGCTCCTCCTGCCAATCACACGCACCATAAACAAGAACGACCTAACAGGAAACATGTTTCAAGGAATTTCAATCAGAGGATAAACTGTGAACACATCTAATGATCAGTGATAAATTGTATAGAGCAAAGAAAATCTCTTTCATTTTAGTTATGACTAAACCTGGTAATACAACAGACGGAAATACAAACACTGAGTTAGATTCAAACTAAAACTAATACTGCTCGGTCACACACACTGGAATAACACGTCATTTAACACACAGACAAAGAGGAAAAGACAATGAATCATTCAGTTTGACTTAAAACATGCCACTTAAGAGGACACAGAGGGTAAAATACCATTGTGGTTCATTGTAAATATTTGTCATGCAGACTTTGAACTTGTGATTGATTGATTAATGAGAAGAAAATGTTTTTGTTTCCGGGATTCACTTTTGTAACAGTAAATTTGATCTTGATGAAAAAAGACATGACAAATACGGGCTTCTTGATTGTTTTAGAGCTCAAATTGAAGAGACAGGCCTTGGGCACCCCGTCTGCCCCTGACCTGTTGGTGCATCTCTTCGCTGAGGGACATTGCATATCGGAGCTCTGCGTCCTCCAGAGGGTCCGCGCTTGTCTGAGGGAGTTCAGGGTTAAATAACATTAGGTGAAGATAGACTTTTATAAACCCTTCTGGTTTTTGCACATTGAATGCCTTCATTTTAAAGTCTGGTTGAAAGAGGAGCAGGAAGTGAAGATATTCGTTTTTAACCATTTAAACCATTTGCCTGCACCGTCTACAAACATCAAAATTCTTGTTATTATTTTGCAGCCTATTAAATCTAATGAGAGGGTGTTTGTATCAGTATCAGGCAGAGCACAGCAATTTTTAACACTTTTTGGAAAGGTCTGCGCTGGCCTGGACTGTTTTTATTCCCATCTTTTCCACAGAACCTTTGTTGTCACCAAGGCAATTTTACCTCCTCCTCTACTGCCTGTGATGCTGCAAGGTTCCCATTTTAGGTCCCATTTTTTTCTTTATTTATGTTTTTATACGCTCAAATAACATGTATTTCCATTGTTATGCTGGCAACACACAAATATACCTCCTACTGAGACCAAACAGCCCTGGACGTCTGCTGCGTTGGAGAGATTCAATGATGTGAACAGCTGGAGTTCCAAATCTGAAATAATCCTAATTACCCCCCCGAAATCAATCACCCATTTTTTTAAAAGTCCCTCTGCCATCTTTACTCAAATTTCACCACCACCATAACTAGAAACCTCAATGTCACTTTCAAACATGTGAACAGTGTTTGCTTCTCTTGTGAAGCATCAAAATGGCCCAAACATCATTTAAATTCTTATCCCTGTTTATAGTCTTCTCAGTAATCGTCTTTGTTTACCTGCTCTGCTTCTTCTTTACTCATGGCCAAAGCCAACTGCAGCTGTAGGTCCTCCTCCCCAGAGCTTTGGGGCCAGGCCTGTTCTGGATCTGCCCCTCCAGAGTGGGACCCCAACGACAGACTGCCTCCTACACCGGGCGCTGATGGAGCTGAAGAGGCTGGAGCACAAAGAAAGGAAAGTTAACATGACCAAGTTCACTTATGTTATCTTAAAAATGTTGTTACTTTGCTGTGTTTAATACATTCAGTAGAGACCATGGCTCCTAATTTGAATTGATTATTTGAATTTCAGACAAATTATAGGAAGACATTCACAGTTCTAATGCATGTTTTCAAAGTATTTGTTTAGCAATTTAAAAACCTATTATTGAATAATGCAAATTCAATTTTAATGCTATACTGTGCCGTTTTTAAAGGTGAACTATGTAACTATTCTGGCTGGGCTTCAGTCACTGGTATGTCTTAAAAAAGATGTGGTTGCTTTGCCAACATGTTTCACAGTATGGAATTGATCTTATCCATCTTGTATTCAATTTGCAGATGTTTTTATTACTCGAAACTGCCTTAAAAATATTATCACTGAGACATTTTTACAGAGACAAGCAGGTAGCAGAAACTTCACCAGAAATGTTTTACAGTGCATCTTTAAAGTAGAGTGGAGAAAATAATAATTGCCACCATAGAGTCCTGTATGGTTGGGACTGTGTGGGTTATATGTCCGTACCACTCGAGGTTTGTGCCATCTTTTCTTTGGTTTTGAGGGCATGGATTCGCTCTTCTCTTAGTCGCTCTTCATCTTTCAAAAGTGTCACTAGCTGTTTAGCCTTTTCTCTCACGTTTACCCCCTGAAAAAAAAAAGGAAAATAGTACATTATAAGTGAATGTATAAGCATTATGATAGTTCCTAAGTACCAACAGATCTAAATCATGATTTTATCAGGTCTAAAATAGAAACTAAAATGGTCTAAAATGAGACTAAACCATGGATTAGATAATTCAAAACCCAAAGAAGGACAAAACAAATACTCTAACTGCAAAGGAGCTCTGCTTATTGCCGTTTACACTGATATACTTTAGTTTAAAGCACTGCCCTCTGCCTGTCATACAGAGCACAACACATACACATTATTCCAAGTTAATCTACATACAATAAAACCAAAACCTGAGTAACCCAAATTAGTTTGAAAAGCCTAAATAGTGCATAATATAGGACCTTTCAATTAAGACCATACATTCTTTGGTTGTTTAATGTATTTACACACTGGGTCAGAGTGTCCTTGGCTGAGTGAGCCCCTGACTGTTTGCATTCCAGAGCGGATGACTTTTTTTTTCTATAGATTCTGCAGTGGGGTCTAATACCTCTGTCTATGTAGTGAAAGTCTTAGAGGGTCTGCACTCCATGAGGAAAAACCCTCTAAAGAAGGGATAAACCAGGACTAAACCAGGACTAAACCAGGACTAAACCAGGACTAAACCAGGACTAAACCAGGACTAAACCAGAAACTATCAGAACATCTGTTATCTTTCCATCTACATCTATGAACTGAAAACTGAAAACTCCCTCTAAAGAAGGCTAAACCAGGACTAAATGAGGAGAAAAACAAGAGTAAATCAGGACTAAAGTCTGTTACTGTTACTTGACATCTCTATGTACTGAAAGTCTGCACTCCAACTAAAAAAAAGAATTGAACCAGGGCCAAACCAGGGCTAAACCAGAGCCAAACCAGGGCCAAACCAGGGCCAAACCAGAGCTACAGTCAGTTAATTCATCCTTTCTGTCATTTTCACGTCTGTGTAGTGAAAGTCTTTGAGGGTCTGCACTCTACGACTAAACTAAAAGGACTGAACCATGAGTAAACCAGGATTTAAGTCTGTTACCTGGTCCTTGCCGTCTCTGTCTATGTACTGAAAGTCTTTGAGGGTCTGCACTGCGTAGATGTTTTCTCGACACTGTTGTGCGACACGTTCTGAACCTGTCTTGATGAGGTACTCCATGAGGGTCATCGCCTGGAGAAACAAAACAACCAGTGACTAATAATGCAAAAGCCTGTAGCGTCAGCTGTTTCCTGTCTGACACTCGCTTTGAGAAACCCACACTGTTCAAAACATCAGAAGCATTGCACCAACTTAGATGCAAATCAAAACTGTAATTCAAATTTATGACATGTGAAGTGACACAGATAAATGCTTTTAATCCACATGAAGTAGTGTTGTGTTTACTATGGCTGATGCAACAACATATTAGCATTTCAGCTTTGCATTAAAGCTCCAGATCTCTGGTCAAATCCAATGCTTTTAATGCCATTTAAAGCATTTTTTTTTGGTTTCAACATCAACATGCATGAGGATTAAACAGCAGGGGGCTGTCAGTTACAGTTTTAATACACCGATCTATCTGTGTGTCGCATTTGGTTTTGGGCCAAGAATCTAAACTCAACAACACAATAACACAACACTACCTAATTTAGCATTTACACCTTTTGTTGTCTGTTATTTTTCCCTGTATCTCTCTTTTGTCTCTTAAATTTGCTATGAATAAAGTGGATTCAGATTTGGCCCCTCTCACCTTGTAGACGTGTCTCCAGTTCTTGCCGTGGTCATTGAGTCTCTTCCACACCATACTCATGATCTCAGAGAAGGCCACTACATTGTACGTCAGATCTGCAATCTCCGACATCAGAGAGCTGCTCGGGCCCCATGGATCATTCGACGTGGCCTCTCGAACCTGAGGAGCAGCACAAAGAAGGAATAAATTAATTACTTTTACTAGCCTCGTCAGTATTAGGACTGTCACAATAAAGACTAGATCGACTCAATACGTTTTGGGGATCAATCGTGGGTACTCTTTCTTTGTACTATTGGAAAAGTCTTGGTTATTTTTCAGTACTACAGTGAGAATTGAACTGTAGAAGGCTGAATTATTAACTTCTATGACTCATTAAAAATACAAACTAATTACTTACGTGTTGCAATCAGCCATTTATTTTTTGCAGCTCATATTTTTTAACAATATTAATATTAATATTGTTATTGTATACTGTTCATTTAGAATCTGTAAATATGTAAAGATTATAGCCAAAGTAATATCCATCTCCAGGTTGATGCCAAACAGTCTAAAGGACAAGGAAAACTCTACGCCACTGAGATAACAACCCTAAATCAGGATTAATCCAATACACCCTAAATCAATCATATTACAAATAAAACAGCAATAAATAGCCAGGACAATGAAGGTCACTTTACTTCTATGACTCATAAATACAAATTAAATGTTTCAACAGCTCAAATATTATCGGACAACAGAAAAAATGACATTTTAAAACTATTTCAAAATGTATTAACAATTGGAGAAAAGAGCAGATAAAGGACTTCTTCCTAATTTAATCAATACAGACTGATATTTAGACAACAAAATGTCAGTTTCAACATTAAATACTAGTAATTTATTTTATATTACCGTCTGGTCATATATCTGTATAATCCCGCAGTTGTTGAGGTATGTTTATGATCCATGGGCGTTCACTAGTCTATGTGGCTTTTATACTTCTGATACAGCTCAAGATCAGTCTAAAACTATTCAGGAAAGATTCACTTCTGTCCTGTGAATCTGACTTTTTTAGTATCAATACCTGCTGAAATGAATACTGCGTTTTGTTTATTTAGTTTTATCGATAAGTATCTGATTTTCGATACTTTTGACAACCCTGTCCCAAATAAACTAATTAAAAGATATGTTTAGACAGAATAATTTTGAACTATAATTAATATTTGTTAGACTCTGATCCATGTTGCTTTACAAATCAAATTAGTAGAAAAAATTGGAGCCACAACAGAAACAGATAATATGATTAGATTGTCTCAAACGTTATCAGATGACAAAGGTCTGAGGAAAAGGCTGATAAAGAGAATTAGATTATTACGGATTATACTTGGCAATACTGTAAGGGTGTTTAAACCAGGACTAAACCAAGACTAAACCAGGACTAAACCAGGACTAAACCAAGACTAAACCAAGACTAAACCAAGACTAAACCAAGACTAAACCAGGACTAAACCAGGACTAAACCAAGACTACACCAGGACTAAACCAGGACTACACCAGGACTACACCAGGACTACACCAGGACAAGAACAAGACTAAACCAAGACTAAACCAAGACTAAACCAAGACTAAACCAAGACTAAACCAAGACTAAACCAGGACAAGAACAGGATAAGAACAAGAACTAAACCAGGACTAAACCAGGACAAGAACAGGATAAGAACAAGAACTACGCCAGGACTACGCCAGGACTACGCCAGGACTACGCCAGGACTACGCCAGGACTACGCCAGGCCAAGAACCGGAATAAATCAGGACTAAACCAGAACTAAGCCAGAACTAAAACAGGACTAAACCAAGACTAAACCAAGACTAAACCAAGACTAAACCAGGACAAGAACAGGATAAGAACCAGAATAAATCAGGGCTAAATTAGAACTAAACCAGAACTAAACCAGGACAAGAACAGGATAAGAACTAGAATAAACTAGAACTAAACCAGGACTAAAACAGAACAAAAACAGGGCTAAAACTACCAGGCTGAGAAGGACTAAACCAGAACCAAACCAAAATTAAACTTAAACAGAAAAAAAAAACAGAACTAAATAACTGGATTTAGTCCGGAAATACAATATGATACATCAAAACTAAGGATGTTGTGTTCACACCACATTAAAATGGAGACTAAACTGGGACTAAACCAGGAGTAAAGTAGGGCCAAACAAAGTCTACATCAGAACTAAACAGCACTCAAGAGGGAACACATCCTAAATTAAAGGTGACACGACACCTTTAGATTAAAACATTAAAAACATGTCATCACAAATTAAAGTGCTAGTTTTAACCAGTACAACATGAATGAAAAAAATAAAATAACCTTGATTTCTGCCTCTGAATAGTTGTGGACGATGTTCTTTACTTGTCGCCGTAGCGATGAGGTCGACATGGCAACCGTCTGACCGAGGAATCCTTTTGCAATCTAAACAAGAGAAGAGTTAGAAAAGATTTAGGAGTATTAAACATAACACTCAAACGTGACATAAAAAGTAAAACACAAATGTGTTTTTTAAATAATTAGTGTTTTTATAATTCAACATTTTTGGTTCTGATTAATTAAAACATTATTCCTTATGTAGATGTGTCTATAATAAAGACATTACAGGTTGAATGTTCATCCGTTACCAAGGTGACGGACTGCACACATTAGCAAATACTGACAAAAAAGTTTTAAAAATCAAGACAAAAATACAAAATGAATGTAAACAGCACATTTTCAGGAACCTGTGATCCATATAAGCATTCATGGTCCTGTTTAGGTGTTTGAATTTCAAGAAAAAACACAGAGTGAGGGTGACTAACTGGAAAACTGTAGGCTAATGCTGCTCGAAACTGTAATTTTATGAGTAAGAGATTTGTACAAGTGCACGAATCATCTCACCTGTTGTGGTTCCAGTTTCAGCTATGTCAGTTCTTCATGGTCAAATTGTGTTAAAATAAAGATCAGATTTGAATCTAATTTGAGTAAGAGAGTTTCAGACAGAGTAGTGCTTTCTTTTAGCTTCACACCCCCAGGGAACGCTAATGACAACTGCAAAATATCAGCTGACTTTCTCCACTGTGAAATGAGTTCAGTTCCATCTTAGTAATCAGCAAGGAAGGAAAGAAAAGTGAACTTGAGTACAATAAGTAGAGTTGAAAAATTATGAAAAAAGATCTAATTATAATCTCTGACAAATATTATTATTAAATTTGAGATTTTTAAGAGTGACATTGGGAGAACATCGAATATGAACTGCAAAACTAATCAAAAAATCACATACAATTGAGACATGTTTGTAGATAGATCTAAAGTAGTTACAGCTTTAAAGGGCCCATATTACACTATCTTGTGATTTATGATATAATCTTTTTTCCTTATCACAAACTTGGAGGTGTGTTATGTTTCATTCACACATATAAACACACAAAACCCGCACATTTAGGGCTTGTTCTCTAAAATAGTTCCTCATAATGATGCAGTAATACTGTAAGGAATCCCCTGTTTTCAGCCCTGAAATTGTCAATCTCTACTGAACAAAAGTTAAAAGATATCTGTTAACTTGAAAACTGCCTGAACATTTTGAGCTTTGAGGATGCAGTTAGTTACTCAAACATGTGTGAATGAAACAAAACAAAACAAAAAAGTATACTTCTAAGGAGGCAACAACATGTCTCAAAAGAATCCAGTTCATGTAAAGTGTTTTTTATTAACATAATAAACTACTAAACTACTAACAGTTTAAAATGTTAGAGACATTAATCATTATAATTTGAATACTATGAATTTGTACTGTACTTTTATAAAATTGATCTAGACGATAACAATAAAGATACGTTTTTTCTGAACATTCTGGTGAAACAATGGCAATTATCACGATTATACAAAATGCCCCAAAAACAATTATTGTCAAACCTTTTTAATCACGATAAGCAACATTACTGCTTATTGTGCCATCCCTAATCGTGACATCCTTACGTGGCAGAGAGGAGGAAAGTGTCTTATGCACCTGTTACACAACGACTGAGCAGAAGAAGGTTGTGTCCTCTCGGTGTCTCTCAGTTCCTTTTAAAGCACTCATTTATGGACTGGTCGTCTGCTCACGGTGCCCACTTCTTCCTGTGGCAACATCGAGTCCCCAAAACCTCGAGCACAAAATGATAAAAAACTGCACAGAGAAAGAGAATGAAAGATTATGGATAAGTGGACAGAGTAAGCACTGAGTAGAAATCACATGAGCCAGTAATGACTGAACTGCAATGCCAAGTGATTAATATAGACACTGAGTATTTATATTATATTCATTATTTTAATTTTCCGCTGGTTGAGACAGAGATCCGATCATTTCTAAACTTCAATCAGCTTGGGTGTATTTAAATTTAAATTATTAAAAGTGTCTCTTCTTGTACGTTCATTAAATTACTGTGTTTTCTTAATAATAAGATCAGAGTGAGAAAAAAAAAATCTTGATTCATTAAATTTTTATTGTCCTATTTGAGGTACACCTTTTATTTTTTTTCTGTTAAATAGGATAGATCAGCAGTATGCGTTGCCCATGTTTATGTTGAGGAAAATATATGAAAGCTATTTTTAGACAAAATAAAACTGAATCAGAAATGGTGATCAATCTCTAACAGGAGAAAAAAATTTAATTAATTTCTTTGGCAAAATGCCCCAGCTAGAGATAATAACACCCATAATGACATAGACAGCTACATGGTAATGTTATGGGTGACTGAGATAGAATAACACGTTGCACAATTGGGCACCAGGCAAAGGCAATCATTGCAAAAGTCAGTTTAGAAGTCGATGAGCTCTATGCCAAAGTTCATGCAGCCATGATGATAAGAAAGGCACAACATGTAACCTGCATCTTCTAATGATCAGAGAAGAGAAACTTGTTTGCATAACATTGCTCCTGCCATATAACTTATGTCCAAGTTTACGCAGGGACTGGCTTTTGGTTACTCTTCCCACCAAAAGTGGAAACCCCACAGTTACCAAATATTTACTGATAATTAATAAATGGTTCGAACAACTGAGTACAAAGACAACTCAGATATGTTTCAGTATCATTTCGCACTGATAATTTCACTAATGAACCAATTGCTGCAAGATTTTTAATACGTTCAGGTCAGTTAGGTACATAAATGGTGCATATATTGTTTTTATGTATAAATACACCCATAATAAACAGAACAGGGAAACTGCATTTTTAAACAAGCTAAATGTAAACAAAAGAATATTATAACTCAAATATTAAATAAACAGGACATTCCCATTGTTTGATTACATTGTTATAGTCATTTATGTGGTTTGTGATAGTCCAACCAAAATGGTTACAAAATACTGCCTAGCCTTACATCGTTAAACCTAAACCTCCACCCAGTTCAAGCCGATAACAAACCACACACGGAGCAGACAACCATGAGAGATCACACCCAGAAATGCCATAGAGGTTTCAAAGTCAAAAAGACTAGACCAGTAGACCAGACCACTACTTATCGTAGGGACTTTTTCTTTGTACTAGAATGAAACTTGTCATTTCCTTGAAGTACAACAAGATTTCAGCTGCAGTAGATGAGCTATAAATAACTTGTATCTCATTATAGATACATCGAACCGATTCATTCTGGTAGTTACTAATTGCAGCTCATAGTTTTATTAATATTGTAATAGACCTACATTTAGAATAATATTTTTGGGAGAGATTCTTTTAGTGCTTCAATATTATCATTTCACATCTACTTTTTTTTTTTTTTCAGTAAACACTAACAAAATGTGTTATTGTGCCAGGCCTAGTTTACATCAGATGCCAAATTATGAAGCAGCAGGACTAAATCAAGTCTTTACTGCAAAGCAAGCAAACCAGATATAAACTTAAGACATAAGTCAAAAGTTTTAGATAATTTCAGGTCTAACCCAAAGGAAAAAAAAACAGGTCCAAAAGGGGATTAAACCAGGTCTAAAATTGGTATCAAGCAGATGGATTTCAATAGTTCAAAATCTGTGTACGGCCATGTCTGGTCACACCTCACTAAATGACAGCCACAGTAGCCTTGGCCAACAGCAGTGAACGATAGCGCAATGCAAGGATAAACTAACTTACACAGAGGAGAATAAACGTGCAATTAAAAGTTTGTCAAAGCCTAATTTACAATATAACACAAAAATAAGTAAACACGACCAAATAATCATGTAAAGACTAAGTACATCTGCTTGTCAACTCTGCTAGTCCTTCTCGCCACCACCATCCACACCTAGGCTACACATTTTGCTAAGTTAGCACTAAGGAAATCATGCAAAATAAAAAATAAAAAGTATGTGATCGACCACATCGGGTAGCATATTTGTTGAAACCAAAAGCGACACTGATTACCAAATTAATACAGCTCTACTTGGTGATTTATAAGAAATAATTCACTAACTTGTAGCTTCAGGAGCAGGTTAGCTTTGCATTAGCTCGCTACTGCTATTTCGCAAATACCAGAGGCGCTGCGCGACGGAACACGCTTTCAGAAACGCTGGGACTAACTCATAACAATGCGAAATGTACTTTCTAAAATAACAAGCAACTGGGTCAAACTTACGGATAAACAGATCTCTAAATAAATCCAAATGAAGTTGTCACTGACCCTCTGTAGCTTGTGCCGAGGAGATGGCCGAATTTCCGCTTCCGTTCCCAGCACAGGAAAGACCGCACCCCCTGCACTTGTTTTGCTGCGACCAGGAGGAGATGGGCCACATGCGTTTGGGGACAGGACCCATGCAGCTAATAAAAGTCCTATATTACGCAAAAATAATCCCAAGTGAGTTTTAAGCCATGGTAGAATAGTGTTACCTCTTCCAAAACAAACCTGGAGTTGTGTTTTGTTTCATTCACACATGTCTGAGTGACACTTTATTATAAGTCTGTCTACATCTCCAAACCTTAAAATGCTCTGTTCCACATTGTGATGTTATGAAGTGGTAGTTTTCATAGACTTTTTTATCTTTTTTCTTTACAGATTATTCCAATCTAATATCATAGTTGCACTGTGTTCCTATGATCTGTTTTTCAATTTTATTTTGACTTGTACATACACATTAATATAATTATGCACTATTTGACACCGGTCTCTATCTTTTTGCCACTTATTTAGAATTTATTATTACCATTTATATTTTTTACTATTTGTTATTATATTATATTGTGATGAGTGAGCTACTGTGTCCAAATAATTTCCCTTGTGGATCAATAATGTTTGTCTAAGTCTAATTCCAGAGCTGAAATCATCCAAATTATTTTAGTGAAGGTCTGTGGAGTTTAAAAACACAGTGGGGTATTTCCTGTGGCCTATCACATGACATCACAAGGTGGAACAGTGTTTTCAGTTTAACAGAAGAAATATGCAGGGCTTGTATATTGTATATAAACATGTGAATTAAACAAAACACAACTTGGGTATGTTTTGTATGTGGAAACATTATAACATAGATCAGAAAATAGAGTAAAATGGTCTCTTTAAAAGGATATAGGATCTGTCAACCGGGCTAATTCATCCAGAAGAACACAGGGTACAGCTCCATGTTCATCATTCCATCATAATGGTAAACATAATACTCAAAAGTTAATGATGCGCCATGTAACTTTTCTGGTTAACTAGCAATAAACACCTCACACTGTAGGATAATTGAATAACATAATTGACTAGTTGAATACATAAGTTAGTACTGTGGAACATTCTCTGACAAAATATCTCCATGGAGAAAATCAGGAAGCACATCCCCCAATCTGATTTTTATCGCAGATCCCCCACGAGAAAAGTTACATAGTGCACCTTTAACATCCATAAAAGGTTTACTCCCCAGTTGTGGCACCAAAATTTTGGATTCACACTGCTGTTGATTTACTTTTAATTAGATTGTCTTACAACTAGCCTGGTTCTTAAATTAAATGGGTCTATTCACTGTCAGAAAGTCAAAATGTTTTTTTGTTTGTTTGTTAGTTTTTTTTAACCCCTGGTGTGTTACTCTATCTGTGTAATAATTATTCATGTTTTTCAGATTCCTGGGGATTTTTACCCTTTCAAACAACAGACTATTTTAAAGATTCAACCCGCTCTTCAATTGAGTAGCTTTTTTTTTTTTTAATCTATTATTCAAATCCACATGTAGCTGTGCAGCACTCCTTATCCATTTTGTTTTTGATATAGTGTTTAGGGTTTAATTATGAATTTCTATGGGGTTGTGCCATAGTGTTCTCAAATACTAATGTTACTGCTCATTTTGCCCACAGAGAGGCGCCCCTGGTCTGAGCTGAAGTGGTCCTAGCCCAGTGCAGCTCATGGTAAGCCCCTCAGATCAGGACAGAGTGACAGCTGGTATCCATGTGTTGTGTCCATGTGTTGTATCGATGTGTTGTGTGTGTAGACGTGAGTCCCCTCTCTCCTTCACCTCATCCTTTTATCTCCATCTTGTCCAGTGGGAACATACAAAGGAAATCTAACACAGACTTTGTGACACTGCTTTGGAAAATCTAATCTCTAAAAACGCAGGTGATTAACCAGCCATGAAAGTCTATTTTAGAAGGTGCTGCTTATGTCACAGTTAATCTTCATACTTTTTATGATCATTGCTTTGCCTCCATTAAAACATGCCAGTCAAGAGGCCTAACTGATCGACTAACATGCACATATGCAAACACACTGGTAGTATGCAAACACCCACTGTGTTTGCATACTGTCTTCATATAGTAAATTCAAAACCTGTAGTGACCGCTGCATTCAGATTAAAGGGCCCGTATCATGCTATTTTCTGCTCTATGTTATGATGTTGGTTCATCATCGAAAAGGTACCCATTGTTTTGTTTTATTTTGTTTTGTTTTGTTCACACATGTTTAACCACACCCTGCATATTTAAAATGAGTTCTTCTCTCAAACACAGAACACTCTGTTCCTCTTTGTGATGTCATGTGTTAATACAGAAAGTGCTCCACCATGTTTTTAAACCCTATACACCTTCAATAGAATCATTTGGAAAATTTCAGCTGTGGAATTGCCAATCTCTCCTGAACTAAAGGTGTGTAGCAACTTGAAAACTACCACTACTTGAGCATTTTGAGCTGTGGAGATGTGGATAGACTAATAATAAAGGGTTACTCAAAGATGTGTGAGACAAAACACAACTCCAGGTATGTTATTTAGGAGGTAACAACATTAGGTAAGTTTAAGCTCAAAAGAGTCAATTTTGTGTAATATAGGGCTTTTAATATAATGAATGCATACTGTAAAAAAATCAATACATAGTGATACTTAATTAGCTGGTCAGCATCGATATCTCAAGATGATGTATCAATATGTCACCGTGAGCATTTTTTCAACATTTAACAAAAGGTGGCAGCTCTTCAAGTTGGTAGTTTATTTAGAGAAAGAATGAAATAGTGTTATGATACTACACTTTCAAACTCGATTTTGATGCTAAGGAATAGACTCAGTACTCAACACCAAAAAACACTTTAGACAGCAGAATGGAATTTTAACATAAAATCATAGTACTTTCTTTTATATTACCATGTGGCCTCATATCTGTGTAATCCCTCAGTGGTCCAGGTCAGTTTCATAGTGGTCCATGGGTGTATACTACAGTAATGTATGTGCTCTTATACTTGTTCTGATACAATCAAAATCATTCGAAAGATATTTAGAAAAAGTTCTTTTCTGTCCTGTGAATGACACTTTGTTTAGAGTCAATACCTGCTCAGCTGAGTCAGTTGCTCAATTGACTACTGATTAGTATATGATGTTTGATACCTTGACAACCCTAGTATGATACAGTATGGGTATAGTCAATGTTTTGATTATTAAACATTTACTATCAAGAAAAACCTACATTTCTATTGGACTTTAATGAAGTGTAACTAAATAGGCAGATTATGCAAGTGCCCGCATGTCCCGCTGTCATCGGTGCATGTTCGATGTCTCTAAATGCAGACAACATGGATCCAACTGTGCAGAGATTGTCTGTGAGCTTTGTACACATAGTGACATGGCATAGTGTGCGTTTTCATGCATTGAGTGTCGTTCCTCTAGGGACTAGAGGAAGCTGCTTGTGTTGTGGATGTGAGAGCAGGTTGTCACAGCAGAGTCCCCCTGTGGAGCTGTACAAACACGCGGGTCCGCGGGTCACGTCTGGACTCAGGCTCAGCACAGAAACTTGAGTGGGCTGGATGTTGCGATAGCAGCCAGTGTTTGTGTTATGTAACTCACAAAGATCAAGTCAATAATAGAGCCTGTACTCAGGACTCGAGACCAGAGAAAGTGCTCGACGTGCAAAGTGAAGTTTAGATAGTGCGGATAAAAGTGTGTGCCAATATCACAATCATTTTTCCCTCATATTGATCTATCTTGATTATTGATTAAAAAATAAATAAATAAATAAATAAATATGACTTTTTCCCTCTCAAATAACATTACAGTCACAAGCTAGAAGCCTAGTCACCAACAGTTTTTTTTCACTAAGGTACTCTTTTTGTTGAAAATTATATACCTAAACAGGACCATGAATGCTCGTGTTGAATACAGGCTCTTGAAAATGTGTTTAAATCCATTTTGTATTGTTTTCTTAGGTTTCTTTAATAACGTTTTGGTGTTTATTAGATGTGCCATTAGACCAATAGAGATACAGGAGCAAAGTTTCAATACAATTCATGAAAGAAGATGAGGAAAACCATTTAAATAAATAAGCAGTGCAATTACTTAAAATAGTGCAATCCACATGCTTTTACTGACAAAGGATTGGCTGTAGACCTCACTTAAAAATGACTGCATCTCATTGATTAATTGCACTGTATTATAATTATTACTGTATTTATTTATTTATTTATATGTTGTATTTATTTATTTATAAGTTGCCTATATATTTTTAAGAGGGTCCTTTTGGAAAGAATCTGCTCTGTAAAAACTGTTTCCGCTGCTACATGTCTGTCTATAAAAAGAGTCTATAAAATCCTAGAACCAGATCAAGGCAGAAGCTCTTAAAAACATTCTAACCAGGCTCGTTAAAACATGTGATGATCATGGCCCATAATTAACCAAGTAATCAAGTATTATGTCATACAATAATAATGCCTGGTAAAATTATCTATAGTCTGGTAAAATCAGTTTTAATATCTCTATTCAGACATTCACTAGTGAAGGGTGAACACTTTCTTGACCACTGCAAATTGGAGAAGGCCAGTGAAGATACAGCAGTAGTAACAATATATATACAGTATATATATATGTATATTTGATTTAGCAATAGTAATTGGCATTAGTAGTAGGAGGAGGAGGAGGAGGAGGAGGCAAGGCAAGGCAAGTTTATTTGTATAGCACAATTCATACACCAAGTAATTCAAAGTGCTTTACAGAATAAGAAATACATTCCAATCACAATACAAACAAATCAAAAAATAAATAATCATCATAAAATTAAAAAGAGAGAGACATAAATGAGAGAGAGAAAAGTGCAGAGTGAAAACCTTTCAATCATTCACAGTTAGACAGAACTGTTTTGAGCCTGGATTTAAACATTAGTTGTAGTAGTAGTAGTAGCATTAGTAGCAGCAGTAGAGTAGTAGTAGCAGTAGTAGTAGTAGTAGTAGTAGTAGTAGGAGTAGTAGGAGTAGTAGCAATAGTAGTAGAAGGAGGAGGAGGAAGAGTAGCAGCAGTAGCAGAAGCAGCAGTGGTAGAAATGGTGGTGGTAGTAGTAGAAGTAAAAGTAGGAGTAGAAAGTAGAAGTAGTAGTAGGAGGAGGAGGAGCAGCAGCAGCACAGCAGCAGTAGTAGTAGCAGTAGTGGTTGTAGTAGAGTAGTAGCAGTAGTAATAGTAGGAGAAGTAGTAGTAGTAGGAGGAGTAGCAGTAGTAGTAGTAGTAGTAGTAGTAGTAGTAGTAGTAGTAGGAGGAGTAGTAGTAGTAGTAGTAGAAGTGGTAGCAGCAGTAGTAGTAGTGGTAGGTGCAATAGTTGAGTAGCAGTATTAGTAGTAGTAGTAGTAGGAGTAGTAGTTGTCTTTGTAGTGGTAGTTGGAGTTAGAGCAGTAGTAGTAGCAGTAGTAGTAATAATAATAGTAGTAGTAGTAGTAATAGTCGTAATAAGAGTAGTAAGTAGTAGTAGTAAAATTAGTAATAGTAGGAGTAGTAGTAGTAGTAGTAGTAGTAGTAGTATTGGTGGTGGTGGTGGTAGCAGCAGTAGTAGTAGCGGTAGGTGCAATAGTTGAGTAGTAGTATTAGTAGTAGTAGTGGTCGTTGTAGTGGTAGTTGGAGTTAGAGCAGTAGTAGTAGTAGTAGTAGCAGTAGTAGTAGTAGTAATAGTAGTAGTAGTATTAGTAGTAGTAGTAGTAGTAGTAGTAACATTCTTTTTCTGTGTGGTATGTTTAACTGTCCCCTGTAATCCCATTAAGATTCAGGGATCAGGATTATTACTTGTTGGCCGATTCCAGTCATTCCAGCATACCGTCGATTAGAAGAGGAATTTTAGACACTGGGAGGCAGGAATTTGATACACGGAGGTGGAGTAGTGTGATTGACAACTGTGGAGTGACCTGACACAGTAATACGACTCAAACGAATGACAGATTGAAAACGTAAGGACATTATCAGAGCGCGGGAGAGAGGTTTAACATGCCAGTGGAGGGGTGCGCGCATATCTGCCTGCGGCGCACACAAACGCAGACGCACTGATCTGGCATCGAGTTAGGAAAAGAGAGAGAGGGAGTGATGGTCAGAGAGAAAAAGAGAACAGGGGGAGAGAGAGAGCGTGAGAAAGAGTTATAGAGAGAGAAGGAGAGAGAGAGGAGGGACAAGAGAGAGAGGAGAGACCGATAGTAAGGTAGGGAAAGTGAAAGAAGAGAGAGAAAGAGAGACAGAGAGCAGAAGGGAAAGAGGGAGGAAAGAGACAGAGAGAGGGGAGAGCAAGAAAGAGAGTGAAAGAAGAGAGAGAAAGAGAGAGATGAAAGGAAAGAGGGAAGAGAGAGACAGAGAGAGGGGAGTCAGAGAAAGAGAGAGATGGAGAGAGTGATAGTGGGCGAGTTGGAGTGAAAGAAGAGACAGAAAGAGAGACAGAGAGATGAAGGGATAGAAGGAGGAGAGAGACAGAGAGAAGGGAGTGCAAGAAAGAGAGAGTGATAGTGAGCAAGGAGGGGTAAAAGAAGAGAGAGAAAGATGGAGGGAAAGGGGGCGGAGAGAGATGGGGAGAGGGGAGAGAGAGAAAGAGAGAGATGGAGAGAGTGATACTGGGCAACGGGGAGTGAAAGAAGAAACAGAAAGAGAGACAGAGAGATGAAGGGATAGAAGGAGGAGAGTGACAGAGGAGGGGAGGGGAGAGCGAGAAAGAGAGTGATGGAGAGAGTGATAGTAAGAAAGGGGGAGTGAAAGAAGAGAAAGATGAAGGGAAAGAGGGAGGAGAGAGACAGAGAAGGGGGAGAGCTGAGAAAGAGAGAGAT
This sequence comes from Boleophthalmus pectinirostris, assembly GCF_026225935.1. Lineage (NCBI taxonomy): Eukaryota > Metazoa > Chordata > Actinopteri > Gobiiformes > Gobiidae > Boleophthalmus > Boleophthalmus pectinirostris. Next base: position 30,107,848 of record NW_026571447.1, read on the forward strand.
GGAGAGAGTGATAGTAAGATAGGGGAAGTGAAAGAAGAGAGAGAAAGGTGAAGAGAAAGAGGGCAGAGAGAGACAAAGAGAAAGGTGAGAGAGGAGAGCAAGAAAGAGAGATGGAGAGAGTGATAGTAAAAGAGGGGGATTGAAAGAAGAGACAAAAAGAGAGACAGAAAGATGAAGGGAAAGAGAGAGGAGAGAGACAGAGAGAGGAGAAAGAGAGAGATGGAGAGAGTGATAGTAAAAGAGGGGGATTGAAAGAAGAGACAAAAAGAGAGACAGAGAGATGAAGAGAAAGAGAGAGATGGAGAGACTGATAGTAAGAGAGGTGAGTGAAAGAAGAGAGAAAGAGTGAGAGAGAGAAAGATGAAGGGAAAGGGGGAGGAGAGAGACATAGAGAGGGGAGAGAGAGAAAGAGAGACAGTGAGATGAAGGGAAAGAGGGAGAGGAAAGAGACAGAGAGAGAGGGGGAGAGAAAGAAGAGAAGGACAGAGAGAGAGGGGGAGCGAGAAAGAGTTATAGTGAGAGAGTGATGGTGAGAGAGAGACAAAAGGACAGAGGGAAAGCGAGGGGACAGAGAGACGGAGTGAAAGATGAGAGAGACGGGGGGGACTGAGTAAGAGAGAGAGGGAGAGAGAAAAGAGAAGGAAAGAAAGTGGACAGAGAGATGGGGTGAAAGATGAGACAGAGAGATGAAGGGAAAGAGGGACAAGAGAGAGAGGAGAGTGAGAAAGAGGACAGAGAGGGAGGGGGAGCGAGAAAGAGCTGTAGTGAGAGAGAGACAGGGAGAGAGGGAGAGGGAAAGAGAGGGCACAGAGAGAGACGGAGTGAAAGACGAGAGAGAGAGGGAGAGTGGTCAGGGTTAGTCTCAGGGGAGAGCCACTCACAACTGAATAACTAGGCCTACAGTAAACATATCTAAGTTGATTCACAGCTGCTCCGCTGCTGCATGGGACCAGACGGTGTCACACAGCGCACAGCAAGACACTTTTACTACCACAACTTTCTTTACATGCAAAGAATCTGAACATGGCAGTAAGTATTTTATTTTACTACAAATCTGTCATTACTTTGCATATTTCTAGAGTTGAAGGATTTATTTGGAGAAATATTGAATTGCAACTTTTCAAAGCAGTTTTGCAAAAATCTTAATGTGAAGTTTCTGTTTAAGTATTAGGATTTACAATTTAAACTCAAGCATGAACATTCACATTTGAGAGAAAAGTAAAATATGAACTAAAGACAAGAATCACATGCATTTCAGAAATTGTTTGCAGAGGTCTAAACTACAGGGTGGTTTTATGCATAATAAGATGGGATATTTTATTGTTGCAGAGTAATTGTGCTATTTTATAACTGCTTTTGAGATTTCCTTTTTTTTGCTTGGATTGCAATTTGCTTTACAATCTATTAATATGCATACAAAATCTGCAGATTAACTATTGCAGGGCATGACTTGACAGTTTTTTCCCACCTTCATGCATTTTGGAGGTGTTCAGTGACTTCTGAATGCTACTGTAATTCTGCACTTTGCAAAGCCTAACCTTGAGTATCATATTTAGTGCTAATACTTTAAATGTGATAATTATTTTAGCCCCTGCTTAAACCATGCACAGATATTTTCATCACTTATTTCTTTGCCAGTGACTATTATCTAATGGGAGTTTATTCATAAGCACCTCAAGTGTCAAACACATTGCTGGTAAGGATGGTCTGGGGATTAAAAGTTGAAATTAATTTTACTCTAACACAAATATAAATCAGGGGGATTAGGTATAAAATGTATATCAAGATACCATGCAATTGCAATTCAATTTTAGGCTCTGTAACTCATCATATCCCATGTCATGTAGCACTGTTTTAATATGTGCAGAGCCTCCACACACTAGAGGCATGGATGCAAAAGTGTGCTTTGTAAAATCATATCTAACCTCATAAATATGTTGATATATACTGCAGTCTGACAGTTTTACTTCCTGTGAACTGCATACAAACACTGGATTTTAATATATGTATTTGTCAGAGTTAATGCACGTAAAACTGACTGAAAAAGACTGAAAATGATTAAAAAGAAGGAAATATGTTTTGTGCAAGCTTTAATAGTTGCTAAAAGTTTGTATTAATTTGTACTTAACTCACTTACGTTACTTGTTTGTAAATTGCATACCACATAAAGTACAATTGTATAGTAATTACACCTTAATTAGCCTCCATAAATCATGATCAAGTCTTAATTCTTTATGAACAAATAGTTTTTAAGAATGATGCACATTTAATGATGAGAGTAGGGTTGTAAAATATTTGTTCTTTCTGAAGCCGATGTTTTACTAAATCTAATTAAAGTGCGATTAAGTGTTCCCTTGCACAATTGCTCATAAGTTTCCACTGCAGATTAGATGGAGGTGAACTTGTGCTGAATACCACAGGTCTCATTGTGATGTAATGACCTTATTGGATCATCATTAAACCTGGCTGTATCTTAAACCCTCTTATGCAACACTGCACGCATAGCCCTCATGTAAAAATATATCTTGCAGCGATCGTATCTTTTGTGTTAAGCTATAGTACAGGCCCCATCCGTGTTGACAGCCCTCCTAATTTTCAGGGATCTTCTTCAAAGACACTGGTTGCACATATGATGAAACCGTCTGAGTGACAGTGACAAATGGGAGGAGATAAGACAATGTGCTAATGCTCCACCATCAGAACTGCCTCAGAGCAGGTTTCATATACGCATATTTATGGATCAATAGTAAGTTAAACCAAAGTTTGTGTCCATGGAGATGTTAGAGCTTTGGCTGGACTGTTCCACACTGCATTAAACTTAGTTACGAGTCAGATCTGTAGAGACCGCATGTCTTTCCATGTATGTTTGAGTAATAGAAACACAAGAAATTGAATAAATGGATCAGTCAGTTTAATTTGATACTGTGGCACATTCCAGATAAAGCAATAACATCTCAAAGCAGACAAGCAGGTGTGGAGCTGTCATCAGAAAAGTTACAAAAGAAAATACAGAAGAAAGTTACAGAAGAAAGTACTAATACTCTTTATTTTGGGGGAAGGAGTAGATTTAAAGACAAAATGTGTTCGCAGTTGAAGCATACATCAGCTTCGGTTGTGCAGGTGTTTGAATTTGAATTTGAATTAGAATTTAATTGTTTGGAGGATAAGCCCCTTGAGATGTGTCATCATCTCGTTTTCAAGGGGTCCTCAGTATTAACCATGACAAAAATCTCTGCAGTTTGATCAGTTCAATTACAGACTCCAACATTTTATAGGAATTCTATCATTAAAAACAATTTCAGACACCTCAAGCTTTGAATTGTTACTGAAAGTTTGACTACGCAGTTATAATTTGTGTGAATGAAAAGGTCAGTCTTCTTTAATCGCAAGTTTTTTATGTTAAATCTTTAATTGATGATCATCTTTTGTCATGGAATTCTAATCATAATGCCTAAACAGTTATTGTTATAAACAGTACTGCATTCATTATTTAAGTGGTTAAACAGTGGTCCTAAAACTTTTCACACCAAGTATCACCTAAAATATGTATGCCTAAATTCAGGCTAAACACGGTTTGCAAAATTTATATATTTTCTTGAAATATTGTGCAGCCCTAGACTAAACTATGTATAAGGGAATTCAATAATGATTAACCCAAAGTGGACAAAAAATACATATAGATTTGTCTCTAATCATAACAAATACTGAAATTACAGATAGACCCGCATACCACAGTTTGAGAAACACTGTCTTAGAAGAATCAAGACTTAATAAAACAGGTATAAAGTGAGACTAAACCACAGATAAGCTTGTTTTATATGATGATTAACCTAAAGAGAACAAAAATGTATAGATTTGTCTGTAATGATAACAAATATTGAAATTACAGATAGGCCTGCATAAGACATTTTGAGAAACACTGGCTTAGAAGAATCAAGACATAAACCAGGTCTAAAATGAGACTAAACCATGAATAAGGTAGTTCTTCGAGGCACCCCATGCACCACAGTTTGAAAAACATTGCTTAAAAGAACAACACCTTCCCTGACAGTATTTAAGGCAACAGGTGTCCTCCAAATGTAGCTCAGATCCTGGCTCCATCCAGTGCGGTTATCATTTACATCAGCGCGCTCTCCATTTGGCCGCTCTGCCCCACTCATCATGTGCACCCATAACACAGTGACACCTCTCATCAATAAGCTCTTTGTCCTCAGGTTACCGAAACCCAGAACCTGTCAGAGAACCACCGAAATATTTCAGATGGCACTATTTTCATGGCACGCACAAATACTGGTATCAGGTGAATGTTTGATTAAGTATCAGTTGCAGGTAGGGATGGGAAGTTCCCCTCTTTAATGGGGTCAAGGAGCAAGAATTGGGGATCTGTTCATTTAAAAGAGAAATACAAAAGACTAGAAAACTTTTAGGAAGCTAATCACCAGCCTAGGAAAAAGGCTAAAATTGGATTAAAACAGACTAGTACTATGTAAAATATTTGAACTGAAGATGGTTTAGTGCTAGCCTGATTCATCAGCCGGTTTCACTTCGTAGAAACCGTCTGACCTCAGTGTTAGAATTCGTTCGCTCGATGGTAGGCTGGTACTTTTTTTCATTTAACCAATCACTGCTATTTGGTCGTGACATATGCATTGTGTGGCTAACAAGGCTAACAGGTATATAAAGGTTTTCCCAAATCCTGTAGGAAGAAGGGCAATAACGTCTTTCCCCTTGATAAAATTCACCAAACATTCTCTTTGTTCCGGCTTTAAATCCTCTATCTCGGGAATCGTTGACAACACATAATATATGGCCCTTCGATGATTTGCTGCCCGAAGTTGCACTTCCAGGGTTTTTGGGAACTGTTTAGTGTATTCCAATTCTTGATCTAGTCACCTGAGAGAAATTAAATTGAGCGGAGGCACTAGGTGGCGCCACCCTGGCTAGTTTAATGCATCATCATCATTAGTTTTTTTATCTGGAATACTTACGCAATACTGTTCTGTCATTGGACAAAACACTTCACCCACCCTACCCATGTGTGGTCTTGGTGTATTATTGATTGATGGTGGTCGACAGCCGCACTTCTGGTCAGCCACAAAGCAGCTGGAGTTTATCAGTAATTGAACAATAAAAATCTAAAGGGCATTTTAATAATAATTTACGGAGACTGTCTGTTTTGTTTAGAAGAATGAGCACAGCAGTGGCATTGTTTTTGACTGATTGTGTGATTTGCCTCACAGGTGGCTGCAGCCCAGGAGTTGGATGAGCTCTGCTACCTCTCAGCTCAGTCCTTACCCAGTCTGAAGGTGTCTGAACACTTCCATGTGATCAAAAAGCTCGGAGAAGGCTCCTACGGCAAAGTGATGCTGGCAGTGCACAAGAAAAGAGGTCAGTGCACAGTGCAAGTTTATCATTTATCAAGTGCATTAAAGGTAACAAGCTTTATTATACCAGTTGTACTACTAAATTATGTGTATCATGTGGATTCTTAACCATGAGAAGCTAAGCCGTGTTGGGCCTGGTTAGAAGTGGGACAGGAGACTCTTGGGAATACCAGATATAGTAGTGGCTTGGCAGTGACTATAGTGCATACTGTTGTTGTGTCCTTGGGCAAGACACTCCAGCCACCTTGCCTCATTATCTGTGTACAGAAAGAACAAAAGACTGAAAGTGAATTCAGAAGAATAATTACAATCTAGCATGTATACTGTTCATTAACATGCACTGTTCCAACCAAAAAAATAACCAAGAAATGTATATATATTGGACACAGACACAGGGAGAAATCAACCCAAAACCTGCAGGTACAATCCCCACGAGTAGATAATCCTGACCAAGCCTAGTGATCATGGTAGTGGGTCCCCAGGCTCACACTGCTTTGAAGGATGGGTTAAATGTAGAAGAGAAATTACAATACAAAGTGCATCTTAACCTTAAAGCCTGCACCTACTTTCTATGCAGTATAACTTTTCGTAACATTTCATTGATCAAAGCTAAACTAAAATTCAAGAATGATTCCAATTACTTTCCACGAAAACTGTCCCTAAGCCATGAGTGCCTGAAAACATGTTTTATATTTATAGACTTGTCATTAGCCTAAACATTATGTCTATATCCTAGGTGTAAAAATGTGCAATATTCAGGCTTCATATTTCTGGCAGATTTTGTCTGTGTGTTAGAAGGAGCAGCCGTATAAAGTGAAGACAGCAGGGTCTTTTAAGAGTGTTCACTTAACCTTTTGCACTTGTGCAGCTCTAATGAAGCGTTGGGGGGATTTAGTTGCCTCGGGGCTGTAACGTAGTAGGTCCAGAGGGGAAGTTATATTTGTTCACAGTGTCAATGATTGAATAGCTCTGACATATTTCCATGAGTTACATAACCATGTATACATTAAATGAAAGCTTAAAAACAGGTATTTTCACTGATAAAATATTACAAAATCATTTCTTGCTTTGAAATGTATGTAGTCTGTGCTCTTATGCTTTAATCATATTTTTTATTGAGCCAAAAGCAGTTTACAGCTTAAATTGCACAAAATCAGTAGAGCTCAATATGTTTTTGTGTGTAAAATATGAAAATAAATAACATAGAACAGAAAACAAACATACTAACAGGTGTGGAGGTACATATATCTGAAATGAATGAAGGAGTTGTTTCTCACATAGACACAGAAAACAGAAATCAATAGACAACACAAATATTTTATTCTCCCCAAATGTAAAGTATAGGCAAGGTCCTGTAGGCAAGGCAAGTTTATTTGTATAGCACAGTTCGTTCACAAAGTAATTCAAAGTGCTTTACAGATTCAGAAAGACATTAAAAACACAATATAAACAAATCAAAACATAAATAATCATCATAAAAGTAACATTAAGATAGAAGAGAGAAGAGTGCAGAATAAACTTACACAAACTTTACTGATCCACAAGGGAAATTACTTGGACACAGTAGCTCACACATCAGAATATATTACAATAACAAAGAGTAAAAATAAAAATGGTAATAAACTTCTAAATAAGTAGCAATAAAATAGCAAGAGACTGATGTCAATAAGACATAAATGATATAAATGTATATACAGTAAGTAAAAACAAATACAGTATATCACAGTTATATACAAGAGGTCGTAAGGAAAGTGCACAGATGATATGATGATTGACAGAAACACAGGCTTATCTGTTATATAAAGGTGTTGTACATCTGTATGGAGTATGAGATAAATGTAGACCTGTATCTCTCACTGTTTGAGCAGAGCTGTAGGAGCCGTTGGAGTAAATATCCATAGCCAAATTTTAGAGATTAGCACTGCTCTTATGTTATGTAAAAAGTTACTAATTCAACCTGGGTTGCTAGTGCCTAAACCTCCAGATATAGTACACAGATATATTTTTCTCAGTATATGGACAGACTCATGTGAAAGCTCAGAACCTGCAGAATTCACTCAGAGGCTGCACTAGCACTGATTCATGATAGGCTGGGGTTTCGATTGTATCTGGGGATAGAGATATGTCATGTTTATGAAATTTAGAATACAAATCTTGCATACAGATTCTTTAAATGAGACATACTTAAAATTCAACTCTTATCTTTCTACCATATCATATCTCATTGTATTCTGGTCGATTTAAGCAATTTAAGACTTTGATCCACAATTGAAATGATTTTGGACACACTATCTCACACATTACAATAAATATAATAACAAAGAGCAAAAATATAAATATAATAAGTGTCAAATAAGGCATAATTATACAAATGTATATGTAAAAGTAACAAATAAAATATGGAAATATAGTAATACAAAATATATCTGTGTATATAATAGAGGTCATAAGGAGAAGCAGTGGTTGACATGACATAAGGTTATCTATTACATAAGAGTGAGTTGATGTAAGGTTGTATGGAGTATGATATGAATGTCCTGATCTGCCTCACTGGAAAAATAAAATAAAATAGAAATCAGACACTAGGGGATACCATTTTTGCTCATTAGCCAGTTTGAAAAGGCAAACTGTGAATTATATGTGGGTAGTGGGTACACAAATAAATACTGGCTTTGCCTCAAAAAAATATTGGCTACATTTTCAACATCAGATGTGTGAAAAGCTGATACTAGAATGATATATCCTTCCCTTCTTCTTCTTCTCAGGATCCCCAATGGCTCTTAAGTTCTTTCCTCAAGAGACCACTACACTGGCATCTTTTCTGCGCGAGTACAACCTGTCCCTGTCTTACTGCACCCACCCGTCCCTCACCCGGGCGCTGGGCATCTTCTTCTCCACCACAGACTACTACGTGTTTGCTCAACAGGCCGGGCTCTACGGTGACCTCTACAGTGTCATCGTGTCAGAGGTCAGTATGTGTGAGGGGGCCGCTAACATCTTCATTTACACTCACTACATGTACTGTGACCTTTCATTTGTATTTATAGAGTTGTTGCTTTGCCTAAAATATTCCACAGTTCTCTCAAGTTTTTGTTCTCTCAAAATAAAAACACTCTGTTCCACCTTGTGATGTCATGTGGTAATACAAGAAGAGCTCTTCTGTGTTTCTAAACTACATAGACCATCACTAAAGTCATTTGGATGATCTCAGACCTGGAACTGTCAATCTCTACTGAGCTAAAGGTAAAAGGCAACTGCAAACTACTGCAAAATGAAATCACAAGGTGGAACAGAGCATTTTGAGCTTTGGAGATGTAGACAGACTAATATTTGAGGGTTACTCAAACATGTGTGAATTAAATAAAACATAACTTTATGTTTGGACACTCAGAATAGCTAAACAAATATCTTGAAACCAGTTAAAATATCCGTCAAAAGGTCAAATTAATAGCAACTACAATTAAAAAAGAAAGAAATATAAATATTCTGAATTCAGTGCATTTTAATTCATTTTTGTCGATAATTAGAGAGATGATTCGATTTTTCAAGACATGGTGTGTAATTGTCATCAGCTGGTTTCACTTCGTGGAAACCGTCTGACCTCGCAGCATTAGGATTTGTTTGTTTGACGGTAGGCGAGTCCTTTTTTTATTTAACGGCAAATCCCGTAGAAAGAAGGGCAATAACGTCTTTCCCATTGAAAAAATTCACAAAACATTCTCTTTGTTCCGGTTTGAAATCCTCGATCTCGGGAATTGTTGCCAACACAGAATGTATGGCCTCATCTACATCCATCTCGACCGCTTTCTTTACTGTTGTGATGTACCACAAAAGGGACCCAGACAGGCACTTGAGTTTGACGTCATGGCTGCACAGCTTTTCGCTGATTGACCAGTGCGCGGTCTACAACTTCCGGGGTTGTTGCAAACCATGTAGTGTGTGACGTGTCCTCTCTAGTGTGATGTCATGATTTACAACCAGAAAGTAAAATTGGAAACCTAAAAAAATTGCTAAATCAGGAAAAACTGCATTTCAGCTCAATCTTAGATGCAACAATCTTAGTCAAATCAGTAGTCTAACCTTTCATAGGCACTTTAAAGGTTGGTAGTACAAATCCGTTGACTGGCTTGGCATTCAGTTGTTGTGTCTTCGTATGCATGATTTATTTATACAGATATGTTGGTATGTATGTCTGAATGTGATGTGTGGTGGTGATCTGAGAGGCAGAGGCCCGAGGTGCAAAATAACTGCCATGTTTTTGTTACTCTGTCCCAGGGCAGCAGGGCAGTGGCTGAGGAGTGAATGTTCAGTATAAGGGACTCTTGAGACTACCAAAGCAACTATAGGAAGCTATTTCAATTTGAACACTTATTTTCTAGTGTGGTTGTTTATCTTTTTTTTTTAGTAATCTCAAGATATTTTGGCAATCCAACAGAAATCGGCTAAATACTTAAAATCAGTATCAGCTGTATGTGTAAAATTATAAACAAAAATACAGAAATATTTTTTTTTTTTTTTACTTAATCATGATATAGCCATTTTTATAAATCATATACTATAATATATAACATTTATAATATAACATTTTTGCTAAACTTCAAAACAGCATTCACAGTGATTTGAATTATTTTAATAATATAATAATGGCTTGGATTTTATATAGTGCTTTTCATGACACAGCACTTTTCATTGCATCATTTATTCACTCCACACATGAAAGCCACTCCTGTAGTCCACAACTGCCCTGGGGAAGACTGCACCATCAGCCCCTTCCACCCCCACCAATCACTCACAAATCAAATTCTATATTTATCAGGCACTTTTACTTGTACGTGACTATCATTTTGCTGTACCAGTAACTTTTACTTTCAACGCGTCCTCCACTGTGCTGCTGCTAAGTCCAGTGGAATATACTGTATCAGCTGATAAGACTGTGCCCTCTCATGTTGAAGTGGAGCTGCCAGTAACTTAAAAGCTGTGCGATAAGCCGCCCTTTTCCCACCGCAGCGAGTGGAGAGAATGTGGGTTAGAGCAGGGACTTCCAGATCAGCTGTTTCTGACGCAGAACATCAGAGCAGATTTACGGGGCTTACACTGGTGTCCTGGTAATTAGCTTCCAGTGTCACTTAAATGAGCCAAACATATCTGACATGTGTCTGTTTTCATGATGATGCACATTTATCCTGGCTCAAAGGCTGCACAAGTTTAGCTCTGACGGGTTTAATAGTCAACAAAGTTCTCTGTGCTAATGAATTGCAGATGTTGTTGCCAATTCAAGAAATAGAAATGTGCATTTCAATCTATAAAGGAACCACAAGGTCAGTGAGGCTTCTATGGAAAAAGTAATTACTATTAATCGCAATTTTTCTGACAAATACGATGAATATGGTTTGTGTTTTTAGTGTACTTTCTAAACTCATCCTGGTGCAATAACGTTTGAGAGAAGATATAAATAAATATGGACAGCCAAACTAACAAATCAATGTCATACTTAACAAAACACATTTGTTGAGGTCTAATCTGCTGATTTAACTCGTTTTAGACATAATAAGACATTGTGGAGACAGGACATAGTATTGCTGTTTCCAGAAAACAGCCCTTTATTGAACAACATTACCCATTTCTGTTGAATATCAAACCCCTAAACTGGACCATGAAAACCCGTATTGATCACAGGCTCCTGAAAATCTGTTTAAATCCATCATGTATTTCTTTTTGAGTTTTCAGACAATCTAAGAACGTATTTAGCTGTGTTTGCAAATGTGTGCATTGCAAAAGAAAGATTCAATTCTGTCAACTGGACAAAAGTTTTAGTTTTGCATGTTTTGGATGAACTACGAAACATCTTCACTCCAGAACTTTTGTCCAGCAGACAGACTTGAATCTTTCTTATCCTATGGATCCTACCTGGAAGACTGAAGGAGTACACACATAAATGCCAACACCCCCCAATATCTTATCGCTGTAAAATACAAATCCCCGCAGCCTTATATATAATCCTACATATTGTGATTAGATTGCAATGAATCTATTTGCTCTAATAATCTAATATGTAAAGTTTTTGTTCTGGTTCACTTTTTATGGCATATTTTGTTGAATATATAAACATGTTTTTGCAGGTTGGTTTGGCGGAGGAGCGTATTCAGGGGGTCATGGCCCAGCTGAGCGGAGCAGTCACTCACCTCCACTCCCTCGGCTTCGTCCACCGCGACATTAAACCTGAAAACATCTTCCTCTGCGACAGCTCATGCAAATGGGTTAAACTAGGTGACTTTGGCCTGGCACGGGCTGTGGGATCCACTGTCCGGGCAGTGTGGTACGAATCCCCGTTCTGCACCCCTGAAGTGGAACCAGCTAAGGAGGCGGAGAAGGAGTTTGAGCGGAGGAAAGCAGAAGGCACGGAAGATGAGATGGAAGACATATGGATCACGGTTGAACCCAGTATTGATAGCTGGGCTTTGGGTGTGCTGACCTACTGCCTGCTAACTGGTTGTTTCCCTTGGGAGGAAAGCACACTTGACGACCGTGGTTATAAAAGATACAAGCAGTGGTTTGAGATGGAGAAAGAGAGAGCTCATGACAAAACAGACTGCTACAAAACCATGGAGCAACATTACAAGAATAACCCACCCCCCTCACAGTTCAGAGGTATCAGTCCTCTCGCTATGGCCCTGTTTAAAGAGCTGCTAACCCCAGACCCCAAAGAGCGCAGTAATCCGGAGGAGATCCTGAGCTACCTGGGCGGTCCCTGGCTCCGAGACAGTGAGAGGGAACAGAGAAGGAGGGCAGAGGAGGCACAGAAAGAGGCGCAGAAGATCAGAGACACTGCGGGTTTGAAGGAGGAGCTGCTCAGGGAGGGCAAAGGAGAGAGATAAATCTATACTGCACTTGTATAAGCTCTTATGTACTGTACACTAAAAAAGGACTTGTTATTGGGAACACTACTGTACAGCCAAAGTGATAAGAGGTTTTGGTTTGGATGAGTAAAATTATCTGCCAATTTAATTGATGTTTTTTCTGATTCTAAAGTGTGATGATATCATACTCCCAGATGGGCAAAGAGCTAGTACAATATATGGATTATATTGTATTTTGTCATGAGATATCCAAAAGGTAAATGCACAAATGTTGAATCTGATTATTTCTAGAGGTAGATAAATGCATATATTTGGACTTTTTACCATATTGGCCTTAAATCTCCAGCACAGGCCGATATTTTGCTGCCTAAAAATACACACAAAGCTTCATTTAAACACTTTAATAAGAAGAGAAAACAACACCAAATATGACTGCACAGTTCCCTTATGGCAGTAGTGTCAAACTCAAATTCACACAGGGCCAAAATTAAAAACTGGGACTAAGTCGCGGGAAAACTAAGATATGTAAAGTTAAATCTTTTCTTATTAAAATAAATGTTTAATAATAGTTTTGCTTAAACATTGAATCCAGAACAAGCATAATATAAAATAATAACACATTTTTTAATAAATAATCTCTAATATAATAATAATAATAATAGTCTCTATAGCCTATCTGTAGTCGGCAGGCCAGCACTAATACATATTTGATATGATCTCGCTGGCCAAATATAATTATATCACAGGAGTTTGACACATCTTCCTTATGGTTTTTGTGAATAAAAAAGGGCTGTAGGTAAGTTTGTAGTCAATTTTAATTGCATAATAAGAAAATAATTAACATTGGCTCTGCATATTGGCTCAAAAAATATCAGCAGAGCTTATTAAAAACGATATCACTCGATCTCTAATCATTTCTATAACTGACTATATATATATATATCATTTAAGCAAATGCTAGAGCTCCCAATGCCATAGTTATTATTCTAACAAGTGTAACAAGATTTATCTGTAATTTTGTTGGAAGATAATTTTACTTGCCAAGTGAAATCTACTCCGGTTAAGTTTTTCTTATATCAAATAATAATTTACTTACCTGAACATTACTTTAAGCGGTGCATTTAGCCCATATTGGCAAATTTACTTTCTAATTTACAGCTAAGCTAATTCAGTCCGAAATCACATCACATTGAAAATACTTTGAAATAATATCCAGAATTTTAGTATTAAGTATTTTAAATTATGTTTGATATAATGTTTTTGTAGTGTAAATGTTTGTATGATTTTGGTGCATAATTTAGGCTGACTTGTTCATAAGGTGCTGCTGTATATTCATGTTTTTATAAGCCTTGTTTATATTGTATTGTATGTATATAAATCCATGTATGTGTGCAAGTGGTTTATTAAAAAGATTGTTAATATTCATAGTGTGAAGTAACTATTAAATACTTCAAATGTCTGTGTAATCGAAACACCCTTTATCAAAATGTTATCCATGCCTTTAAATACAGTTATAGTGAGTGGTTATAGGCGGATCGGAGAGGCATTAAAACTCTATGGTGTCAAAGCAGATCTCATTTCACTGTCGCTGCTGCCACTGCAAGATCTGCTGCACCGCAGTATGGCCCCAATGCAACTCAGTACATCCAAGCAACCACAAAGGCCGCGCACGCTAGCTTTAATTATAAGACTGTATCTTTCTGATCTGTTTATAACTTTGTATTTTAAGCAAACTTTCTGGTTAAGCGTCCGCCACCTGCTTATTTCCAAGGACGTGTTATTGCTTTGCATGGAAAGTTCTTCATGGAAACCAATAGTCGCTACCAGACTAAGTTACAGGTCAGATCTGTGGAGAGGTGGCCCAGCTTGCATTTCAGTTCATATTATTGAGTACAAACAAGTGAGATCAGTTTAATGCTATCCTGTGGAAAATTCTGAGAAAGCAATAACATCTCCATGGAGACAAGCAGGTAACAAACCCCCCACCAGAAAAGTTACATAGTGCACCTTTTAACTTATTTCAACCTGCTTGATTTTTTTCACCTTGTTAGTTAGAATAAAGAAGTGGACTAAGGGAGTGTGATGTCGCCCATAGCGCCTGCTCCAGTCAAATGAAGCTCACAAAGCCAGCAGTTACGTCCTGAATAGGCTCTATTCACGCTTACGTCACAAACCACAAAGATGTTTGGAAACTTCTGGTGTAGTTCCTGACACTGGGCTCACCGAATGATTGTGATCAAATCCACTGAAAAAAATGTCATAGGAGTAAAATGAAGGCTGCATATGTATGTGCTGTTTGGAATCATCTTGAATTTGGCGCCTCATTTCTTCTAATCGCATGTACCCAGTGCACTCAGACTTGTGTGTCAGTGGGAAAATTATGTAAACTAGGGCTGGGTATCATTAAGAAATTGACGATACGATACAGACCTCGATACATAGACCACGATACGATACATATCTCGATACATTCCACTTTCAATTCAGTACGATATATTTCAAATCAATTCGATACCGTTTAATAGAAAATAATGGCTAAATCGTGGCTGTGATACTAAAAGTCTTTGTTAAACCACCTCTTGTGCAAAGTTAGCAGGAAACAGCCATGTTAGTCATCAAAACCGTGAAAATGTCAAATGTGTTGCATGAACAAGTTTACTTTGTCTAAACAAGCAACAAAACTGTAGCACTGTAACAATATAATGTAGTAAAATATACCAAACAAAATATTCTTGGCGATATATCGATACAGCACCCCACAATATCGATACTGTATCATCACATTAAACGATACGATATATCGATATTTCAATATTTTTGCACACCCCTAATGTAAACTGAGATATGGTTGTAATTGTTGATTAGCAAACATAACGGAACGCTACAATGACATGGAGATGAAGAAAACTGGGCCTTTTTCACTTTTTTCCTAGATTTTGTCAGACTACCTCAAACAGAGCACGCCATAAGTTGTCATTGCATGTTTCCACGTCTTCCTGGTTTGTGACGTAAGTGTGAATAGAGCTGATTTGTTGCTGAGTTCTAGATTACGAATAGAAATTGATTTATGGACAAAATAGCAAAATAAAAACATTAGGATCACACAGAGAGGGTTAATACAAACATTTTAAGACCAAAATGACCAAAATGAGGCTCACTGCAGCAGTTACAGAGAGAGGGGTGATGTTTTTCAATGTAAAGTGCGTCGGAGCCAGAGTCCCTGGAGTCTGAAACGCCCCCATGCTCACTTCCTATTTGGAACATTGCGGCTAGCAGGTTATCTATGTTCGTTTATATTTACAGTCTATGGTTACTACAAAATAGTTCTGTAATTGTCAAACAAGCACAAGTACACATGTTGAGGGACCTATAAAAGTACCAAAGGGAAACTCCGGTGAAGCGACAGGTGCAGCATTTCAGAGGAAGGAGATCTAAAAGGGGAATGAACAATTCATCCAGCGCTAGATGTGTTTGACTTCATCTCAATCGGCCTAATCCCTTTAATACAGCCTTATGACATTTACTTCAACACGCATACAGTGGCTCTGAGTGAGAGTCCCACAAAAGAGTCCAGAGGCTATATATGGCTTTGATTTATGCCAGCGCTGAACTGAAACAAAAGCGCAAAGGACATATTTCACTTCTAAACGAGACAATTACCC
This sequence comes from Boleophthalmus pectinirostris, assembly GCF_026225935.1. Classification (NCBI taxonomy): domain Eukaryota; kingdom Metazoa; phylum Chordata; class Actinopteri; order Gobiiformes; family Gobiidae; genus Boleophthalmus; species Boleophthalmus pectinirostris. Next base: position 30,123,751 of record NW_026571447.1, read on the forward strand.
TACATCTGTCAGACACGTTTAGACGGCTGCAGGATATTTTTGGTTCAGTTTGTTTTTAGATTCTGAAATGTGCCATCACAACATCTAGTAAACTAATTTGTGCATTGCTCAGTCATGGTTTTATTTTTATTTACTCAATATTTTACCATAAAAGTAAATGATCTTGATCAAGTATGAGAGCACATTGACTAGTGGACGTTAGTTACAGTTCAGATCTGTGGAGAGGCGAGCCCACTCACAGTAAAAATTTGTTTTTTTGTTTTTTTTAACCAATAAAAATGGAATAAGGACAAGACAGATACACTGATATAGATATATATAAAACATTATTATTATTAAATGTTCAGTGTGTGACTTTCTAGATGGAAATGGAAAGAAAGTTAAAATTATACTTAGGAATGGACTCCATGGAGATAGATTTTATGTCATATTGTGGAGCTGACAGCTAATTGGAGGTGAATTAAATACAATCAATCAATTAAAATACAGTCCCACTTAATTGTATGCTTTTAACTTTATGTTTTAATAATATTTAACTTGTTTATGTTGTTGTTTGGCAACCTTGAGCATCCAGAAATGCACCTAATAAATAAAATGTATTATTATTATTTATTATTAGAATAGCACATTATTATAGCCGTCAGGTTTGTGGAGATGCAAGCGCCACTCCAAGTAAGGACTGGACTTTTTAAAGAAAGATGCACCATATAACTTTTCTAGTGGAGCGTCTGCCATGGTGCTTTGCCCACAATGTTACTATGACGTAGGTTGACCGTGAGCGGGTTGGGGTTCAGTGAGTAAGGTTAAAAAATCCAGACAAAGACGTGAAGCAGTGGTCCACAATTTACTTTTTTTGTTTTCAATCAGTAGGTGGAAGGCAGCAGTTTCCTCTCCAGCAGCAGAACCCAGAAGGATGTATAGAGACGCCTTTTATCTGGTCTGACTGATTGGATAAAACCACAACAGCTAAAACAGGGATGGTAAAATAATTATTATCTTAAAATCTTGACCTAATACTCTATAAAATAAACCCAAAACCAAATAACAATTAAAACCCCAACTATATACATAAAAACTCTAAAACCATACACCAGTGAAACTTTAAAACCCATAAACCAATAAAACACCAAACCTACTAACCCTGTACAATATTAATACACTTGGTCCTGCCTAAAACCTTAAAAGGGGGAGCTCGTTGCCTGGGGGACTCTTTTGGGACTTGGACAGAAGATAAAATAAAACCACACCATTCATTAAAACACCATAAAATACACTACCACACACATCAACACTTAAAACATTTCAAAACAGATATATTGCACCATATTTATATTGCCCTAACTCAGTTTAAAAAGGTAATTGGTTCATTCTGTCTCCTTTTCCTCCAGGGACCAGCAGCTTTCAATTAAAGTGCAGTACGACATTAAATTTATAAAGCAACAGGCAAAATTTGCAACATGTTCTCATTTGCAACAAGCAGTAAAGCGCTGTTGTGGCTTCAGCTGCCTTGGGGTCGAGACGTGGACGTGAGGCTGCCAATCTGCGCCATTGTTCCCTCTGAGCACCAGTATCGCTCACACACACATACACCACATTCATACTAGGCAAGGTGGGTGAAGTGTCTTGCCAAAGGACACAATGACAGCTTGCACTAGAGCCACTGCTGACCCACTGTGCCACCTGATATTCCTGGCAGTCTCCCATCCCAGTAGTAACCAGTTCCAAGAGCTTTTAGCGTCAGAGATGGGGCACTGACGGGTATGGGCACATGTTTTGCACTATTACATTAGTATATATTGCACAAGGATAATTGCGACAGGCCTAGTTGTCATTTGAAATATAGCAGATAGTGTAACCATAAACCTAAACAGAACATGATCCGGAATACAAGTAATGCAAGTCTCGTTCTGAGCAGAGTGAGTCTTTTACAAGTTTAATCTGGAGAAGCTCCCACTCAGTAGCAAGCTGCTAATGTGCAGTGTGCCCATGTGTCCCTGTCACTGGCTCTGTGCTAACCTGCGCTAAGGGCCACTCTAGATGTGTTTATAAATAGCAGCCAGAGCCATCTATTTACACTGTGCGCCCATCATCACCTCCCTCTGGCTCTCTCTGTGCACAGCCTGTCCACTCGCCCCTGCTTTCTCTGGGACCATCCCTGCATTAGCCTTCTGAACTCTGACCCTCCCTAATGCAGCTCTTATCGTTGCCTCTCATTTGACTAGAGTGGACATGTTCGATTTATCTATCCAATCACGCGTGGTGGTGGATAGATAAAGTGCTAAACATTCCTGCATCACATTAAAAACAGTCCAACTTTGATTCTTGGGCCATTTCTTGTGAGGAGTCTGCATGTTCTTCTTGTGTTTAGGTTTTCACTCCTGTTTTCCCATTAACTTCAAAACATACTGGCAGAGGACACATTTCAAAAGTATGCATGCATCCTGAATTTCAGACTTCCGGTCATCGTGCAATGCATACTAGGAAGGGTCCTCCAAAAAAGTGAGCATCAAATTGCCATGTTTGATTTCCCAGTGCGATGCGTCTATTGTCAAAGCCTTTTCAAGTCTTTTGAACCATATCGTTTTTCTTACTGGTTCTGATGTTGTCATATTTTAGTTATGGGATTTGGACATTGTAAATGTGTGGTTGTTGGATGTCTTAACACTGGGAAATGGGCTTTGGAAGTTTGCGGACTCCATAACTGCAAAAGGGGATGCTCACTTTTTCGAGTGATGACCAGAAGTCCGAAATTCAGAATGCATGTTTTGTCACTCCCCACTGTACACCATGCACCTGGTCAGAACGACATGCTTTAACAAAACTTTACAAAAACAAGTGGATCTGGAGATGTATCCTGTCTCCTCGATTTCAGCGGCACGCCCCTTGGACATTGACAGGTGGATTAACCAATCAGAGAGACGCATGCTGCATTTGAGTCAAAAACAAGCAGGGTGCTTTACACATAAAAGGGGAAAAAACAACATAAAGCAATGAGATACAGTGCAGATTTGTGCAGAATCAACAATTGAAGCACCAAACTATTTCTTATCACGGGTAAAAGAAGTAAATGTTTTGTTCTGAATGGTACAAACATTTTCAAAAAGAGATGTCTTCCACATTTGAGAGACACGTGCTACTAATTAGTGGCTGTGGTTGGATCGTCTCAAGTTTGGACGGAGAATTTTCACCCTCTATGGTCCGGTTCCAGACCCTTCTAGATTCAGAATGTAGAAGGGACTGGCAAACAGATTGGCCCAACGGCACTGGTGGGTCAAAAGCAGAGGACAAATTTCAAAAGTATTGTCTCTCCCCGCTGTAAACACTGGTAAATGATAGCTTGTGTTAGAGTTATATTAAAACATTTGTTTGTGAGAGTTGTGCTAGGAAACAAAGCGCTGGAGTTCTTGGGTGTGGAGTGGATGTGACAAATGGAAAACACATGTTTGAGCCACAGAGACAGAGGAGCAGAGGTGCAAATCTGAGTGTTCATCATGATGAAGAGGAGCTTAGAGTAAAAGAGGACACTCTGGAAACTACGGGAAACTACTGCTACAGCAAAGCTCTTTATGCATATGACAGGGTTTATAATTTTCTACTTTGCTCTTAATTTAGTGGTGTAATACAATTTCACACCTCTTAAGTAGCAGTTTGTAAAGAAAAGTTCAAAAATATGTTAAAAATGACAGAAAGTAAAGAGTTCTAAAATATAACATTGATGACATCGAACTACGAGAGACAGAATTTCTTCCATCCAAATGTTAGGCACAATTAAAATGCATTTTTCAACCCTTAAAACTCTGATTCAACAATAAAGATATATGGTATAATAATAACTCCAGTGTACATTAAAGGTGTTTTGGCCTGTTCCTAGAAGTGATGTAATGACTTAAAATCAGGAAGTAAAATTCTAAACCTAAAACATGTCCAGACTGTTGTGCAATGTGACATGTCTACATGTGTACTAAACATACACCACAAATCTTCCACACAACTGCAGTGACAAACTTTTCATCATGCTGGGGGTGTTCCACATATATCTCTATTGATGGAATGTGCAGCACTTATCATGGTGACACAATGCACACATTAGCAAACAAAGACAAAAAAGTTTAAAGAATTGTTTGGAAACTCAAGAAAAACACACAAGATGGATTTAACCAATGAATTTTCAGGAGCTTGAGATAAATGTGAGCGTTCATGGACATATTTGATTTTTGTTTTGATATTTTTGTTTGCAAGAACCCGGAAGTTGTAGACTACGCACCAGCCAATCAGCGAAGAGTTGTGAAGCCATGATGTCAAATTCAAGCAAATGTCTGTGTCCCTTTTCTGGCACAACACAACAGTAAACAAAGCGGTCGAGATAAATGTAGACGTAGACAGACATTCTGTGTTGGCAACGATTCCCGAGATCGAGGATTTAAAGCCGGAACAAAGAGAATGTTTTGTGAATTTTATCAAGGGGAAAGACGTTATTGCCCTTCTTCTTACAGGATTTGGTGCATTACATACGTCACAACCAAATAGCAGTGATTGGTTCAATAAAAAAGTACCCGCCTACCATCGAGCGAATTAATCCTAATGCTGAGAGGTCAGTTTCCACGAAGTGAAACTGGCTGACAAATCAGACTAGAGGGCCAAACCTTTCAACTGAACAACTGTAATTTTAAGTGTGAGACTTTTTTAAACACACAATTCATCTCACTTGTAGTTCCAACCAAGCTCAGATTAGGTCTAACTTGAGTAACAGAGCTTGTAACAGAGTATTGCTTTCAGTTACACCCTCGGGGAATGTTGATGGCATGACTACCAATAAACAACGCAGGATTTGGGACTGTAAATCTTTTTAAACACATGTGAAGTACAGTAAATCAAAAGTACCAGTGAGTGTCCTGCTGAGTGTTAACAAAGCTTTAATTCAGATCTTTAATTCAGCCTTTAGGCGCAAACCTCGGACCTGGCTTGACCCCAGAGAGCTCCGGTGTTCTGACCCGGGTCAAGTTGAGCTTGCGCAGTGGTCACTTCAGCACTGGTCAGCCCATCTGATAAATGAGGAGATCAATATGTGGAAAAAGAGATTAGACGTAACAGATATTGGACCAGTACATGACAAAATAAGCGGCATGCTGTGAGGAGAGATCAGCATAAGCAGAGCTGGAGCCGATATTAGAGACAGATTAATGACAAAACCAGAGCAATTCACAAGATCATATGACTTGGACACGATAACTTATCCACAGGTCAAGCAGGCCTAAAATTGATTCTACAGACTAGTATTTCCCCATCACCTGGGCGTTCATTCACTTACAGAATCTGCACACGTCATTGCTGAAATACCAAAAATGTGACAGAAGCCGATGGTTTTTTATTGCATTCGTCAAGTTACAGTGGCTTTTTTGACCACTTAACACCTGTAATTGAATAAACACAAGACAGATCCATTTAATGTCACAGTGTGGAACATTTCACACAAAGCAATAATATCTCCATTAAGCACGTGGCAGCCCATGTGGTGCAATCTGTGTCATCATATTTCATTAAAGGTGCATTATGTAACTTTTCTGGTGGAGGGTATGCCATCTTCTTGTTTCTAAGGCTGTGCAATTAATTGTATTTTGATCATGATTTTGATTTGTGTGTCAAACGATCTCCAAACTCATATAATTGAGTTGAAATGATAAAGCTTAACAAAGTTTATTTTGGGATATTGTTTTTATATAAATAAGTATATTTATTTCATTTTTTAAATATAGAGGTTGTAGAACAGCTGGATATATAGTTTATTACCTCCGCCAAGGAGGTTATGTTTTTGCCGGCGTTTGTCTGTTTGTTTGTTTGTTTGTTTGTTTGTTTGTTGTCTGTTAGCAACATAACTCAAAAAGTTATGGACCGATTTTGATGAAATGTTCAGGATTTGTTGGAAATGTGAAAAGGAAGAACTGATTTCATTTTGGGGGTGATCTGGAAGAAATCCTGGATTCTGGATCACTTTGAAATTTTAGTTAACATTGTGGTAAATGGGGCCAAAAATTTTGTTTCTCAATATCTCGGTTAATTATTGACCAAACCCCATGAAATTTGACTCAGGGATGGACAATGGGATCCTCTTTCATATTCCAAAGGCTGATCCAGATCTGATCCAGAAGACTGATGTTATCGCAATTTACATAAAAAATGGGGGTAGTCCTTGGCGGAGGTCCGCGCTCTGTGAGTTCTTTTCTAGTTTTGGATACTTTTATGATTTTCTGTGCCTTATTTCTTGTTCTAACTATATTTTATTCATTTTATGTTTTATGTACATAGTTGTAGCCTATATTTATTTTCAATTAGAATGTTTTTTGTAAATTATCAATAACAAAGTGTTTTTTTGAGAGAGAAATGCTGAATAAATCCATCATGTAACTAAAAAATAATCGTCTGAATAATCGTGATTTCAATATTGACCAAAAATAATCCTGATATAGATTTTTTCCATAATCAAGCAGCTCTAATCTATGGTTATGTCATTGCTCTGTTTACAATGTCCCACAGTATGACATTAAATAGCTCTGCCATATATTTACTACATTTTATAGTTTTATAACTCAAAAATACGTAGAAAAACAGGCATTTTGACTGTGAGCAAGGTCGCCTCTCCACAGATTTGACCTGTAACTTGGTCTGGTTTGGTCTCCATGAAGACAGAAAGACCATCCATCAGAAAGGTTACACAGTGCACCATAAACTTATAGATCTCATAAATTTTACTTGAGCAATAATAAGAGTAACTACTTTTAACAACTACTTGAGGAATATTATATGTAATTCTGTTATATTCTAAATCTTGAATAAACTTTTGGTTACTTTTTCTCCTCTGATTGTGACGTATTTGAACCCTATTTTATCATTTCTGTGCATGGGAAGTCACTTAAATGCACTGAGCAGGAGAGTCTATTTAATGCTGTCATATGAGAGGTTGGCTGTCTGTTTTACATGACTCAAATAAAGAATAAAAATAAATCAGAGGCTTGTAAAACTGAGACGGTCGTAAAAATCAGTTGGACACAAATGCAGGGTCAATGAGAGGGCAGTAGAGGATATGAAGAGGCATGCATCTGCATAACTTTGCACCAATAAACAAGTGGAGAGATTATCATGTGTTTACTATCTGGTATGTTTGCCATAACTATTTGTGACAACTTCGATCCACCATTACACTAAACCTGCTAATAGTGCTCTGTCCTTGTATAACTTTGTTTTTTATTAAGTGTGATGCACTTTTCCAGACTTTTGACAGGGAACTTTAGCCTTTAGCCAGATACACTGTGTCACTTTTCATGTGGTGCACTGTGTACATTTTCTGGTGGGGGGTCTGTCAAACGCTTTTCTCCATGAAGATGTTATTTCTTTGTCTGGAATGTTTCTCAGTATGGCATTAAACTTCAAAGTAGGCCAAGTTACAGGTCAGATCTGTGGAGAGGTAACCTCGCTCACAGTCAAAAGGCCTGTTTTTCTAGGTATTTTTGAACTATAAAACCACCTGTAATTGAAAAAATGTAATTTGGAGTTGTTTATGTCATACTGTGGAACATTCCAGGCAGAGCAGTGACATATCCATAGAAATAAGTAGGTGACAGACCCCCAACCAAAAAGTTACACAGTGCACCTTTAAATTGGCAATAGCATTAAACTATATCTTTGATTAAATATTTTAATTGTTACTGTGAGCTGACTCACTTCTCACAGATCAGATTTGTAACCTGGACTTGGTGGAAACAACTGCTTGTCTTCATGAAGATAGACACGTTTAATGCCATACTGTGGGACATTCAAGGCTGAGCAATAACATCTCCAAGACAAGTGGTGCTCAGGTATTAGAGCAGTCACTTTATATAAAGTCATAAGTCCTCCACAAACCTCTCTAAGAAACTTGTAAAACATGTACATATAAGGCCTACAAATCAATCATTAAAAAATAATAATAATAATGCTGACTATTGAGTAGTATTTGACAATGCAACAGTGCTCTGAGTCACTCTGTTTAACTTTTCTCACTGTGAGTAAGCCTAATAAAATCTTGTTATAAAAAATGTTGGTGATATTAACCTGGATTTGTGTTTTGTTTAATTCACACATGTCTGAGAAATTCTTTATTATTACTCTGTCCACATCTCAAAGTAGAGATTGGAAACCCTTGGGCTGAAATAATCCAAATGATTCTAGTGAAGGTGTAAGGAGTTTAAAAACACAGTAGAGCACATGACACCACAAGGTTGGAAGAGTGTTTTCAGTTTGAGAAAAAACTCTAACCATGTAGGGTTTGTGTGTTAAACATGCGTGAAAGAATTTAAACACAACTCCAGGTCTGTAGAGTTTGTGATGAGGAAACAACATAGATCTGAAAATAGTGAAATAACAACACAATAGAACAAGAATATTGGCTGTATCGCTTGGCTGTTCACCTCGTCTCTTTTGCTTACACGGCTCCCATCAGTCAAGCTGTCAGCAGACTCACCCAGATGACCTTGTTAGGGCCCCGCGCACGCGCCCCCGCCGCACTGCGTTTAGCCTCGATCTGTCAGGAGAGTGATGGGTGTCTCTTCCACCTCCGCATGCCCAGGCCCACCCTAAGGTGAGAGCCAGAGAGAGTTTGGTGTATCCCTGACTCCAAAACTATGCGTGGCAATATTTATATGAGCCAAGAACATGCTGGCTGACTGCTGAAGCGTCAGGTTTCCCTTTACATCAAGCGGCCACTGGAGGGCGACGAGAGGAGAGCATCTGCTGTGGCCTTGCCCTAGAAAGTGTTGGTCAGGTTTCATGCTGTAATAGCCACAGTTAAAAAGTCTTTAACTTTTTACTCACTGTGGCTTGTCTCTTTCAAAATTTAGCCTGCTACAAGTCAGCTGGGGGTTTGACTATCCACATTTTCAGACATCCATCAATAAAATCCTGTATCAGAGCCGTTTCAGTTTTAGGTTTTCTCTTTGATAGACCTGTATTATGCTGGTATTGTGTCATATCTGTAGCCTAAAATGCACTTCTGGTTCTGGCATGAATGAAGATGGATTCTGTGTTTGGGTGTTTGGACAAATTGAACAAAAAAATTGCAACAAGTGATGGTTGGGAAGATCACACATAAAATTCAATGTAGGCTGACCACTTCAAATTGTAGAAATAGAAGTTGTAGTTGTTGAATGGTGGGACACTGAGGACGAACTCGGGAAATTTAAGATCATAAAAAATATCAGCAATTAAACAGCTGTGGTTTTGAGTTTGTATCAATCATAGCGCACAGATTGGACTAGTAATAGGAGCTTACATATTAGGCTATATTACAACTCTGAAAGCCAAAAGGCCTTGTCGAGGACGCGAGAGAAATGCAGGCCTATGTAAATGCCATTTTTTATTATTCATGTGGCATCGATAAGAAAGTGGTACATTCTCGCCTGAAGAAGTAGTGTGGGACAGGAGTCCCACGTGCTGTTCATATTTTTGATAAAAGTATTGAACTCTCAGGGTCCCGAGTGTGACAAGACAAACCAGATTAACTCATGATAATTTTGTATCATTGCAGTTTTTATTGTTATGTTATATTTTTTCACTTGATTTCTAGGTCTGAACGCGCCTGTGTATTTTCTGAATTTATTTGTGCAGTGCGTCCTCTGGTGTAGAGGAAATGTATTACAATTAGCATTTTGGACTCACGTTTAACTAGAAACAGTTAAACAAACAAGGGAATCAGTTTGGAAAAGTATCAATTCAGCATATTTAATTATATTCATAAATCATCGACAGCGCCATCTTGTGGCAGCAGAGTACAATAAGTACAGTAAATACAGTAGTAAGTACAGTGACAGTTTACTCATTTAATATTTTATTATACTCCCCCTCAGAGATCCAAAGAGCAGCTCCATCCTGTAGTGCTGAGACACTGGGAGCTGCAGGAGTCCAAACAGGAATATGTCCTGGCAGAGACGCTCCTGGACATTATCAACACTGTTCAGTCTGATTTTGGATTTTTGGCCAGAGCGCCCCCTTCAGATGTCAGCAGAAGCAGAGCGCAGAGCCGTGGGTCCCTGCCTGAGTGACACCTTCAGAGCAGTGTTGAACACCACACACCACACCTCTGCTCCTCTCTTTAAACTTTTGAGTGCAGAAGTGTGCGCCAACGTCAACTTCAGGCTGAGCTGTGGCCAAACACAGCCAGACCAGGCCATACTGCACATTGCCAGAACTTAGAAATCTCAGAAACACTGCCTTGAGGGAGAGCTGTCAAAAGCTACAGTGCAGTCCACTGACCAATGAACAAAAGTTGTCCCTTGTGGGGCACCAAAATGCCAGAGGAGAGTGAGCACTCAGATGCAGCACCTCTACTCTTTTTCAGGACCTGATTGTCACTGACACAGAGGAGGACATTTATGAGCGGCTGACCAAGGACATGAGCCAGGAGCACAACCAGGAGTTTAGGAGACAGCTCACATGTTCTGTCTCTGACAGCATGAAGTCTCCCAATTGATGCTGCACACAGTCCAATGAGATGGTCAGCTCTACCATCCAGTCCTTCATGGACAACATCTCCAAATGGATACGCCTTTGGCAGCAGCCACAGCAGGACGACTCAGTCAAGACTAGCCTTAGGCAGATACGCAAACTGGCCCAGGTTTCTGAAGACCAGGAGAACTGCAGTGAGTGTCGACAAGAGCCTGAGACTGCTCCAAACCCAGATAGATCTACTACCTTTCCCTCAAAGATGAACTCTGAACCTGAGGAGCAGAATATACCCCCAGTACACGCCCCACAGGAGGTGTTCTGGTGAGACCATGTGTGCTGGAGCTCCTCACTGCAGGTGTCCTCCTGGGTGTTGGGCACAACAGACCAGTGTGACACAGACGAGTTCTCCAAGCTGCTCCTGCAGAAAGATGCACTATGTAACCATGTCTCCATGGTGATGTTCTTGCTTTGTCTGGAATTCTCCACAGTATGGCATTAAACTAATCAATCTTGTTTTTATTCAGTTACACATATTTTTATTGCAAGGAAATTACTTGAAAACATGCATTCTTACTGTGAGTGGAACCTCCTCCACAGATTAACATATGCTTAATGCTACACTGTGGAACATTCTGAGCAGAGCAAAGAAAAGTTGCATATTGCACTTTTAATCTTAGCTTTTCAGTAAAACAATTTGAAAAAATCTGATGTGTGGTATTGTGTTACGAAGAGGGAAAAAAAAACGGATGGGATGGAGAGAGATGGAGGAGGAGCGGAGGAAATGGAAGGAGGAGAGAGAGGTGAAGACAAAGGACTCATGAAAGAAAAGCAGTGGACAACAGCACAAACTGTAAGTATAAATTACAACTAAAACTACTCTCTTCTCCATCTCATCACTGCTAAGGCACAATAGAAAACAATTTAAATGTGAAGTTAAAGCATGCATTGTTGACTGCAAAAGTGAATATCTAACATGGGTTAAAATTACTTGAAAATATTGATCTGAAAAAGTGTATTAGGTTAGATAAAAACAAGTTTATTTTTGAGATTATTTAGTCCAATACATTTTAAACAATATGAATCTTGTTTTTATACAGTGAAATGTGCAGACAACATTGCTGTCTAAATCAAATTAGTAGAAACATGCACTGACAATCCTCCTGGGGGAAAACACAATGCTTAGGAATTAAATCTCTCTATGTTTTTTGTTATCTTTTTTGGTCTGGCTAACTTTTCACCCTGGTTTGTTATAATCAGCATGGAAAAGAAAGGTTTTTAATAAGTTGCATGAATAGAAATCAGCAGAACAATGGGCAAAACACAGGAGAGACACAGGAGGGTGGAGACTGTTTAAATAAGACACCAAAACACATTCTTTAGTGGGAACTCATGTCTTGGACGCAGAAGTTACAATGACATATTATGGGTGGAATGATATGGACTCAGAAGAAAACAAGTTAAAAGATACACGACCAGGCAAAAGTTTGGACACACCTTTTTCCCCTTTATTTTCATTGCAGATTCTCACGGAGCATCAAAACTATCAAACTAACGAACACTTTATGGAATATAGTAAACAAAAAATTGCCTCAGAATCACAGAAAACTTTCAGATTTTAGATTTTGAAAAATAGTCATCCTTTGATCTGTTCTCATTTGTACCTTTGGCATTTCTTGACCATGACAAGGCACAATTGTGAAGTGAAAACTATGACGAATTTGAATTAAAAAAATATTTTGTTTGCATTATGTAACTTTTGTACTTTGCTACATCTTCTATATATCTTGCTTCATATATTTGATATCTTTGGTATGTATCTAAAAATGTAGAAAGTAATACAAAGAAGAAAAAAAACTTTAAATGAGAAGGTGTGTCCAAATTTTTCATTGGTAGTGTATATATTGTTCTTTAACTCATCATTTTACAGTCAAATTGATTTTAAAAATGTGATGAATTACACGTTTACTTTTCTTTTTTTCTTTTTTTTAATAATGATAGGGTTGTTTTTTTTTATGTCAGATGCCCTTCCTGTCTATAAGCATGTACTGTATTTGTTAACAAGAGTGGTCTATACTGATATATTTTCAGTGTATTATTTAATATAATGATCATATTATGCACCAGGGATGTAACAATAATTGAAATATTGTGATATCGTACTGTCAAAAGTCTCACAATAATACCATGGACTGTCACAATATATCGAATTAAAAGTTCCTTTGCTTAAATTCATGGTTTTATAGTAGCAACAGCTTATAAACATCGGAAACTCCATATCCCATGATTCATTTCAGTGCAGACAACATGAAGAAATATGTTTTTTACTTGAATTCTTGGGATTATGATGGAAATAATTCACACCAAAATCTTGTTAAGGTATTTTAAACGCAAAAAAGTGTTCCATCTACAATTATACTAGCCTCTTCAAAATATTGCAATAAATATCGTACCGTGGGATTTGGATATCGTTATATCCCTACCATGCACAGATCACATGAAGTAAATCAAAGCACTATGAAACTTTTTGAGGACTGATCTTTGTGGGCACGCTTTGTCAGTGCCTGATCTCATCTGATTTCTGATGCTAAACAGAGTCCAGTGTGGTTAGTACATCGATGGGAGACCAGTTAGAATACCAGGTGCAGTGGCGGAGTCAGCAATTTGAGGGCCCTAGGCGAATTTGAGTTTGGGGGCCTCTCTATAATGCACCATTTTTCTGTTCTGTCTGTTTTTCCATTGTTCTTGAGACATGCACATCTATATTTATTTGAATTATAGTGCACTGGAAACTTGTCTTATTAGTTAGGTCGCCTACTAAATTACCAGAGCTGAAAGTAGTTTTATTTTTTACTAGTACAATTATATTTTTGTTTACATCCACTACATATGATTAGGATTATTTTTCTTATGATTATTGCTTAAAAGTAAACTACTCTCATTTTATGTTATATTGAGAGAAATTCTAATTGCTCTGAGGCCTCGTCCATTAGTGGCGTTGAGGGCAATTGGTTGGGGGCCCCTCCAAGTTTGGGGGCGCCTACTTTTACTTAATGGTCGTGCTGCCTCTGACCATGTGCAACAGTGGGAAGTGGCTTTAATGCAAACTGTTACTGTGTCCTTAAGCAAGACACTTCACGCACTTTGCCTAGAATAAGTGGAGAGTGTGAGACAGATTTGCAGCCTTATTTTCATCATTCTAAACCAGGGGGACTGTGCCAACAATATTAGTTTACCACCACTAAGGACAGAAGTTTCAATCTGTATCATATTCATACATATAGAACATGAATACATAAAAAAGAAAAACATGTTGGCAAATTGTTTTAACTTTTGACTTCTGCAAAGTTATGAGCAAAGTTGAAAACTCAGGGATTTTTATAAGCGGTGCAATTAATGAAAAGGCAAAGAGTGTGTAAACATGAGGAGAGGATATTGAACAGTTCCTCTCTGTGACTCTCTTCCTCTCTAGACTTCCTCTGGCTCATAAACCTTTGCCCCTCACAAGTCGCGGGAATGGGCGCGCTTCCAGTGGTCCTGCTGCTCTGCGGTTTCCACGGTAACCCCATCCAAACACAAATCATCGGGTTTAATTACGCTCCAGTTGCCGTCTGAATGTTTGTTTTTTAATGTCGTGAACTGCTTTTCCTTTTACATGTGCTTATTGCTCACCAGTGTTCACAGCTGGGGCCCAGAGCGGTAAGACTCCCCCTCCCTCTCACTCTGTCTTTCCTCATGACTCGTATTTTAACATGGCAAAGGCATTAGTTTAACTCACTTCAGCACACAATATTGCTTTGATAAGGCTGGCGAACAGGATGCATGATTAAAGGAACTCTTATGTAGCACTTAAAGCTTTAATAAAGATCCTACGACCACAACTCAATCCGGGTTACCCATGCCTTAACTTTTTATTGATTTTAACAACACAAAAATAATAATTGGTGGTTTTGAGAGTCTACAATGTGAGATAATGAAAAGCCAGATTTCCCTTGTACTTGTGATGAAATATCCAAAAGGTAAATTCACAAATATTGAACCTGGTATTTTAATTGTTGACCAAACCCAAGAACTCACTGTATTACAACATAATTTAGCATTTTAACAATATAAATTTTAGCTGCCCCATCTGTATTAAATAATGTTGTTCCTATAAAATGCTGTGATGTTATCTGAAACACCACAACAGACTAAAAAAAAATAAATAATACAAATAAAATTAAAGGTGCATTGTAACTTTTCTGGTAGAGGGTTGTTTTTTTTTTTTTTTTCCTGAAGATGTTATTGCTTTGTCTGGAATGTCACACAGTATGGCATTTTATTCTTCTATCTTCATTGAGACCAAACCAGATCAAGTTACAGGTCAGATCTGTGGGGAGGCAACATCACTCATAATCAAAATGCTTGTTTTTCTAGGTATTTTTAAGCAGTAAAACCAATTGCAGTTGGATAGATTTAAACATAGAGCTGTTTAATGTCATATTGCGGAACATTTCAGTCAGAGCAGTGGCATATCAATAGAAACACGATGGTGACAGACCCCCAATTAAAAAGTTACATAGTGTACCTTAAAAAAAAAAAAAAAAAAAAAAGAAAACATAAAAATAAACTCACATACCCCAATCCCTCTCTCCACTCAAAATCTATCTCGCCAAAATGTCTTAACCTGCATATGATCCATACCATTTTTTTCTCTATAGACAGGCCTGCCTCATATTAAAGCTCAGAACCTCCAGAATTCACTCCCTGAACTGCAGACGCTGCACTAGCACTGATTCATGATTGACTGCAGGCTCTGGGTTTAGGTAGTGACCATTCAGATCAGAGAGAATCTTTTTAAAACATCTGGTTTTCAGAAACTACATACAGTTCCTTCAATTACAAAATGAACATTCAAAGTTTAACCTGTTTTTTGTTTGACACACAGCACCTACACCTGCTGGAGCTTTATCTTCAGGTAAGTCATGTCTGAACAAAGCGGTTTCATTGTATTCCAAGTATTGATTCTTATCACAGGTCAGTAGAGTAAAGACAATTGCCTATAGTTTTTTGTGGGGTTAAGTTTATAATGTTACAGTTTCACCTCCTGTTTGGACATGGGCAGCAGATATGACAATGTTATGATTAGACCAATAAAAATAAACAATAAAAAAGACAAAAAAACAGCCACTTTATTTTGTTAAATTATGGTTTAAATCACCGGAAAAAATTTTTTGTTTGTCAGTTGTCCTTGGATTTTGAATGGAATTTTCCATGTTGATGGCACAGGAATTTGCTACTTTCTGTATTTTTGTACTTTTCGTTCTTTCTAAAAAAAAAAAAAAAAAAAAAAAGAATCCCACAAACTCGCACCATGACAAATATTTACCACAAGTACCATTCCACCACAAGAAATTATTCGAAAAATGTGAAAATCTGTTTTAAAGAATGTGCATCATCAGTACAAGTAAAGTTTAAATTATATTGCACAAGTAGGATACAAATAAACCATTTGTTACACAGAATAACTATAATAAAACATATAATAAAGAGACTAGTACAAATAACTCATTGCTTTGAACCTTTCCATATTTATTTCTTCTTCTCTGTGTGTGCAGAGTGCAGGGAGGAAATGTATCCCTGCAGCAGAATGTACTCTGTCCATCGGCCGATGAAGAAATGCATCGGAGGCTTTTGTCTCTACAGGTAACGCACCGTTTGACTGAACAGGTAACACACAGTTTGACTGAACAGGTAACACAATATTTGACTGAACAGGTAATACAACATACAAGATACTAATGAACATGCAACAAAACTAAACTAGACTAAAACAGCACGATCTATCTTGTGTTAAAACAAAGCTCAGATTAAAGTATAAGTTGAGTAACAGAGCTTGAAACAGAGCAGTGTTTCCAGTTAGCGTTACATCCTCAGGGCATGTGGGTGACTTCGGCTGTGAAGTATCATCAAACTGTATCTTCCATGTTGCAGAATTTGATGATGTGATAGATTCAGATGGAGCGCAGGGAAAGGTGTAAAACTGTGAGAGATTTTCAGTTTTTGTGTGAAATATCCAAACTTATGATCACAAACGTTGAACCTTATCATTACTTGATTGGCCACACAAACATACCATAGCTAGCTTGAACTTTTGTTTATTGGTGCTGATATAGAAGAACTTAGTGGTTTTGTTTCATGTGAATTTGTCTCTGCAATTTCAGAGATATTAACCATAAACCAGGTCAATAAATCTGCAATCTGACAATCAAACAGCAAATTCCACCACTGATTTCTGGCCTGTCAGTTTTAAACTAAACCATATTCAAGAATATTATGATGTCAACATGAACCCATTTAGGGCATCATTAGGGTATCATTAAGAAGTTAACGATACAATACATACCTTGATACATAGGCCACGATTGATTGATTGATTGATTGATTTGTTTATTATGAGTTTGTGCCAAGAGAGAAACAATAATCAGAAAAGCACATTTCTCGAAAAGGAGTGGGAAGAAGAAAAACTTATATTAACCCACCCCTCTTCTATGATACGATACATATCTCGATACAGTGCACTTTCGATTCAATACAATTAGATATGAAATATTTCCAATCATTTCTAAATCTTGGCTGTGGTGCTTAAAGTCTTTGTTAAACTATTCTTGTGCAAAGTTCATATAAAACACAAACATTTTAATCATCAAAACAGTAAAAATGTCAAATGTGTCACATAAACGAGTTTCCTTCCTCTGAACAAGCAACAAAACTGAAGCTTTAACCAAATAATGTAGTAAAATATATTAAAAAAAGACTCTTGGCGATATATCAATACAGCAGCACACGATATCAGTACTGTACTTTATCATCACTTTAAACAGTATGATATATCTTTTTTGTTTCTTCACACCACTAAACCTGGCGTCGGTAGTGTTGTGTTTTAGTTTTTGTATTTCCTTGAGTGAAGCAAAAAAGAGGGAGCCACTGTCTGTGTGAATGTTCATGTATGTTAGTATATTGTTTTATCTCCACAGCCTCCAGCGCATGTACGTGATCAACAATGAGATCTGCACGAGGACCGTGTGCCCACAGGACGAGTACTTGAAAGGTCAGGCCCTCTCTGCAGTAGCTCTATTGTATCATACTGTGTAAAATAAAAAAAAATAAAAAAAAAAGTGTTGGATTCTGTCAGATGTTTCTTATCTGATACACTGATAAAAAAAAAAAATATTCCAGATAGAATTCAACCTTCTATTGCTATGTAGTGCAGTGATCATAGTTATACTTTATATATATACTTTTATAAATTTTAAACTTGATTTAGATATTAAGGAAGAGGCTCAGTACCTGATGCAGAATTTAGTACCACAGTGAACACCATGATCATAAAAATATAACAATTTAGACTTGATTAAACAGAAATTTAATACATTTTGGCAATTTTAATATTTATTTTCAATTATTTTCAATTATGAATCTCTATGGCAATGGTCAAAATTTTTTCCTTCCTGCAGCTGAACTGTGCAGGGAGCGGTCCGGGTGGCCCAGACGCATCGAGAGGTCGTCCAATCAGAGGAGGCGTTGTCGCAGTCGTCGTGGCAACCCTGACACCTGGGCAAACAAGGTCTAACGGAGCCTCGAGTCGGGCCATAAAATATAATGTGTATAAGTCTATAAAACCCCGTCTTCACACCCCAGGCGTTCCTCTCATATAACACACGCTGTCACTTTTGATTTAATCTGTGTTTATCGATTTCACTTAATTGTCTGTGAACATCACGGAGAGCTGGTTTCATATCTACACAGCTGACAAAGATGGTTTATGATCAGAGATGGGTGCTACTCAGTTACATTTACTCAAGCACACTTTGTACTTACTCATATCATACTTTTACTCCTACTTGAGTTACATATTTCACAGTGCAACAGTACTCTTACTTGAATAAAAGTTACAACCCAGCTGTTTTTCTTTAAAGGTGCATTGTGTAACCTGCTGTGTAAAATGCTTTTCTCCATGGACATGTTATTTCTTTGTCTGAAATGTTTCACAGTATGATATTAAATGTTTTTATCTTCATGGAGACAAAACCAGAGCAAGTTACAGCGCAGATCTGTGGAGAGGCGACCCAGCTCACAGTCAGAATGTCTGTTTGTCTAGGTCAGGGGTCTCCAAACTTTTTCCTTGGTGAGCTACTTTTACAAAATGAAAATGCCAAAGAGTTCCTCATTTTAGTGGTCACATAAAACTGAGTAAATCTAAAAGCCACGGCGTTAGATGGAGTACAGTTATACATTTATTTAGTGGACAAATTTAGTCATGAAAATTATACATTTATGATGGCAATAGCCTTTTAATCAATCCAATTTTAATTATTCAGCATATAATTCTGAAATCTCTTGGCGAGCTCCTAGAAAGGGGGTGGAGAGCTACTGGGATCTCCCGAACTACAGGTTGGAGTCCAGGTCCAGGTATTTCTGAGCAGTAACTGAATAAATGTAAAGTAGAGCTGTTTAATGTCATACTGTGGAACATTCCAGGCAGAGCAGTGACATATCCATAGAAACAAGCAAGCGACGAATCCCCAACCAAAAAGTTACATAGTGTACCTTTAAGTTACTTACTTGAGTAGTAGTTTCTGCACATTTTTTTTTACAGTTACTTGAGTAATTTCCTGAACCATTCCTTTGTACTTTTACTTGAGTAATTTTGTACAAGTGCAAGTTTTGGCAACACAGCTGCTCTGGTCATCATTTTACACAAGATTTATAGAAAGTGTTAAAGGACCACTATGTAACTTTTCTGGTGTGATACCTGCTTGTCTCCATGAAGCTGTTATTGCTTTGCCAAAAAATGATCTAGCTTATCTGTCTCCATGGTGACAAGGTGACTGGTCAAGTGATATCCGTTTTAAAGCCTTACTGTGGAACATTCCAGGCCAAGAAATAACATCACCATGGAGACAAACAGGTGGCAGAAAGTTAAGCTACACACAGAATATATCATGTTACTGTACTTTTGTATGGAATAAAATGCTCAGTTAATCATAAATGTGTTTGGTGTTGCTGTTGTGTGTTGTTTAAACTGAAAGCGTGACTTTTACCTTGTGGAAGAAATGAAAAAGGAAAAAAAAGAGTTTAGTAGTTTTACTTTGTATATTCAGTTCCATTTACAATATGATTTACAAACAGTTATAATCTGAACATCTGGACAAGAAACAAACACTGACAGTAACTTTCTTAGCAGCAGTTAATCTACCCATAATCATTGCACATCTGTCGCAACGTTTCAAATCAGTTTCACAAAACCACAACCATTCTGAACACGTAATCACAACTGAATACTTCATCACAAACAGAAATGCACTGGTCGCACACCTCACATCTGAACATGATTTTTACATTTAGACTTTACAGAGTTTGTACAGAGCAGCTCATATTTAGAGCCCATGCTGTCAGTAGCTGAAAATCACTGATGATGTGTTGTTGTAAGATACTGAAAGATTCAAATCAAATCACAATTTTCAAAGCACAAGGTTACAATTTTGTTTTTATAAGAATTTTGTACACTTAACGGTTCACTATATCATTTTTCTAGTCATGGGCGTGCCACCTGCTTGCCTCCAAGGAGTGGAAAGTTTCATAGTACGGCATTCAACTTGTAGCTTGATTTGAGGTGTTAGGATTCGTTTGCTGGACAGTAGGCAGGTAGTTTTTTATTTAACCAATCGCTATTTGTTCGTGACGTATGTAATGCGCCGCTAACAGGGCTATCTGGTATATTAAGCTTTTCCCAAATCTCATTGGAAGAAGGGCAATAGCGTCTTTCCCCTTGATAAAATTCACCAAACATTCTCTTTGTTCCAGCTTTAAGTCCTCGGGAATCGTTGCGAACACAGAATGTATGGCTCTTCACTGATTGGCTGGTGACCGGACTCGCACTTCCAGGGTTCTTGCAAACCATCTAGTGTATTCCAATTCCTGACCTAGTTGCTGGAGAGAAATGAAATTGAGTGGAGGCACTAGGTGGCCCCAGCCTGGCTATTCAACTTGTGTATATCCATGGAGAAAAGCAGGTGACACCATAAGGCTGTGGAGAGGAGAGTTGAATTGTATTGCCATATCGCCCAAATGTGGTGTGCAACAGAATCCAGAGTCTTTTCTATTAACAGCTTCTTTGTGAAACTTATGGTTTTATTCCATGTCTGTCTTCATTTACTCTATGCATATGTGAACTTGATACTGAGGTCTTTTGATTTTGTTTGTGCTCATGTCTGTGACTAGATTTTGAGCTTTAAGGGCCACTGTACAAGCCTGAGTCCAGTTTTTGCATAATGAGTTCTTATGGTCGTGACTAATGATGCGACTTTTATGAATGACTTGGCTCTTTTGAATGGTTCTTTAACACTTTATTTAGGATTTCATAATTTCAAAGAGTAAACACACTCCTGCTCACCGTTTGAACTATTTTAAACAGATCTGTGCCTTGGTCATTTCTCTTTGTGATTAGTTTGTTGTTAAAATTTGTCCTCACATTGGCTTTTGTCACATAATTAAATATAAAAAAGCCATTCTGAAAGACTTTTTGTCATGAACAGTTCCAAAAGATTCTGATTCCACAAAGGAGCCGAAAGTCCCATTAGTAGTCGTGATCTTAGTGACTCATGGAGCCACAGTTTTATGCCTGTGTTGGGCTCAGATCACACGTTTCACACGTTGGGCTCAGATCACACGTTTTACACATCACCAGAGACTAAGATATATGGTCCATACTTTCTGTCACACCACATCCAGCTGTGAGGAATACTTTCAGGTTCCAAAGCCTAATTATTATCATATTATTCTTCCCATGTATTTTGTCTTCCCCTGGTACTGATATGATGTATGAGCAGCTCTTGTGATAAAATATGTCTGCTGTTCCTGGTCTCTGAGAGTTGCGAGAAGCACTTATAAACTCATTGCAGTGAATAATCTGAATGCTTGGAATGCATAAGGTAAGTGTGAAATTTTGGCCCACCGTTTTAAAATAAACTATTTCTGATTTTTACCTTTTTAAGACCCTAAACATCAGGTACAGTGCCTTTAATCTAACAGCATTTACAGCATTTACAGTGATAGATTTGCTTTTATCAATAGGGCTGCACAGGAATGTAATAATGTCACAATAATGGCTAAAGCAATAATCAATATAGCAAGAAAGGGTCTTTGAGTGTCTAAAAAAGTGCTATATAAGTTCAATGTATTATTAAAATGTAAATACCGCAACAAAATTACATCGAAGTTCAGTTACTTAAGTGAAATCAAACATTTTCATATTTTTAGTTATTCTTAGTTTAGTCTTTAGTCTCTGTTTTTATTTTGACACTTTTCACAAATAATTTTAGGTGAGTAGCAGTAATTTAAGTAATACATTATAATACTGCATTATTGCTATTGCTTTACCAAACATAGCTACTGAATATTGCATCTTTTTAATCGTGCAGCCCTATTTATTTTATACACTACTGTATTTCTAAACTAATCCTACAAGTTCCCATGAGTGCCCACTAGAGGGTGGTAGAGTGCACCATCAGCTTCATGTTAAGCCAGTGCATAGTCAAGCCTCCTGATAAAAAAACAAAAGAACTGCAGCAGTATCTACCTTGTGTTGTATATTCTGTATAATCTCTCTGTACATAAATCAATTTATTTATCACACACATTGTATATTACAGTAAGTTTAGATTGTGTTGTCAAAGGGAAAGGGTTTATTAAAGGTTCACTATGTAATTATTTGGTGTAGGGTCTGCAATTTGCTTGTTTCTGCGTAAATGTTTTCGCTTTGCATTGAAATTTATGTTACACAATATGGCATTAAACTTGTCTAACTTCATGGAGACAAGAACGTGGCACAGGAAATTACAGGTCAGTTCTGTGGAGATACTACTCCCAGCACAGATGCATGTTTTTCATTGTCATCAGTTTTTAAAGAAAACTCCCGCACACTGACTAACTCTTGATTTTTCTTTTATTGGTACGACGTTTCAGTCCCTCAGACCTTCCTCAGGTATTGAGGGACCAAGGAAGATCTGATTCTTTAAAAACGGCTAAGTGCCTCTTCTCCAACGCACCTGTCGCCCAGTCAGGTGTGCAGAGTCTACACAGAATCAATTTCATTTTCAGTAATAAACACATCTGTATCTGAATATATGAATGCTAGTTGAGGTTAATGCCATGCTGTGGGATACTCCAGGCAAAACAAGAACATCTTCATAGAGACCAGCAGGCTGGCAGACCCTCCACCAGAAAAAAAATCATTGTGGACCTTTAAATGAAGCTACATGGGTTAAAACAACAAGGTCAACATTTTGTAGACAAAACAGGGGCTTTCTGACAGCTCAGCAGACGCCTGGGGTAATTAGTGTCAAGTCGACTGAATGCAGAGGGGCAGGACAGCACAGAGCAATGCACATTTGTAGTATCGCGTGTTACCCTGCTTGGCAGAGAAACTCAGGACCCCGAAATGGGGGAAACCATGTTGCATAAGGAAATTCCCAAAAAGAAAAGGGAAAACAGAAAGACTTCCTCACTTGGGAGGTGCAGAGTCAAAATCTCCCCACAGATCTGCAGACGCCGTAGAGGTGGTGTTCGACGGAGCGAATGAATTTGAACTGTTTGAATCTAGATCCAGTAAACAGCCTGATGAGGGAAAAGATTTGTTATTACTTGGTAGACTTAGAATAGCTCAGATGCACAATATAATAGTGTAAAAACGCTTGTAAAAAAGGTATCACACTGACTAGAGTCAAAATGTAATTACAATGAGATATTTAAAGTTAGAAGATTATTAAAATGACATTCTGATCTGATTACTTCCATCTGAATATTGTGGTTTAGATTTAAATATTATTAAAGGTTCACAAATCAGATAATACTCAGATTTTGGTGTGAATGTAACCATAGCCACATTGTGTAAATACTGCACAACCAAATTAAAAACTAAAATTAACATTAAATACAGTCTTTCCATATTGGCTCTTTGTGGCATGATAAAGGTTGTAAAAATGTACCTGTCTCACTTCCTCCTGTGATTGGCTGTGTGTTGTGATTGGTGTTTCTGGAAGATGGGGGCGGGGCAAGTTTTCCTCCAGGTGGGGGTGGGAGCAGCCCCAGACCACCAGAGCTCTGAGGGCGAGATCGCTCTTTCTTTTTTGATTGCTGAAATGATGAATACAAAGCATTAAAAGCCCGGAAAAATATACTTATAATACCAAAGAAATTAAGACCTCACTTTCTTTGAGCTCAAGTCATTATTTTGATTTTATCTTAATTACACTAAGTACCTTTTCATTTCCTTTAAAGCAACATTATCTGATTTTCAAAATGCAAAAGGAGGAACTAGGAAGTAGGTATTTAAATCTATCCAGACATTTCCTACCTCACACAAACCCATGGCACTTATCTAGTATTCAAATGCTTGAATTTTTGGGCACATTAACTTTAGAATAGCTTTTTAAAGACTATAATTAGATTCAAACAGCACATTTTTGTCTCAAAGTTCCACATTTACAATATACTCAGTTCGGAAAAAACAAAATCGACTCATTTACAAGAATAAAGTTGGGTACTACACTTTCAAGCAGTCACTTCAAATTATAAGCTTCTTCTCAAAGTTCACACGTCACTTCAATAGCTAAATTCACCTGTCACTCACTCATGACAAAAGCTGACTGAGGAGGAGTGGGTGGAAAAGGATGACATGTATTCTCATTAAAAGATCCACCCATAGCCTGGTTTTGCCAACTATTAAGTGAGAAATAATTACCCCAATATTTAGAGTAATTGTCTGGCCTTCTTTAAATCCCAAATCTAGTTTAGGAGTTGTATCTGGAGCTTGTGCTTGCTTTGTCAGTTCGATGTCTTGTTTGACCCACCTGCAAAAAGAAGAAATGTTAATATGAATCTAAAAATAAACTTAAAATATCAAAATTAGGACAGCTTTTGAGACACCCACTTAAAATGGTCCTGAAGAGCGACGTTGAAGTCAAATGCATCACCTCTGTCTCCAAAACCAACGCCTATGAATGCACTACGGCCTGGGGAATAGAATTTTTTTTTTTTAAAGAAAGGGGAAAAAATGGCAAAATAAACACATAATATTCACAAACATTAGCATTAGTAATTCTGACCGTTTTCATCTTGGATACGAAGCACAAAGTAGCGGCTAGAGTCACTGACTGTTTCCACAGCGATGCCTGGATATTCATCTATTGGTGCCTGTGCAAATAACTCTCCTGGAAAGAAGAAAATAATAATTTAGATGTAGAGAATACATGGTTCAATACATTTTGTCTCTACTCTGCACTTAGGTCTAAGGAAAGCAAAAAGTCGAGAAAGTTAGTCTCTGGATTTGACCTATTTTTCAATGCTGCTGGGGTAACCTGTCAGGAGCAGAGGGAGTCACAACACAGCACCCAGAGCTCATCCCCAGATTTTAAGAGTCTTTGTCAGTGTTAAGTCTGTGCTGTATTGAGGGCTCTCACTGCCCCCAGTCCTACATCATTGGTGATAATACTCCCTACAACAGAAGTATAGCCAAGACTGGACTGGACAACACAATCAGAGTGTCTTGAGGGTTCATATCTCTGGGTTTTATACTGATGGTAAATAAACTTTTCCTGCATTTGAACTCCAGCATCATGTCCCTTCTTTAAACTCTCAGGCTACTGCAGTTTATTGTGCAAGAGTCAGGATTACCTTAGCTGAAGGAATTTACTTATTGTGCATATTTTGGGTGCCCAGAGGAAACCCACCCTGACATGAGGAGAAACAAGCAAACTCCACAAACAAAGACCTGGGCAGCCTGGGAGAACCAGAACCTGGCGAAACTACTAGCCACTCAGCCCCACTACACCACAAAAATATCATAGCACCCTAAAAGGTCCTGTCTAGTAAAGTGACAGGGGTAAAAATGAATTTAAAAATGAATAATGATATTAGTTTTAAGAAACATTAAATATGCATTTGATTTCACAGCTTATGATTTACTATTTCATATAAAATACTTAAACTGTGTATCACGCACCTATGATAGAAAACAATATATGTTTATTCCGCTGATCTATAACGTGTCTAAAAAGACAAATTGCACCTAAATGTGTCAAAACAACCCTGTCGCGACTTCTTCACCTTGGAACAGATGAGTAAGAGCGAGAGGCCGGAGCAGGAGACTACACACACCGCACCACAGATAAACAGTGGTCAGATGAGTCCTCCGTCTGAGCCGCTCTTACCAGAGATTTTGTCTTCCAGTTTGACATAGGCCACTTTCCCCCTGGCTGTCACACGCATACGCCCCTGCCAGTCCGGGGCATCCAGCTTCCAGTCTGCAGCCCTGGTACAAAGCACAGATGGAGAGAGACAGTGAGCTGAAGGCCAAGAACAGGAAGATAGTTATGGGGTGCACTAGTTTGTGTTATGCATTATATAACAGACAGATACCAGATGCATGTCTGAATGGCTGATATCTAAATAAGTTTCTACAAATGATGGATGAATGTGATTTTGAATGATGAGGCGCATGTACAGTGTGTGTATGAGCCTTGATGAAGGATAAGAAGGGCTAAAGGGCATGGGTAAGAACGCAGGAGCTTATGTGTATGTGTGTATGTTGATTTTAGAATAGCATTTGAATGATGTGACCCTGTAATATCTTTTTAATTTATTTGAGGTCAGTTCGTCTATAAACATTTAATCTGCATTTCCAACATTTACACCAAACTGCACAAGGACTACAGGTGTAATTTAGCTTTCATGCTAAAACCTGGGACCAGCATCTTTCCTATGAGACTTGCCTTGGTTACTGTATTATTGTAGCCAGGCTAGCGCCACCTAGTGCCTCCACTCAATTTCATTTCTCTCCAGCGACTAGGTCAGGAATTGGAATACACTAGACGGTTCGCAAAAACCCCGGAAGTGCAAGTTCAGGCACCAACCAATCAATGAAGAGCCATACATTCAGTGTTGTTAACGATTCCCGAGATCAAGGATTTAAAGCCAGAACAAAGAGAATGTTTGGTGAATTTCATCAAGGGGAAAGACGTTATTGTCCTTCTTCCTACGGGATTTGGGAAAAGCTTAATATACCAGTTAGCCCCGTTAGCGGCACATTACATACATGACTACCAAATAGCAGTGATTGGTTAAATGATAAAAAGTACACGCCTACTGTCGAGCGAACAAATTCTAACACTTTCTACTAACAGTTTCTACGAAGTGAAACCGGCTGATGAATCAGACTAGCATTATTGTGCATTGTCTCTGTACAAATAGTTCAGTAAGTAAATAGTAAATAGTATGAAAGTGATGTGTGGGTGAGTGATGGTGGTGATTGGAGGGGCCGATGGCGCAGATTGGCAGCCTCGCTTCTGTCAGTCTGTCCCAGGGCAGCAGTGGTTACAATAGTAGTTTACCACCACCGGGTATGAAGTGAATGAATAATGCTCTGTAAAGTGTCTGAGTGTCCAAAAAGGCACTATATAAAAATGATGCATTATTATTATTATTACATAAAAGCATACTATACGATACTAGACGGGGTGGACAATATTGACCAAATTAAGATGAGATAAAATTAACTTTATTGTCCCCAAGAGACAGTTTGTTGGCGACTCCAGTACTGTACACAACTGCACAACACATTCTGCTTACAGAATACATACACAAATAAATGAAAAGATTGACTGCCATAGTCCCAGTCAGTCTCTCCTTTTGATTCACTTTGATTTGTAGTTAATAATTTAAAAACAAATCTTGATATTTAGCCAGCAATGAACAAATGAGAATGAATCGTGACCAAGATGTATCACTGATTCCCACTGAGGCTTCAATGGACCTTTATTACATAACCAATCCTCCTCTTGATAGTGGCTTATATGGTCAGCAGTGAGTGGTTAGCCAAATGGGTGTCCTGGGAGTCATATTGTTGAGGTCATATCCACTCTGTTGGTGGGTCAGTAAACATGTTTGAGCTAATGAGTGTCAAATAGCTGTTTAAGTCAATAATAAATCAGCTTATATGCACAATGACACATGCCTCTGGTTTATTTAGTAATCTCAAGCGGTTTCTGTGTTAAAACATCAATAAATTATCACTTAAAATTAAGTTAAACAAACCAAGAATTGCTAGCTGACACCATTATATCATCGTATTTGCTGCAATGTGTCCTTTGAGGATGGTAAACATTGTAAGGTGCAGGCTCCATCTGCAGTATAATACGCTTCCCTGCTCCTTACTTGTTAATTAACGCGTAGATTTAAGCTTTTATGACACATTTGCATGACCTTGTAAATGCACTACGTAAACACAGCTCACAAACTACGGTCTTTACGCACAGCCACGTTACCAGGACTGGACACCGGAGCTGCTGGAGGTCGCACACCCGCGCGGAAGTACGGGGATGGAGACCGGGGGATGCGAGCTGGTGCAGCGGGGGATGCAGCACTCACCTGACCGCCCGGTTGGATGCTCGCGGTGGGATCCGGTAGACGTTCACTTCAGGTTTGACACAGAGCACAGACTCGTACTCAGACTGACCCTCGGACGCCATCTTGACTGTCTTCGGCTGTGGATAAACGAGCGGTGAGGTATTTGCGCGGATGAGCAGTGGATAACGTGACCGTACGAGCCGCTGTTACGCACGGTGTTTTCTGATGACATACGAGTTTACACTACAATATTAAAAGTTGCAGCAATAATGATGGAAAAGCGGTTAAATGTAGCCTTAAATACCCTAGTTTTATGTATATTTTTATATTTATTTACATTTACAATTATAAAAATACCAAAAAGAATATATAGTCTATCAAATTTTGACATATATAGCCATTATACCCCATTTTCTATGTAAATATTATAGATTAAATGAAAATATGTAACAATTTTCAAACCTCAGATAGTCAAAAACATTGACATAATAATCAGCCCTATATAATAAGATTGAGATTTGAGTAGTTTATACAAAAGGTTTTATATTGAGTAAGATTTTCTGCACCAGACAAGCAGTGTATGAAATCAGTGTTTATTTGTGTAAGGTATGTACTGAATAATGCTACAAAAGTGACTTAAATTGGACTGAATAACTAGTATTAGTTCGCTGTTATAGCTTTTCTCAGGTTTCTCATTCTCAGGTGAAGAGTTGGGACTAAGTTGAGCTGAAAACATAATCCAGAAATTGTAGTGGTCTGGTTTTATGTCACAACAGCCCAAGAAGTCTGAAGGCGTCTCTTAAATCCTCAGTCTCGCACGGCTGTAACAGTAGAAGGATCACATTGTCACCTACAGAGTCTTATAACAATAATGATATCTCTAATTTATCACTCATGAAGATGCTTACTTGAAGGATGCGGGTCAGTTTCCTGGTCAGACGTACCGAGTTTTGGTGAAGACCTTCCCAGGCCTTGAAGCCCGTCTGGTTTCGAGCCACAAATGTTTGCCAGCAGTAAAAGTAGTCTGTGAAACAATGATTTTAAAGATATTATCAAACATTAGAATAGCATATTAGGTGAAGTCTTCTCTAGTCCACTGTGTTCACACTCATTTTGGTTTAGTCCTGGTCTTGTCCTATTTTAGCCTTCTAATTTTGTCCTAATGTAGTCCTGGTTTTGTCCAGATGGTCCTGATCTAGTCCTGGTTTAGTTCAAATGCAGTCTTCAACATGCACTACGTAAATTGAGTTGTGAAGATCCTCTACTAGTACTCAATGGAGATATTGTTGTTCCACAGTATGGACACACTATTTAACTTTTTTTTTCAGTTACACATGTTTTTATTGTTCAAAAATACATTGAAAAACATGTGGGGGTGTCCTTCACCTCCACAGATCTGACCTGTAATTTGGCCTGGTGGCATTACCTGCTTGTCTCCAAGGAGATGCATTTACTGCCATATTGTGGAATATTCCAATCTGGACAAAGCAATGACATCTTCATGGAGACAAGGTGGTAACTGTTCCACCACCAGGAAAGTTGCATAGTGGATTTTTAATCATGTTATTGTACCTTTATATTTCATGACTGTTATCTGCACTCCAGCCCTCTTCAGCATCCTCAGACCTTCTCGCTCTCTACTCTCCTCCAGGTCACAGAAGTAAAGCCGTGAGACGAAGATCCTGAGACGCAGGTTTGGAGTTTTTGTGAGGAACTGTGAGAGTTTGATGGAGCAGTTGACACAAGGAGACCAAGAGCAGAACCAGGTGATGGAGTAACTGAGTCTTTTGCTCTCCTCAGAATCTCCTAGGCCCCAAAGACCAGGGCACAGCGCACTCAGGTAACGCAGGAACAGGATCTGAATGAATGGCACAGATTAGAGGAGGACATTTGACTGTTGCAGTTTCTGTAGTTTGAAGTTATGCAAAAAGTGCAAAATTATTGTTGTATAAAAAGAAGTTGTAGGTGATATGCACTTTTGTGGTTTAAGGTGTACTACGTAACTTTTCTATTTTTAGGTTTGTCAGCTGCATGGAGATGTTTCTTGGAATGTTCCACAGCATTAAACAAATCAATCTTGCTCTTCAATAACGTCATAACGTCCTATCTAAGGTCCTATCTTAAACAAAATTGACTATTTTGAGTTTTAGGCCGTGTTAGAACATTGGAACCTCATCAAAAACAGACCTGGAGTTGTGTCTTTTTTTTTTCAGTCATTCAATCCCCATTCAAACTCAAAATGCTCTAATCCACCTTGTGATGTCATGAAGCGCTACTTTTCATGTTAACAGCTATGTTTTATGTTTAGTGCAGTAGAAATAGGCAATTCCAGGGCCGAAATTATTCTAGTGGTGTGTGGAGTTAAAAACACAGTGGAGCACTTCCTGTATTACCACATGACATCAGAAGGTGGAACAGAGTATTTTCCATTTGAGAGAATAACAGCCTAAATATGCAGGGTCTGAGTGTTGAATGAAACAAAACACAACTCCGGGCATGTTTTTAACGAGGAAACAACATTATAACATAGATTGGAAAATAGCGTAATCTGAGCCCTTTAAAATATACCTTGAATACATATTACTGTGAAAAGAGCTCTCTCCGCAGATCTGACCTGTACCTTGGCCTGATGGTGTCACCTGTGTGTCTTCATCAAGATGGATATGTTAAATGCCATACAATGGAACATCCCAGGCAAAGCAATACCAATTCCACGGAGACAAGCTCATGTTACACAGTGCACCTTAAATTAATAGTGTGCAGTATTTGAAGTTCTACCACAACACTGACAGCACATTTAGCACATTTCTGATGGATTACAAAAGTGTTATCTTATTATAATTTTCATGCAATACCAAAAAATATAAAGAAATTCATTATTGTCAATACCGCACCAATAATAATAATAATAATATCTTGTATGATTATTGCAGTTTGTAATTGGAAAACATCTCAAAGTGGTTAAAATCAACTCATGTTTTTAATTCAGTGATCTGAGCAGAGTTTCATACAGACCTCCACGTGGCAGCCATTGCGGTTACGAAGGTGTCCAAAGTCAAAGGACAGAGAGTCTGGCCCCACTCGTCTCTTTATTACAAAGCACAGGTACGTCTCGTGTCGACCCTTCGCCCAGCGCAAGTTCTTATAATGGTAAATAAACTTTTTCTTTGGTAATAGTACACTGGAACAAACACACACATTAGATGATTAGATATTCTGGTTTTGGTTGATTAATTGGCAACTCTAGATTTTATTTATTAAATGGATTCATTCAATCAAGACAAAAACATGAAACAAAAGACAGTGTTATTATTAAGCAAAATTGACTCCTGTGAGCTTAAGCCATGTTATAATGTTGTTACCTCATCAAAATAATATCAGGAGTTGTGTTTTGTTTCATTCACACATTGAGTTAAGTTGAGTAAGAATTTATTATTAGTCTGTCTACATCTCCAAAGCTCAAACTACTGTGTTCCACCTTGTGATGTCATGAAGTAGTAGTAGTTTTCAAGTTAACACCTCCTGTTACCTTTAGTTGAGAAGAGATTTGAAATTCTAGGGCTGAAATCATCCAAATTATTTTAATGAAGGTGTATGGAGTTTAAAAACACAGTGGAGCTCTTCTTGTATTACCACATGAAAGAAAAACTCAAGCCTAAGTATGCAGGGGTTTGTGTTAAACATATGAATGAAACAAAACACAACTCTAGGTCTGCATATGATAAGCAAACAACATTATAACATAGATTTATTTATTTACTTGTTTGTTTATTTATTTCATTCACATAGTATAAAAAGACACCGACAGTGTCACAACATCAAACATACAAGAAATGAATGAAAAGGAGCACAAAGAAGAGTAATTTCATGTTATCTACCCCCCTTTCCCTTTTCCAGACAATACATCAACACCGATGGTTATTCTAGATCTACTATAGATGAGAAAATAGGGTAATATGGGCCCTTTAAAGATGCACTGTGTAACTTTTCTGATGAACTGTCTGCCATCTGCTTATCTAGCTTTTATTGATTCACTTATTGTCAAAAAATTCAATGAAAAAACATGCATTCATGCCTGGAGGTGCCCAATGCGCGTCTGCACGGAGATAGATAGGTTTAAAGCCATACTACGGAACATTCAAAAGTAATGGCATCACTATAGAAGCAAGCAGGTAGCAGATCCTCCACCCAACACCAAGTGAAACTGTGCAACTTTAGGTATTGTATAACTGTATTGTATAAGTTTACAATAGAGTTAATTACTTATTATTAAAGGGACAGTTCCTCTTTAAAAGAACAAACGTGTACGTGAAATATGCAGGACGGGCATTTAACACTTTTAAAATTTAAATCACAATCAGGTCAGTGAGCTCAATATGTAGACACACTTTTTTATGAAGCAGCAAGCAGCTCTAATTTTATCTATTATGTTATTTTTAACTCAGTTGCATCAGTCAGTGTTAATAGTGAGAACTTTTACTATGCATTTCTCACTTTCAGAAGCTGCACTGAAACTATTGTACAGTGGTTTACTTGACCTACTACATGTAAAACCACTATTGAAATCAGTTACACCTTAATGCATGAAAATAAACTTCATAAGCATTGAATAAATTAATATAAATTGTTTAAAATCTGAATTAAAGTGTTGTGCAATGAAACGAATCTGTTGTACTCACCTGTCTAGTTTGGTAATCATTTTGAAAGCAGCGCCGCGGTCTTGTGTTGATTGTCAGGGATAAATGGAGGTAAAAATGAGAAAGAGTGAAAGTATGCGATGAGGGGGAACTGAAAACATATAGCTCACCTCTAAACATAAACATCCGCCTTTAAACAAAGACAACATCTGGTTGGACAAGACAAATTCAAAAGTTGTACTGTCATAAATGAGACAAATGAACCATGCAGCCCCGCTCACATGAATTTCCTATTTTTAGTGTTCAATGTAAACAGTAAGTCTTATTTTTGTAGGATATACTCTATTTCTATGCATGAAATGAGAAACAAATGCAATATTCCATAACTACTGTAACCTACTTTTGTGATATATCTTTATTAGACTTTTGATATATTTTTGGAAATTAAAACAGAGGAAATGTATCAGATAAAAAGTTAAAGGTACACTATGTAACTTTTCTGGTGTAAGGTCTGCTACCTGCTTGTCTCCACAGACATGTTATTACTTTGTTTGGAATGTTCCACAGTATGGCATTAATCATATTCATCTTAAAAAAAAACAAGCAGGTGCCATCAGCAGGCCAAGTTATAAGTCAGGTCTAAGGAGAGGCGACCCAACTCACAGTGGGAATTTACATATATTTTTGAGCAATGAAACATGTGTAATTGAATAAATGATGGTTTAATGCTACACTATGGAACTTTCCAGAAAAAGCAATACCATTTTAATGCAGACAAGTAGGTGATGGACCCGCCACCAGAAATGGGAAGCAGTATAACTATTTCATTTAGATTAATTAAAGAAAAAAAATCATCAAGCTCTGACTTTTTAAAACATCACAACACAAAATAAAAAAAATAAATGTGATTGAGAAATCCAGAACCGCATTTTTTTATAATTTAGTTTCTGGCAAAATACTTTTTATTCCTGCCAATTTTGCAATATCTATAACTGTGGTTGCCAAATATTTGGTTGTTTTGAAAATACAGGCAAAGTGGAGCCAAAGCACCTCCACACATAGTAGTGTGAATGCCACTTTTTGTGTGTCTCAACTTTTCCACCTGGTAAACTCCCTGCATCCTCTGGCCCCAAATTAGCTGGAACCGAAAGCATTACGAATCCTTCAAGGTCCTGACACCTATTTTGTCTCTCATTTGGGTTTTCCCTCTCTGCTGTTTGTAATGGGCCACCGGCGTTCAGCGTCTCTGCCAGACCAGGGTCCAGACTCTGTAGGAACTTGCCTTTGACCACTTTACGCCAATTTATTCATTCATTACTACAGTATTATTACTACTCAGTGACTTGTGTACTGAAAGACACTGTACTACTGTTGTTTCTG
This sequence comes from Boleophthalmus pectinirostris, assembly GCF_026225935.1. NCBI lineage: Eukaryota > Metazoa > Chordata > Actinopteri > Gobiiformes > Gobiidae > Boleophthalmus > Boleophthalmus pectinirostris. The sequence continues at coordinate 30,157,683 of NW_026571447.1, forward strand.
GCCACTACTTTATGTTTATTTACATAAAACAAACAATACTTTGTAATTTTATCATAATGTAAATCTGTGCACTATTTGTTTGTCCAATTAACTACCAGCAACTTCACAAGTCAGGTCACAACACAAGTACTGGTAGTAGTTTCACTAAATACTTTCACTCTTACTTGAGTATTTTTGGGTGAGTGCTTTTTCCTGCTATTTTAGTAGTGAGTGATATCATTTTAAAGTAATTTCTTTCTTGAATCTGCTGTTTTTGCTATTCCCTTCTCTGAGGATATAGCCTACTTTTACCTTGCTCTGTTCTGAGGTCTGTTTTGGTCCAGTGGCACAGCAGCAGGGCCCTCCGTTCCCATGATTCCCCTCACCCTCTCGTGCACTCTGCGGTTTGGGGAATTCACCGTTTCCCAGGACGGCTGTTTTTGGAGCTCCTCTGTGATGCATGTGTGTGTGTGCCCTCTGAAGGAGCACGTCATTAACACAGTCTATAGGTTATACATCATCTGGAACTAATTTCTCTAATTTATCCTTTGATTATGTGGTGCCCCAGCCTTTAGACTGTTTCATATGTGTGTGTCTGCATGCACGGAGCACCCTCCCCTCGTATTACATTACTCCGACAGTGCACAAACTTAATGTCTCTGCACATTTCTTCTTATGTGTCTCCTCCACTTCAGGATTGATGCCAAAGTCTATGTAACCACTTCCCACCCAACTCTTTGGTCTGACCACAGCTGACCAAGGTCATCGCTCTGCTTTACATGAGCTCCTCTGTGCTGTCAGTGTGGTGCAGAGGTCCAGCAGGGCCAGACACGGCTGTGCATTTACCCCGAGCTCAGGGGCACAAACCGGGTGTAAGAAACGCCAAGTCATACTTTCCGAAACCCACCCGCCCACGCCCTGCGCAGTGCTCGTATACACACTCACATGCACACATACACACTCACATACACACTCACCATACCGTGCAGACGCACATAACCACAGTCACAAACAGACTGTTTCCAGTGTGTGAACTCACATCTGTTTCCTGACAACAATAATAGGCTCAGATCAAACAGGCATCAGGTGTGACCTGACATTCACCAAGTGTCAGACTAACACCAGCATTTCTATAGTCCTGTAGTGCACGTGCACACTATTGTTTTTATAGTTGTCTTTGATTCATTCTAATTAAATAAAAGCAGTCACATTGAGGTAAAGTCTTACTGTACATCCTGTAGGGTTCTTCTAAACCACAGAGACACTAAGGTGAGGTGGAGGTGTGAGCAGATGTGAGAGAGGTCTGTGAACCTGCACAGGGCTTCTCTAAACTCACTTAATTCTACAAACCACAGTTTCACATCGACACCACATCTTAGATTTTAGATATAATGCACTAGTTATTCAAGTTACATCTGCTGACAAAGCAAAAACAGCAAACACTTTATTCCTTTCTTCAGTTTTAAAAAAGACACTCATTTACAGTACATCTCCAAACACTTTTGTCTCAGGACAGAAATATATGCAGCTATGGCACATTTTCAAAGTAATCACAAAGCGTTTGGCTTAGGGTAAACAGGTTTTACAGAAAGATTTAAGCATATGAATGAAAAAGTTCAAATACTTAAAGAATAATAAATATTGCAAAAACAAAACCACCATAAATATAATAAATAGAAATAAATAAATAATTAACTTAAACATCCTTGAAACTAACTCCTTCATGGGTCCCAGCTTCCTGTTACATGTGACATTTCGAGGGCCATTCAAAAGATAAAATTGTATGAAATTGTTAACTGTTATGGCAATACTCCAACTTTTCCATTATTCTGAAACCCATGGACTTCACTCTTCTCACAGGTCTTTATAGAACACCTTTGTGAGCGGGTATCCCATGAAACCTCTTTCTGGACTTTCTAATTCTACTTCTTTGTCATCGTCCTCCTCTTCGGAATCTCCCAGAATCCGAAAACCCAACTTCCTAAAGAACACCTCTCCCACTTTGGAAGGATATGGGACATGTGCGTAAACTCTGTGAGCTCCAGCATCTCTCTCTTTCTGCTGCAGACTCTGGACCAGCAGTCGACCCAAACCTTCTCGTCTGTACCAGGAGCTGACCACCACTCTGCAGATTCTCCTGATCCCGGGTCTCCTCTCACTCTCTCTGAAGATGCAGCCCTGAATCTCTCCATCGCACTCAGCCACCCACACCTGCCCTGCCGCCTCCGCTCGCTCTGGGCTGATCGTCTCTGTCGAACTGCTCTTCTCTTTGGCTCCTAATCTACGTCTGGGCTGGGAAAAAAAAAAAAAAAAAAAAGATTATTATTAGGTTGATTTTGTTTCCAAAGGTACAACTCAACAGTGTCACTTATATTGTGCTTTCCTTCAATCCAATGGGCATTCAGAGAGCTTTACATTAAGGACTAACCCAGGGGTGGGTAATCATTTTGGAGGGCCAGGACAAAATGCTTAACTCAATTCTGCATTAATATTAATTTTTAAAAAAAGCAGCAAATAGCATTGTATTGACAAGCTGGTAAGACTGGTAAGACTTTATGTTATGACTAAGCGGTGAAAAGGTGAGGCTGCCTTACAAAAATGTCATTAAAGAAAACACCTCCAAAATAAAAGCAATGCAGATTTAGTCCATGCACAAGGTAAAATTATAAAATATGTTTATTTTGTAATTCCAAATGATCTTAAATGGGCTGTCCTATGCACAGGTCTGCACTAACCCTTTCAAACATACACGTTATAAAATAGTGTATGCAATCACATCTTTTTTTTTTTTTACATTTTATGTGAAAGGTCCATCAAAAATAAAATGTAGTTTTACCTTTACCCTTTTTTTATACTATGCTTTTTAAGATAAGTTTATTGTATCATGTATTTTGTAACAATTGCTGTGCAGTGATTAAGGATGTGCAAAAATATCGATATATCGTATTTAATGTGATGACACAGTATCAATATTGGGGACTGCTGTATCGATATATCACCAAGAATATATTTTGGTATACTTTACTAAATTATTTTCTTACAGCGCAACAGTTTTGTTGTTTGTGTAGAGGAAGGAAACTTGTTTATGCAACACATTTGACATTTTCACTGTCTTGATTATTAAAATGTTTGTGTTTCATATGAACTTAGCACAAGAAGTGGTTTCACAAAGACTTTTAGTATCACAGCCACGATTTAGCCTTTATTTTTTATTGAACCATATTTCTTTAAGGGATGCCTCCTCCCTGAGTAAATTTTACTGGATAGTATTATAGGAAAGATCTGAAACAAGGACACCCTGAGATACAAAGAGAGCATGGACTCCACACGAGGGCCACCCAGCTTGGAACATTAACAAAAGTTAATACGGTTAAGATAACATGTGTGCCTATTCAGCAGGAAGTGAGGTCCCAAATCTAAATAATCACAAAAATACTGACCTTTCTTGTTGTAGGCGTCTTTCCACTGATTCGACAGTACGGGTTTGGCAGAGTTTCCTCCTGTGAGTCTCTGTAGGCACTGCCAACATAGTCCCAGGACGGCCGACTGCTGCCCAGAACCCCGACTGACCGCGGCATGGTGATCTTTAGAAAGACAATGAGCAGGAAGACTGGGATAGCAAGAGCCAAGATGAACGAGTGAACCAGACAACGTAAGATGGAGGAGAAAACAGCCAGAATAAACAGGCAGAGCGGTCGTGTCAGAATATGTAGAATCAGACGGTTTTCATTTCCCTCACAGCCCTCCTGTAAACACAGATTCACAATGAATTAATGTAGGGCAGGGAGTTACGCCAAAAAATGAAGATCACAATTTTCTTAGGGCCAGAGAATGATTTCAAATGTATCACAATTCATGTTTTCCTTGTACCTTTTACACATTTTTAAGAGGTAACTAAACCCATCTACTGTTTCTGAAAGTTAACTCTGCACTGTGATTGGTTATATCCACCTGGCACTCGCTCAGAGCATGATGGAGACTGACCAACAGGAGGAGGAGGTGTTGTAAAGTGTCTGTTTTTGACAATATATATGCTACTGGCCAAAAGTTTTAGAAAGGTTTTTAGAACACCGCGCTTTTTCCACTTTTTCCAGTTCATCCCAAACCAGCTCAATGGGGGTTTTAAGTCTGGAGACTGTGCTGGACACTCCATATTTTCAAGCTTTACCATTTTGTTCTTGTTTCCTGAGGTAGTTTTGGCAGAGCTTGAACTTGTGTTTTGTTATCTTTTATCTTTTTTTTTTTTTTTTTTTTTTTTTTTTCAATGTCTGGCTGTTCAGTACTTACATTTGTACCATTTCAGTCTCTTCATTGGACTTGCACGACATGAACTGCAATAAATAACTGGAAAAATTAGTGTGTTCTAAAACTTTTGACTGGTTTCGTACCTGTATTAGACAAAAAAGCATGGAATTACGATATGGTGATTTTGCCAAAATAGCATATCATCACAGGAATGAGATCATGATTTGTTTTGTATCTCCATATTACTCTGCCCTAGATTAAAGGTTGTATAGAGGATTTTCCAAGGAATGAGAAATCCAGCGACTGTCGTTTTTCAAATGTTGCGCATGCGTGAATTGTTTGGTAGACATGCAAATTAGAATACTAAGTATGTTCTAAATATAAAAACTACTAAAATGTTATAAAGCAAACTGATCAAAATAAAAATTAAACTCACTTTAGTCTATTAAAGTGATACATATATATATATATTTTTTTTTACAATTCTTTTACTTAATAGTTGAACCTCAATCAAAAAATGTAAGCATGTTTTAGTAAATGTTTTTGATGGGTTGCCAACTTGCTATGTCATTATCGCCCTACAATAGATATTTTAGTTCCAAAATGAAACAACCTACAGTGCCATAACATAGGTTGTGTTCACATCTGGTTTTATTCTGTCGTGTGTGAACGCAGACGTCATTTACCTTAAGTTAACTCACCTTGATAAGGGCTTTGACCATCTCGATATCTTCCTCCTTCATCCTCCTCATCACCACCTGATCCAACTCCAGTCGAACCATTTTGTTTGTTGAGGTTTGACGACCAAAGAATTTATGGGCTCATCGTAAACACTCTCCCCAAACTGTGGAAAATCTGGAGACAAGAATCTAGTGTTATATCATGAATTCAAGAATAAGTCTAGACATAAATCGTTCTACAGTTACAGTTTAATGACAACTGTGTACCTGTTGGTTTAATACATGATGGTAATTTAACTTAATATGAGTATCCACAACATAGTTGTTTGTACACTTAACTGTACCACATTTGGACACACTGTGCTCTTTGTTAAAGGACAGATTTTTAGTAATAATGTGGACTGATGAGGGTGATGTTCTGGAGTGAATGAAATGAATGATGACTTTGATAAGGATGATGTTTTTAAGAAGCTGAGAGAACTGGGTGTGAATGAGGATACAGAATTGTTATGATGCTCCAGACATTATAAAGACATTCTCTTTGTATGTTTGATTTTACAAACTATAACATCAACCTGCCCAGGGACTATAGGTGGAAATTAGCACTGGCGCTATAACCTGGTACAATGCATCTCTCCTGTTAAGGTTAATCATCTCATTAAATAAATAAACTAAACTAAACTAATATACTGTCCCTGTTAAACACAATAAATTAATAAATGTCTGTATAAACCCTAAGTCTTCTTGGTAGGATAAGTAGCAAAAGAAAAACTCAATTCTGTCAACTGGACAAAAGGGAAAATTGATAAATAAAACACAAATCTTAAACTTCTGCCTTCTACAGACACTTTTAACATCTGAATGGCCCACAAGCTTAAATCTGTGAAATGCGTCAGACCTTGCGATAGAAATGGAGTCCTAAATATAAGACAGTAATGTATTTAAATAGTATATAGTCCAGTTTAGTCCTGTCCCAGATACACTGACCAAACCGTGGGGAAGCGTGTCATTTAATCCTTGGGGGTTGTGTCAACACGCTGTGCGCTATGGCTACATGTTTTAGCACAGTGCCTATTATTCCGCAAATACGCACCTTTTCAAAGCGCCTCTTGTGAATCCATCGTCTTGAACATTTGATTGAATAAATACAGCCCGTTATAGCGCAAATAGGGCACGCAATTCCGCAGGGGAGCGCAGTCTTTTGCAGCTCGGTCTCTGTCGCTGTCTGCTGCACGTTTACGCAATTTACGTAATCAGCACGCGCGCCTACGTAAAGCGCCGAGAATGCGGGAGATACGCACAAACTGCACCTCCGCAAAATAAATAAAATAAAATAAAAATAAACTATTCTATTCAGGTAACCCAATAATATACCAATAATATAATTTTAAAATAACTTTTACTTTTAGTTCGGTCTTTTCCACGTTGGTTTTCTTCTTTTGCATAATTTCCTCGTCAATCGACTTTTCTTCTCTTACTTGAGTTGAGTGGCCCTCTATGGTTTTTTTATTTATTTATTTTTATTTTATTGGCATTATTTATTTATTATATTCTCTGTTTTTTTTTTTTTTTTTTTTTTTTAAATCTTATTTTATTTTACTTGTGTTATTTTTTTTAAGATTAATTATATGTGAGGGTTTATTCTTACTGTGTATTTGTGCAGGACTTTGGAAACCGTTTATGAAATGTACTATATAAATAAACTGGATTGGACTGAAACCTTTTACAGGTATGAACAATTAGTCAGAAATCACATTTTGGCAATCTGATAATGTCAGAAGTAAGATGATTGGATCTTTTGTGTGCAAACATAGCCAGTGTCAGTGTGATTACAAACTAAATCATGATCAAACCTAAAAAAACACGCACCAGGGACTAAGAGTGGAAATTTGTTCTAGTGCTACAACCTGGCACAATGCATCTCTCCTGTTCAGGTTAATGTCTAATGTGCACTGTCCCGGTCTCATGAATAAACTAAATAAATGAATCATAAATCATAAACACATGTGTATTTGTTAGCACTGTATTATTCAGAATCATCAGTATTAATATTTTACATTAACATAGCCTATAACCATGATACAAAGTGTACACTTATTCACAAAAATCAATAATAAACAACCTGCCAATGACAGAATAATTTATAGTAATATATTAATTTTCCTATTACAAAGTCCATGTACAGCCTATGTAAATGTATAACATTTCTATGGTGGCCCATGGCATTTCAACACACAGTCTAATATGATGCATGTTCTTCAGGAGGCCACACACACTGACTAAAGTGCTAAACACAGACCTGGTTCACATGCAGAGTCAGACTGGTCTATTTTGGGTCTTCTAACATCTGTTTTCCTTCATTAACCGTAGACTCTAGTTCCTTTGTATCCATTTTTATATTCTCACATTGGATTTCGTTGTTTGTGATTTTCCCACCTCCTACCGATTCTAGTCTATTTTCCATGCCACTTGTATTCACCTCAATTATAACAATCTCATCTCCTCCTTCTAGCCGAAATATGCCTTCCATTGCTCTTTCATGCTGGTTAACTGTGTGACCCGTAGCCTCACTATCTCCCGCGTCTCTTTCAATCAGTGCTATCATCTGCATCCCCTCTTCTTGCTCTTGTCCTATCTTTGCATCCCCTTCCAGTTCAAACACCACCTCTTGTCTGTCTAGCGATCCCAAATCTTGGTTTGATGTGCAAGTTAGTTTCAAGCTATTACTGGCTTGCTCTTGGTGGAACTGAGCTTCATTTGCTGTTGTGTTCTGGTCCTCAGAGTGAAAATGCAGAACGTATTCTCTTTCGTTTCCTTCAGCTTGCTTATCGCTGCTTTTTTCATCACTCCAGTTTTGCAAAAGCGACATTATTCTACCTTTATCGCCTTTCTTGTCGTCTAAATCTTGATCTGTATTGAATTGCAACAAAAGAGATTTACCTTGTTTACCAATGTCTTCACCTATAGATTGGCCTGACGCTTCCCCCTCGAACTGTAACATGTACGACGCCCCGCCTCCTCCCACGTTCATTGCATCCTTTGTTAAACCTTCATTGTCAAAACATAAAACAAATTCTTTACTTGATACCTGCTCTTGAACTGTCATTTCTGAATTGGTTGGAATAGGTGTTGAAATCGGTGAAATTGTTTTCGTTTCTGTGGACAGCCTCAAGCTCTCTACAGATATCGGTACTTGGGCTGGAATTTCGTTAGGTACTGAGGTTGGAGAAGGCAGTGACGGCTCTGTAGTGATGTTAGTTGCAGTTTTATTTAAAGAATTGTCGGATGAAAAACTCGCAGCTTGTTCTCTCTTCTGTTCTGCAGTTTTGCTTTTACGCCCACGTTTATTCCTAGCAGTCCTCGTGCTTTTTCCCAATATAGGTTTAGAGAATATTGAATTAGGTGGCAGTGTGTGCGTTGGTGCCATTACAGTTTCTTTTGCATTGCTTTTGCTTTTTGTGAGAATGAACTGTTGCGGTGGTTGTAACTGATTCTGAAATTGCGGTATTTGGTTTACAACAGGCTGCAGAGTTTGAATTGTCTGTAGCATTGGCAGGGCTTGCGATTCGGACGCTGTCGGGACAAGAATCAAGTTCGACTGACCGCCATTATTAGAGGGACACTGCAAAAGGAGGTAGTTCTGTGGAGGAGGGGGCGGAGGGGGAGGAGGGGTAGGTGTTGGAGTCGAAAGAGGAATAAGCTGGAGACCATTGACTGTCTGAATCATGAAATAGTTCTGAGACGAATTTGGGGGAATATTCAAGGCTGGTTGCGACACAATCAAACTCCCATTGTTTGCTGAAGTTTCCAAGGTGATAGGGTTAAGAAGGGTTGTGGTTGTGGTAACCCCACCCACGTTAGCTTTCACCGCCACTCCGTCCTTAGCTCCTCCACTGGGTGCAGTGGGGGTATTGGTGTGGGTTCGGATGTGGCGCTGCAGGTAGGATTGCATGACAAACTCTTTGGAACAGTAGGGGCATTTGAAGTCCTTCTGGGTGGAGTGAGTGCGGAGGTGCAGCTGGAGGTTGGATGAGTGAGTGAAGCTTTTGTTGCAGGTCGTGCACTGATAGGGGCGCTCTCCGGAGTGGGTACGCTCATGCTGAGAAGGGAAGAGAAAGAGGAGAGGAGAGACGGAGGGTCGGGTAAAGAGAGGAAGAGGGGAGGAATAAAGGGAGAGATAGAGGGGGAGAGAAGGAAAGACTACATTAAATTCATACAACAGCAATTCTCACACATTTCTGTGACAGATTCAGTCTTTTCAATTATTGTCTCTCAACTATTTGAGTAGAAATGTCACTTGGGGTTGTGGCTGCAACACACATGCTGAGCAATTCGCTGGCCTCAGCACTGTGATAGTGAATCCTGTTCCAACTGTTTGCCTCAAACAAAGCCACAGTGGGTTTCAAAACATCATGAAACATTACGAATCAAATGTTTCTCATGATTTTTTTTTTCTAAAGTTGTGCTACCCGCCCTTCACTTTCACATTTGTCCTGTGCTATAAAGGTTACGGGAAAGAAAAAGACGTATGGGCTATGTTTATCATATTTATCTTATTTAAAAGGCCTGTACCTGATTTTGACCCCATGTATTTGAGCAAAATTACTTTTGAAACAGTACAGATACATTGTTTAAGCAGTCTGTATCTAGTAATTAAATGCTTTCTTTTCTGCCAATCTGGAAATGCGCGGCAAGCATGCTAGTTGTTGTTAGCATGACCATAACAGCAAAAATCCACTCTGGCCTCTGAAAGTTGTGAACAGTGCTTAGAAACTCATCACGGTGAATAATTAGGATGCTCAGAATGCAAATGGTAAGTGAGGAGTAACTTTGGACCCCTGCAAACTCTTTAAAATTAACTAGTTAAAAATCAAGTATATCGCCTTTAATATTTAAGCAGATTGGTAATATAGTGACTTTTTGTTATACCAATTTATTGCATGTATGGTCTAGTACCTGGTAAACACTGCACAGCGTTGTAAGATGAACACAAACCCACCTGTTTGAGATTTGACGTTTGGGAGAATGACTTGGAGCAGATGGGACATGTATGTGGCCTCAGACCTGAGTGCATCTGACTGTGCCTGCGCAGACAGCTGGTGTTTTTGAAGGACTTTCCACACTCCTTACACACGTAGGGCCGCTCTCCTGTGTGCTGCCTCAGGTGGTACTGATAGTGTGAGCTCCATTTGAACGTGAGAGGACAATGGGGACACTGGAACGCCCGGACTCCTGTGTGTACCTAAGGGGGATGAAGACAGGATAAATTACAGGCATTTCGCTTAAGGGCAGGGTTTATGCTTAATTATCTTTATTTTTAAAAAATCAAATACCAATAAATTAAATGTTGATAGACAGGGCCGTGATTTTATTTTTGAGTTAACCGCATAATCGAAAATGTGACAAATCTAAAAGCTACTGGCACTGCTTCTATATAAATGCAATTCTTAATTGCAGTCCCAAATTTAAGATCCATAACGTAACCACAATCAAATTCTTAACCAATTTACATTTACAATTGCAGTTTTAAATGTGCAGACTGAAACTCTCATGAATATAAAGAAGAGGGAACCACTTGTGGCTTAAACTTAGTTATTTTTAAAGTTCACAAGACAAGACCATTCCCTAATTTTTACTTTATTTGTAGCTATAATACCTGTTGTAAATATTATAGTTTTACATACTGACCAAGAATCAGTTTGTGAAGAAAATTTGAAAAATATGTTGAAAATGACAGGACATTCCACATACTATAGTTGTATTATTGTTGTTGTTCAGCACTTCCGTAAGCTTTAGCTGTTTTAAATGTGCTTTATAAATAAACTTTGATTGATCTGATATTTAAGATCACACCAGGGAGAATTCTAAAATCTAGAAATCCAAAAGTTAGGCACAATTTATACTTATTTGTCAAAAAATAATCTCTGTGTACATTAGAGAAGTTTTCTACTATGGTTGCAAGGTAATAGTTTTGGAATTCCCAAGTGTGATGTCATGATTTCCAACCAGGAAATAAAGTCTGAATCCTAAAAAATGTCCAAACTAGGAAAGAACTGTTTTAGTAAAATGTGTAGCCCAACCTGTCAGAGACACTTTAAGAGTCTTTATGATATGGTTACTTTGTTTTTACTCATGTATAATTTAGACCGTTTATAGACTATAGATGTGTGTGACAAGTCCTTACCCTCTGGTGGATGGAGAGCAGAGAGGAACGTTTGAAGCTCTTGCCACACTGCAGCGGTAGGGTCGTTCTCCTGTGTGATCTCTCATGTGGTACTTCAGACCAGAGGAGCCTTTAAAGGCCTTTCCACACTCTGAGCAGCGGTACGGCCTCTCTACACCACCGCAAACACACAGGAAATCATGATTCATCAGTGTTAAATAGAAATACTCTTAGAAAGTCATAGTAAGGCAATACAGTTATTAAAAAGTGTATGTGGTACACTGTTATTATTCCAAATTAATGAAAAAATAAATAAATAAATAAAAGGGCAATTGTTTTCGCAAAAAGTAATTAATAAATGATTCCAACAGTTTCATATAATTGTGATTTAGAGTTACGTAATTGTAATCGCTTTTAAACAGCCACTTTGAATGAGTGCTATGCTAACAAAACGTTAATTTTTGACGATATATTGTTTCACTATCAAGGTAAGGTTAGGGTTGGGATTAGGTTTACGGACAGGTATTTTGTTTATGGTTAGGACTTTGGAACAGTTTAATAACCGGGTCTTGGCGGAACTGTGTTGGGAAAAACTCACAAAATCCTTGTTTGCATAATGTTGTCATCACTACTATCTATTTATTTAGCTGTATAAGACAACTTGGATATTGTAAACGTTACTTTGTTTGCATCTACTTTATGGTCTTCAAATGATGTCCTGGATACCATTTAAAGGGTCCATATTATGGAAAATTGACTCTTATGAGCTTTAATGTCATAATGTTGTTACCTCATCGTAAAGATACCTAGTGTTTTTTGTTTCATTCTCACGTTTGAGTAACACTACACCTCCAAAGCTCTACAAGGTCTGTTCCACCTTATGACGTCATGAAGCAGTAGTTTTATCAGCTACCTTGTAACCTCAGTTCAGCAGAGATTGGCAATTAGATGTCTTAAATTATCCAAATGATTCTAGTGAAGGTGTACGGAGTTTAAAAACACAATTGAGCACTTCCTGTATTACTGCATGACATCACAAGGTGGAACTGAGTGTTTTCTGTATGAGAAACTCCTAAATATGCAGGATTTGTGTGTTAAATGTGTTAATGTCACAAAACACAACTCTAGGTGTTTTTGATGAGTAAACAACATTATAACAGATCAGAAAACAGTAGGGATGTAACGATATCCAAATCTCACGATTCGATATTATCACGATGTACATCTCACGGTACGATATTCATTGCAGTATTTTGAAGAGGCTAATATAATTGTAGATGAGACACTTTTTTTGCTTTCAAAATACCTTGACAAAATTTTGGTGTGACTTATTACCGTCATAATCCCAAGAATTCAAGTAAAAATATATATTTCTCTGTGTTGTTTGCACTGAAATTAATCATGGGATATGTAGTTCCCTATAAGCTGTTGAAACTATAAAACCATGCATTTAAGCAAAGGAACTTGTGATTCGATATTATTGTGAGACTTTTGCCGATACGAGATTTCAGTTATTGTTACATCTCTAGAAAACAGTGTAATATAGGCCTTCTATATTACACTGTGAAGCGCTATTTTATATCTATATTAAATTGGTTTACCTCCAGCCACTGTGCTTTTGCCCCCTGCCTTCTTCAGTGACTTGAGTGGCTTGGATTGCTGTTCTTGCTCTTCACCGACAGTAATGATATCAACACAGATTTCCCTTTGTCCCTCCTGCTGTTTGTCAGTTTGACCAGGAGACGAGGGAAGGGGCAGGGACAGGGACAGTGAAGGGGGACACACGATTTCAGCCTCTGCTTCGGCTAAAAGTCTCTGCTCCGGGGTGTGGGAGTGCTGGTGGGTAAGGAGGGAGGAGAGGAGGGGGAAGGAGCGGTCACAGGCTGAGCAGCTGAACTGACAACGGGACTGTGATGTCAATGTGTGCATCTGAAACACAAGATAATATGTGGAAATTAGAGTGGTCAATCAGGGTTTGGGTGATACCGTAAACAAAATAGATGCAAATATGTAATACTGATATACTTGACAAAATACTTAAAGATGGGGTATTACACTAAATCCACTTTTTTTTTTAAACTTTCTACCATGTTCTAACATTCCCTCATCAAAACACGTCTGAAGTGGTTTTCTGAATCATTCGTGCATGTTTGAGCGATCTTGTGGTCTTTCACGGGCCCTATTCAAACCCTCCTTACGGTTAGCCCTCCCCTTACAGAACAGCAAGACCAGCAAGAGGTAAAATGGTGATCTAGATATGTTACGCGTTAGCAATTAATATAGAAATGTAATACCCCATCTATAAAGTTGGCATTTAGAATAGCTGAACTAACTTGTTTCAGGCTATTTAAGTTATAGAAGAAGTTAGACATTCCCCTCGTGTCCTTTCTCTGTCATTGTTTGTGTTTTTAGTATCAGCAGAGCCTCCACATTCAACACTGGTTAAGCTGCTCCGCTGAAAGCAATAGCAACAGCTGCAATCTATCTGTCTCTCCTCGTAACTGAGAGGATCAGCTGTGGTGCTCTTATTTGCAATGATATTGTAATATTTCAATTTACATATTGCCTCCAAAGCAAGATATTATCATGAGCTATATGATGATGATGGCCCAGCTTTATGATAAACATACAACGTATGCTTTCTTTATACCTGGTTTGATCCCAGTTTTGGTTTAGTCCTAGTCTAGTCCTAGCCTGATTCATCAGCTGGTTTCACTTTGTGGAAACCTTCTGACCTCGCAGCATTAGGATTCGTTCGCTTGACGGTAAGCGGGTACTTTTTTTATTTAACCAATCGCTGCTATTTGGTCGTGACATATGTAATGCACCAGAACGCTCAGTGATGTCCAAGTAATTACCGGCACAACAGCAAAGAAAGCAGAGAGTGAAAATCCTTGATCTCGGGAATTGTTGAGAACACAGAATGTATGGCTTCGTCTACATCCATCTCTACCGCTTTGTTTACTGTTATGCTGTACCACAAAAGAGACCAAGATAGGCGCTGCGTTAGATGTCATGGCTTCACAGCTGTTCGCTGATTGGCCGGTGCGCGGTCTACAACTTCCGGAGTTCTTGGAAACTGTCTAGTGTATTCCGATTCCTGACCTAGTCGCTGGAGAGAAATAAAATTGAGTGGGGACACTAGGTGGCATCAGTCTGGCTAGTCTAGTCCAGGATTAATTCAGAATTTTGTCCAAATTTTGCTTTGGTCTATGTGCAAGTGTGAATGCACTCAGGGATAGGTCCTGTTTTAGTCCACGTTTAGTTCTAGTCTAGGTTTAGTTTCGGATTATGTCCCATTTTAGTTACTTCTGATATTACTCATGTATACTTAGTAGTTTTGCATTGCGTTTTATGGCGCAAAACTAAAGATTTTTTTTTTTACAGTTCACAGTTCACTTCAATGTGATTTGTTATATCCACCTGTCACTCACTCATGCCTGATCAATAGGAGGAGAGTGTGGGGAAAATGTCACTAAAATAGCAGATCATTCCAGGGATCACATCACAATAAAGTTCTATGTTATATTATGTGGTGTACATAGCTGTGTCAATGTTGGCGTTGCAGTGGTAAACTTCTCACCAGGGAGACATGTCTGTTGAGGCCTCCACTGGTTTTGAAGCTCTTATTGCAGTAGCCACATGACAGCCCTGCCCATGTGGTTCTGGGCTCCGGCTGCACCGTCTCTGAGCTCTGAGTCACCGCTGTCAGGCTCTGCAGAAGGTCGAACTGGGTCTGGGTGGCTCCCACATTCTTGGGACAAACAAAGTAATGCACATAAACAAAGGAGAGTAGTATTTATATTCTTGTGTGAATTATTTTATATGCATGATGACATATAACTATATATAACAAATCCCAAAACGTAGTGAATAAAAACATTTCCATAGCACTGTCGGCCTCCCCCATGCCTGTACTTACACTGTTGTTGCTGTCTGTAGTCTCCGTTAGCCCGAGCAGCACTTCTGCAGTTTGTCCGTTTTCAGAGACTGTAGTTGTCTCCACCACTTCTTCAAAGTCTGCAAGCAGGTGCCCGGCCCCCATCAGCCCCTCGCCCACCTCCATACTCCCCGCCGGGCCAGTCTCCACTACGGGTGCAGGCTCTGGGGTCATGTGGATGGACTGATGCTCCTCCAGCTCAGTCCTGGTGCCAAAGGTCTGGCTGCAGCTGCCACAGCTGTACAGCAGCACACTAGCCCCAGTGTCTGTGCTCAGGTGGACCTCTGTCCCTATGGGCCTGGACGAGCGGCCGTCTGCCCCAGACGTGGTGAGGGTGAGCTGGGGCAGAAGCCCAGGGGTCTGGCTGCTGGAGCCAGTGGACAAAAACACCTCCTCCATCCCCACAGCAACTCCTTCTGCTCCTTCTTGGCTCACAAAGCCAACCATATCCGTCAACATGGAGGATGTCACCTCCTCTGGACCTACCACTATCTCAACTACACTATTGCCCTTTTGTGCATCTGGTCGCTTTGTGTCCTTTGCTGCATTACTGGAGTTTGAATGGGAGTTTTTATGCAGTGCGAGGTTGGATGAGTGGGTGAAGCTTCGCCCACACTCACCGCAGACGTAGGGACGCTCTCCGGTGTGGATCCTCATGTGCTGCCTGAGGTTTGTGGACTGAGTGAAGGACTTGTTACAAACAGAGCAGGTGTACGGCTTCAACCCCAGGTGCACGTTCTTATGCCTACGTAGACTGCTGGAGTTTTTAAAGGCCTT
Source organism: Boleophthalmus pectinirostris (assembly GCF_026225935.1). NCBI lineage: Eukaryota > Metazoa > Chordata > Actinopteri > Gobiiformes > Gobiidae > Boleophthalmus > Boleophthalmus pectinirostris. The sequence continues at coordinate 30,173,467 of NW_026571447.1, forward strand.
GGGGCAGGAGTCACAGGGATAGGGGCACTCGCCTGTGTGCTGGCGCAGGTGATATTGGTAGTGAGAGCTCCATTTGAAGGTCAGGGGACAGTAAGGGCATAGGAAGGTCCGCACTCCAGTATGGACACTCTGGTGGACCTGAAATATTCACAGATGTTAGAATTAAATGAAAACAAAGATATGGTTTAGTAACAAACAATTGTTTACCTGCAACAGAGAGGAACGTTTGAAAGCTTTTCCACAGTCCTGACATTTGTATGGCTTCTCACCTGAATGGGATCTAAAAAAAAAAAAAAAAAAAAAAAAAGACAAATATTTTAAATTGTTTACATTTCTATTCTTTCCCTTAGTTTCATAACAATACTACACTGGCACAAGCTTTTTCCATTGGTATAGTTACAGAGGTTGGTGGTTTAGTTTGATGCCTATGCATATTATTGTTGTGTCCTTGGGCAAGTCATTTCACTAGGGCCCGTGAAGCATCATCTCTGAGTGGAAAAAGTGGGCGCGACTGTGTACAAACAGTCTAGTGCTCTGCATCTGAGCAGGCTGCAGTCCCTCTGGAGATGCATGTTTGTAAGGACTGTAGTGTGTGATTGATTGTCAGCGTTTGGCGGTACAAATTGGTTGCCATGCTTCAATCTGTGACTATAGATCAAGCTTCCCTCCATGATGAAGTATGGAATGAATACGGCATGAACTTTGAGCATCTACAAAAGTGCTCAATAATAACAGTTGAAGCCAAAAGTATCATACCAATGTATTGTTCATCTTATTCTTTATACAACTATGCGGGAGGAAATTGGACACTAAAGTGACTCTACAGTTTTCTTCTGTGTCAGTGGGAAAAGCTGCTATTCAAGGGTTTCAGCTTTCCAATTGTAGATGCAATTTGAGGACTTGACCATTCAAAAGATAAAATATTAAGTTGGATAACTGCTACCTTTGATGATAGAGCAGAGCAGAGGAGCCCTTAAAGGCTTTGGGGCAGAGGTTGCAGCGGTAGGGTCGCTCGTTGTTATGACTTCGCTGGTGATGCGTGAGTCTGGATGACCACCGGAAACTCTTGCCACAGTCCAAGCACTGAAACGGGTGCTCTGCCTGCTCCGTTTGCACTGCCCCCCCTGACGCTGAAGAGGGTGCTACGTCAAGAACCACCTCTCCGCCACTCTCCACACCTGTTTTGTCTTCATCCACCAGGTCTCCTCTCTCCCTCTCGTCCTCCCCCTCTTCCCCTGAACCAAGGAGGGATGGGAACGGGGACTGGGGTGGCAAGAGGTCAGTTTGAACCACTAGTGCCACTGAGTTTGCCATTTTTAAGAACTCAGGCTGTGGCAGAGAGACTAATTTTTGGTTATGTTATTCCAGTGTTACTATTCATTCATCCAATTCCACCACTTTCAATAGACTCCTTTGTGTTTGCCATGTGGGACTCCTCCAGGCGACTTGGGAAAGGCCTGAAATAAAACAAACAAAGTCAAAATGTAATTACTTTGAATCTAGATTTTGTTGCAAGCATTCATTTACATGTAGACTTATAAATTTGCCTTCTCAATTAATTTCAGCTCAAGTTTATCCTGGGATGAACTGTCAAATTTTGAAAACATGCACAACAAGCACTTCTGACCAAGCCTGGCTCAAGATCTAGAGATGGGTCCCTGGGTTCAACTTTGCAAATGCCCACAGTTCCTGACAGATTGTTCCAGAGCTATTGAAGGACAGATTTTTCCAATAACACATATTTTACAGCTGAAAATTACGAGTTTTAGTGTCTTACCTCCATAGATCTGACTTGTAACTTGACCTGTGGAGTCACTAATTTCTAATTTCCATGGAGATAAATCAGTTTAATAACATACTGTGGGGCAGGCCAGGTAAAGGAGTCCCTGGAGACAAGTTAGTTGCAACCTCCACCAGAAAAAGTTGTATCTTTAATGTGCACTGCATGTTATTACCATCTTTGTTTTGCAATATTTTAGAGTAAGTCCCTCTACGGACCTAGTGTTTTGTGCCCATAATGAAGTTTTAACAAATGAAAAACTAGGTGAAACGTATAATATAACTTTAAATGTCCCTCCCTCCTTCCAGTCCTGTGCGCTCTGCTCGCCCTCCTCCCTGCTCCTCTCCCTCTCCTGGCTGTCATTCCCTCTGTGACCATCCCCGCAGTGCAGCAGTAGGCACCACAAACAAACCCATATCTCACATTTTCACAGCATTTCGTGGCGCTCAATCTAACCCCATAACATAAAAGAAGTACATCCAAAAATGGCACAAGTTTTACGCACAGTATAAACAATTCAGTGGCCTGTATTTCAAAGCTAATCGCGACCCATCGAGCAAATAATCGCTGCTAAAACTGCCAGTAAGAATGCAGTTTGCGCACAGAGCCAGCACTTACCGAGCATGTTTAACTTATCTTACACCCATAGCGGTCCTCATTAGAAATTGGACAGGGTTCCGCAGTGCTAATCCACACAACCTTAACAATAAACACAGCGCAAACTAACCAGCAGTCCTCCGCCCGACACCGCCTCCCAAGAACAGCGCCGCGGATTGGCTGTCGTCTGTAGTTAAAGCTTTACAATGATTGGATAGAAAAGTCCATGGCTAGATTGACATTTTATAGTTTTCATCTCCAGAGAGCACAAATATTTAGTACTTATGCTATAAAATAACACATACTTATAATAAAAGTATATAGACCTGTTATTTCATTAGGACAAAAGCAGACTCTTGAATTTCCTGTACTTATAGAAACCATTAGCACATTGGTTTTGAAACTTTACAGACAAAGACGTTTAACATCTAATAAAATATTTAGCCTTGTGAGTACCACACACAAGACTAAACCATGTCTAAAAATAGGACTATAGCATATGTAGGTCTACCACAATTTGAGAAGCACAGCATTAATAAAACATTCCACATTGCTTGAGCACATTCATTTATTTCATTTCAGCAAGGCACATTTCACATTAAGGCCAATCAGTGTGTGGAAGAGGCATTTGATGTTACAATAATAATTTAAACAGGATGGTAGTAAATAAGAATAAAAACTGTATAAAAGTACAAAAGGACAGGAGACTCGCTCCACTGCAGTCAAAATAAATAGCTCCACCAAAGTTCTCAAATAAATAGCAATACTGTAACAAATACTTGGAAAGAATAATCAAAATTATAGTGATAAGAATTCTACAAGATATTGTAGAAAATAACATACTACACAAAGCACTGAATGCAATTTCAATTTTACACTCATGTACATATATGTACAGAACAGTGTCACAATACATAGTATTTTAAGGCTTTGGGTGTACTTAATATTTATCATAAAAATACTTTTTCTACCCCAAAGCACAGGTTAAAAATCAGCCAAAGGCCAATCTCAACAAGTTTGTGCAAAGAATCCAGGTCCATCAGTGCTCAACATCTGGCCACATCATGCAACCTACCACAAAGTTCAGTATTCACTTCTTCATGATGCAGCTCAGTCATAAAATACATTTCAAAATGCATCATCAGGTTATTAAAAATATGGCACAGGGAAAACTAAATAAAATATACATTTTTTATCTTAAAATAGAAATAAAGGAGCTGGGAATTTGCAACAACTACTGGAAAAAAGTAAATTTTTAGAAATGTAATTAACAAGAAAGTAAAGATGTCAACAATATTGTGGGTAACCAAATTCACGTTAATCCAGAAATAAGAGAAACACGATACAATAATATGCAATAAATAACATTAAATAAATTAGATTAAAACATTAAATAAATAAATAAATATATAAATAATATCCCCAAGGCCTCCAGGAACAAGTCTGTGATTAAACTGGCAGTTCGGGTGCGTTTGAGTCTGACTTGGTAGCACAGTGTAGCACATCCATTCGACATTCTTCAATATACAGTACAATTTGGGCCAGTCCTGAGTCCCGTTAGCTGCATTAACTCATTGTGCTATGGACGAGTGGAGGAGGAGTCATCATTGGGACTGTGTGGTATTGGCAGAGAGTTTTGGTTTTAAACTGATAAAGGCTCTGTACGCCCAGTCACAAAACAGTTTAAAGTGTTGGAGCAGCTCGTGGGTGGACTGCAACACGTCAAAATGATACGGCAGGTGAGGGGGGAGAGACGGGGTCGCCGGGGTCAGCCTTGGTGCCTCAACTTTCTGCATCTGTTGTACAAACAAAACAAAACAAAAAACTCATAAATATCACACCACCTTGAGAATCCCCTATCTCATTCGATGTTGGCGGCTAAGCAAGTTTAGGTTAGTTAAACGGGAGACCGCAGGCGTCAGAGTGGGGCATAATGTCCTTGGACAAGACACTTCACACACCTTGCCTAGTATGTGGTGTGTGAATGAGTGATTTGTGGTAATTGGAGGGGCGGATACCTCAGATTGACCACTTTACTTCAGTCTGTCAATACAATAACTACAATACAAACTTACCACCGAGTGTGTAGAGTGAATGAATGATGCGAGGAATAAGAATATACATTTTAAGAACATGTTTGTAGACTAAACCACAGACGTAGCAGGTTTTCTACCCAGTAAAATCTCATGAAAATATGATGAGACTATAATATTACCTAAAAAGTTTAAGGTTTTGCTTTTTTTGCCATTCAAATTATGATTTTGATTTGATAGAAATATGTCGAGTGCACAGGTATAACAGAAAATTGCATGTTTTCTATGATAAATGCACATTGCAGACTATTGGAGGGCCCCTTTCGTGCATTAAACACCTACGCTTTACTCATCCAATTGCCCCTGATCTCCAGCGACTAAGAAAAGCACATTGTAAACATTTCACACAGACTGACCTGTCTATGCAGCAGGTTCATGAGAGATTTCATTTCCCTGATCATCTCCATGAGTTTGGGCAGTGCAGGGTGGTGGTGCTTCTTAGACACTCTGTTGAGCCACTCAAAATGGTGCTCGTACAGCTTCAGGTCGGCGTGCAGCTGAGTGAGGGTTGGCCTTAGCTGGAGACAACAGAAAAGTTTAATATGAGGGAACAGCATTTACAGATAGAAGACAAAAGAACCAGACCTAAAGGTGAACCATATAACTATATTCTGGTGGAGCTTGTCTCTATGGAGGTGCTGCATGGTACATTAAATTTAACTAACTCTATTGAGATAAACAATCGTACTAGGCAGTTACAGGTCAAATCTGTGGAGAGGGGACCCCACTCACAGTAAAAATTCATGTTTTCAAGTTATTTTTCTAGCAACAAAAACATGTATGATTGAATAAAAACAGATAGACAAAGCAATAACATCACCATGAAGCCCCGCAGGTGACAGAAAAGTGCACCTTTCATTTTAACAGACTTAATGGGGGAAACTAATGTGCAATTAATAACATTTTAATTGAGATCAAGATTCTGTTATTTGTAATTGTCAGGCTTTTTAGTTGAAAGGCCAATCCTCTGTCAGTAAAAGCATGTAATTTGAAGCTGAGCAATTTTGTTAAAAGGCCCTAAAAATAAGGTGATATTGTTGTTGTTTTTTTTGTCATATTTTTCAGCCCTAATAAAGGATCTGAGCTTTTTAAAGTGAATTACCTCCAGGTTGGTGAAGTCGTTGGCTGATCTGTTGCTCATTTCGGGCAGAGACCTGAACCGGTGCGGCTCCACCACTGAGTCAAAGGCGTGCTCCCTCTGAAAGAAAACAAGACCATGGGTTACACGGTGTAGCCAATGCACAAAGTATGAGACCAGTCAAGACAGAATACGGACAAGGGGAGTCAAACCAAACACTCAGATACTAATTGATAATATGATTTCAAAACTAGTCCTCAACAAGAAACAATACTAAAGAAACTGCATCAATGGGACCTTTTTCTTATTGTGGACATTGTTTAGTCCTGATTTAATCCTGGTTCACTGCCAAATTTGATGTGATGCATGTGAATGTGTGAACGCACCCATAGTCTGGTTTTGATCTATTTCAGAAGTAGTATACAACATGGTAATATAAAAGAAAGTACTACTATTTTGGGTTGAAATTTAAATTTTAACTATTGAACATTTGTCATTCAGTGTTGTGACTATCCATGTGTTTCAGAATTATGAGAAATTAGGATTGTTGCCATAGCTATTAACACTTTAAAACAAAATAATATCTCTTTTGAATGTGAAAAAGTACTCCAAAAGTTGCATAAAACAGGAAGCTGAAACCCAGTAGTATTCCTGTGTGCTCTTCAAGTATCAGACAGCCACAGTGAAAGGTTAAAGTTCATTCAAAGCATACAGTAAAAGACAGAGTTTATAGAGACAGTAGCTTTGAGTGAGGGCAGAGTGGTTCAAAGGGGTGAGTGTGAGTTCAGCCACATTCTAGCCTCCAAACGTCAACAATAAGCACAAATGAGCTGAAGCCACAGGGTGTTTTCTACTGAGGATAACAACATGTGCAGTGACCAAATCTGCAGTGGGACAGACAACGCAGGACTGGGGAAACTCCAGGGTCACCGCTATAAAAAGATGAGATGACGCAGTGCTGCAGCCTGGGTAGAGAGGAGCTGTGAACTGACGGCTCTAGTCTGTATCTCTTTTCACGAGGGTTGTCAAAAGTATCGAAAATCAGATACTAATTGATATTAAAACTAGTGTCAGAACTAGATACGCGTTTGAACAGGTGTTGATGCTAAAAAAGTCACGTTCACGGGGCAGAAATGAACCTTTCCTGAATAGTTTTAGAACTATCTTGAACTGTATCAGAACAAGTTTAAGACCAAATAAACTCTACCTGGATGACTGAGGGATTACACAGATATAAGACCACGTATTTAATGTTTAAAATCTCATTCAATTGTCTAAAGAAAGGGTGTTTTTTTATTATTATTATCATTGTGATATCAGAATCAGCATTTTATTTTGTATTGAGTCTATCCTTTAGTATCAAAATCAAGTCTGAAATGTTAGTATCGTGATAACACTACTTTGTACTCCTTTATGTTATCTCATGCGATTACAGTGTTATGTTAAGTTATTACATTGCTCAACAAAGCCTCTAAGCAAACTATCTCCCAGCATAAATGTTTAAATATGGATTTGTCATCTTGTTTTTCACTAACTTACGCCTGTATTTTTGCTTTGTAAGGTTTAATTTATTTTAAGATGAATAAAAAAGCTGTCAAGTGAGGACTGAGAGCTGCTGTAGTGCTCATAGCTGCCAGCAGAGGGCGGTACATGTTATGGTGGAAAGTTCAAAAACTCCACCACAACACAATAGCGTCATTGCTGTACCATCTGAGCCCTGTTACGTTGATGAGTGAGTGAGATGGTGAGATAAACTTGTTTGTGTAAATATACTGAGATAGCTTAACCTGTTTATAATGTTGTTTTCGTGGCCACCTCCAGCTGTTTTTGTTGGGAGTGACTTGTGCGATGAATGAGCCACATTGTGTGTTTTGTCTTACTCATGTTTTGGTCTGTTTTGTCTCCGCTGCTTTTGTCCCTTCCATCCTTTTCCTCACCTCATTACACCCATGTTACTTTGGTGCAGCAGAAAAGCACTGAGGCTGTCTGTGCCTGTGATCTCTCCATCTCTTGTGGTTTTAACATTTTTCTCGGCCTGTAATTCAGCCCCTCATACTCCCTTTATTGCTCTCACCATCGTAGATCATGACCTCACTCCCTCCTCCTGAATGCAAATGGTGAAATGTGATAAACGCTTTTGATTTTTATCTAGTCACTTTGCTGTGGCGACCAAAAGAAAACACTAAACACTGCACCTGCACAACCCACCCACAGCCTTATAACAGACTGCAGTGTGTTACAAAAATTACGGTTCTCAAATGTACGTGCCCAGATACTGTTAATTTAATATAAACTGAAAAATGTACACACAAAAATACATCTTTCTATAAATTCCAAACTATCCTATATTAGTAAAATGATAAAAACTAACAAAAATATCACCTTGTATAAACCATGTTGACGGTTGTTTGTTTCTGTACCGAAATAAATTCCATTCTCTTATCTCAAGTTCGTTATCTACGGCCTAGACTAAAGAGTGAATGGGATTATCTAAGATTGTATCACCTGGACAGAACGCTTGTCAAGATTTACATAATGCAAAAATAGAGCCCTGATCAGTCAAGTGTGACTAAAGATCCAGAGATTTTACCTATAACAACTGTTCTTTCACACAGACTCTAGTGTAGGATCATTGGCCTCCATGTTGTCATTGTTGTTATAACAGTCAGAGAAAGTTTGTTTGGCAAGTAGGGTTGTCAAAGTATTGAAAAATCTGATTCTAAAACTATTTTAGGAACTAGATACAGGTATTGATATTAAAAAATGAACTGCTTTAGAATGATCTTGAGCTGTATCGGAGCAAGTCAAGAGCTCATGGAACCCTATGAAACCTACCTGGATGAATGAAGAATTACACAGATATAAGGCCACATGGTAATATAAAAGAAAGTGCTATGATTCAGTGTTGAAAACCACATTCTATTGTGTAAAGAAATAGTGTTTTTTGCAATGACTGTGGTTTCAGAATAGGTATTAAGTATCAAATCTACTCCATAGTATCAAAATCGAGTTTTAAATTGTAGTATCCTGACAATACTACTTCCCACAGACTGGAGTATGGCATAACTCCCCATGTTTCTCCATTATAAGTGAAAGTTTTATGATAAGTCTAAACTCATGTCTGGAAATGTCTAATTTTTCCACCGTCATCCTTTGCTTCCCTGACTCGCCTGTTACACCACTGGTCACGTGAGCAGACAGACCATGAGGCTGCTGCTGCTGCTGAGTCAGACACCTGGTTTAAAAGTGAGATCACTCGTTCAAAGCTGCTTAAAAGTCTGAAGCGAATGTGCGTAATTGCGCTCAACTGGTTTCATCACCACCGTGTGATGTGTACAGTTACCCTCGGGTGAAAGAAATGCAGTCAGAGCTCCAGGTCGCGTATATGGCCCCTGGCGCAATGATAGCATCCCCTTACACCACCCACACACACATACACACACACAAACACACACACACACACACACGCATCTCCAATGTTTTAAAGCCCAATTAACCCATTAACCACTCAGCCAATCACGGCGCGCCACTGCTGAAAACCACGACGCTGTTTTCACTTACCAGCAATTCTTGGGTGAGTTTCATGAGGTTTTTGGTCTGGTTCGAGAGTTTATCCATTTCGCTCGGTCTGCGCTGGGGGACAGGGGACGTGGACGTGAAGACGGGCAGGTGGGCCAATAGCAGCGATAAGAGCAGCGAAGAGGAGGAGTCCAGGAGCACTGCGTAAAACAAAACGGAAGCAATTAGAGCACAGGCGCTGTCATCTCGCTATAATGATAATGACCTCAGCTCCAGGGAAAGATATTGCACCACAATATAAACAATGGCCCCAGACTTGGCACAGCGCCCCCTACGCGCCTCAGTGTCAGAGTCGTGTTTTCACAGGCTGGTTGCAAATCATTAAAAACATTAAAAGGGGCTTTGGCACAGAATATCACCATAGTTACTTAACCAAAAGCAAGGCAATGAATGCAGCTTATTGTCACACCTGCAACTGGATAGGTACGTGAGTCCGTGGTATAAATTATATAGAGACAGCCAAGTCAAGTCTCAAACAGTGCGCTTATTCATTCTTCTCCTTTCAAGTTCAAATACAAGGTAGCTAAGTATTAAAAGGGACCCAGAGCGGTGATGAAATGATGAATGCTTGATAATTACAGGTGAACCACAAGAATTACAGCCAAAATAACACTGCGGCATTTCCTACGTCTTTGAAACTGAGAAGTCATTCAAAAGTTACGCAAAGTCTGTGAACTCTTTGCACCGGTTCAAATATTAAAGCAAAAGTTCAAAACAACAGGATTTCGTGGCTGAACATGCATGCGTAAAAAGACTTACATTTCATATTGATCGGCTCCCAAGTTACAGCCAATCCACGCGGACAAATAAATAACAGATTAATTGAACAAAAAAAGAGCTCCGGAAATTGTCACGTGCTCCGGTGTCTTCTTCGTGTGGAATAAAGTTATCAGGACCAGTGAGGATGGCGAGATGTTGATGCGTGGTGAATTATGATCGCAAGGATGAAAAACAGGTACAAAAATGAAAAATCAAAGTAGTAAAAGTTAGTTTCTGAAGTTAAGTTAGAGCCCCTGTAATCTGTTTTTATAAGTGTTATAAGTTTGGAGAGACGTGCCACAGCGATACGGAGACAGGGATGCGAGTTCCAATTTTTGCGCGCTGTGAAGTGTTTAGGCTTGTTTAAAACTTCCTTTATAAAGACCTCGGGCCCATGACACATCGGCAGTGAGTCACTTCATTCATAAAAACACACATACACAGACACACGCGCGCTCTCTCCTGCCCTCCTACTTTCCTTCTCTCCTCCCTGCTCCCTGTCTCCCCTTTGCGAAACTTAGAAAAAATGTTCCGTTGTTTTCTTTTTTCTTTTTTTCACTGCTCTATCACTTTCTCTTGTCCTGTCCATGCTGCTATCTCTGCCACTTCCTCTGACCGGGAAGCAGCGTCTACCTGCGGCCAATCAGCGCAATCTTTCAGCTCTTTCTATCTCTCCATCTCTCCATCTCTTTCACTCGCTACTGTCACTTCAAAACACTTCGTTGTTTTACGCGTATCAAAGCATCGTGTAACCTTGGATATGTTTTGTTTTTGGTTCAATAACTTAAATTATTTTTTTAATTTCTAATAAAATACTATTATACATTACAAGATGTTTCCCAAACTGTGGTAAGAGTACGACTAGTGGTACGCTGGCTCCTTCTGGTGGTGCTCTGTTTTTATTAGTGTCATTGAATGTCTTCTTTTGGTCCTTGTTTAGAACTACTTTGGGCATTTTTCAGTGCCATTTGAGAGACGCTTTAGTCCTTGTTTAGACCTGGTTTAGTCGTTGTTTAGACCTGGTTTATCCCTTGTTTAGACCTGGTTTAGTCCTTGTTTGGACCTGGTTTAGTCCTTGTTTAGACCTGCTTTAGTCCTGGTTTAGACCTGGTTTAGTCCTTGTTTAGACCTGGTTTTATCCTTATTTAGACCTGGTTCAGTCCTGGTTTAGTCCTTGTTTAGACCTGGTTTAGTCCTTGTTTAGACCTGGTTTTATCCTTATTTAGACCTGGTTCAGTCCTGGTTTAGTCCTTGTTTAGGCCTGCTTTAGTCCTGGTTTAGACCTGGTTTAGTCCTTGTTTAGACCTGGTTTTATCCTTATTTAGACCTGGTTCAGTCCTGGTTTAGTCCTTGTTTAGACCTGCTTTAGTCCTTGTTTAGACCTGGCTTTATCCTTATTTAGACCTGGTTCAGTCCTGGTTTAGTCCTTGTTTAGACCTGCTTTAGCCCTTGTTTAGACCTGCTTTAGTCCTTGTTTAGACCCGCTTTAGTCCTTGTTTAGACCTAGTTTTATCCTTGTTTAGACCTGGTTTTATCCTTGTTTAGACCTAGTTCAGTACTGGTTTAGTCCTGGTTTAGACCTGGATTAATCCTTGTTTAGACCTGGTTTAGTTCTTGTTTAGACCTGGTTTAGTCCTGGTTTAGTCCTTGTTTTAGACCTGGTTTAGCTTGTTTAGACTTGTTTTAGTTCGTTTTTAGACCTGGTTTAACTATGCAGAAAGTCAAATGTCAAATATAATTACAAGTCAAGCATGTCACCAGTCATTTTTCACTGGTTTTGGTTCAGAGCTTGGCTTAGAAATCATTGTATTAGTAGTGTACTGAAGCAGGTAGCCTAATTGCAGTATAGTTTTCATAATTACGCTGTTGCCATGCTGTTTCATTTCTATTATCATGCTATTACTCAGCTGTGAAGTGCTACCAATTTGTTTTACGATGCGTTCACACTTGTCCTGGTTTAGTCCTGATGTACACTTGGTTTGGTCCTGTTCTAGTCTAGGGTTAGTCCCAATTTTGGTGTGTTGTCTGCAACTCTTAGTAAATTTATGAATGATATTTCTCTTCTTCAGAACCTCTTTTGAGACAGCGGCCTGGTGTTTCCACTGCCCCCCCACTCTCTCTCCCTCTCTCCCACCTCCCTCCGTTTTTTCTCTTCCTTCTCCAGGGTGAAGGAAAGAGTGAGGAGTGCGATCGGAGCACGGAGAGGTGTTGTCCAGACCAGAAGGGGCCTCTGAAAGTGTTGCATAGAAACAGTCAGTAGACACACACGCATACACACGCATATATACACCGTACACACCACATTAACCATGAGTGTCCTTAGGGGGCTGGTCGTCAAGGTACAGGGGGACACACGTGCCAAACACTCACAGATGTAGCTCATATTGAGGTATTTGAAAAGCTCTCCTATACAAGATCCATGTCAAATTGGTTTCTATTTTATATTTATGCACACAACTGGAATATAATTTGGAAAACTTTCTGGAAAATGGCTTTCTACCTGCTTGTCTTGCTGTTGAGATGTTTCTGCTTTGACAGGAATGGCCCACAGACTATAACCTTACTTATCTCCACGGAGACAAGCAGGTAACACCACCAGATCAGACCGAGTTATGGGTCAGATCTGTGGCGAGGCGATCCCACTCACAGAAAGAATATCTGTTATCTCTGAGCTAAAAAAAACAGCAGCAATGTATAAATAAGTTTAGCGTCCCACTGTGAAAACATTATAGGTCAGACAATAACAGCGCCATGGAGACAAGCAGGTGACAGACCCACTTACAGAAAAGTTACGCAATGCATCTGTGTCCCTTTTTCCTGTATCACCTACTGGTTGGTAGTTAAAAATGCACTGTGTAATTTTTCTGGTGGGGGTCCACTATTTATATGTTTCCATAAAATGTTGTATGTTACACCGTGGGGCATTAAACTTATCTGTCTTTTATTTATTTAAGTACAGGCGTTTTTATGGCCCATAAAATGCATTCTACGTGTGGGTGTGTGTGGGTGTGAGGGAGGGAGGAGGTTGTCTTTCCATAGATCTGATCTGTAACTCACTATCTGCTTGTCCGTATAGATAAACAATGGCATTTCCATGGAGACAAGGAGGTAGCAGAAAAGTTACATAGTGCACCATTAATGAAAATGTTTTATATATCCATGATAGTCTATAATAGCGCCGGGTATCATTCAGAAGTTGCCGATACGATACATACCTCGATACGTAGGCCACGATATGATACATACCTCGATACGTAGGCCACAGTACAATACATACATTGATACATAGGCCATGATACAATACATATCTCGATACGTAGGCTACGATACGATACATATCTCGATACGTAGGCTACAATACAATACATACATTGATACATAGGCCATGATAAGATACGTATCTCGATACAATGAGCTTACGATTTGATATGATATATTTCAAATCAATTCGATACTGTTCAGTAGAAAATAAAAGTTAAAGCATAGTTATTATACTGCAGTCAGGCTGGCGCCACCTAGTGCCTTCGCTCAATTTCTTTTCTCTCCAGCGACAAGGTCAGGAATCAGAATGCATTAGATGTTTCACAAAAAACCCGAAAATGCGAGTTTGGGCACCAGCCAATCAGCGAAGAGCCATACATTCTGTGTTGGCAACGATTCTTGAGACTGAGGATTTAAAGCCGGAATAAAGAGAATGTTTGGTGAATTTCATCAAGGGGAAAGACATTATTGCCCCTCTTCCTACGGGATTTGGGAAAAGCTTAATATACTATTTATCTATGTTAGAAGCGCAGTACATACATCATGACCAAATAGCAGCGACTGGTTAAATGATAAAAACTAATTCTAACACAGTGAGTTCAGACAGTTCTTACGAAGGGAAACCAGCTGATGAATCAAGCTAGTAAAACAGCAATTCTTAGTTTATCCACCTCTTGTGCAAAGTTCTTATGAAACACGCACATTTTAATCATCAAAACTGACAGTGAAAATGTCAAACGTAAACAAATTTCATTCCTCTACACAAGCAACGAAACTGTAGCTCAGTAACAAAATTATTTTGTAAAATATACCAAAAAATGCTCTTGGCGATATATTGATACAGCAACCTACGATATCGATACTGTATCATCACATTAAACGATACGATATATCGATATTTCATTGTATTTGCACACCCCCGGTCCATAACCATTTTGTTTATTTATTGTTTTATTTTAAGTATTCAAATTACAAAGTTTATTTAAAGCTGATTTAAAACTATTTTGGATAAATGACCTTAAATACTGTCAGGTGTCATAAACCAGTATAATCTCTGTAGCAGTTCCAAGCCCAGACAAACAGGGAAACCTATTAAAACCTATGTTAAATCAATAGCTATGCAGATCCCTGGATGCCAAGAGTCAGAACATTTTTGGCAGCGCGATAGGAAAATGGGAAAGAGCGCAGCAGCAGCACTGGAGAATGCTTCCTTACATACAGAAAATCTTTATTGAGTTACATGACATTTACAAGAGCTTGTGTTTCTTCTTTTCCTACGGGGTCACCACCAGATCAAATCAAGTCCCCCCAAAGCCCCCGTGTTTACCCAGGCAGGGACCAGGAAAACACTGGCACAGGGTGTACAACTGCCAGGACAGAGCGAGGAGAAAATGAAGACTGCACAGGACTAAACCAGGACTAATCAGGACAAAACCAGGACATAACCAGGACTTAACCAGGACTTAACCAGGTTTAAACCAGGACTAAACCTGGACAAACTATGACAAAACTAGGTCTTAACCAGGTGTAAACCAGGACTAAACCAGAACTAAAACAGGAGTAATCCAGGACTAGACCAGGAGTCAACAGGTCTAAACCATGACTAAACCAGGACTCATCCAGGACTCAATCAAGACTAACCAGGACTAAACTTGGACTAATAAGGACTAACCAGGACATAACCAGGATTTAACCAGATCAAAACCAGTTCTAAACCAGGACTAAACCAGAAATAAACTGGACTAAACCATGACTAAACCAGGACTCATCCAGGATTCAACCTAGACTAACCAGGACCTGGACTAATCAGGACAAAACCAGGACTAACCAGGACATAATTAGGACTAAACCAGGAGTAAACCAGGACTAACAAGGACTAAAATAGGGTTAACCCAGGACTAAACTTGGTCTAAATCAGGATTAAACCAGGACTAACCAGAACTAAACCAGGACTAACCAGGTATAAAACCAGACTAAAACTAAAACAGGTTTAAACTAGTACCAGAATAGGTTTATGGGACTATGGGAAGATGAAACCATAACTAAACCAGGACCAACGAAGGACTAAAAAGAAGATTAAACCAGGATTAAAGACAGAACTACACCAGAATTAGATTAAACATAAAACCTATAACTAAAAACAGGTCTTAACTAGTAATATACCAGTTTAATGGGACTACGAGAGGATGAAATTCTAAAAATGTGTGAATGAAAACCTGATTAAATCAGGACTAAACCAAGTGTAAGACTGCATTAACCATGCCTAAACAACTAAACTGGATAAAACCACTCTAGAAGTGAAACAGGTCTGAACTAGCAATAAGCCTAAGAAGATTCTTATGAGACTAAGAATGTGTTCACACTTGGTCTTGGCTTGAGCCCAGTTTTGTCCTGGACCAAACCAGGACTAACTGGACAAAACCTGATCAAACTTATTCTGGACCAGACCAGGTTAAAGTTGGACTAAATCAAGTTTTAACTAAGGGTTCATCACATTAACAACTGTGATTAAACTGGGACAAAAAAAAAGAATTAAACCTGGACTAGACCAAGACTAAACCAGGACCAAACTAAGTCCATAACTGGACTCTAACCAGGATGCACTACTCCAGGACTAAACCAGGTCTAAACTAATGGGTTCATCACGCCAAAATTGGGACTAAACTGGGACCAAGACTAAACCAGGACTAGACCAGGACCAAATCAAGTCTCTGTTGGGAATAAAGGACCCTCATCAGAATCAGTTTTATTGCCACGAACTCAGTGTGAGACTAAACTGCTCCAGACCTAAACCAGCTCTAAACTAACAGCAAAACTGGGACTAAACTTTTACAAAACCCCCAAAACTAGACTGGAACTGAACAAGACCAGGCTTAAACAGGACTAAACCAGGACCAAACCAAGTCTACATCAGGGCAAAACTGGGCTCAAAGCAGAACCATCATCAGAATCACTTTTATTGCCATTTGCAGTGTGAGATTATACTGTTCCAGGACTAAATCAGCTCTAAACTAACATCAAAATTGGGACTAAACTTTTACAAAACTCCAAAACTAGACTGGAACTGAACTAAATCAGGTCTAAACCAGGACCTAACCAAGTCTACATCAGGGCTAAACTGGGCTCAAGCATCAGAATGGCACTTTTATTGCCATTTACAGTGTGAGACTAAACTGCTCCAGGTCTAAACCAGGTCTAAACTAAAATAACACTGCTCCCGAAAAAGGCTGGCACACCGGTGTACAACTTCCTATGGCTCAATCGTGTTTATTTGGTGGAAATGCCCCACACTTTCAATTTGTCTCCTCCACACTTTAGTCATCGCGTCCAGCCTGGGTCCACTACAACACGATTTGTCATACTATCTATTATGTCTCACACTTAGGCTGCGGGGAATGCCTGGAAAAGGTCCGTCAGGTGCAGTTAAGCATAGCCCTACTGTTGCAAAGGGCAAAAATGAGTTTCCAGTAGTCGAGGCAGAGCTAATGCATCATAGTATATCTCATTGTAGTCATAGGCTCTCCAAGACGCACAAGGCAAACCAAGGAAAAGGAAGAAAGCGCTTTTGGAGACTGACTTTGAGATTAGGAGACCCTTTTCAGACGCACACTCATGCTGCGGTTAGAAATAATTAGTGGTGGGCCCTTCGACTCAGAATATAGACAGGGTTGCCAGAGCTGTGGTGACAGGGCTTCACTGCCAAACAAACCAACAGCAGCCAGTGCCCGCAGTGCCCGGTGAGGAGAGGGAGTGGGCGGCTGTTGTCACAAAGGGTCATGCTCCCATAAGTTTGTTTGGCGGAATGATTTTGGAAAGATAATTAGGTCTTTTGATTTTCTTATTTATCTTGATGAATATTTACATTGCTGTTAGATTTGAGCTGTATGGTTTAATAGAAAAACAACCCAAAAATTTTACTCAGCTAAGGTTGATTTCAAATAATATTACTCAAGTACAAATACAAAGAAATTACTCAAGTAAGTCCAAGAAATTACTCAAGTAAGTGTTAAAAGTATTTGAGGTTCTCAAGTAAGAGTAACTGTAAGAGCAGACATGACAGATTATAATTTGTAGTTAATGAAATAAGAAGTACAAAACATTAAACACTGCACAGAATTTGTTATTTTCAAAGGATAGACACAAAAATGAAAAAAAAAAAAAAAATTATGAATGAGAGGTACAAGAAACACAAACATTCAAATCATTTCATTTTGTCAACATAAAGCTTTTGTCACTTGTGGTTTTGTGGTCTCATAACTGGACAACTAACCACCACTTTTACTCAGGGAAAGTACTGTTAGACTGTAAAATGTATTACAAAGGAAGAACAATTTTATTAAAAAGTTATTCAAATAAATGTAATTCAGAAACTGTAGCTAAACACTACCCATCTTTGTTGTAATCGGTTCAAAATCACATTGTAAACACAAAGTCGCCGGCTTTTCAGAACATGTTTGTAGAGGTTTGAACCACAGGAAGGAAATTACTAACCAGACTGATGCCTCTTAGTGCCTCCTCTCAGTTTCATTTCTCTCTAGTGACTAGGTCATGAATCGGAATACACTAGACGATTCGCAAGAACCCCGGAATTTGTAGACCATGCACAGGCCAATTAGCGAACAGCTGAACCAACCCAAGTTGCGATAACAGACTGCCTACGCTATCCTCCTTTGGACAAGTTAACCTCGCAGAAATAACAATGATCATTCACAGATATGTTCACTCTGTTTGTTTCCTGTTGTGCCGGCAATTGCACCACTGAGCATACTCAGGTATTACATACGACACGATCAAATAGCCGCAATTAGTTAAATAAAAAAAGTACCCGCCTACTGTTGAGCGAACTAATCCTAATGCTGTGAGGTCAGATGGTTTCCACAAAGTAAAACCGGCTGATCAATCAATCTAGGAAATTACACTAACAGTGAAAAGCTTGGACTCACCATCAAATCCTCAAATGAGCCACCATTTGCTTTTTCCAAAAATATTTAGTAGAGTTATTTAACCTATATCTTAGTTCATATATTTGATGTCTTCTGATTGTACATAAAAATGCTGAAAGTAGTAAACGTATTGAAACATTGAATGAGAAGGTGTGTCCAGACTTTTGACTTGCAGTGTATATATGACTTCAATAATTGTCTTGACTTTTTACAAATTACTTATTACAACCATTTGCATTTTTATTCACTTGCGATTTTTATTTGGCAGCTCTCCTGTGTTGTTGTAGCTCCCCTGATGGAGGGAGGGAGGGAGCAGAGGCAGTAGGAGGAGCGCAGAGAGATGATTGTGGTTGTATGTTGGGAGATATTGACACACAGCTCTTTTTAAATGGCCACATCAAAGCTGCGTTTGAAGGCACAGCTGGGAGAGAAGAAAAGAAGGAGTCAAGTTAGTCACTCTCCCTCTCGCGCTGGTTTGGGCTCTGTCTGATGATGATGGGGGCTCTTGGGTGGTACTGGGCCCTCCACCAGCGCTGGCCGCCCATAGGGGAGCTTGGCTTTGGCTTTGTTGTGCTGCTACGGGTGCCTGTTTGTTTCAAAATAAATGTTACCATGGTTGTATGCACGAAGTCTCAGGGGGTGGGCGTAGTATGTTTATTGTGTAATGTAAGGACTAGAGCAGGGCCAAACCAAGAATAAAGCAGGATTAAACCACAAATAACCAGGTATAAATTCTAACTAGAACAAAACCAAGTCCAAACTAGCAATGATCTAAGATGTGGCTCAAAGAAGGACTCACCAGAACTAACCATGTAATAACCAAGACTAAACCAAATCTAAACTTGGACTGGTTCAAACAAACCAGAGTTCAACTCCCAGGCTAAATTAAGACTCTAACCAGGTAAAAACCCAGACTAAACCATAGGCTACTAAATCAGGACTAAACTAGGGGTAACCAGGTATGGAATGAAACTAGTCTAGGACTAAAAAAGGACTAAACAGGACTAACCAGGCAAAAACCCAATCTCACGATACAAAACAAGATCTAAATCAACTCTGAACAAGTACTAAAGAAGGACTAAACAGGCCTACTAACAGACCTATAACAAGGACGAAGTCTAAACAGGGCTAAACCAGGTTTACACCCAGATTAAACTAGGACTAAACTCAGTCTAAATTAGGACTAGACTAAGTAAACCCAGATAAAACAGGACTAAGCTGGACTAAACAAGGACTCCCCCAAAGACTAAACTCAGGCTAAACCAGGACTAAACTCAGTCTAAACCAGGACTAAATTCAGACTAAACCAGGACTAAACTCAGTCTAAACCAGGACTAAACTCAGCCTAAACTAGGACTAAACTCAATCTAAACTAGGACAACACAAGGTAAACCCAGATGAAACAGGACTAAGCAGGATTAAACCAGGTCTAAACTCAGACCTGAACCAGAACTTAACCTCACAATGTATACAAACATCATTATAGCCTTTACAAATGGAACGCATGGCCCTGAGTGTGACCTGTGTCCCTGTGTGTTGTTGTGTATTGTTGTGTGTTGTGTGTGTTGTGTGTATTGTTGTGTGTTGTGTGTGTTGTTGTGTGTTGTTGTGTATAGTTGTGTATTGTTGTGTGTTGTGTGTGTTGTTGTGTGTGTTGTTGTTGTGTGTGTGTGTGTGTTGTGTGTGTTGTTGTGTATTATTGTGTATTGTTGTGTGTTGTGTGTGTTGTGTGTGTTGTTGTGTGTTGTTGTGTATAGTTGTGTATTGTTGTGTGTTGTGTGTGTTGTTGTGTGTTGTTGTGTGTTGTTGTGTGTTGTTGTGTATTGTGTGTGTGTGTGTGTGTGTTGTTGTGTGTGTGTGTGTGTTGTGTGTGTATTGTTGTGTGTATTGTTGTGTGTTGTGTGTGTTGTTGTGTGTGTGTGTGTTGTGTTGTGTATTGTGTGTTGTGTGTGTGTGTGTGTTGTTGTGTGTTGTTGTGTGTATTGTTGTGTGTTGTGTGTGTTGTTGTGTGTGTTGTTGTGTATTGTTGTGTGTTGTGTGTGTTGTTGTGTGTTGTTGTGTGTTATTGTATGTTGTTGTGTGAGAGCTGAGGGTTGCTGCTGTTGGAAAAGGGGGAATCCAGGATTTGTGTGTAATTATGGCCGTGCGGTGGTACAGTCGTGTCTGTACTGTGCATGGGCATTGCTTTGTGTGTGTGTGTGTGTATTTGTGTGTGTGTTTGTGTGCGTGTGGCCTTCATATGCTACCCATTACATCACCAAACTGTGTAAAGCGCCACCATCGGAGGAGAGGCTCAAGTGAGACGAACTGAGACATCACACGAGCGGGCAAACCTGTGACGAGGGCTACACTGTAAAAAATAGTTTAAATAAGAAATTAAAAACAACTAACAACGATGCATCAGAATTAGTTAAAGGTTCACTATGTAACTTTTCTGGGGGCAATGTCTCCATGGCGATGTTACTGCTTTGCCTGAAATGCTCCTAGTATGTCATTGTATTTATCTCTCTCCACAGAGACTATAGCAGGTGATCCTGTCAGGTCAGTTCTGTGGAGATGTGACCAGCCTGTTCGTATTTGTAGCAGTATAATGAATGATAGAGGTTTATTGCCATATTCTCATCTCCATGGAGACGAGCAGACAGGATTTGGTTACATTTTTCTACATTACATTAAACTTCTACCTAAACCAGCCTTCCTCAAACTATGAGACAGGTACCGTGGGGTCATCTGCAGTCCTGGATATTTAGAGATACTGTATATTTATTCTGTTTTTGTCTTTATTGTGTTGGCAGTGGTATTGTTCTGGCATGGTCCTTGGGTAGTTGGGTGGTCAAATGTCTTCTTAGAGCGATTAATGAACAAGATTTATCTAAGCTTGAAAAAAATGAACTTTGTTGAATTTTTTTTCCATCCATCCACCCATCCAGTTTTTTACGCTTATCTGGGTTCGGATGGAGGAATTCCCAGACTTCCTCCACCCCAGACACTTCCTCCAGCTCCTCCAGGGGTACCCCAAGGCCTTTCCAGGTCAACTGAGAGACATAGTCCCTCCGGCGTGTCCTGGGTCTTCCCCAGGGCCTTCTACTGGTGGGACATGCCCGGAACACCTCCTGAGGAAGGCGCCCAGGAGGCACCTAGAAAAAATGCCTGAGCCAACTCAGCTGGCTCCTCTCGATGTGGAGGAGCAGCGGCTCTACTCCAAGCTTCTCCCGTCTGACCGAGCTCCTCACCCTATCTCTAAGGGATCGCCCAGCCACCCTGCGGAGGAAACTCATTTTGGCTGCTTGTAGCCACGGTGGCTTGTCCATTCGGTTATTACCCAGAGTTCATGACCACAGGTGAGGGGAGGAACGTAGACAGGGGTAAATTGAGAATTTTGCCTTTCGGCTGAACTCCTTCGTCACCACAACTGTCAAATACAGCGACCGCATCACTGCAGACGCTGCACCGATCCACCTGTCAATCTCATGCTCCATCAAGGGGAGGATCACTCCTAGTATTTTGTTAGTAACTGTAATTTAATTATATGTATTTCTACAGTAAACTGTTACATACTAAGTCACTTAAAATTGCAATCCAATTATAGTGAGTATTTGTAACTCAGTGACACCCAGCACTGATCACTTGTAACTTTTTAGCCAAAAACATTCTTATTATAATTTTTTTTTTTTTTTCTGTTCAGTTTATTGCACTGTATTGACTTTGTGCTGGACTCCCTGGTGTCTCTCGCGTGCAGCTCCTCATGCACTCACACTGTTACACATTCACACTGTTACACATTTGCCAAATCACTCGAATGCATCACTGGACTTTTTCTTTTTTTCTTCACCTTTTGGCAAATTCCACACTGTTGCTCAATTCAGGAAAAAGTGTGCCCGGATTCTAAATTTGTCTTGTGTACAGTAGGAGTGTAGCTGCAAATTATTTCAAAATTGTTGGGTAAAAAACTACCTACGTTCTTCAGTAGTTCAGATTGTTTTAGTCACAGTGGCAGTGCTTGTGTACTTGTACTTTTCCAGTTTACTCAGAGTTAGTAATAGTTTTTGGAGTTGCTCAGGTCAGTTGTCTTAAATCGGATTAGTCAAAAATTAAGTGTTGTGAATCATAATGTGTAAAAAGTTTGTGTAATTTGTAGTTTTGTATGTCAGATGCACTATCAAGAACATCTTCTTATCTATTTCTTTTTATAGAAATGCAAAATTGTAATATCAAGTAAAGCTTTTAAAATTAAAGCCTAATTTTAAAAGGGTGCTTAAACAGAGCAGAAATTGTTTCCTCATCACAACCAGACCTGGAGTTGTGTTTTGTTTCATTCATTCATGTTTAACACACAAACCCTGCATATTTAGACTGAGTTATCTCAAACTGAAAACACTCTGTTCCACCTTGTGATGTCATGTAGTAATACAGGTCCGCTGCGTTTTTAAACACACACCTGACCTTACATAAACACCTTCACTAGAATCATTTGGATGATTTCAGTGCTGGAATTGTCAATCTCTACTGAATAAAAGGTCAAAGGAGCTGTTAACTTGGAACAGAGCATTTTGAGTTTAGGAGATGTAGACAGACTAATAACAAAGAATTACTCAAACACGTGTGAATGAAACAAAACACAACTCCAGGTCTGTTTTTGAGGAGGTAACAACATTATAACATGGCTTAAAGCTCACAAAAGTCAATTATGTGTAATGTCAAACCATAAAACATTCCAGTCCAAGCAATAACATCTCAAGTAGATCGCGGACTCTCCACTAGAAATATTGCGCAGTGCATCTTTAAGAGTTTTTCCTCATACATTTTTACAGCTTCTCATAAATTTTTACGTCCGTGTTGCTTTCATTGAGAGTGTGACGTGATGCAAAGGGTTAATCCTTGTGCTTTCCTCACAGCGTCATCAGTAAACACAGAAATTACTGTGACGCAGCGTTGTAGTTCAATGGCAAAACTCCTCATGAGAAAAGAGATAGTACGAGCATGAATTGTGTGTGCAGTCCCTCATTTCCTTTGGGGATTCCTGCAGAGCCTGGAGAAACAAATAGTGAGATTACGCTCAGAGGAGAGGGGCTGACGGGCGCACTCTGCCTCACTTACGGTTAATATTTACTCTGCTATACTAGACCCATGTTTCCTTATGACCATTTGCTCTCTGTCTCATTCACTGTTTCCCGGCGAGTGTTGTCATGCTACTGCTAAAGGCTGCAGGCTCGTCGATTCATCCGTCAGCGATGTCGTGGGAGTTGGGATGCATTCACACATCCACGTAGACCACATCAAAACTAGGTCTACTGGGACTTAACCTGAAATTTAACCTGGACTAGACCATGATTAAACTAGAACTAAACAAGTGTGAACCTTGGATAAATTTTTCATTGTGATTATGAAAATTTATATGTACTGCAGAAAGGTTTAATATGTTTAATATGTGGGAGTGAATGAGCGTATTCTATTCTGCATACAAAGATAAAGATAGCATAAAGAAGTATAAGTACAGTATAAAGAAGTGGCCTAAGCGAATGAGATATCACCCATAGCCTTCAGCTCCACTCAAATGAACCTATCACTGCTAGCGGTTACATGGGCGATTTTGAAACCAAGCTCCATATTAGGATAAAAGTAAAAAGACCAAATAGTGAAATAAAAACACCAAGATCGTGTAGAGCGGGTTTATATGAACATTTTCAGACCAAAATGACGAGGCTCACAGCAACAGTTACAGAGAGGGGCTGCAATATTCCAGTGTAAGTCAATGAGAGCCAGGGTTAATAGGAGCCGGATAGGCAGGCTGGCGCTACCTAGTGCCTCTGCTCAATTTCATTTCTCTCCAGTGACTAGGTCAGGAATCGGAATACACTAGACGGTTTGCAAGAACCCCAGAAGTTGTAAACAAAGCAGTCGAGATGGATGTAGACGAAGGCATACATTTTGTGTTAGTAACGAGTAGTAAGAGATCGAGGATTAAAGCTAGAACAGAAGAAGGGCAATAATTCCAACGACTGGCAACGATCGAGGATCTCTGGAATCGTTGCCAACACAGAATGTGTGTCTCTTTGCTGATTGGCCAGTGCCCGAACTCACACTTCTGGGATTTTTGCGAACCGTGAAATGTATTCCGATTCCTGACCTAGTCGCTGGAGAGAAGTGAAATTGAATGGATTCACTAGGTGGCGCCAGCCTGGTTACAAGACTATAGCATAGATTATGAACAACCATATTGGAAATCCATCAGAAATAGGGATGTAATGATATCTAAATCTCACAATACGATATTTTGACGATATATACATCTCATGATCCAGTTTTTATTGAGATATTTTGTGGAGGCTAAAATACTTTGGCAAGGCTTAATCCAAAGAACTAAGATTTAAAAGTGCTTAGAACTGTTATTTTTTTAATGTAGTTTTAACGAAAACGGAGCAAAGGATCATGGTCGATGTAGTTCCTTCTGTTTTTTTTAGCTATTGCTGCACCATAATAATGAACTTAAGCAAATAAACTTGTAATTCAATATATTGTGATGATCCACGATATTATTGAGAGACTTTTGACTATACGATACCACGATATTTTGGTTATTGTTACACCCCTAATTAGAAATGTCTTGTCAACATCTTGTAAATGTTGTGGTTCAAGTTCTTTATGGAAAATCTGACTTGCAATAAACTTAATATTCAAATTTTTCATAACTTTAAACCAGTCCCATACCCACACATAATATTTTGTCACAGGGTCGGGTCGCCAAACTTTATGCACCTCCTAAATGTGTGTTTAATAGAACAGCGATTTAACCTCTTCTCTCCCCCTCCTCTCCTCTGTCTGCCTTTCATCCCTGCTGCCTGCCCTCTGCACAGATCACGAGCCAAGTCAGTGAACGAAACCTGCAATAATGATTCTGGTTAATGCCCCCTTTTAATGAGCTAATAAAAAAACCAAAGCAACAGATGCACAACAGCCCTATCTGTGGAGTGGGAAAACAAGGGCTAGTAATGGACAATTTGTAAATGAGTGGACCAGCTAAAAGAGCCTGAGTGGACCATAAATGAAAGAAGGTTGGAGCTTGAGTTTAGGTCGTATATCTGTTTAAATGAAGAGTACTTAAACTAACGAGAAGAGCCATGAACGTCACTTTACAGCCCCATGCGCACTGCCCCCTCCTGTGTGTCACCAGGTCACTCCAAAGCCCCTTCACAGTCACAAATCTTCTCTTACTCTGTGACGTACATGGGCAAGAAACAAGGGAGGTGCCAGGAGTTTATTTAGAAAGTGGGGTTTTCGAAAAGCTAAACTCAGCAGCGATCGCCCATCCCCCGATCCTGGAAGCAAATTTGTCATTCATTTTTCCTGTAGACAAGAACATTAATATAAAAGGTGTGAAAGTTTGCTCAGGCGTAGTCATCATCAATCACGGCGTAATTTACGATGTGGTTATTGATCACGTCAGACTAGGGGAGACATCTGTTAAAAAGTTCACCACAATTTACACCCAACAAAAAAAAATTTCTGATATTTTAAACATTATTTCAACAAAATAAAGGTATGTTCTTAAGTTTTTGTCAGATAATGGATGGATGGTAACAATTATGGAATTCTCTAGGGTGATGTCCTGATTTCCAACCAGGAAGGAAAATTTGAAACCTAAAAAATTGCTATATTTAAAAAAAACATTTTTAGTCTTAGTTTTTTAAAATCTTAAATATAATGATTTCATATGTGATTTAGTAAAATGAGTACTCAAACTTGCTGTGACCTGCCCTTTACTTTACTGTTCAAAAGATGTAATATATTTATTTTAAAATTTTAATTGGCAATGGCAGTGGTTCTAAAAATGTCATCACTCTGAAATCCTTGTATAGACTTGTTAGAATGTAATTACATCACATGGGCCCAAGAGAAAATCTGAAATTTTCAGTCTTTGTGCATGTGCTTAGTCAAACCTAATAAACCTAAAATACAATGTACAGCGTGACTGTACACTGTTCTTTCCAGTTAAATGAAAGTGTCATTCATTTTCATTTAACTGGAAGTGTCAACTTCCAATGAAATGAAGAACTTATAAAACTTACTTTTAACAGACAAAATTATTCCCTCTAGTCACGTAGGCCACTGTCTTCTTTACCTTTGTCAGCTGCAAAAATTACTCTAAATTACTTGAATTGCAATTATTAAAGAGCTGATATTACACTATTTTCTGATTTATGTTATAATGTTGTTTCCTCGTCACAAACGTGGAGTTCTGTTTTATTCACATATTGTACATATTCAGTTCTTCTCTCAGACAGAAAACACTCTGTTCCACCTTGTTCCCCCTCACCTGTCATGTGATAACACAGGAAATGCTCCACTGTGTTTTTAAACTCCACACACCTTCATTAGAATCATTTGGACAATTTCAGCTCTGGAATTTCCATTCTACTGAACAAAAGGTAAAAGGAGCTGTTAACTTGTAAACTACTACTTCACGACATCACAAGGTGGAACAGAGCATTTTGAGCTTTGGACATGTAGACAGACTAATAATAAAGGGTTACTGAAACATGTGTAAATGAAACAAAACACACCTGTGGTTATGTTTTTTTCATGAAGAACCAATATTATGACATGACCCAAAGCTCTCAAGGGTAAATTCTGCGTATTATAGGACCTTTTACTACAATTTCGATAGAGCAAAGAGACTAGCCCAACTTGCCTCATGTTGGAAATTTACTAGTATAACTCAGATTTTCCCATTTTGCAAATTTTAACTTTCTCTCTTCCAAGCTCTCCTATGGGGAATGGATGCTGTAATCTGATTCACTGGGGGCTAGTAACACGCTAGGAATAAGACTGTGGGAATCACTATTGGTTGTGATGTAACAGATGTGATGCAAATTTCATGGGGTTAACAAATGTCAGAAAACAAAAACAAACAAACAAAAAAAAACAACACTAAAATAAAAAAAAATTTGAGTTTTTGCAGTGATCCAAAAGTGATTCTTCACTTTCCAAATGTATTCTGAGCATCGTAATTATTCACCATGATGTGTTTATAAGTGCTTTTCACAGCTCTCAGAGGCTACCACCACTTCTAACAACAACTAGCATGCTAATGACGCACCAGCATTACTTACTAAAAAAAACACTTTATAATTAGATGCAGAATTTCACTGTATTACAAAAAACAAAACAAAAAAAAACCCTTTAAAATATAGATAAATATTTGTGTGTTTCATGATCTTGTGTTGAGGACTTTTCACTATTAAAAATGTATAATATTTGAGTTTAAGTAGTTAATTGCTATGGAAACAGTCCTAGAAGATTTAGATTTTTTATTGAGGGTAAGATTGATTTAACTTGCACGATGTTAGATGATCCTCTATTGTGCAAATATGTGCTGTTTTAGGGTTTTGGCACCAGTCGAGGAGCCAGTGCAGTGAGCGTGAGCATTCTTCTCAGAGCAGGAGCGTTGCCCACGGAGACAAGCTGAGACAGAGCAGTGAGTTACTCCTCAGTCCACAGACACGACTCGTCTCTGCGCCAGTCACTCCACTCTCTCCCTCTCTGTCTCTCTGTCTATCTCTATATTTTGTTATTCTTCGGAAGCCCAGAGATGCTGACAAACTCCAGGGGAAATGGGAGAGGGGAAAGTGGTTTTGAGTGAAAGCGGGGGTCAAAAATCAGAGAGAGAGAAAGAGAGAAAGAAAAAGAGGGATGGGGGAGAGAGAGAAGAGGGAAAAACAGGGAGAGAAAGTGGGAGAGAGAAACAAATGGGGAAAAGAGAGAGAAGGAGAGCGACTCAGGTAAGGAAAAAGAAGAGAGAAAGAAGGAGGGAAGAGAGGAAAGAAGAGTAAGAGAGGAGAGGTGCAAGAGAAAGAAAAAAGGAAAGCAAAAGAGGAAAAAAAAGAGCATGAGATAGGGAGAGAGTGCATAAGAGAGGGAGAGAAGGAAGAGAGAGCTGGTTAGAGAAAGACACAGAGAGAAACAGGAGAGAAGATGAGAGAGGGAGCAACAGAAAGGGAGGGAGACAGATAGAGAGAATACGAGAGAATACGAATTAGAGAAAGAGAGAGGGAGCGAGAGCATGAAATAGTGAGCAGGAGAAGAGAGAGAAAGAGCGAAGAAGGAGGTGGCGGGAGAGAGAGCTGGTTGGAGAAAGACACAGTGAGAAAGAGAAGAGAGAATGAGAGAGCGCAAGAGAATGTATGGGAGACAGATTAGAGAGAATTAGAGAGATAATTAGAGAAAGAGAGAGGGAGTGAGAGCATGAGAGGGAGAAGAGAGAGAAAGAGTGAAGATGAAGAAGGAGGTGGAGGGAGAGAGCTGGTTGGAGAAAGACACAGTGAGAAAGAGAAGAGAGAATGAGAGAGCGCAAGAGAATGTATGGGAGACAGATTAGAGAGAATTAGAGAGATAATTAGAGAAAGAGAGAGGGAGTGAGAGCATGAGAGGGAGAAGAGAGAGAAAGAGTGAAGATGAAGAAGGAGGTGGAGGGAGAGAGCTGGTTGGAGAAAGACACAGAGAGAAAGCGGAGAGAGGATGAGAGCGAGAGAGCAAAAGAAAGGTAGGGAAACAGATAGAGAGAATACGAGGGAGAACGAGAGCGTGCGCTAGTGAGAGGGAGAGAGAGAGAGAGACCATGAGATAGTGTGCAGGAGAAGAGAGAGAGAAAGAGTGAAGAAGAAGGATGTGGAGGGAGAGAGAGTTGGTTAGAGAAAGACACAGAGAGAAACAGGAGAGGGGAGAGCAAAAGAAGGGGAGGGAGATAGATTAGAGAGAATTAGAGAAAGAGAGAGGGGTAGGGAAGAAGAGTAAGAGTGGAGAGGTGCAAGAGAAAGAGAAAAAGCGAAAGAGGAAAAAAAGAGGGAGCATGAGATAGGGAGAGAGCATAAAAGAGGGAAAGAAGGAAGAGAGAGCTTTTTAGAAAAAGACACAGAGAGTGGGAGAAAGTGGAGAGAGGATGAGAGAGAGAGCAAAAGAAAGGAGGGAGACAGATAGCGAGAATACGAGAGCGAATTAGAGAAAGAGAGAGGGAGCGAGACCATGCGATAGTGAGTGGGAGAAGAGAGAGGGAGAAGAGAGAGAGAAAAGAGAGAACGACACAGAGACATAGAGAAAGAGGAGAGAGAATGAGAGAGACACAAGAGAATGGGAGGGAGACAGATTAAAGAGAATTAGAGAGCGAATTAGAGGGGGAGCGAGAGCATGTGATAGTGAGAGGAAGAAGAGAGAGAGAGAAAAAGAGAGGGGGGGAATAAGAGAGGAAAGGTGCAAGAGAGAGAGCATGAGATAGTGAGAGAGAGACAGAATAAGAGAGAAGGAAGAGAGAGCCGGTTAGCGAAAGACAGAGAGAAAGAAGAGAGGGGATGAGAGAGCACAAGAGAAAGGGAGAGAGAGAATTACAGAAAGAGAGAGGGAGCGAGAGTATGCGATAGTGAGAGGGAGAAGAGAGAGAGAAAGAGTAATGAAAAAGGAGGTGGAGGGAGAGAGCTGGTTGGAGAAAGACACAGAGAGAAGAGAGGATGAGAGAGCACAAGAGAAAGAGAGGGAGACAGACTAGAGAGAATTAGAGAAAGAGAGATGAGGAGGGAAGAAGAGTAAGAGAGGAGAGGTGCAAGAGAAAGACAAAAAGCAAAAGAGGAAAAAAGAGAGAGCATGAGATAAAGCGAGAGCATAAGAGAGGGTAAGAAGCAAGAGAGAGCTGGTTAGAGAAAGAAAGAGTGAAGATGAAGAAGGAGGTGGAGGGAGAGCGGCTGGTTAGAGAAAGAAACAGAGAGAGAGAGGAGAGAGGATGAGAGAGAACAAGAGATAGGGAGAGAGAATTAGAGAAAGAGAGAGGGGGAGGGATGAAGAGTAAGAGAGGAGAGGTGCAAGAGAAAGAGAAAAAGAAAGCAAAAGAGGAAAAAAGAGAGAGAGCTTAAGAGAGGGAAAGAAGGAAGAGAAAGACGCAGAGAGAAAGAGGAGAGAAGATGATAGAGAGAGCAAAAGAAAGGGAGGGAGACATAGAGAAAACAAGGGAGAATTAGAGAAAGAGAGAGGGAGCGAGAGCTTGAGATAATGACTGGGAGAAGAGAGAGACCATGAGATAGTGTGCGGGAGAAGAGAAAGAGATGAAGAAGGAGGTGGAGGGAGAGAGAGCTGGTTAGGGAAAGACAGAAAGAAAGAGGAGAGAGGATGAGAGAGCACAAGAGAAAGGGAGGAGGAAGACAGAGAGAATACGAGAGAGAATTAGAGAAAGAGAGGGGCACGAGAGCATGAAATTGTGAGCAGGAGAAGAGAGATAAAGAGCGAAGGAGAAGGAGGTGGAGGGAGAGAGAGCTGATTAGAGAAAGACACAGAGAGAAAGAGAAGAGAGGATGAGAGAGCACTAGAGAAAGGGAGGGAGACAGATTAGAGAGAATAAAAGAGATAATTAGAGAAAGAGAGAGGGAGCATGTTTTAGTGAGAGGGAGAAGAGAGAGAGAGAAAGAGTAATGAAAAAGGAGGTGGAGGGAGAGAGAGCTGGTTGGAGAAAGACACAGAGAGAAAGAGGAAGAGAGAGCGAAAGAGAATGCGAGAATTAGAGAAAGAGAGAGGAAGCGAGAGCATACAATAGTGAGAGGAAGAAGAGAGAGAGAGAGTGAAGAAGAAGGAAGTGGAAGGAGAGAAAGCTGGTTAGAGAAAGACACAGAGAAAAGGAGAGAGGATGAGAGAGCACTAGAGAAAGTGAGGGAGACAGATTAGAGAGAATTAGAGAGATAATGAGAGAAAGAGAGAGAGAGCAAGTGCATGTGATAGTGAGAGGGAGAAAGAGTAATGAAAAAGGAGGTGGAGGGAGAGAGAGCTGGTTAGAGAAAGACAGAAAGAAAGAGGAGAGGGGATGAGAGAGCAGGAGAAAGAGAGAATACAAGAATTAGAGAAAGAGAGAGGAAGCGAGAGCATACAATAGTGAGAGGAAGAAGAGAGAGTGAGTGAAGAAGAAGGTGGAAGGAGAGAAAGCTGGTTAGAGAAAGACACAGAGAAAAGGAGAGAGGATGAGAGAGCACGAGAGAAAGAAAGGGAGACAGAATTAGATAGATAATTAGAGAAAGAGAGGGGAGTGAGAGCATGTGATAGTGAGAGGGAGAAGAGAGGGAGAAAGAATGGAGAAGGTGGTTAGAGAAAGACAGAGAGAAAGAGGAGAGAGGATGAGAGAAAGAGAGGATACGAGAGAAAATTAGAGAGAGGGAGCGAGAAGAAGGGGGCACGAGGGACAGTAGAGAGGGAGATAGACAGCTATGTGAGGTCGGGACAGAGGGGTAAACAGACAAAAGGATGTGGAACGACGTGTGACGCTGCCGCCTGCCCCTCTGACTGACCCGGGCATGGCAGGGGGGCGGGGCCTAATATACAACCACACGCACAAAGGCCAAGACACACACTTATGCTTACGTCTGTTAGCTACTTCACCACTGCCATTTAAAACCATTTATAACCTCCTCAACCCTTCAGCCTGACTTACCCGGGTCACTTCTCCGAGCCGTGACGCACTTTAGGCCCTTCATTTCTGGCCATTCATTAAATTAAGTCTGATTACACAGTGACAATCATAAATCAGGCGAGCGCAACAATAACAGCAGATAACACAACTCCTTATTGATTCTATGGCCGTAACGCGTTCACTTCCTTTGCGTCAAACATACTCCGCGTAAACGTCGTCATAGATGAGAGCAAACATGGTAAAGGAAATTTCATATCCGTAAGTCGTCAGTGTTTATGTTTTGGGCTGATTGAGGAGTTTTGCATAAGAAGACACAGAGTAATAAGGTTTATCTACACGTGTTCTGGTATAAAGCGACATTTGAAGCGTGATATATTGAGAAGTATTGCGATAAACGATATTGAAACTATTTTGTGTCAATGATTATCACAGTAAACCATTTTAAAGTCGCTCTGTTTAACTTACAGGTGTCAAACATAAGGCCTGGGGGCCAGATCCGGCCCTCCAAGACCTTTAATGTGGCCCTTGGGTGATTTTCTACTAAAATATTTTAATTATATTTTCTATTAAAATATTGTTAATTTTCTGTGGTGTTTATCAGAGCAGCGTCTCCAGCGTCTCTGTAATGTCTCTGTCATAATATTATAATATTATAATAAGAAAGAGTTCATCAATTAAAAATTATTTCTGTAATAGATTTGCATTTCTCTGCACAAATATTTGAACTTATTGTTATTTTTGGGGTTTATCTAACATGAGTTTTCTGATCTGGCCCCTTTGGGATCAAAGTAGGTTGGATACGGCCCCCGGACCAAAATGAGTTTGACACCCCTGGTTTAACTTTTAGGTGTTTTTACTGCAACGGGCTTGCATCTCCACAAACCTGACTCGTATTTGACCTGTACCTGATTCTTCCTGTCTTCAAAAACATGAAAAACAAAAAACAAAAACTGGTCACCTTATGCATTCTGAGCATCCTAATTATTATTAACCACAGTGATTTTACAATCAGTATAATATAAACAGTCAAAGATTACAGTTTTGCCATCATGGTTACAACAACTAGCATGCTAACTGTGCACTTTCTGATTCTCTGACAATAAAATGATCAGATGATTATTATCAGATGCAGACAATACACTGTGGACTTTGACCTGAAGCGCTGTCTGCACAATATGCTGAACCTGTAGAAGAGCAAGACAAATTTTACTCAAAAACATGAGAAAAAATTGGTTATATCCAAGTATCCAAGCCCCGGGGCCTAAAAATGGACAGCATCTCCAGATTAGCCAAGCCCAGCGAGGTACATAAGTGCTTTGTGTTGCATTTTTGCATGAAAACTGCTATATAAATAAAGTTTGTTGTTGTTGTTGTACATCCGGTGGATCCCTGCCCACTGAACATGCATAGTAGTGCTCTTTTCTCCCACGGGCACATGTGAATGCACAAGAGCATGCATAAGGAGCACTTTCTTGTGCATCACGTGATCGCTTTGACCAATCGGAGTAAGAGGAGCTAGAGCGGAGCTGGTGTTAACAATTAAAAACCTGTTTTTAAGACACCTGAACAACTCTGAGCTGAGAAAATGTTTAAAATTTCCACAAAATCTGATATTTTTTTAAGTTGTAGGTGCCCCGTCAGCCGAACACGAGCAGTTTGTGATTACATTTCACTCTGTGGGAAAAATCCTTTCTAGGCAGGAGGGATTTTTTCGCCGAAATACCAGTGAGTGGCCACTGTGCCAACTCAAGACAGCTACAAGCAGTAATACCCTATCCAGTTATTTTAGTAGATCCATGGTTATAGTTCATAGACTTCATACAGACATGGACTAAGAGAGTATAACGTCAACCACAGAGTTCATCTCCAGTCAAATGAAGCTGAAGCAGTTACACTGGCGAATTTGGAGCCAAGGTAAATATTAGGAATATGATTTGATTTACAGAAAAAATTGCAAAATAAAAACACCAAGCTTATCAGTTTAATACGAACATTTGGATCATCATCATGGAGCTGGAAGTGTGCCCATTGTCATTTCCTATTTTGCACCCGGCAGCTAGCATTTTACCTAGTATGGTATAGTCACTTACAATGTTACATTTCAGACCAGTCAAGTGTTTATGCTTCACTAATGTTTTGTTCTTGTTGTGAACCTCTTATCTCGAAAATAGGAAGGTGACAAAACCGACTTACATTTTCAGTTTCCTTCTGAATACAAAAACATGTATATTGTTGTTTACGTCGCAGATCCTGAGTGTGCATTCATGTGGGCCTGTTTTTCACTGAAGGTCAGTGAGTAAGGGAAATGACATGGAAGTTATTCTAATCTCTTGTGTTTTGGCCTTCGCGCGTATGTTTGCTTTGACCTCTTGGCTGCTCCCAATTAGCCTCAAAGTGCTAAGTCGGCACTCATTTGAATACTTTGCATTTCACACGTTGCTTCTCTTACCAACAACAGCGTGACTCAGGAACTTACTACAGAACACTATCCAAAAAAGTTTCTATTTTTGGCACGCAGTTCAGAGTTACCAGTCCTCCTTTGGGTCTTTTTATGTCCTCCCCTCCCCTTTCTCCCCGGCTCCTCGTCTCACCATCAATCAGTGTTTGATCATGTAATAATGTTTTTCTGTCTTGTATTTCAAACACCCTTGCATCTGGCAGGACCCTCTGAACAACCAGGAAGTATGCTTGGAATGTAAAGAATGACCCCGGCCACGATAAGAAGGAAATTCCCCGGCACGGATCGGACTGAAAGCTGTAGAAACAACAGGCGAGCTGACAATCACCAGGGAGAGCTGAAAAGGATGACGACAGAGGAGGGCAGGAGGTGAGGCAGAGAAAGCATGGGGGACCATGTTAGCTTTTTGAGACAATAAACACGCAGACAAGGGCTACTGCTAGGAAGCCACAAACAGTGACGGAGGCAGAGGGGTGACATGTGAAATAAAAGGCCAAGAGGGGAATGGGTTGGGAGTGCTGGTAAGAGATACGCAGGGGTGGGTGGTGCAGGCTCAGTGTAAAATATAACGTGAAATATATTTAAGTGCAAGAGTCTGCGTAACTCTTTGGTCTATTCACTGTTTTGGGAAGAAATATCAAAATCCTCTATGTTGAATCAGGTTGTGTGAAATGCAAACAGAACATGGGGATGGGTTGGGAGTGCCGCTAAGAGATACATAGGGGTGGGTGTATAGCTCGGTGCAGACCCGTTTTATATAACAATTTCAGATGGATTGCAAGAGTCTGTATAAGTCTATGGGGAATTCAGTGTTTTTGGAAGAAATGCCTTCCATATTTATTCTGTCCAACTAAATATTATTGCTGGAGTGATTAATTCCAAACTTTTGATATTATTTGAAAGGTGCACCACGTAAATTTTCTGATTGCCACCCGCCATCTCCATGGAGACCGATAAATTTGAAGCCATATCATACCACACCCATACCATATCGACTTTATTTATAAATCATGTTAAAAACTTTACAGCTGGCCAAAGTGCTGTACAAAAAGGACGAGGACAGTCACAGTACAACACAATACACAATACAAACACAATATAACTACTTAAAACATAGAAAACAATAAGATAGTCCACAACAAGAAATGTACACTTGTTAAAAGCGAGTGAAAAAGGTGCGTTCTTGGAGTGATTTAAAAACCCTAATGGCAACTGGTTCCAGAGCCTTGGAGGAGCAACCAAAAAAGCACAGCCCCCACGAAGTCTTTGCGTTTATTTGTTTGGACGGTGAGCTAGAGCTGGTTTGCTGACCAGAGGGTGCGAGAGGGGGCGTAAGGGTGGATCAAGTCAGCGAGGCAGGAGGGCGCTAAGCGTGAAAACACTTAAAAGTAAATAAAATAATTTTAAAATTGACTGTAAAACACACTGGGGTCAGTGGAGAGAGGCTAAAATAGGTGAGACGCTCTAGTGTTTCTGGGTTCCTGTTAAAAGTCGAGCCGCTGAGTTTTGGACTCATTGCAAATGGCAAAGTGCATTTTGGCTGACACCAATATAAAGTTGATTACGATAGTCCAATGTAGTTGTCACAAATGCAGGCATAACAGTTTCAAAGGGTTCTGTTGGCAAAATAGGCTTAATTTTGGCTTAGCTGGTAAAAACTAGATTTTACAACAGCACTAATTTGCTGATCAAATTTTAGATCATGGCCCATTTTGACACCTAAGTTTGAAACAACTCTTCATGAAGACAAGCATGTGCCATAAAAGTTACATAGGGCATTTCAAGTTATTCCACTTTTGTTCATTCATTCTCTGAGAAAAAATCAGACTTGTTGACATGTAAAATCCTCACAACCTAGCAACCCATAACAGAGTAATGTTATCATGACACTAACATTTCAAACTGTATTTCAACATTATCGAATAGACTCGATACTTAATACTGATTCTGATACCACAATGCTAATTAAAAAAAACCCTCTTTTACACATTTACACTGCAAAAACTAAAGTCTAGCAAAGTTAAAATAACTTGAAATAAGAAAGTTTTATCATGATTTGAGTCAATTTCACTTGACAAGTAAAATGATCTGCCAATGGAACAAGACTTTTCATACTTAAAATATGAAAATACATCTTGCTACACAACAACTTTTTTCCACTTGTAATGTTGCTTGAATGAAGAAACACACACTTATTCCATTGGTGGGTAATTGCACTTGTCAAGTTGAATCTATTCAAATAAAGTAAAATGTTCTTAATTTGGGTCATTTTCATTTAGCTAGATATTGTTTTTGCAGTGTATACAATCAAATGACATTTTCAACATTAAATTATAGTACTTTCTTTTTAATTGACATGTTATATCTATGTAAACCCTCAGTCATTCAGATATATGCCACATTTATCCATAGACGTATATTAGTCTATGTGTTCTTAAACAGTGTTGGGAAGGTTACTTTTAAAATGTATTCCCCTACAGATTACAGATTACATACACCAAAATGTAGTTTTTAACGTAATCCATTAAATTACTTAAAGTGAGTAACGTAATCTGAATACTTTGGATTACTTGATTTGCTGTAGAGAAGCAAATACTCGGATATCTTCACAAAGATGTTTTGTCTGATAAAAGAAAATAAATGAAAAGCCCAGACTTTACTGAACCAAATTAAAAATATTATCGATAGAAGACGAGGAAACACGGTCCATGCAGCATGGTTTAGTCCTGTTAAATCCTGTTTTAGTCCTGTTTTAGACCTGGTTTAGATCTAGTTTAGACCTGGTTTAGACCTGGTTTTAGTCCTGGTTTAGATCTGGTTTAGACCTGGTTTTAGCTGTGGTTTAGACCTGGTTTAGACCTGGTTTTAATCCGGGTTTAGATCTGGTTTAGACCTGGTTTTAGCCGTGATTTAGATCTAGTTTAAACCTGGTTTTAGTCATGGTTTAAATTTAGATTAGACCTGGTTTTAGTCCTGGTTTAGATCTAGTTTAGACCTGGTTTTAGCCCTGGTTTAGATCTGGTTTAGACCTGGTTTTAGCCCTGGTTTAGCCCTGGTTTAGACCTGGTTTAGACCTGGTTTTAGTCCTGGTTTAAATCTAGATTAGACCTGGTTTTAGTCCCGGTTTAGATCTAGTTTAGACCTGGTTTTAGTCCTGGTTTAGACCTGGGTTCAGTTCTGGCTCAATCCTGGTTTAGTCCTGGTTTAGTGTCCGGCAATGAGAGGAATTACCAAAAAAACAAAACAAAAACAAAAACAGGGGATATAGCCCAAAATGTGAAAACTCACTGAAACAGTAATTGTAACCGAATACAGTTACTCATAATTTACACTCTGATTACGTAACTCTGGTACATGTAATCTGTTACTCCCCAACACTGCTCTTAAACTTTTAAAATTGATTAGTATGTGATTCTTGATACTTTTGACAACACTATAACAGAGTAACTCTTAACTCAACTTTTAAACACTCAAAATCTAATGTAGCTAAAAAGTTATTCTAATGTTAAGTATCAAATATCTGCACTAAGATAAATTCATAAAAATAACAGAACAGCTGCTGAGCCCTCTGTGGATGTGGGGCCCTCTGCATGTGCACAGTTTACAGTTTAAATCCGGCTCTGGAGATACAGCTGGAGTGTCATGGAGTAAATGAGTCTTGATGGAGTGATGCTGATGGTAAACAGACTGTATATGAGGGTGTTGCTGGGGACAACGTGAGACAGGAACAAGATAGAGACATGACACCGGAAAGGCAGTCCCCTTTAATCAAACTCCCATGGACCAGACTGCACTCTAAAAAGGATCATAGAGTATAGATTTGTTATAACTTTAAAGGGCTCATATTACGCTGTTTTTTTTCTTTATGTTTTAATGTTGTTTCCGCATCAAGAACATACATGGAGCACTGTTTTGTTTCTTTGACACATGTTTAACGCGCAAATCCTGCATAATTAGGAGAGTGTTTACTGTATGTTCGTCTCTCAAACAGAAAACACGCTGTTCAGGAAGTGCTCCACTGTGTTTTTAAACTCCACACACCTTCACTAGAATCATTTGGATAAATTTTGATCTGGAATTACCTGTCTCTACTACACAAAAAGACAAACTAATAATAAAGCGTTACTCAAACATGTGTGAATGAAACAAAATACAACTCAGGGTATGTTTTTGACAAGATAACAATATTATAACATGGCTTAAAATATAAAATATATAGGAGCTTTAACTTGACAATTGCCCTTTTTAAGTAAATTAAAGATAAAAGAGGTATATTTTTCCTTAGCCTGATTCATCAGCCGGTTTCACTTTGTAGAAACCTTCTGACCTGTTAGCATTAGGATTCATTCGGTTGACAGGAGGAGGGTACTTTTTTAATTTAACCAATGGCTGCTATTTGGTCATGACGTATGTAATGCACCAAATCCCGTAGAAAGAAGGGCAATAACGTTTTTTTCCCCTTGATAAAATTCACCAAGCATTCTCTTTGTTCCATCTTTAAATACTCGATCTTGGGAATCGTTGCCAACACAGAATGTATGTCTTCATCTACATCCATCTCGACCACTTTGTTTACTATTGTGCTGTTCCACAAAAGGGACCCTGACAGGCACTTGAGTTTGACGTCATGACTTCACAGCTCTTCGCTGATTGGTCGGTGCTCGGTTTACAACTTCTGGGGCTCTTACAAACCGTCTAGTGTTTTCTGATTCCTGACCTAGTCGTTGGAGAGAAATTAAATTGAGTGGAGGCACAAAGTGGCACCAGCCTGAAAAATTTTTCACTGTTTATATCCCCAGAGATGAAGTGAGCATTAA
Organism: Boleophthalmus pectinirostris; assembly: GCF_026225935.1. Lineage (NCBI taxonomy): Eukaryota > Metazoa > Chordata > Actinopteri > Gobiiformes > Gobiidae > Boleophthalmus > Boleophthalmus pectinirostris. The sequence goes on from NW_026571447.1 coordinate 30,212,267, forward strand.
GTTATTTTATATTGATTTTTACATGTGTAAAAGTGCCTATTAACCAATCAGAACGCAGAATGAGCCCATTATTTGCATTGTAGGACATACACAGTTCTACCACAAAGTAAAACCATTGCATCCAATCTTAGCCTTTATTATTTCTCCAAGTGACTAAAGCTGTTGGATATTGGAATTCTCATATTGGCTTCTTAAAGGTGCATTATGTAACTTTTCCGTGGAAGGTCCATCAAACACTTCTCAATGGAGATGTTATTGCTTTGTCTGGAATGTTTCACAATATGATATTAAGGTTACGTTTACACAGAAATGAATCACTGTATCACCATATCACTGTATCAGAAATTATTTGCTTCCAGACACGTCATTTCTGTGTCCGCAATCAAAGCCTTTCCCGTCACATCGTCACAACGTCACGACGTCACATGGGCGGTAAAAACAAGGAAGTGAAGCACCGTCTCTGAAGTTGCAGCAGCTGATTTCGAGCTGAGGAAGATGGCAAGCATGAAACCAGTCTTTTCGTGGGCTGACAACGAGGTTCAGTTGTTTGTTTAAACTGTTTTCCGCAATAGCATCACATGGCCGTCACATGTCACAAACCTAGGGAATCAGGAAGGTGCAAGTCACAATGACATGGTCCAATAAGGACGGCAACCAGAGCTCCTACGTCAGCGTTTTCACATCAACGTTTCCAGATCATTCCGGTTCTGGCACCGTTTTCCATCAGACTGGTGTGGACAAACACTGCATCCGCAACGAAAAAGACTCAAATACATACTAGTGTTGCAACCCTTTCTATCTTCATGTAGATCAAACCAGACCAAGTTACAAGTCAGATCTGTGGAGAGGCGACCCTGGTCACATTCATTTTGGAGCTATAAAACCACCTGGAATTTATAAATGTAAAGTAGAGCTGTTTAATGTCATATTGTGGAACATTCCAGGCAGAGTAATAACGTTTCCATTGAGGGACCCCTAACCAAAAAGCTACATGGTGCTCCTTTATATATAAATAAATCTAACAAGATATCAGACTCTTGTGAATTGTTCTAGGACAAATTCCAAATGAAAAAGTAATCATATGATCTGATGTCTCCTCAGTATGCGGCAGATGTGAGAAATCCAGTCAGACAGCGTTGGACGAGGACCAAGTGGAAACAACAGTCTGTGACTCTCCCAGACAGTTGTTTCACATCAAAGTGCAAGAAATGACTAAGTGGGCGGGGCTAACAGGTGATTCTGAAACATGTTCTTCACTCATGGTGCAAAATTGATTACAAGCCCTTTAAAATGCTACTCTACACAATCAAATCAAAACTACACAATACAATTCAATTCAAGTCATTTTTACATATGTAGATTTATTTTTTTTTAGACTTAGACAAACTTTATTGATCCACAAAGGAAATTATTTGGACAGAGCAGCTCACGCATCACAATATATTATAATAAAGAGTGAAAAAACTGTAACACTTTAGATTAGGGACCACATTTTAATAGTTAGTTAATAATAAAATGCATAATAAGTGCTTAATTACATCTTTATCATTTATAACGTACTTTCAATGCATTTTTCTCTAAGGCTATATTTTGCGAGTACTAACCCATTAACTAGTTTCTTCAGTTAATTTTAATTTTAAGCATTAATAAGTGTTTGATTAATATCAACTAATAGCTAAGTAACAGCTAATTAGAGTACCAATTACGAATTAATTAGAAATAAATAAATAATATAATAAAATAAATTAATTAATTAAAATAAATAAACTGAAATAATAAAATATAATAAAATAAAATAATAAAATAATAATAATAAATGCAAAAATGATAGCAAGAGACAGGTGTCAAATAGACAAATAAGTAATAAAATATAAAATCTCAGCTGTATACAAGAGATAAAATATAAAATCTCAGCTATACAAGAGTGTTTTGAATTTTTTGCAGTGCAGATAGTAAGAGGGTGTTGCCGGGGACGAGTGTGACCCATTGATAGGAAATAGACACAGGAAAGGCAAACCCCTTTAATCACTCTCTTATTGGACCAGTGTGTTAGCTAAGGCTGCGTATCCATGGTGACTCATAGGACCTGGCACTGCACATGTGAACGGCCCTTTAAGCTCAGGTCAATCACTTTCACTGCCAAACACCAATCCAGATTAGCCGGCACCGCTCACACTGTACACTACAAAATGAATTTGTTAAAAGTGCATTGGGTGACTTTTCTGTTGGAAGGTCCAGTAAATGTTTTTCTCCATGGAGATGTTATTGCTTTGTTGTTGAAATGTTTCACAGTATGGCATTAAACATTTTTATCTTCATGGAGACCAAACCTGATCAATTTACAGGTCAGATCATGTCCTGTATAGATAAACAGACCTACAAAACGCTCTAGCTGCTGCGCTCCAATTAGGAAGTTCGCATGGCGGCTCTTCCAGCTCCTACTGATCCTGGCTCCTTTTGATTTACATTGGAATATTTATTGCTCTCCTCTCTGTATCTGCTGCTGTGCTGCTGCTGTGAGCCTCGTCATTTTGGGCTTAACCCGCTCTACATGATCCTGGCGCTTGTTTTCGCTGTTTTGTCCATCAAAAAAAAACAAAAAAAAACCCTATCCATAATGTAGAGCATGGCTTCAATAGGCTCTATTCACCTTACATCACAAACCAGGAAGACGCTTGGAAAGCTGCGATGACAACTTCTGGCCGGCTCTGTTTGCGGTTGTAAGTCTGACAAAAACTAGATTTTTTTTTTTTAATGGCCTGCTTTTCTTCATGTCCATGTCATTGTAGAGTTCTGTTATGTTCAGCTAATCAACAATTACAACCATACCTCAACTGTCGGTCGGCATGCACAGTGTTGGTAACTACACCAAAAGTTGTAATCGCATCTTTCCAAACGTCTTCCTGGTTTTTGACATAAGCGTGAATAAAGTCTATTTTGCTCTTGTAACCGCTTCATTTGAGTGGAGCTGAATGCTGTGGGTGACGTCACACTCGCTTAGTCCACTAGGTCAGATCTGTGGAGAGGCAACCCCGATCACACTCAGAATGCCTGTTTTTCTAGGTATTTTTGAGGAATGAAACCACCTGTAATTGAATAAATGTAAGGTAGAGCTGTTTAGCGTCCTTATTGTGGAGCATTCTAAGGAAAGCAAAGACATATCCATAGAAGTAAGAAGGTGACAGACCTCAAACCAAAAAGTTACACAGTGCACTTTAAAATGTACATTAGATCTTTGTCAGTTATTGTTTTTTTTTTTGTGTTCTTTTCTTGTTTGGATTTTATTGAGGAGAAGAGCAGGGAGAGACATTTAGAGACATATTGTGCACCCAGTGTCATGTGAGATGTGCTGAGGAGAAAACATAATCAGTTTGTTTCACTCTCTCTCTCTAAAATTATTTAGTTAATAGCTTATGTCTTGAAGGTCCTATATTACGCTAAATTGACACTTGTGAGCTTTAAGCCGTGTTAGAATGTTGTTATTTCCTCAAAAACACACCTGGAATTCAGTTTTGTGTTATTTCCCTTATGGATCAATAAAGTTTGTCTGTATATTATTAGTCTTTCTACATTTCCAAAGCTCAAAATTCAATGTCAGGAAGCTATAGTTTTCAAGTTAACAGCTACCATTTATCTTTTTCTTTCTGCAAATCTGCATTGGCAATTCTAGGACTTGTCAAAATGCTTCTAGTGGAGGTGTATGGAGTTTAAAAACACAGTGGAGCAGTGTGTTTTCTCTGTTTCAGAGAAGAACTCAGCCTCAATCTTCAGGGTTTTGGTGTTAAACATGTGTGAATGAAACAAAACAGAACTCTGGGTATGTTTTTGACGCGAAAATAACATTATAACATGAATCAGAAAACAGTGTAATATAGACCCTTTAATATAAACAACACACACTTAGACTTATGTGGAATTACCTCTTTTTTGCAGTGCGCTGTTCAAATGACATCACCTCTAACAGGCTTTACTTTGGCTTCTGGTGCCAATTCTGAGCTGCTGGGTGGTAATTGTTTGGAGCTGCTAAATCGTACCGTAAGGGATTGGATTACCTGCAGTACCTACGACTACTACAGAAATACCCCGTTTCCTGCCTCCCCCATCACCTCATGTCGTCACAGCCATTACATCAGAGAGAGTAAGTAAGCGTATAACTCACAAAGTATTACAAGAAAAAGCATCAAAACTGAACACTCGCTGAAAAAATGCATTTCTAACATGGCTAAAACGACTTGAAATTGGATTGACAAGTTAAATTTTAATTGATCTACTTCATTCAATCTGTTTTGTGTTGTTTCCGATTGTCTGGTCAATCCATAATGATATCTGTCTGTATTTTTAATGTAGATTTATATCAGTCTAGTCCCCACGCCCTCTGTCACATCTCAAGCCCGGCCAAACGTGATCGTGTAATCAGATTATCTTATTTCAGTGACGCATGTGAAATGAAGGAGCTCATTGGTCCCCTATAATTTACAAATAAAATCAACTTTATCTCCCCTCAGATTAACAGAGTTTACTGCTTGGATCATTAATTCTGCAGAAATCCGCAATGTTTTTCTGACCCTTTCTTTTTTCTAATTCTGGCGACCCATGAATAACCCCATCAGTTAATCCACCTGTTAATCACAACCAAATGAGGAGATTTGCTGATGACCATAGTCACGTCTTAGTAAAGATGTGTGTGTGTTTTCTGGATCCCAGGCAAGGTTTCAAGATAATTTGGCTTGAAATAGAAAATAAATCAGCAATTTCTTAACTCAATTCTTAACAATAAGTTTGTGTAATGTAAAAGGAAAAGTCCTGGAACAATCAAAAACATTTAGAATTGATTAAATAAGTAAATTTTAATTGAAAAACTTCTGTAATTTTCCTAATATTGTAAGTTCAAACTGTTTTGTCTTAAAAATTATGTGTGGACGTTCATTATAAATCATTCTGATGTATTTATTAATTGAACTTTCCATTTTTCAGAGTTGTTTCTGGTTTGTTTCATCATATAACTTTTGACTACAAGTCTAACTATATTTACCAGTGTTTTAAGGGCATTTTTGGTGACCCTAGTTGCAGATTTATTTCAAGTGAATTATCCTGGAGCCAAACAGAAGTGTCATGAAACAAGTTCAGTCATACACATAAATCCAGTTGATTTAGGCTACGTTTATATGATGAGAGGCTGATCAGAAGAGGCAAAAGTGGCATCGCGTCTTCACTTTTTATTCTGCATTTAGACGAGCATTTTCAGGAGGAAATCTGCGTGTATACGGTGACGCAAAAGTGTGTGGAATTCGATTAAATGAAAGGCACTTCCAATAAAATATTTTGTTGTTTTTACCCGCAAGCGTTCTCGTGTAAACAGGCCCTTAAAAGTGGGAGTAAACACCTAAACTCCAGCAAAACCACATTTCAAAGAGAGCGGCTGTACCTGTGCAGTACCTGGAAGACCGCGTGAGGGGGGAGGAGGGGCGGGGTCTGGGGGTATAAGGAAGTGTAAGTGGCCTATCAGGTAAGTTATCCACATTTATTTCAAACTCCACTTCTGCAGCCAGGTCTTACGTGTAATCAGGAATATCTGTAATTAAAAAGTCCTCAGTGATGTCACATAGTACTTGAAATTGCAGTGGTCACAGAAGGCAGAGCGCACTAAATTTTTGACTATATTTTTTGATCGGAAAGCTGCAAAGTTATCTAGTTTGCCGGACTAGGAAAAGTACATGACACTATTAAAACATCATATACACATTTTCATAGGAAAAAGTTTTTTGGTGTTTTGTTTAGTTTGACTCAAAATACTCAAACTGTTTTTTAAAATTAAGATTCAAAGGTCCTATATTACAAATTTGACTCTTGTGAGCTTTAAGCCATGCTAGAATGTTGTTACTTTGTCAAAAACATACCTTGAGTTGTGTTTTCTTTCATACATGTTTGAGTAATCCTTTACCTCCTTTATGGGTCTGCCCATATGTCAAAAACTCAAAATGGTCTGTTCCACCTTGTGATGTCATGCATTCATTTTCAATTTAACAGCTCCTTTTACCCTATAGTTGAGTAGAAATTGGAAATTCCAGGGCTGAAATCATCCAAATGATTCTAGTGAAGATGTATGGATTTTAAAAACTCAGTGGAGCACTTCCTGTATTACCATATGACATCACAAGGTGGAAGAGAGTGCTTTCTGTTTGAGAGAAGAAGTCACCCTAAATATGCAGGATTTGTGTGTTAAACGTATGAATGAAACAAAACACAACTCCAACTATGTTTGTGATGAGGAAACAACATTATACCTTACATTAAAACAGCGTAATATGGGCTCTTTAAAATTCATTTTATTTTTAACTCTTTTTTACAGTATATTTGATGATTGGTATTGTTGGTAAGTGCATTTTTACCAGACACTGACACATTTTTGCCCCGTTCTGTTGTCCTCCTTTTTCCTGTGGAGGAGGGCAGGATGTGTTTACAGTGCAGTTCTGCGGATGCCTCTGTATTCAGGTCCTTGGGGCAGATAAGAGAGTGAGAGGGCGTTTGATGCAGATCTAGTTTCTGTTTATGACCCATAGTGAAGTGCCCTTGCCTCTGCCTGTGCTGTGGGTCTGGCCCCAGTCCAGTTTCTCTGTTCTCATCATAAATAACCAAGAATCAAGACGGAAATGAAATTGTAGCCATTAAAACTCCCTGCAGTCTTATCCTCAAATGTAACTCATTCCTTTGGTGTTGCAATCTCAGAATAAACCAGTGCCAATCAGTAAAGTAATATTCAAGGTAGGGCTCGAGAATTCGGGAGAAATATCTCTTTGGATTTTTTTGACCATTGCAATTGGGATTAGATTTAAAGGTACACCATGTAACTTTTATGCAATACCTTTTTGTCTCCATGGAGTTATTGTTATTGCTTTGCTTGGAATGTTTCATAGTATTAAACTTACCTATTCCCATGGAAACAAGCAGGAGATGCCGCTAAACAGCTACATGATACAAGGATCCAGTGCATTTCTGAACATGTTTGTACTAGTATATAGAAGTATAAACTACACGGTTATATTTTGTTGTTACAGTGCAGAGGACCATAGGTAATTTAATTAATGGCTTTCATGTTTGCTTATTGTGAAACACCTAAAATTGCTATTTCACTTTGATTGTGATTGAACTTGCAGCCCAAGATGAGGCCCCGTTCATAGTGCAGACTCAGGTGGAGATGCCTGGGCAGAACAGTGTGAAGAACTTGACTTTGCTGTGGTTGTACCGGATCTTCTACTGTTTATATCCCTTTGATAACAAATAGTTCTTTTAAGGAGCCTTCTGTGTGCTTACATTGGCTTTTTGACCCTGCAGAAAAGGCTGAGCTCAGACAGATGAGGGTGTGTGAGTCTGAGGTGAGACAAAAAGAGGGGACTCTGTTTTCAAAGCAACCTGAAGTCTGTTGGACTGACAGGCGAGGTGGAGCCGGGGCAGAGGGAGGGGAGTGTGTGCTTGTGTTTGTGTGTATGTTTTCCATCACCACTGGACATATACAGTATATGAGCATGTAGGCTTATATATAGTGTCTGCAGGGCTGTCCCTGTGCAGTTTGACAGGGTTCACTCTGGGAGCAGGCCTCGGGGAAGACCCCTAAACACCACAGACCCTCCGGAGCAGAGCTTTTCAGGTCTGCTCCCTTCACCTCCATGTCTCAGCTCTGTGGATGGCAGGAACCCAAAGAGTATCCCTGACACTAATATGGAAAAAAGCCTGTTTGGAGCGAATATAGGGGCAAATATTATTCTTCCTGAGCGTAACCACGGCGAGCACCTCTGACCTGGCAGTGAAAGTGCTGAAACAAAAAGCCCAAAGACTTTTTCTGCTCCATCAAAGAGAGCTACATTAAATAAACAGGGCCATCAGATTACCAGGCTGAGCGCGGCGCGCCGGCCGCCCTGCTCCATGTGCTCTGGGGGAGTTAAGTGTGGGGTCCGCTCAGTCAACACCATGACGCAAAATGGAACAAGCTTCTGACAGAAGCCCTGCGCTGTGGAATAAGGCCCCTGCCCACAGCCCCAAGCCCCCTGGACAGAGGGAAACATATCAGGCTATATTAGACTCCGGAGGAAAAGGTGAACTACAACATTAGGCACAGGAACCATTAGTTCTGACTTTGAATCACTGGACCTGTTCCAACATGCACCCTGTCTGTGTGTGTGTGCTGTGTGTAAAATGTAAAAACATATAACCAATAATATTTTATTACTGATGTTTATTATGAAGCCTCTGGTTCTGAGCACATAGGGCAGGGGGCGCTGCAGCAGTTGACAGGAGTTTAGCTGCATGTCCCTCAGAGCTGACCTCACAGGGCTCCTTTATACCTGTGTGTGTTTGTGTGTGTATTTGTGTGCGTTTTACATTTAGAATGACGTAACCAGGGGAAACAGACCTGCCTCTTGAGAAAGCCGTGGAGAGGTTTCTCTAGCCTTTAGCTCACCTCACTGAGGCTGAGCTGTCTCCCCACAGCCTTCTCTGCACACTGTGTCTGTGTGTGTCTGTGTATATGTATGTGTGTGCGTGTATGTGCGTGTGTGTGTGCGTGTGTTTGTCTGTGTGCGGCTCTGGGCATTCCTCTGACCTTTCCTCTGGACTGTGGCTCACTCCTGCCGCCTTCCTGCCCCGGAGACTGCACCACCAGCACCAGCTCTGTGGACTCTCCACTGTCAGCTCAGAAATAATGATTTCAGATTTTCATAAACTCACTCTTCATCCTGAGGCCATGAATGAAACAGTATCTGGAAAACCTGATGACACGATATTTCAGCTGATTCATGAAACCAAAGAGAAATGTTATAATAAAATAATTTACAATATGTCCTGAGTAAAAAGATCTTAACTTTTCAAAAGCAGAAGAATCAAGTTAAACATTCTATGTAATGGTGTAACAGTGGTTCAGGTCGGGGGTTCAACTTTGTGTCAAGCCCAGTGGGTTTATACTGTCCTTGGACAAGACACCAATCTAGCATGTGGTGTGTGAAGAGTGTTAGTCTGAGAGGCTGTTGGGTGCAGATTGGCAGCCATGTCTTTGTCTGTCAACTCCAGGGCAGCAGCTGAAAGAACAATGTAATGTCCACAGCCACCACTATGACCAGTTCAGATTAAAGATGCACTTTCTAACTTTTGTGGTGGAGTCCTCTCCTGGCTCTCTCCATGGGTATGCTGTTGCTTATTATTTATTGTCTGGAATATTCCACAGTATGCCAGTAAACTTACAATTATACATTTATTCAATACAGTACATTGGAAAACATGCATGAGGATATTTTATTGCGAGCCTCTTCACAGATCTGACTTGTATCTTGGCCTGGTGTCATCATCACCTGCTTCTCTTGGTGAAATCTGTACTGTAAAACATACCAGGCACAGCCATCTCCATGGATATAAGCAGGTGACTAGAAAACATATATAATTTTATCATCTTTATATACAGTAGATGTTTTTTGCAGTGTGTGTTATCTCTGTATTTTTCCCGTTGTGACGTAGAAGCTGGATCCCCTGTGCAGCCCCGGGGCCCTCACAGGTAAAGTGGTCCCAGATCACAGATAGACACTGAGCAGCTTGTAACAGTTAAGTGAAGTCTGAGAGCCGTGAGCGCTTTTTGCCTCTGAAAACGACTCCAACAATGAGCTCTATCACTGTGGTCTCTACATTACAGCTCTGCCCGCTCCTGTTCTGCTTTTCTTTTCATCCCTCGCTCCTCTCCTCCTCTGACTCAGCTGTTTTTGTAGGAAACTCCGTCGCTTTGAAGAGAGGAGAATCTTTCATTACTCAACAGCGGGAGAGGCAGAGATGATAGGGGGAAGAGAAGAAGTGGCCCATTGTCCTGCACTCTCCTTCGGCTTCGGTGGTAATTGTGTCGGGTAATTACAGAGAGGCAGAGGCAGGTGTGGAGCGCGCACCTGGGGACACGAAGACGGTGAGCGCCGGCGCTGGAACACGGAGAAAGTGTTCGTATCTGTATCAGTATCAGTGAATCATGGGAGTCGGTCTTTATTTTTCCAACACCAATGAAGCTAAAGAGGTTGCTGTAAAACTGAAAAAATGGAAAAGTAAAGTTATTATAATAAAAACATTTCATACAATTCATATTTAATTGTATGTAAAGTATTATTATATTTACCTTTCATACATTTTTCAGTACAACTCAAAATTATTCAGTACTTTCAAGATAAGACTACAAATATCTTTAAACATTGCTATAGAAAAAAAGGATATGTTATTAAATTGATAGATCATTTTTCTATGCAAGTCTATATTATTTTTTTATTTTAACATACCTAGATTTTGACACAACTTTACAAAGATGAGTGGATCTATCTTCCTGATTTCAGTGGATGTGATCGACAGGCGGGTTAACCAATCAGAGAGACGGATGCGCTGTTAGAGTCAAAAACAATGGCTGTTTAAGCGTGAAAAATAGAAACACAACAACAAGAACATAAAGGACTGAAAAACAACATGGATTTTCTCATAATCAACTACCAAAGCACCAAACTATTACTTACCTCGAGTAAAATAAGTTATACATTTCAGGCTCTATGGTCGATTCTAGTAGCCTTTCACTTCGTAGAAATTGTCTGACCTCGCAGTGTTAGAATTCGTTCGCTTGACGGTAGACGGGTACTTTTTTCTTTTAAACAATTGCTGCTATTTGGTTGTGGCGTATGTAATGTGTCACTAACGGGGCTAACTGGTATATTAAGCTTTTCCCAAATCCCATTGGAAGAAGGGCAATAACATCTTTCTCCTTGATAAAATTCACCAAACATTCTCTTTGTTCCGGCTTTAAATCCTCGATCTCTGGAATCGTTGACAACACTGAATATATGGCTTTTCGCTGATTGGCTGGTGCCTGAACTTGCACTTCCGGAGTTTTTGCGAACCATTTAGTGTATTTTGATTCCTGACCTAGTTGCTGAAGAGAAATGAAACTGAGCGGAGGCAATAGGTGGCGCCAGCCTGGCTACGATTCCAGGTGCTTCTGGATTTGAACAGAATGCTGGTCAGGCTGTTTACAAGACATAATGCAATAAATCTAGCTTTGATGAGGCTAACCATGTAAAACCAAAGGCCTTATGACCCCCTTAAACTACTCACGTTTTGGTCTTGACCCACTAGTTTTTACTCACTCTAATATTCTTTTTTACAAAGCATGTGTCATTGACGGAGCCCCCCATAGAGCTGCTCGTGTGTCACTAGCTTAGTAAAGTCCTCAGACACTGGTCACTGTCTGAATGACAACAACATGAACCTACACAGTCTGGGCCCCATCTGCTTTAAATTATACTGCATCTGTATGGCTTTACTGGAAATACAATAACATCTCACTCTCACTCATTCACCACAATGAATTCATAATGAGACTGATTACAATCACTTAATTGATAAATCTGACCGCTTGGTTCATCTTCCAGTGAATCACAGGCTATAAATAGATTTCTTATTGCATGTTTGGGGTCTCATGTTACGCTATGTTATGTAGTCTGCAGACAAGTGTGATGATGTAAGAAGGGTTTAACATGAGATCTATTTTTTTTAGCTGTTACCGTAAAAGAATTCAACTGGGAAACTGACCGGAAGAAAGGAAGCCATTTGGCCAGAGTCCAGATGAGATCTTTGAGTTTGGAGACGTCACAGAGCTTCTGAAAACAAAGGTGGAGCTCAGTTGTTTAATAAAAGTGTCTGGCTACTGAGACACTGGTCTGACTGTATCACCTGTTGACCTACTGCTGGCTACTATCCATGGGGTTTTGTAAGATGAGAAAGTAGGATTGTTGTCATCACAGAAATTATACCTCTTGAATGGGAAAAAGGTCAAAATGTTGCTCATAAAAGGAAAATGGAATCCATGAATACTACAATATGAATATATATATATAT